>NC_090981.1:19859566-20513941 GCF_040807025.1 Struthio camelus
TGAATAAATGTGATACGTTACACTGGCATCAACTTCCTGTTTGAATTCTGTCCTGAAGTTGAGGGTTGGATGGAGCACTACCGTTACTGAAGGTGTCCCACCTACCCCCCACCCTGTGTGACAGCATTTTTAAACCCTAAAGTGAAAATGTAGTGGTGTGAATGATGGAAGATGATGTGAATGTAAAAACTGAAAACCTGCAGGGGAAATCTGTGCCCTTCCTCTCAGTACTTGGCACAATGTGACTCGATTGCAGCTGATCTATTATGTGTAATCACACCTCTGGTTAATTAAACTTATCATTTTTCAATTTTTTCCCCTATGGATACATAGCCTTATTGTGAGTGCAATCATGACTTCTTTGTTTTCTTAATTGTATTCTTCATTCTTTTAAAGAAAAAAAAAAAAGTCTATGTCATGGGAAGCATTTAACATCATGAGTTTTGGTAAGGAATTGTCCCAGTTCTAAGCTGCATAACATTAAACCATCTTCGTGGGATTTCTGTCCTTAAATATTGGCAGTATGGCTTATCTCTTTGAAATATTTGTACATGCTTTCTCTTCAGTTTTCAGTGATTGTTTCTACCATGTGAAAGTATAGCCTAGAGTGTCTTTTCTCAGAGATGATGTCTTGTGTGCAAATTAGATCAGAATTTTGGGGATGAAGGAGTAAGATCGGCTGATTTATTTCGGCTGTGATGATTTACTAAATTGTAAAATGAAAAGTGTAATTGCAAATGAAAGTGACTCTATTAGAATAATTAAAATCTGAAATTGGTATTCCTGTTAGGTTTAGGCAATTTTTCCTCCCTGTGTCTAATAAAAAAAAAAAAAAAGCACTCTCCTGTTTTCTTGCTTACTGGTTCTTGACTTTGTCTCACAAAAGGGTAATATTCTGTGTATGTGTGCGTATTATCCCATATGTAGGACTTACATGGGATGGCAATTTAGATTAGGCCTTGATCCTGGAAATGCTTATGCTTAACATGACATCCATTAATAGTTGAACTAAATGGGGTTACTTGCTTGTGGCAAATTGAGTATGTGTGTTAGTGCTGGCTGTATTAGTGCCTTAATGTTTTGTGTAACTCTGTTCTAGTTCAGTAGAACTGAACTGTTTGTAAAAGAAATCACACTTCAAATCTGTCCAAAATAACCAAGTTGAGAGTAGTGCTGCTGACACATGCTGTGAAAGTAGTAGGAGTTCTTGGAGAAATGGTGTTCTGTGGAAATAAATTTTTTTTTTTTTTGAGAAACCTCTGTTGCACCTAGCAGATTGTTTGAGGATCCTCAGGCTCCGGGATCCGTGTCTCTGCAGATTAGTGCTGGACTGCATAGTGCAGGTATCCAGAGGCTAAAAGGTCACAATTATGTCAGTGGCTGCTGCCAAGAATGCAGTGGCTGGGAATGCTTTGGTGCCTGTGGATTTGGAGATAGTAAAGGTACCTCCTGTTAGAGCTGATGCCAGGTGCCTTGAGAGCACAAAATTTCTAACCGGTACTTTGCTCTAGGAAACTTTCCTGGATGCTAAAATCCCTTTCATTTAGTAAATATGACACTAAAACAACCCAACAGCTTTTCTTCTGAGGCTAAGAGAGAATACGAAAGCCTAGCGTTTTATTCTATCCTTTCAAAGAACATACTTGAATTTCCTGCATGAGAAGCTGAGTTCTGAGCAGCTTCAGTAGTGATAATTCCAGTTAGTTTACCAGCTCAGAAAACTCCTAACGTTTGCTGGATTTCATCCGTGTTATTGATTTCAAATCTGTTTTTTCTTTTTTTTACATGAAAAACCTGGACAAACAGTAGGAAGCACTGATTATGACTCTGTTTCTTCAAGCACTTGCATGAAATGCTATGATGGTACATGAGTCCACTTTTTGCAGAACTAGGCTCTGCTAGACTAGAAAGACAGTAACACAAAGTACACAGGAATTAGCACTTACATGGTTCAACGCAGTCCTTGCTAAACTGCTGTTGCTGTGATCTTGATTGGTCAGGATAGGTTCCTAGAAGACACTTAACCTGTACAGACCTTGGTCGCTAATCCCAAAACCATTCTCAAAGGAGCAGGAATGTACCCCCAGGTCCTTGGATAGAGATGTGGAGGGGACTCCAGATATGACTGTCTTCTGGCTATAAAGTGTTGCTATGGCTAGATGGTAATATGTCTTAGTGTTTTACTGGTTTAATGCAACTCTTAGGTGGTCTTAGGGCAAGGTAAAAGTGAAGAAAAACACTTAATTCACAAGACTTTAAATAGAGATAATAAGGCTTCAAAAAAATTATAGGACTCGGATGACAGATAGTCATTCTGCTTACTTGTCAGAGCTTGAGCTCCCCACTTTTTTCACCCTTTTCTCTGTATCTAGTGGACAACTATAGATGCTTTCTTGCTCTATATGGTTAGAGGATTGACTCTTGGGTATGCATAGCCTGTATCTTCAAATGAGAGAAACCTGTATTGGGAATGAATGCAAGGTTTGTTAATGCTCTGTTTCTTCTTTCTGGAGATCTGTCAGATCCATCTTCCTTCCTCCTCTCATGATTTCTTAATCATCAGTTCACATAAAGTCATTCTCTCTTTCCTGATGACAGACTAACATCCTTTGGGTAGTTATCATTCACAAGAGTAAAAGGAGACTACTAACGACTGTCCCAGTACTTGGCTAAATCCTAAGAAGTTGGTTTTACCCAGTATGAGGTAGGACGCTCTTTCTTGCTGATCAGCAACGTTCAATTTCTGATGTAAATAAGCAGTTTGCTAATTGCAAATTACCAGCTGGGTAATGCAGCATTTTAATTGGTTCCATTTCAGGTTAGACTGAACGATGACAGGATTGATGTGACCTGTCTCCTGCTACCTTTGGTAGATGTTTATGACAAAAGTATAAGTGGAAAATATGCTTTAATCAATATCTAATGCTTAGTTTTCACTGTCATTTTACAGCCAACTGAACTGGGTTCAGAATAGGAAGTAAATCTATAATTTTCTAGCATATTTGTATATGTATCTTGTTACTGAAATGGAAGTGAATATTACAATATAGGAAGTAAGGTGACGTGATTTTATGCCTCTATTTTTAAGTGCTTTGTAATGAATATTGACTTTCAGCTGCAATTTGCTAGATGTTCGTGAGAACTTGAAGAAAAGAAAGTTTGACTAAAGCTGTGTGGTTTGGGTGTGTTTTTTTTTTTAAACTATTAGAGATTCCGGGAAAAGCGTGTGGTAAAAAGTATACTTTCTCAACTGTGTTTTTATTTATAACCTCTGATGCCAGAAAGGCAAGACATGGACAGTTGAAGTTTGACAGAGCGATAGTTCTCATTTAAAAAATGCTTTGACTGTTCCAGGGAAAATTGTTTTTCCTTTGAGTGAGTTATGAACTTCTGAAAACTACACGTCCTCATGGAGGCCTAAGTAGTCAGATTTTTCAAAAGGGCTTAGCACTCAGCAGGACACAGTGAAATGCTAGGAGCTGCTGGTTACTGAACTCTATTGAAAATTTGGCCCAAGTTCAAAGTGTGCAGCTGAAAAATGTTGTACTTCAAATGCACATGATACTTACAGCTGTGCTCAAGGAACAGGTGCTAAACTTCTCTGAAAATCTTAGTACATGGGACCAATCATACAAGTGCATGGTGTATGGGCTCCTGCACTTTCTGCACTGGAACCATTGCTAGGTCTTTTTAAAAACAAAACAAAACAAAAAACATGTGACTCCTAACTATGAACCTTAAAAAACAAAGCAAGAAAACCCCCAAACCATGCTAACAGCCTTTCCCTTAGCCTATTACAATATGTGTATTACTGTAAAATGCTGTACTTGGCAGGAATTGGGGCTTCAGTGAAGTTCTTCAGGGGCTGAAGAAGTTGCTGATCTAAGCTTCTGAAGTTTAATTTATCCTAACGTGGTCTGAAGATGATGCCAGCTGTGTGGAAGCTTGTGAACAGATGAAGGAGGAGGTGCAACCAGGATGCACCAGAATTTGCCTGCTCATTTTTCAGAATTGATTCAGATTTCTGAATGTTTGATACACAGCCATAGCAGGGGATAGCAAAATAATTGAGCCTGAGCAGCTCTCTATTAAAAGGGACTGTGAATCTATGAAAATAAGACAATGTGAATAAGATTCCAATTTCTGTCTTTTATGGGAAAGATTATAAATACCCTAGTTCAGTAACAGTGGGAAGCATTTTCTGCAATAGTTGTGCAGGGCAGTGGTTGGAAGGATAGCTGGACTCTTGACAGACCAGTATATTTTGGTTTGAACCAATAGCTGCCAACAGCACCAAGCCTTTTCGAAGTAGGACATCCTTCCTCTCTGCTTTGGCATTTGTCTTATACAACAAGTTGTTTCATAACGCGAGTGGAGAGTTTCCTTAAGTATCACTGAAAAGCGTAGCAATTATTCACATCGGTTTTCAACTTCTGTCATCTTTTCCACTTTTCCCGTGTCCTGTGGATCACAGCCTCTTCTCACCCTGCTTTAAGATTGCCACAGCTATGAGAGCTCCTGCTAGGAGACCGGCGGAGGCACTCGCTGCACAGAACCAGCCCAGGACTGGTAAAACCTGCTAGTGCAGCTGTAACAGAACTGAGCCTGTTTTATGTTGATGGAGGTGTGTTGACTGCAGAAGAATTATTCTTAGCTTATAAAGCAGATGTAGGGGAGAATAAGGCTTGTAGTTCGTGATAGTCACTTTCTTGTGAGTTGGAGTGAGGAGGTGTATTTTATGTTCTATGTTGGGAGTTCAGTGTTTTGTGCACTAGGAAAACTTTACTAATATTTACACAATGCGGAAAGGGCACTTCAGCTGGAATCTGCCCCACAGAAAGGATTAAAAAAAAAAAAAGTCAGCCAAGACTGTGGAAGGAGGGAAATATAAACTACCTGTAGCTGTGTAAAATACTTTTCTGTGTGTTTTCTGTCTACTAACTCTCTGCACATCTGTGCTCTTTATCTTAGTCACTTTGGTGCCGCAACAGGAGAATGCCTGATTTGAGTTATTTCCAAGGAGGGGAAAAGATTGATGAAGGGCTATCCTCCCATACATACTTTATTTGTAGCCTATGTCTACCTATGTATGTTATTGCTTATACTTGGTGTGTTTATTTGACCTCTGTAATGCCAAGGCAGTTTCACAGAGGGAATTTAAGGTGACCTTATAGCATTAAATAAGGGTGAAATAATGTTTGTAGCTGTGTATTTACTGGCCGCAGGGTCATACTCTTTCCTCTCTTCCCCTTTTCCTTACCTGGTCACTCAAGGTAAGCTGCTTTAAAAAGAAAGAAAAAAAAAAAAAAGTAGTTTGAGGTCAAAGTCTCCAGCAAGAGACTTTTTTGCTCATCAATTTCCTTTAATTATCAAGCAGGCAAACAAATTAGGATCTCCCTCTTATGTTGTAAATTAAGGAAATCTCTTAATGTCTGTCTTTTCTGATGACTGAAACCCCCCAGATATCCCAGGAGGGAATGATATTATGCCCTCTTTATGCATTAGTGATTTAGCGTGACTTTTGGTGTTGACGTCAAAGTTCTCGACGAGTATGGTACTCGTGTCTGGCCTTAAGAGAGCTGTTGTCATCACAGTCCAATAATAGCTTTGCCCACCTAACACGTAAGCTGAGTGTTAATAGAGTGCTTGTGTGTGTAATGTGCTTTCTATGATCAGCTGGACAAGAATAAAGATATGACTATATGACATAACAATGTCATGAAAGGAATCATCTGTAAGATCACTTATTCAGTGCCGTTCAAAGAAACGGGTGATGCAAATCATCATTTCATGCACTCACCAAGGTACCATGCCTCTCCTGAAACGTTGCAGTTTCCGGAGAAGAGTCTTCTAGAAGCCGAATATCGGTTACTACTTAGTGTGAAATAAATGGTGGTAAGTTGAAGGGAAAAGTAAGAAATTAGTGGATGTATGAATACCCAGGAGTACTGTGTATATATCATTACATGCATATTTTTAAAGTATGAGACGGTCTAATAATAAGAAATCTTAGATCTTGGAAATACAGGCAGAAAGGTAAACTTTCTGTGTTGATGCAGTGCTGCTGATTTAACGTGGATAAATGAGCAGATACTAAATATAATCAGGTTTCACGCAAATCAAAGCCCTGGTGCAGCACTCTAATGACAACTGAAAATAACTCATTCTCCTCCAAACAACACTTATTTCCAAGTGCAGCATGCTGTTATCAAACTAGCTGAGGTTTGCATTACCGAAAAGAGAAACTGTCAACAAGAGCACTGAATCACACTGCCAGCTAGCATGCATGCCACTTTTGTCTACCATTATATTTAGTTAAAAGACAGTCGCTGTGATTTATATAGCTTCATTTGAATGGATAAAGTGTCTCTGTTGGGAAGAAATATGCATGAAAAGACAAATGCAGGTCTCCTGTGAGACTACTGAGCACAGTATGTTACTGGGTGACTGAGTATCTTAAAATTGACAGGAAGTGTTAATTATAATTTATTGTTGAGAAACTTTGAATAACATGTTCTTGTGTTGATCCTTCTCTCTGGCATCAATATTGCAGCTAAGGAGCCGTTTGACTGATGTTAAATGAGAATTCAGGTGTCATGTGGGTGTTGGTTGTGAGCTTGGCAGGGTTGATTTGACATCTTTTGGGGATTGTAAGCGGGAACTTCCTGTGAATGCCAGAATGAACAACTGTCTCGGTCCTTTTGGCCAAAGACTTGACTCTTTTCCTAGTATTAAACATATTCTTTGACTAGAGGAGGTTATTTTTGGCAATGAAATTCAGTCATTGAAGAAACAAAAGGGAAATAATAACTCTCATTTGTGATTTTTAACTAGGTACCACCTCAACAAATTGGCCCCATAATCAAATTTATCTAAGTTTGATTCTGCTAGATGTTTTGCAGTACATAATAACTTAAGTCTAGTCATTAGGGATATACCGGTGTTACACCATCATTAATGACAAATGTCATCTGTTTTTAATGGAAGGGTACATTGACAGAAAACAAAGGTTTTAAAATATATTCTGGATGATATTCATGGCCAGAGTGAACTGCATTAGGGCAGAGTAGTAATTAAAAATTCACTTCAGAGGAGCTTATTATACCTTGATTCACAGTTCCTCTTTCAAGAGCCTCCTGGACCCAGGCATTATGAAAACATGATGCTTCCATTACTTGCAAGATTTCTAACTTAAATCTTCAAAGGAACTGTGAAACTTCTTGGAACCATGCAGATGATAAAAATCGTGAATAAAAAAGACTTAGTGAGCATTTTAAATTAAAATAATTAGGCCACAGTGGATGCTTTCAAAAATTTAACAGCTGTAGTCTAAAAGAAAACTCCTCGTTATCTTGTATGTCAGTTTTTTTTTTTTAAATCTATTGTCTACTTAACTAGTCATTTCTAAATTTGTAATAGGAATACTGAGAAGTTAACTGTGTTAAGAAAACGTGCTTTTTTACTTGGAGATCTTGAAAAATTCTGGCAACAAAGCAAATTTAATTGGATGAAATTATGCTCTGTTCCGTGGTAGCGGCTGCTACTAAAATAAACGGAAGCAGTGTCGTTCAGAAAAAGGCAAAAACATACGCATTGATATGCAGTTGATGACAGTATGTGGTGGCTTAAAGCAGTGTAACTCTATTGTCTTCCTATCAGTTATTCCTTGGTTTTAGCACTGAAGGGAGGATTAATAAGTGCAGACTTTGATTCAGTAAATGCTAGTTAGCTCTTGCCGCAGGTTGAGAGTTCTGAAAAAGTAAATTTGTTCCTCTTAGTCAGTGACCTAAACTTAAGTTTATACTTAAACTACAGTAATCTCGAGCCTCCTCTAAATTGTGCCGTTTTCAATTGCATTAAAGTGGTGGGTACATACAGCTGAGATCAGGTGGTCTGAGAGATCTTGGTGGGCTCCCTGAGGCATACTACTTTTTCTCTGAACGCAGTCTTCAACATCAGTGAAAAGCAGTCTGTTCTTGGATTGACTCGGGGCCCAGGCATCATCTAACAGGCTAAGCTGAAAACTGTGGCATAAGAACTCAAGGTCTACTGTCTGCTCTGCTACAGAAGTTCATTTAAATTGTGTTAGCCTACTGAAACCCTTGAAAAATGTGCAGTTTCTGTAAAATAGACTGCAGTGTTGGAAAGGAGGAAAGCCGGAAAGATTAGAGGATTTTCTTTCTAAAAGCTAACAGTCTTGTTTTGATTGAACACTGTGGTATTTTCCAAAATAGCTAAATGACTTGGATCAGTTTCGCCTAGTGTTTTTCTGCGTGCATCAGCTGGACAATGCCTCCTTGACATGAAAATGGTGACTTTAAGTCTGCTTACCTTAAAAATCAAAGGTTGGTCTTCATCTCTTGCTTTATTTCGTCATAATTTTAAAAGAATCCTATTTTCTTGGGTTATGTGTGTGTGCATTTTTTTTTAATGCAAACCTCATACTGTGTGTTAACTATAGAGGCAGAGATGCTTTAAGTATGAATGAATAAAAGCTTTTTTTTTAAATGTAGAAAACTATTGGAAAATTGGTGGTGGGATTAAAGAATTAAAAGGCAATTCCAGGAGACTTCTGGAGGGCTGCACATCACTTCAATGAGTTCATCCTACCGATCTGTGCAATTTCATCAAGGTTTGGTAAGGTATCTTACCAGCCTTCAGATATAGGATGAGAGGGATGTTTGTCTGGTCACTGGTATAAGAGGGAATCAAAACTGCTGCTCTTAGCTTTGTTACTACCTTGATGTACGCTGGAGAATTAAGCCAGACAATTCCATAGTCATCTGTGTTTGCTCATAAAATTGAAAATATGCTTTCCCTAATTCAGAAAAAGGAGGAATAAAGAATGGCCGTGCTGGCTGAAACTTGAAGGTCCAAATGCTGTTATTGACAGTAGCTAGTAGTGAATGCTTATGGGAGGGTCATAGGATGAGTGTATAGTAACACTTGTGTTTCTGGAGTTTTGTGAACTAGGACCAATATCACTGTTTCCTGGTGGGTGGATAACTCAGTCTTTTGGGGTTGTGGGGTGTGTGTGGGGTGTGGTTTTTTCTTTTTTTTTAATTCATGTGAACTTTCAGCTTCTGCATTATCTTGTGTCAAGGAACTGGGCACTTGGCTGATATTTTCATTGAACCGCCTAGTCTGATCATAAAATCTTTTGTGACTAGAAATAATCAGCTTAGGGACTGTCACTGTATATGTTTTACTTGGATGTATTACCTTTTGCTTGCACAGGATTGTAGTTGTTCTGTCTGGCATGGAGGAATTCCAGCTGCAAAAGACTGCAGAAGGACCTCATGACACTGAATAGGCAAATGAAGAGAGAGAGAAAAAAAAAAAAAAAAGCAGGTGATTAGGGCTTTCTTAATGATTAAAAAAGCCTGATTTTTGTCCCTGCAAAATAGGGAATGAAGGAGTTTCTTAAATAAGTATAGTAGACCATATTGCATGCACGTGAAGTATTTCATGAAACTTCAGTGTGTGGGAAGAAATGGAACCCCAAAGCATTACCTGTTAGGTGATCCTAGAATAATCAAGATTTTTTTAGCCTGATGAGAGAAGCTCTTGCAGGGGGTGTGTGTGTGTTTGTTTTTTTTCCTTTACCTAGAAATACTTAAAATCTAAATTGCATTTACAGCTACAAAATGTCTTAGCTTTAAATCGAGAAGAAACCGTACTCCCCTGTTCTAGTACTTTTCCTATCTAGCAGATGGATAAATTTGGGGTGGGAAGGAGGAGAGGAGATCAGATGTTGCCAGAAAGGAAGGATGGCTGTGAAAAAGGAAGGAGCTGCATCTAGACTTCCAGACCAATACCTTAGTGACCTCACTGACAGAAAGAGATGCACTTTAATAACAGTCGTTATTTAAGTTGAATGGATTGAGATATTTCTGACACTAATCCAGCGCAATTAAGCTGTTGATGAGGCTATGTTTCTCTGACTCATCTGTTGTGCAGCGCAGCCTGGGAGCCTGGCTGCCCCGATGAGGCCTCGGGAAGCTCACTTTCCGGGTCAGAGGAAGCTTAGGTACGTTCTGGCCTGCTGTTATTAGGAGATTAAAGTACAGTGACCTAAATCGACTTTGTATTTGGTTTAATGCTGTGTGATTTAAGAGTGTTAACACAAAAAAAGATGATTTTTCTTTTTTAAAGAAGTTTTTCTAGAATGGTCCTGTGTAGACAGGCCTTGAATATCGGATCAGGATGTGGCTGATTCAGCTGAGAGAGGAGAGTCATGCACATACAGTAGCTGAAAAAAGTCAGGACACTGCCACTGACAAGCTTTTTTCTATCTCTTGTTCCCATTCAACGCTATCTTGTTCTTATTTCTGTTTTCATCTTTCTTCCAAAGCACGATTAAAAATAGTTCCACAAACATAGCAGAAGAGACACGTTAAAGTGGTGTATTGGAGTGATTTTCTCTGCTGCGTTCCCCCCCCCCCCACACACACTCTTTCCAACTATGCGTCAGTGGTTATCTGCACAGCCGTTTAGAACAAACTTCACAAGGTGAAGAGGAAACGGTTTATCCTTTCTTTGGGCATAATACAACATGGAAGCAGGATCCTTTTTTTTTTCTTGCTACATCAGATGAAATAGCTGCAAGGAACATCTACATTTATACAGGCCCGTGAAATACATCTTTGGCGCTAATTCAGATTGCGTAGGCCTCAGTCTGCTTCACCTTTGTTTTATTAAAGGTGCATCTGAGGGCAACTGCCACTGACTGTGCTGTTAAACATTGACTTAACAATTTGAATTAATGGAACTTTTGGTTGTTCTTCCCTCCTTAATGTACAGCAGTGCTTCAGTGACCCAGTCAATGAGATCAATAGTGCTCATGTGAAGTTCAGGGTATGGCTGTCGCTGCTTCGCTCTGCCCCTTCTCTTGGCTCTCTTCGCCCAGGGCCAGCCAGGTTTTAGTAAATGCACAATCTATGGTCCTGCTAACAGGGTCTGGGACTTCTCCAGCTTGGCGTTATTCTGCCCAGGCCAGTTACTTCTGAAGCAGATTGGCGCCTCATCCTGATACGTGGTTCTTTATTTTTTTATCGTGCTGCTCTTTCCCCTTTAATAAGGGAATAAACAATAGAAGCATCTCTTATGATTTGTTTCAAGGTTCTCTGTAATTCCTTGTGTTACAGCTGAAGGCTCTCTGTACAGGTGAAAGTAAATACTTGATAATTTGCCAGCTCATCAGTTTGTCAGTGTCTTGATGGTGACGGGACCTTCCAAGGTGTTGGAAACATTAGGGCAGACTTTTGGAGGTAGTATGGCTGTGGGGGTGATGGAGTAAGCTGCTTTAACATCTCTAAAGCTCAGAGCAGAAAGGCCAGTCTTCTCAAAGTGTAAGTAAGGCCGTCCAAGCTAAGCATGTGCCTTAAGCATTTGGTTAAATGTTGAGGGTCGGCACGCTAGCAGCCTGAAGAATTGTGCCCCAGTGGGAGTGAAAACGCCTCAAATATTAAGCCCTTTGTATTTTATAAATGTTTGCTTTGACAATCTCCCTCAGCATTGCGTAGCTAGGTAAATGACTGTTCCCGTTTCCTGAACGTGCCAGCCCTGACAAAGAAGTCACAACTGGCCAGTGTTCAGATGGTAAGCGACAGATGAGTGTAGATTTGAGCGTATATGGCCTGGATCAATTTCTCAGAACTGTTTTTATGAAACGAAAGAGGTCAAATTTTCTAGGTTTGTTTCTCTCCAGTCAGGAACATGTGTATTCATAAGCACATGAAAAGTCTGGGGGGGGGGGGGGGGGGGGGAAGGAAAAACATGAGAACTTAAGAACTAATGCTTTATCAAGAGCACTATTTTGAGAATAGTGGAGGGTATGTATTAAATATGAAACTGATACCTGTCCTTTCATTTACAGCAAGTACAGCAGTAGTGCTTACAACTTTGCAAAAAACCTCTGCCTTCATATGACTTTGTGCAAAAAAACCCATGCCCAAACCCACCTCTGCTTTCCTTACCTAATTCAGAATGCACTATAGATCCATGCTGTGATCATCCTGCAGCCGCACACCCTCCTTGCGCCTTTCCCTCCGTGCGGTATTGGTCTTCACCCATCTTCACCTGTCTGTGACGGAAGTGCTCAGGGTTTCTGCTGCTTGCTGAATCAGAAATTTCCAGTGCTCAGATATGACAAATAAAAGATTACAGAGAGCCAGCAGGGATAACGCAACTGCTGAAGCCACGTGCTCTATGGGCACAACACGGAAGGCAATATGTTTCCTGCTTTGCGGAGCTTAGAAAATGCAGCTAGAAACCAATAAACTGGGAAAGATCTAAATTAACTGGAGCGAACATGGGAAACAGAATCAAGCTTTTTGTTCTAGCCCGAGATAACAGAACAAAGCGCAGGGATCAATAGCGAGTGTCATGTCTTTCTACATTGGCTGATTACCATTGAGAGTTTACTGTGGAAAACCTGACTGGTTTTGATTCACGGTTTTCCTTATGTACTTCTATGTGGGTCTGTCTTCTCAGAGCTGCATCTCACTGTTTAGGTGAAATAAGATGTCTAAGACGAAAAAAATGAGATTCATGTTTAATAGAATATACAGTTCAGGTGTGTCTATGGACTTGAGAAAGCTTAAGAATGATAACTTTAGGTTGTAATTTACGGTTTCAACAATTTTCAAATGTCTTCTGTGAAGATCAGACTCTGAAGCCACTTTTCTCTCAGAAGGCATGTGTCCTTGTACAAAAGAAAGCTGCCTTTGTGCTTTCTGACTGTTCTCTTTCATTTTGTAACCTTTTAAAAAGTCCTTTTAACTGTATGGAGTACAAGAGATTAAAAACACCTCAGGGGATCTGTTCTGAATTGTTTCCTTATTTGTTTTTCCAAGTTATCCTTAATGAAAATAGCCATCTCACCCTCATGAATAACTCTTCTCTTCTCCCATATTTTTTCCCCCTTTTCCCCCTGTTGTTCTGTAAGCTGACTGGAAGACAGGATGATTAAAATTCTCATCATGCCCATCTGCCTGTGTGACCTGTACTTTGTCATCCGGCAGTTGGGTATCAAAGCAGTATCATCAATGTCCTTTGAAAACTAAGCAGGTTGGACATGCAATTTAGATGAAAAACAATTACACTGTGTTAGCTTGCTTTTGGCAAGAGTATTAGGGCTCATCTTGGAGACAGGAAACAAAAGCAGCGCTTCATCTTCATGAATTTTAAATGAGAGAAAGTATGTGTGTGTGAGAGTTGTCTGGCAGGAGCTTTTCCTTATAACCTTTCTCTAAATAGTTCATTTTCTCTCCAGAGTGTGTCCCAGCCCGTGCTACTGGCAGTGGTGGGAATAACGTGTTTCCTGAGAACATAGATAAGGCCAACGATTGTATCACTAGAATTTCTTTGAGGACACCTTTTTGACATTCCTTAAAAACAAAACCTTGGGCTTTGGTGATGAGCTTCACAGTCAAAAAGAAAAAGCATTCAAGGAATTGATAGATGTTGTGTAGACTCATTTTCAGTCGGACAGCTCTTTTTGTCATGTCACGTGTATGGAGCCTCTTTTGTTATGTTTTAAATAATTCTAAGTGATCGCTTCTCTGAAGCAGAGTTTGTATTTAAAAAAAACCTTTCATAATGCTAAATTGAATGCAACTTTTCCAAATACCTATGCAAATATCGTACCTGTATTTTATTGTTTTCTGAGATCTTACAGGTGAAGAGCAAGAGACTGATGGAATGTACTGACTGTGGAAAAAATTGCCTTTCCAGGGATTATGTAAGTGAGTTCAGTGGGAAGCTTATAGTTTAGCAGCTTTCTGAGTAAGGGCTGTAATCTGTCCTGCGGCACTTCTAATGGTGATGATCTGAACAATGTCAAAAAGAAATTAACAATACAAGCGTGTATCCTCTTCAAGTAGGATCTGTGCTTTGAAATTTAAAGCTAACCACAAACATCAAGACATTCTCAGGACATGATATTAACCATGTGACTGAAACATAGCCGGAGTTGCAGCTTGCCAGTGTTGTGCTGCTTGTACTTGAAATCTGTTAAACATTTAACAAGGAAAATATGTTGGCCTCAAAACTAAACATAAAACACTTCTGTAGTTTATTGCATATTTATTTTGTTGGACTTTTCTGCTTCTTCAATAAAAAAAAAAATCCTTCATTTGATGTCAGAATTATAAGCAGATTTTTGTTGGTTTCTGGATTTAGAGGAATCTGATTCAAGAAAATCCTTAAAAATGATGTTTTCCTGGGTCCTAGATTTAGACTGCAAGATGTATGCTAGTCATTTTTTTTTTTCAGGCTCTATCAGTGGTTAAAAGAATTTCAAGTTTGGTCTTTGCCCATCCAAAACTTTACGTCTTGATCATGACAAGACATTCTTGGTACTAGATTGTATTTCAGTGGCTAAAACAGTTTCACAATTGTGACAGCAGCCCTGGATTCTTACTCCTGATTCCTGTTCACAGGGAAGGGGGTGGGAGGAAAGAGTTGAGCAGGGATGAGAGAAGAGTTCTACGTTGTTTTTTTTCTATCTGCCTATTTGAAAGATTATTGCAATATTAGTTTGGTAAAGAGGTGTGAAGGTTATCTTTTGAGATCAAACTCTGAGTTCTATTACTGAGCTTTTTAGGAACCAATGTAAATTAATAGTAAAGTTGAGTCCACTTATAGTATTCGAATAGTATCCTCAATGGGCTACACCTTGAAGAGAGCACAACCTCAAGTGTGATGTGCAGTTTTATACTGTTGAAGTTCATTGAGCGCTTTTGACTGCTGATAAATTCATTATAGTGATCTTCCGTCTGCTTTGTTCTTAGTGTGAGATGCTGTCTTAAAAATGAGTAGCATGTTGACCACAGATGTGAAATTCTGTTCCTTCTGCCTGAAAGGATTAGGGTTTCCTAACCCATAACTTACAGCAGGCTAATGATGTTTTCTAGGGTGAGTCCTCAGTCTACCCTGTTCATCTTATTCTAGTTTGTTTAAACCGTACAAAGACAGCCACTGGTGTGACTTATGGATGTTTTGCCTTGCAGAACATGGGCTATGGTGTATTCCAGAAATAAGCTTCCCTGAATTCCTCCATGAAGATTTTCTTTATAAAATTCTTAAGTGGCCATTGCAGTGCTCGTGAATCTTGGGTGGATGGTGAGCGCTTTCACCTGGACGGGCAGACTTCTGCTTTCTCTGGTAGTGAGTAGTTATGCAATTTAATGTGAAGCAGAGCAGGACTGACTAAAGCAGCTCTAGTTGGAAGTAGCTGATATCCTTAGGGGGGAATCCAGCTTTTCTTTTGCTACAGATAAATGACCCAGTCAGAGGTATTTGTTGTAGTTCATGGGTTCTAGATAATGTTCAGTAACTTGGGAAGAGAGGCCTGTTCCACTTTCTTTTGTTGCAGCTGCTCACAATGGTAGTATGTTAGTCAAATGAAAAATGTCATTCCCATGAAACAATTTTATTTTTATTGCCTTTTGGCAAATGCCAAGCTATCATGAAATTGGGCTTCAGACTGCAAAATCAGTTATTTGTTGAATGCCACGTGGTGACCAAGAAAGGACCTGCATGTACTATACTTCATGTGTAGAAAGCACAAAAGAAGTTCAGAAGAATCAGCTTGAGAGCCAAGTCAAGGGTTGTGCTCAAATGCACTTTCACTATGCTGCACTTGGAAACCTGCCTCTGGCCCGAAGTGCGTAGTCCAAATCAAGTATTTCTCTGCAGTGACACCCATGTAAGGAATTAAGTGATGTATTGAAAGATCTGATTTATTGAGCAACTGGCAGTTGCAGTTTTCCACGTGCCCTGAGGGTCTGTGAAGTGTGGGATGTTTTGCAGTGCACCTCTACAGCTTAACAGTAAAGGTGCCTCACCCTGCAAAGGGATTAATGGAGAGTAGGTCCCAGCTGGCGTTGTAGTGTGACCACTGAGCAGGAGCAGTCCTGGCCCTGGTCTGGCAGAGGGCTGTGTGCCTCTCGGACTGCTGCTATGTCAGCCTGCCAGGAACATATGCGTTTTATCACTTGGTACTAAAGTAGGGACTGCTGTCTGGCAAAAGTTCATCTGTCTGTTTCCAAAGCTATACTGGAAGAGGTTTTATCTGGTTTGGCTCTTGAGCTGTCTAAAAATTGCTACCAGTCCTCGTTGGTGATGTTCTGCGGCTACATATGCTTGGCAAGGTCCTTGGGCCTGTGCCTCCCAACCTCACTTTTGCTTTGGAAATCCCCATATGAGAAGGGCTTTGGCTCTGGCCCCTTTCAGATAAACTGCCTGATACCCTTCTGTTAGGAGACACAGAGGACAAAGTATAAATGAAGGTAAGGTTGAAGTGATTAAATAGTTCCAAGAAATCCTTACGAAGATCACTCACGGCCCCTCTTGTCCACCTTTCTGTTTGAATGCTGATAGGAGAGCAGATTGAGAACTCTTTGGCAAAATACTTGCATTCCCAAATGCGTTCTGTAGTTCTGAGAGGCGATATTTTGTAAACCATTATAATATACATCTAAGCATTTAGCTGATCTGAAAAGCATAGGAGGAATGCAATAAAATTTGAAGCAGCTTATTAGTAGAGCTTAGAGCTTTCAAAGTGTTGAATGCTTTTGTCTGATGGGTAATGGCCCAATAGCTAAAGAAACACTGGCTTATTTTGGATTTATATGTAAAGCCCAATTCCGTTTTAAACACCTAGTTGCTGTCCTTATAATTGAACGTAGGACCTAACTCTCGCGTGTTGATATTGAGAGCTGCTCTTTGCTTTAACATGACTTAAAATATAGTCTTGCTATTACAACATGTGTCATTTTAAGTATTCCTGAATTTTTAAGTAGAAGTCAGGGAATTTTAATAAGCAGAAAAATCAAGAAAATTATACATGTCAGGCCCTAGGCTTTAATTAAACAAAGTGTTACAAGCTGTTCAAAGGAACAGATACTAAGAAGTGCTTATGGGGGTGGGAAGGGAAAGACAAATGGGGTCACACTAGGTAGTGGTGACTGAAGAATGAACTCTGAAGTCACTCGACTACATGTGCATGGAACGAAGTGTTCTTTTATATCTCTGAGTGTTTGCCAAGAAAAGATGCTGCTTTTAATGATTCTTCTTAGGCATGTAAAACTAGATTCAAATATGTCTAGGAAATCATTTGTCTTTAGGGTTGTACAGTCATGAGAGTTTATTGCTCACATACAGATTTGGGATTATTGAAGTTAAGCGAAGCTGCAAAAGAGACAAGGAGGAGCATGTTTCAATCAAGTCTTCCTATTGTTTTGCCCAGAGGAAAACAAACGAATGGCCAGCAGCTAGCTTCTCCCTAGTCAAAAGAAAACCTTTTTTTTTTTTTTTTTACGGCATTTTAATAGCTCTGGAAAGCCTACATAACTAGGCAGATAAGTCTAATCTTTTTGTCCAGATGTAGGCTTGATTCAAGAGTTTCTGGGTTGGGAAAGAGAATGTAATGAGTCCTTAACGAATCAGCATCTCATGTTTGCTGGACCTTTTGTTGCTTTTAACACTTCTCTGCTTAAGAGCGCAAGAAAGCTGTCTAATATGCTAGTGCTTGTATTTCTTTTCTCCCATTCCTGGCAACGTCTCAGAGCAAGGAGCTCCTAAGTATTCTTCTGTCTTTCATCTCTATCAATGCTTTCTGTTTTTTCCGGTTCAGCCTAGGCATAGAGATACCTATAAGGAAAAGCGATGAAAATAGGCTGCACGGAAACACAAAGTTAACTGCAGAAAAAGGCTTCAGATTTGAAGACTTAACTCTGATTGCAGTACACTTTTTTTCTTCTGTGAAGAGTTTGCAGAAAAACAAAGATGAACTCAAATGAAAACTTGATCAAAAGTCCCTCAGCAAACTCTCTCTTAAACTTACTTTGTCAAACTTTGCTTTTGACAAGTACAGAGTAAACTTTCTGAATAAATAAATGCTATGTCAGTGTATATACTTGTATCCTAAATATATGCTGCAGCTTTACTTTTCTGAATAGGTGTTGAAATTACTAGACAGCAGTTTATATTTGACAGTTCAGTATTTTGGTTTTTCCTTTCTCAGTTGCTGGAAGGATAACTTCACTGCTTTCCTCCAGATTTTATGACTCAGAATTATGAGAAACAGGAGAAGATCAGTAGTCATTCTCTCCTTCCTCCCCTTCCCCCTGCTCTCCCCCAAAAGCTGTATTCCAAGGCTGCCTATACAGCCTTGTAGTGACAAGAGTCTGCAGGTCTTCCATCTTACGCTTGCAATTTTTACTTTGGCGGTGTCCTTTGAGACTATATAGTCTCAAAGTCTCATTGTATAGTTTATTTAAAAATATAATTTCAAATGCCACTATGTAGCTTTTTGAACTTGGAAATCAAGGGATTGCTGTGTCAACTTGAAGTAATTAGGGCTGTACCCCTTGCCCTGTGACTTAGCCTAAAACTATTTTAATGATCATTCTGGGTTCTTTCTGTTTTGTTCGGATAACACCTAAAGGCTCTCCTGAAGTTTTTTTAGCCACCATAAGGGCTATATTCTTCAAAAGTTAAAAATGAGAATTGAGGTTCTCAACTACCAAGTTGATGTAATATTTAGGATGTTAATATAACAATTAGTTTACATTAGACTTGTAATGTTAGCATATTATGTTTCTGGGGCCCGAATACTTAAAAGCAGCCGAGAAGCTAGAGACAGTCAAATCTTCACGCGCTACAAATTGTAAAGCAGCCTGAAAACTTCCATAAAGTGGAAGCGTAGTCACTCCTAACCCAGAGCAAACCCTCTGCAGAAAGTACGATTAAGGAGAGGAATGAGGGGAAAATGGGACAATCCAATGGTGGCGCAGGGTCTGTTCTCATACAGCCATGTCTGAGACAACTAGCTTGCTATCTTGCGAACTTGGAGATGGGCTGAAAGACGCTTAAGAAACTGTGCTGGGCCTGGGACTCTGTGCTGGGTGCAGCATCTGTCTGAAACTGGGCATCTGCCCACCAAGTCCAGGCAGCGAGGTAGTCCGGTCTTTGGTGACCCCGCTGCTCTCAGTAAGTGAGCTCTGAACATGGTGATAACCGGAGACTTGTGGCGGAGGTGGTAGTTTTGGCCTCTTGAACTATCAGGATCTGGTGAGCAGAAAAACAGCAGCACAGAGCTGTTGTCGTCTTTGCTGTCCTGTGGCGTTTCTGGCTCTCTCAAGCTCTGCTCAACTGAATCTAAACATGTAACCTATGGTTTTGAACACCCTGAAACTTGACATACAAGGCTTTTTTTGAATTTGGCAAATGAACCCTTACTTTAACAGGTGTAACCAAACCCCTAAATTTATGTACTTCTACTCTTCAGGGCATCTAAATTTTTAAATCTAATACACTGAGTTCATTTCCAATAGAAAGTGCAGGGAATGCGATCAGAAGTCTTTAACTTCAGCTTTTGTCCATGGTCATTGATCTGCAAATTTTATTTGAGAATGTGTTTAAAACCCTTAACATATTGTCTGTTCCCTGCCTGCCTGTTGTGAAAAGCTATTTGATTAGAAGGTGTCAAACAATTCATCAAGGCTTCTGATCTTTTGGAAGAGATGCTGGTTAGCTTTTCTGCAATCCATCCCTAAATGGGAGATTGGATGGCAAGAGCTGCGTTTGCAGGGGGAAGATTTGTTCGCTGGACTGAGGTCACTTGTTTCTCTAATAACATTAAACACTGGCGTGCTTGAGACTCCAAGAGAATTGGACGCTTTTCCCCTCTTGCCCCTGCCTCCCCTGCATAAGGAAAGAGAGCCACAACTGATTGAGATCCTAGACTGCAGGAGAAGTTAGATTTGACCTTGCTTGGTGTTTGTGTGGGGGTGAGTCTTGAAACTGTGGCGAAATCCAGGTGAATCAAACAATTTGGTCTAAAGATTTGTGTGGTTTAGCAGCCTGAAGAACAGCTCCTGTCACCAAGTCAGAGTAAGTAACTTTATTAAAAGGTACACCTGTCTCCTACAGTGTGCTGTGGCACAAAGATCTCCTTTTCCCTGCCTGTGCCTCTTCTGCCCAAGCTAGCAGTGTTTGAGCTAGCATCAGACAAGAAGCAGTGCAGCTGCACCTCTGTGACCTGTGCAACATAGTGTATAGCAACTGTATATGCCTTTGAACTAGTATGTCCTTGCCAGATTAAACTGTGGTGGTGACCAATGCAGGTGGGGCTAATTGCGATTAGTCTGTGCTACAGTACGCTAGGTGGGGTAGAATAGACTTTAGACTACTGAAGGACTTGGGTTGGTAACCCTGTCCTTGAGAGGCAAAACCAGCACAATTTTGGGTGGATAAAGAAGGCAAAAGCAGATGTGATACACTGACATCAGATAAAGAACGCATTTAAAATGTATTGGAACTAAGCACTGGGATGGTTTTGTTAAGGCTGTGTTAAATTCTCCATGACAGTATACAGAGATTGAGTGTTGTGGGTGTTTTTTTTTTTTTTTTTAAAAGACCCAAAAGGCTTGGGGATGGTATTGCAGGGTGAAATTCTATGGCTTTTTTCTCTTCAAAATTTTGTATCCATTTGTGATGGAAGTTTTAAGGATCAGTTTCCTGTGTTTTTACAGTGCAGATGTAATAAAATCCTGATCTTACTGGGGCTGTTAGGTACTAGGGTTAAGCACCTATAAGAGAGCTTCAATTAAAATTTTTTTTAACCATGTTACTTCTCTTTGGGAATGAGGTCAGTATGGACATGGCCTTTGGCCAAAGCCTCAGATCTAATGTTACATGTTTCTAAAAATGCTGCTGGTTTAACGTCTGGCCTCTTTACCACGGAGGACTAGCAAACTGCAGCTTTAGTCTGTGGGACAAAAACAGTTGCTGACTTTCCAGCAGTGCTCAAGAGCATCTTTTTCTAGCTATGGAAAGACGCCTGATGATGGATTTTAATGCATTTCAGGGCAAAACCACTGGAATCAGATAGTGCTGAGCCTTGTTTTCCCGGTTTTTGCTGACTTGCTGTATGACCTTTGCTTCTGTTTCTCTTGCAAACCTTCTTGTCTTGTGTGCTTTGATTGCAAACTTATGTTTTGGAGCCTGGTATCAGAGACTCTACTTTTGGTTGTAGCAGTTTGGTACAGATACACTATTAGATTAGAAATAAGAAGTCTTAATGTTTGTGGCTACTATTCAGGGGTTTTTAGAAGCTGTCGTGCTCTGTACCAGTGTGCCTTGCTTTACAGCCATGGGAAAATGACCTTCCTGTTCAGAGACTGTAAAGCTTTATAAAGCTGTATGCTAAACAGATAGTCTATACAGGCTATGTAGGAAGCAGTTTGCTAGGTGTTTTTCTTAGGTTTTTGTTTCACACAGAATCACACAGAATCGTTTAGGTTGGAAGGGACCTCTGGAGATCATCTAGTCCAACCTCCCTGTTCAAGCAGGGTCACCTAGAGCATATTGCCCAGGATCACATATGTTTGGGATAAGTTACAATTTGTAAATAATTTGGAATACATCCTGACAAAAGCTTTTGCATTACTGATTTCTTTTCTGGGCTTCTCTATTACTGCACCATCTCCTTAAGATGTGACTGTTTTAGAGATTTTGATACGAATTCAAATACCTGTATCTTTCCGTTGCTCTTGTTCTATAAACACATATACGAATATGCCTTTTCACTCTGTGTAAATATTCTTGCACTTTCACATATGCACAAATAAATAAGAAATGGAAAGGAGTAAAAATATTCCGGTTCTGGACACAGGGAAGTCTCTCCTGGTGGAAGGTGACTCTTGGAGAAATAACACTCACTGTTCATTTAAGAACAGTAACGTTTCTCCCATGTAAAAATCCTGCTCATCAGAAGAGGATGAACTTAATTCACCAAGCTCTTGCACTGCACCAGAAGAGCTAATTGCATTGTTCTTCCTACCCTCAGTGAAACACTGAGGGAGTCGCTGTGTGTAGGGTATGAGAAAGTCAATCGGCCTGTGGGCTCATAGGCTTTCTGTGTTTGACCGTTTCCGCAACTCAGTGGTGGTAGGGCCCTGCCTGAGTGCATAGTGCAGAATTTAGTCTGTAGCTAGTTGGTAGTTTGCAAAGTGCCCTTTATGTTACACTGCTGTCAAGTCTGTGCTCGACTGATTTCTCCTTACACCAAGAGATGGACAATGAGACCAAGCACCAGTCAGTTTCCTTAATTAGGTTCCCTTTTAAATGCTTGCTTGTGCTCTTGGCAGGGTGAGTTGATGCCAACTCTAGCATTCACTGAGGTGGCTCTGCCATTTTTAAAAGGCTCGATTTTGCTGGTTTTCTTCCCCCCTTATAAAAATGCTTAAACTGAACATCAGCAGCCTGGAAACTCATGAGAGGAATTAGGGAGCAAAGAGCTTGTTTCAGGTTCACTTAAATGGCTATTTTATTGCTTTTCCAATGTTATCCGATCTGAGTGTGGCAAGAGAGTGCAAAGTACTTCCATTATATTTCACGTATCTGAATTGCAGAAAGGAATATTTGTGGTTAAAAATTAAGTGGCAAAATTGATGTAATGGATGGATATTCGTTCTCTCTCTGTCTTCCCTCCACCCTTCTTTTCTTCCTTCTTCCCAGAACGGTCTTGGCTAACACAAGGAGCATTGGCAGGTGAAGAGATGTGCTGGGTCCCCATGAGTAATGTCCTCAGGCTACACCAAAAGGATCTACCAAAATAAGTATATGTGATCAGGCAACTAAGATGTACGTTTAGTGGTGGAGTTCTTGTTAGATCTACACTCTGCTGTTTGACGTCATCGCTTTCTTTCCTACTCCAAACTTATTTTTGGAGGGTTTTAGTGACCCTGAATGCAAAATGAAAATGATATCTCTTCTTCTGGCAGCTGTACTTAAGATGTGTTGACTCTTAGCAGGAATCTTTGCTCAGAGAATTCCCTGAGGGTTTCACTTTCATCAGTCTTTTATAAAATAAAAAAGCTTCCTTTTTCATTTTCATACAGTGCACAGTCCAGACTTTTCTGTTTTTGACTTCTTCTCCTCTTGATCTTAAGCTGGGAGAGCATCGCTGAGAATACAAAGGTAGAAGCGCTGGGCCCAGCAGTGTGCTCATGTCAGTCCCCTGCAACTCTCCTGAACCTTATCGTGTCACAAACTGAGTTCACTCTTCCCAAATCTGATTTTCTATTAAGTGCACAAACTGTTCACTCAAAACGTGCCCCAACCTGGATAATTGTATGCACAAGTGAATTCAGAATTATACTTAATGACTCATGGTGTCTTGTCTTCCTACTTTGTTCCTCTTCAGCAAAGAGCTCAGGTGTCTCCGTCTCAGAGACACTCGTATCGCTTGCTGATACGAGTGACCATAAGCTTCCTGCTTCCAGTAGAAGCAGTGGTGCCTTAAGCATGTGGGGAAGCTACTGTAAATAGAGGATCAAAATGTGGGCAGCAAAGATCTTCAGTCGCAGCGAAGCGAGAAACTATGAACCTTCTCGCTTTTTCCTGGGCCCTGAAGGGAAGAAAAATCATCCTACTATTGCCATAGTTGTCAGAGGAGAAGCAGCAGCAGACAGCTATCCTCGTGGTGTGGCAATATCCAAAAGCGCTCTGAAGTACAAGCAAGCTGCTGCATTACCTTCATGCAGTCCGTATTTTGTCCCGTAGAACGGAGGCAGGAAGGCTGCCGAGGAACTTCTTTTTCTAGGCATCCTTTTCCCCGAGTTGCTCTGCCTAGATTGCCCCTGTTGTTCTGTGGTCCAGGCAGATTCAGCCTGCTGCAGGCATGTGTTCCTTTTCAGTCTTTGCTCTGCTGCTTCCTTTCTCTAGTTTATTCCTTTGAGTTATTGTCGTAATAGGCTGTTATAATTTAAAAAGCAAGGAGATGTCAATGCAACAAGAGCACCTCGTGTTCTTATGATACGATTACTCTTAGCTGGACTTAAATTCCCTGGGGGTTTTGAGTTAAGATGGCAAGCTTCCAAGAACTACTGGCGATAGCCTGACATCCTGAGGGCCTTATGACAGGATCTCCTTATGCTTTTAAGTATATACAGTTAATAAAGGCACCTTTTGCAAGTATGCCAGGGCAACTTGGCTGCTTTTGGTTATTTCGTTGTTTTGATATTTGAGGAGCTGAAAGGCGCATCCTAGGCATGTTGTTTTGAAAATTGGTTTTGACTTCTCTGCTGACAAGTAACAGTAACTGAATAAGCAATGTTAGCAGTCACAGCCCAAGAATATTAGGAACTATTCATGTAAATAGTTTATTTGTATCAAACTATAAAAGAGGCTTCATTTCTCCTGCCCTGAGGACTGTGACTTCAGTTGATCCATTTCTGCAGGTATGACTCTTGGATGTCCCTCAGCTCCTACAATTTAATTAAAAAAAAAAAATTGCTCTTTGTGTTAAGAATGATTCCTAGTCTTGATAGGAAATCTGGTATTCCTATCATCCAAGTAAAAGAATAGTAACCCAGAACACTAATTTCTTCATTAATATCTGTGTATTACAGATCTGTTCAGAGGATGGAAAAATCCGAAGGATTTTTGATCTGTCTTCTAAACTTACCCTGACCCCATCTCTTCCTCTCTTCCTGTCACTGCATTAATCCTGTTATTTCAGTGTGCGGTGCTTTACTGGTTCCTGTCAATATCCTAGTTGGCTGTCTGTCACAAAACAAAATGCATAGCAAGGAAAAGCACACCTTTCCTTCAGAAGACTTCATTTTTTTAAATTAACTTGCAGGGGCTTATTATATTTAAATTTTATCTCTCTACCAAAATTAGTTGAAGTGGTTCCACAGCTCCAGAAGTTACTGGGAGGGTACTGATAGACATGTGCCTAATCTTCTTACAGGCCAAAGAAAACACTAAAATAAAAAAAAAAAAAAAGTGTATGATAGTGGTCACATTTATCTTACTGCTTTTTAAAACCAGTTTTCTGCTGTACATATCCCACTGCAAGTATTTGTTGTTTTCTGCATGTACCTTGTTTCAAATGTGTTACAAGCATAGTTGTGGACTTGACAAGTCATTGATACAGATTACTGATATTCAATTTTAGTGACTTTGGGGGGAGGGGGAATGAATGTCGCACTATTTGGCGGTACAGCTGCCCAATAATGTCAAGTGGTAAACTATGAACACAGACTCTTTCTGGGGTAAAACATAAGGATGACCTGCCTCTCTGACCTTGTTTCAATAACGATGATTTTGTTTTTGTTGTGCTTCTGATTCTTAAGAGGATTCTTTCTCTTGTTTATTGTATTGCTGAAACACTTGTGCAAGTTATATGTTATGTTCCTGCGTGCTGCAGCTTTTTCCTCTGTTCTGATGATGATGATTGGTGTGCACGGTGTAACAGATGTAATAACCACAGCTTGCCAGAGCGCGAATGCATCACAATATTGCATATTGAATATTGCATCACAAAACACAAGTTTTTGCAGTGGATGATGTCACCTGCATATGTAAGAAAAGCCTGTGCTTTAAAGGGACGTTGCCCATTTTCCTGTTATCCCTTTTCTTGCCTCCTACATATTCGAAAGTACTCACGGGTGAGTAAAGTTAGCCAGCTTGATTAGCACTGTTTTTAAAGAACTGTCTTTACTCTTACTGTAATGAAAACACTTCATCACCAGATGGCAGTGTTGCATGCAACTAAGCGCTGTGTGTGCTCAGAGGGGTGTGTAGCAAGACTGTGGAAGGAAGTAGTGCAATTTGGTAGGGAGACTGAGTAGCCATATTGGCAAAACTCTTATCTCCTTTTTAAGTACCCACCATGGAGGTCAGAAAGGATGATTTTCTCCTTTGTCAAGTACAAGGAAAGACTGGAAGCAAGTTCATGTGAAATTCAGCTCAAGTATAAAGATTAAGAACACCTTTCTTAAATATGTGTTCGCACTTCTTTGTCCTTTTTGCAATTGCTCTTTATAATAATCAACACCCAGAGACATTTCCAAGGTTACACTAACTGTGTGCGAGAATTCTGCCGAATGCAGTTCCCAGAAAAGCAGCTGTGGGAGAACGCTTTCTATTTGAATAGTTAGCAAGGCTCTGAATTTATAATTTCTCCCAATTTTTAAGATGTCAGCTGACTATATCTATTGTGATATTGCATAGCTTGAAAGAGTTTTGTTTCTTTCCCTTGAAATCACTTTCTAGTGCAATTCTACTTGCACAGAATTTTTCCTCCGACTTAATTGAATGGAAATAACGTACAGGACCTGTTCTGTGGCGAACGCTGCTTTGAATTCACTGCTATTCTGATGTACTTGTTTTATGTATTACGTTTAATAAACACAAATGATTTCAAATGAGTACCCGTTATTCCACTTAATGTAGCCATGATTTGCAATCTATTGTTAAGATTATGGTCAAATATAGCTTCTAGAATTTCAATATGTAGAGTTTAATTTAAAAGCTCTACGTTGAAACTTAATTTACTGAAATAGGTGAGCATACAGAATAGCGAAACCAAAGGCAAAAATCTCATTGGAAAAGCAAACATGAAACTCGAAGCTTTCACGGCGAGAACCACAGTTTAATAGAGGTAGGTTTAGCTGAACGTTGCCTACAAATGCAAAAACACCTTTTGTTGCCTTTCCAGTAACTTCAGCCCATTTCTGTTCTATATATGTAGCTGAAGGACTCATCAGTGAAGTGTTTTATGTTTCTTTAGTGATTTCTAGTGCTGATTGAAGAAGCCTATTAAGTATATGCTTAAGTTCATCATTACTTAGATCGCTAGTTAATGAACTGAATAGAGTGCCTTATCTTGTTGAATTTAGGTAGTAAGCGTTTTTGGCCTCATCAGTTCCCTTTTGCCTGAGGTGCTTGCAGTAGGTGGTTTGCTGCTTTTGGGTACCTCTTTAATCTAGTGGCTACTTCTGCCCAGTGTTTTCCTGAGTTGATTCTAGAGGAAGGTTAGGATGACTTGGTGACTTAAAGGGCTTAACGTCAGAGAAGATGGATGTGGGCCTAAAGCCACACTTAAAATCTTGTTTTCTTAACTTTGCTCTTCAGCATGTTCTTCCTCCTCTTTCCTCTGCTTTACTCAGTTGGAAAGCAGGCAAATAGCAAAGGCTGACCAGCCAGATTTTTAGTGGTCCTTCAGTAAGTGCTTGGGGTGCCACTGGTGATGGATTTGTCTGTATCTTTAGAACATACAGGACTTCATCCTTATATTTGCAGGGTGAAATTGCAAGAAGACAAGATTAAGAAAGTAGGTTGCTGCAGCTGCTGTGTCTCTGAGCAGAGTCAATTTTCAGGGGTTGTCCCGGGTAAAATTCTTGCTTTGCTCTTCTCAAATGGAGGCTGTTGGACCGTGTTGGTTTCATTTCCTCTGCCGTGTTCAAGGCAACCTAGCCTTGCTGCTGCTGGTTGTGTTTGTGCTTGCTGGGAAGCACAGCATCCCTGCTGAGATGTCCTACCACAGAAGGAATCTATTCGCTGTCCTTCTGGGTTGTAGGCCTTAAGGGTTTCTAAACTGACAGCGTGGGCTGTCCTTCAGCCTAGAGAAGGAAGACTAAGGTTCTGGAAAGTATGACTTCAAATGAGATGGTTAAGAGAATTTAGCTTAAAACTGTACTTAAGCACTGGCAGACTGCTGCAAGTATAAATCGGCAGAAGGATTGTAGCTTGGTTGCTATTCCCCTTCTGTTATGCTCTTGGTGAATAAATTTTAGAGAGCAAAATGTCATTGCAACAGTAATTTGACATCTTACTGCGAAATGGTTTGTTTGTATGTTGGAGACTGACAGGTACTGTATGTGTGCAAACTACATAGCAAGATATTTCATTACAATTGTGTTGTTTGCTCAGGCTGAGACACTTATCATACAATAAGATCATCATACAATAAGATGTCTAATTGTTGTAGTGACATCACTTTCTCCTCTAATTTCACCCTGCTAATGCTGAACAGAACAGGAAGGACAATGTGTGAAGATTGCATCTATTAAAGCAGATTCGGGTTGACAGGGTAAATTATAGTGTTATTGTCTAATGGGTGAAAATACAACTCTTTCCACTTTCAGGTTACTACGAGACTGCTTCTTTTCTAAGATACGGATATCAAACCTTAAGTGGATTTTGCAAAATCTACCCTAGATGTATGAATTAATGTGACAAGAAACCCCAAACGAGCAGTCCACACTAGGATGAATATTGCAGTGTACACAGACTTTTATTTCTTTTTTTGAAAGAAGTTGTGACCCTCTTTCCCCCAGTGTCTTTCCTGGAAAATAAATAGACTAAGACAATGTGAATAAGGAGAAATAGTTCCTCCTACCTGAAACGCTCTGTGAAGTAGACTTGAAACCTGAAGTGGGGGAAGAATTCTACTCCCTCATCCCTGAGGCTGTCATAGTAGCCTGATGCTTTTATCTAATTCTACGGTAACTTGCTCATTCTGAAATTCATGGAGGTCAATCATCCTTGAAGAAAGCAAAAAAAACAAACAAAAAAAACAAAAAAAACCCCATGATGGTAAACAATTTTTGAAGTATCTCTGGCTGTAATTAATAAGTGATTCTACAGAAGAGGTTCTTCAGAAGAAAAGTTGCAGAAATAGTTGCTCTGGGAGAGCAAATGCCTTGAACATAAACTAACTGAAAAATCATCGTGATTTAAAAAAAAAAAAAATTAAAAACTTCACAAGGAAGCATTTTAAAATCTGAACAATTACATGCAATTATATGAACTAATTTATTTTGTTGGCACAAAGTTAATGGAAGAGGTATGATTTGCACTTGTTGTGTGATGTTAATGAAATTCATTCTCAATTGGGAAGTCCCTTGTATTGTAAAAAGGGAGCTAATGCAATGTTCTGCAGTACATGGAGCAATGGGAAGCAGAATTTAACTTTCCCTTTAGGAGCAAATTGGTTTGTATTGATAGTGCAGCAGGAGCTGGAAAGATGGGCTGTGTTGCACTCTGGTATTACAAATCAGTGGCATTTGCAGCTATTCTCAGCCTGGGTGACCAGAATGGCTAAATTTACTTGGTTTGTAAGTACAAAGTACTAAGTAAGCTTAGTTGGCTAAGTTTACTTTGTTTTTACTTGCCTGTAGGAATTGTTATTAAGAGCAATGAACAACGTGATGAGAGTCCACACAGAAAGAATGAAAACCCCACAGACCTAGTGCACAATAGTAGCTCCTGGGTGTTCTTCATGTGAGTCCGGTGAACATTTGGCCTCAATTTCTAGTTCCTCTTGCAGCTGTCAGGCATACCTTTGTTCAGGCTGCACCAAAGATGGAGAAGAGTGTCTAAGGAAAATCCTACAGGTTTTTCTGATTTTTATAGACTTGATGTTGAATGCAAGCCAGGAATTGGTTCTGCTTTTAAGGGAGATGAACTGACGTTTCCCCGTTTGGACTGCAGCACAAAACTTACAAGCTAAACCACCTAGACAGCTCTATATTTCATTATGTGGGTTACAGTTGCTCTCATGCAATGAGAAAGGTGGGAGACTTGAGGGCAATTTCAGTTCAAGAGATGCAACACAATTTCATTTACTTGAGAGATCTTGTAATATATGCTCCACTTACTAATTTGATTTCTTTAATTCAAGATGCTTAGTTTAAGAAGCTTCTTTCTTTTTTGGGAAGAAGGCATGTCTTTAGCTCACTTGAAATACACTGCAGGAAGGAACTTTAAGCTACATGTGCCAGCTCCAGTTGAAAGATCTTTGTTTGGGTAGTATTGGTGTTCTGTGTGAGAAGGTTTTTGCTGTCAAATGTGTGGCTTGGGATCCTTGATTACAAAGATGAGTGGGAGAATTATTTGTGACAATTTGGCTTTATGTGCACAAGTGATTTGGATGCCTGGCATATACGTCGTTCCAGAATATTCATACAGATGCGTTATGGTAGGTGTTAAAAACTGTTGAGAGTAATATAGGATAGGCAGCAGTCTGTGTATTGAGCCCAGAAGAATGCAAATCATATTATTTCTGCAAAAGAATGAAGGGTTTGGGAATGATCTTTCAGACTTTGATGCTTTTTTGACTTGAAAACAAACAAACTAAACCCTAAAGCCAAAAAACCTTCTGTTCATCCATCTTTCTTTCTGTAGCCTTCCTGAAAAGAATGTAGACTACCTATTTTTTGGTGTATTATGCTCTGTAAAATTTGATTCCTGCTATTGTTTTTTGTTTCCCCTCGTATTGCCATCATGAAGAAGTAGTTTTTCTCCATCTGAGTGCTGATCTTCCAGAACATTAAGTTACAAGCTACTACTGACTCTCCCTAACTGTTAGTGACAGATTATTGTCTCTTTTTACTGTGTGTTTGCTACCTCTCAGGATTTCAGAATGGAGGGAAAAATCACTGGACCAGGTGCTCTCAGAAAAAGGTGAATCATAAAACTGTTTTCTTCAGCTCCTGCTGAGGGAGTTGTCCGAGGAGCAGGTAGCACCTGTCCCCTCTCTTGAGAAACTTGGGGAGACTGAACCATTGCCCCGGGAGCCCTGAGCGTGTGCTTAGGATGATGGCAACCCCTTTGGTGGCTTTTCTCTCTCAACTGACTTGCCCTTTCCTAAGGCATGATGCTTACAATCGGGGACCTTAACTTGCATCCTTATTGGTTTACCTCCTGCTCTTGGAGCATGTGGTACGTTGTGCAGGAGAACCTCAGACTGTATTTTGCTAGTGGTATAGTCTGCTGCTACTTGTGGCCAAAAGAATGAACCCTGACCCTCCTGTCTCAATGACACAAAGCGCTCAAGAGGGGCTTCGTTTCTGCTCCTGATTTTGTGTCCGATAGCACTACACCGATAAGTGGAAAGTGTTACGAGAGTCCAATATTAAAAGACGTTACTGCCCTGAGCAAGGCACCAACATTAGAATGCTATCTTCTTATCCAGCATATATGGTATTTGGCTCATCTAGCACAAATCAGTGTAACTTTGTGACTTTAAAGCATCTGAGGTTTTAGTCCTTTGCTATGTCATGCTTCCTGTTTTATCCTATCTCACCCCTCACTCCCCAAATTCTAATTCCTCAGAAGGCAGCACAGGGAATTAAGAGTTGATGTTATCTATCTTCTAGTCCTACCCTCGTTTATGCTTTGTCAGCTCCACTGTAGATCTTTTTCGTGCAGGCTGTCCAAAGCTAGTCCTGTAAGTTGGCGCCATCTTGATTATTTCGTCAGAGAAACGAGCAACCAAATTAAAGCAGTTGTTTTCACAGTGCAATTAATGCTTTAGAATAAGATAATGTTTTAAAAAGCCAAGAGATGTTTACTGTTTCACTGGATGTCGAGAGGGTTGGGGAGAAGGGATAAAATGCAAAGAGCGATACATAAAACAGCTCATCAGACTTTGGAAAACACTTTTAAAAAGCTGAATCATCTAGGTCTGATGATGCACATGATCTGGTTTTTGTCACAGAGCCATTTCTGTGATGTCTTGGACAAAGAGTGCTTTTCCTGTCCTCTCTAACATCTGTTAGAGCTTGCTGGTGAGAATGACCTGACTTAAAAGTTTTATGAGAAAAAGCAAACCTCTTGTTTTTGGAATTTGTCAGCTACTGAGCCTGTGTTATCCAGGTGCTGTGTTTGTCCTAAAATACCATATAAATCTGGCTCAAAGCAGAGTACAGAAAAGCAAGCTGCATTCGAGAGTCATAGGTGCCAATCTAGAAATTTAATTTCCTTCAGATTAAGCTAGCTAGAAAGAGAAAAGTTATTGTGTTCAGATGTTACAGGAAGCATCTCTAAGCTATGTTTTGGTTTTTAGTTAAATATGTAGGTACAGTGATATCATGGCTATTTGTTTCAAGTGTACTCTGCTAGAATAGTCAAAAGTATAGATATTCTAGCATTTGAATTACGTAGTATGTAAAGCTCTACGATATCCAGTGTTTTCTGAAGTAGGTGGTTCTTATTCTTTGTTATCTTCATCAAATGCTTGATCACTTCACTAATGCAGACTGGTATCTTTCCTATGTTTTGGGGACTCTGCAAGGACTTGAGATGTTGGTTTGCTTGGTATATGCCATATATGCTGCTTGAAGTTTTCATTTGTTTCCTGTAGTCTGAACCAGTTTTCATGGGAGTGTCTTAGTTTGCTCATACATAAAAGAGAAATGCTGTTTACCTCAAATTTCTTTCTTTCTGATTATATGCTTTATAAGACTTTGCCCCTCTGTCCAGCTCTTGTGTCCTTTCACCTTGGTTTGGTGTCTGCTCAACCTCTGTATCTGCTACTGGTTCATGGTGTTCTTATCTCCCTCCTCTGTCACTGTGATATCTGGGGACCTGTCAGGTATGAGAAGAGTTATCTGCTGTGCTGGTGCACAGTTGCCGCCCTTTGCAGTGGGGGTTTCCTTGGCATCTGTATATCAACATAATAACATTTAGACACTCTTGTTTACTACTTTAGGTCCTCTCTCATAAATGATGAATGAGCAATAGCTAATTTGCCTGGGATCCAGTATTAGGAGCAGTAGCTAGGCCTCTAGTATGGGAAAGGGAGGAAAAAGGCTGAATAGGGTCACTCAGAACAGAATCATGGATACTGCTATATCACAGTTGCAGCTAGTCTAGGATTCGGTATCCATTGATCTTAATCACCATTTGCTTCAAAGAAGGGTGAGCAAGTCTTGAAGTGGGCAATTAAGAAATAATCTAGTCACAGAGGAAGATTACTCTTAAACTCTACTAATTCTGACAAAGAAGAAAAGAGCTTCTGGAGCACCTTCTCATGATTGAACAGAGAAATTAGGTTTGATCTGAAAAGTAAACCTACTCCTTTCAATTCTTCTGGTTTCGTTTAAATACACACACATATATAGACATATATATGCAAGTGTCTGTATATGTCTAAAAGACAACTCTAGAACTCTGGGTAAGGACCCAAACTGTCCAACAAATTCTAGAATTGGCTCACTTTTCTTTTGCTACAGAAGGTGGAGATGGCAAGTAGAGGGAGAGGTGAATCAAATCTAGAACTTCCTTCGATTGTGAAAAACACAAGTATCAGTGAACTCAGAATTGTTATTTAAACTCTTATGAGAGAAAAGCCTAATGGAAAAGGATTATAGAGAGCTGCTGGAGGACAGAAGAGTAACAAGGCAAAATCCTGAATGCTTTCTTGACTTCAAGAAGGGGCTGAACAGAAAACAAACTGGGTTACATCTAGTTGATAGTCTGACAGAAGAGAAGCATAAAAGTATAGTGCGAGTTTGTAATGACAGAATCAGAAAGTCAAGCCACAAAATGAGGTTAAATAGCAGGAAACATCAAGGCTGATGAGAACAAGTTCTCAAAGTCCACTATTAGTAAGGGGAAGCAGAAGGGAAACAGACCCCTTCCCAAACTGAAAACCATCAAATGATAAGCAGTCCTTGTTGCATTTAGCCTTCACAAAAAGGTCAGTGAGGAGCAGATGGCTAACACAGTTGATACCAATGACAAAAGGTTGAGCCTGAACTGAGGAAAGAACAGATTAGAGAGCACTTAAGTAAAGTAGTTGTTTTCAAATTGTGTGGTCTGATAAACTTCATAATAGTAGGCTTAGTGGTCTGGCAGAAGCCATTTCAGAACTGTTGAAAGTTACCTTTGAGAAATGATGGAGGGACGGTTGAGGAACAGGAGGGACAGAAAATGGCAAGCACAGTGTTTAGTGCTGATTTTTACAAAGAAATGGGGAGAGAAGGGTTCAAGGAATTATTGGCCTACAAGCTAGTTCACTTCTCAGAACTGTATAGCAAGGAGAAGGGTAGCAGCTAACATGGGCTTGCTGAGAACAAAATACGTTGAAACAATTATTTCTCTAACAAAGCAGCAAGCAGGTCGCATAGGGAGGCAGTAGTAAGTACCATCAACTTTTCACACTGGCTGATATGATAGCCTGAAAGAGAAGCTAGGAAAACACAGTCTTTATGGAAAATATTACAAAAAAAGGTTTGGGGAAGTGTTATGCTTAAGTTCTTGAAATCATCGGAAGGGTATTTGCTAAAAAGAAAATGACTTCTCTGGTCTGTGGAGAGGACGGAGCTGATGAGTTCAAATTGGAATACAGAAGAAAAGGTAGGGTAGAAATTATTCCAATGGTATGGAGAGTGAAACACTGGAATAGATTGGGGGTTATTGTTGATTTTTTCCATTACTGGAGATCTTTCAGATTGTTTTTTAGGTATGTATTTGTCAGGTAGAGCCTGATCCTGCCTTGGCACTGGAGCATGGACTTGAATATTCCTTGGTCCTGTCGTCCTCATTCTCTGAGAAATAGCTTGTCTATATACCGTGCAGTGTAAGTGGATTGCCGATTTGATCAGGTCTTGGGGTAGAATGGTGGCCGTGTTTTGAGTGCTTAATCACTTGCTCATGAAATTTTACTTGACCATCAGCTAGAATGATCTTAAATTTTTGTGGTTAATGCAAAAGTTACACATTTGAATTGGGGGGAAAAAAATCTCTAAAGCAAGAAAGCAACCTAGCTTTAAGTACAACATAGAAACTAAAAATCTGGACTTGATGGTCCAGTTTGAAACCTAAGAGAACACAGTACAGTACAGTTGTACGATCCCATCTGAGAGCAGGAAATGAGGGGAAGAAACATTTATTATCAGCAGTAATAGTACCATTTTTATGGACACATGCAATTGAGACTATATTGTGCAAGGTGCGGCCCAATGAAATGTCATGAAAATGATAAAAATACTTAAATCTTCTGACTTGTACAAATGACTCAAATTAGTTCAGGTGCTGGTGGACAGTCTGGTCCTTATTTTCCTACAGCTGAATTCACTAATTTAGTCATAGCTAAGCTTTCATTGAATATGAAACAGATAAGTTTTATTTTGACCTTTCCTAGATAAGCCTAACATAACTGAATAAATATTAATTTCTTTTTATATGAAGCTTAATAGCAACTTCTGTTAAGTTAAATTGATTTTTGTTACTCTTCAATTTAAAAAAAAAAAACAGTAGACCCGGTGCTACTAACCTTTATTCATGTGAATTACAAAGATAGTGCTTTTCATGATCTGCAAATTAACTTTCGTGTAGATTCTGAAAATACAGGAGATCCTGGTGCTCCAGCAGGAGATAACAAAAGATGCTGGCAAAGAATTAACTTGTTTGACATGTTTATTTTGCATGTAATTTTTTTTATGACACTTCAAAAGTTTAGTTTTTTATCTGTAGATAGTAATTGTAATGCTGGATTCTCTAAATGCACATTCATGGCATGGATTTAAAGTCACTGGAATGTTTTGTATATCTGGACAAAAAAACTAGATTAGCAACATGGTAAAAATGTCTACATCAATCAATTTCTTATTTCAGATATAAATAAGATAGAGGTCTATCTCCTTAGAACATTACCTGCTATTTTGATAATATTGTGGCCCTGGTATTTTGAGGAAAAATTTTAGTCTTCTGTCCTAGATATTAGCTTGGAGATCACAGGACCCACAGTAGAATTAGTGGGCTTCCTTTCTTTGTGGCGGATAGGGGCTCTAAAACACCTGCAGATGACAGTTTGAGCCTGTCTGGATACAGGCTCAGGACATCTTTTCAGTAGAAAGCAGATTACAGAAGCTAGAGATGTGGGAATGACTGGGGATGTTCTTGGTGGTGCTGCTACCAGTAGGCCCCCCATGGTGATAGCATAAGAGTTGCTTGCAGTAAAGGGCCTAGATGTCAGAAGATTTGGTGTTCCAGTGTGTTCCTGGCTTCTATGCCAGGCTTTTAGGTTGGCTTTACTGTCCCTATAGATTAGGATGCACAGCTGATATTTAATGCCTTTCTGCAACCCTGATGTAAGTTGGTTCACTGATTAGCACAGAAAAAAGACACAAAAAGCTGCATCCAAAGGAATGCTAAGTTTTCAACAACAACTAGATTGAAATATTTTCTTTAATATTTTAATGATTTCAGTCAAGATTAGATTACAGGAAAAATAAATTTTACTAATGAAGTTATCTTAAGGTCTTGTATTAAACAGAAATCACTTGCGTAATCAGAAATGGTAGCTTACTGAAACAAATTTTGATTCCATGTCCTTATATTGAGAATTTGATATGAAATGACTATGGAAGTAAACTGGCTGTGAGAACATCTTTAGCTTTTTCCAAGTTGTTCTGGAGACTTCCTACTAAAGCAGGCATCCTGAGAAACATTGAGGGAAATGGTAAGAACCGAATTTTGACACTTTGACAAAATGAGTGTGAAGGAATTAGGTGCACGCTTTCGCTATTTTTTATCAACTCTGTAAAGAACAGTATGCTTTTGTCAACTTAACGTTTAACTGTGCTTGTGGGAGGTGTGTTCATGCCAAATTGGTAGCAAACTTGTGACCTTGCGTACCTGGAGAGCCCTGCAATGCCCAGAGGATACTGTTTGGAATCTAGGAGATGTGTTGGGATTTCCAGAAACAGTTCAGTTCATTATCTGGAAATAGGCTTTTTCCTTACTCTAGAGGAGTGAGCTATGGATGGCCACCTGCGATGGTATAGCAACCTTGGAGAAGTCTAGTGCTGTCTGAGAAGGAGATTTTCTCTGTTGCATCAGGATTAGGCTGTCTGGGTGCCCAGCCTTAGGAGCCTGCAGTGCTTGGCAGCTGTGGAAATTCAATTTCTGTTGAAGAGAGTCATTAATGAGTAACAAAAAACCTATGTGTTTCAGTTTAATATTAACAGCAGAACTCCAACAGGGTGCCTAGGGATGCAGGAGTCATGGTAAATTAAAGCACATCTAATTCACAGTAACACTTATTGCAACCTGGTTGGTAGCCCTGGTAGTAAATACTGCAGGATTTCTCCTCTAAACAGTGGGAAGTTTAAATTCTGGCAGGCAATGGATAACTGGGACTCTGTCCATTTCCTTTTGAGGATGCAAACTGTTTTGCTGATTATGACAGGAGGGACATATTAATTGAAATTGCTTAGTGGGAGAAGACTTTGAATATTCATAGCCTGCAAGATACTATGTAAGAAGAGTACTCAAATGCAGTTAACAAAACCAAAGCAATATTGACTGCTTACCAAGACAGATGACCTTACCTTTTAAATAAAAAGCAAATCTAGGCCTGTACCTGATTACAGGCTAAAAGATAAAATATGGAAACATAAAATTATAAATTAGCAAAACAGTCCCTAATGTAATAGGGAGCTCAGGTTATCAGTGAGTGTAAGCTCAGTATACCTGGTTCAGATTGATTTATGTCACTATGAAATCGAAATGGGGGCCTATAACTGGGAATGGTCCTAATGGTGCATGTGTGTGTGCTTATTGGTAGCAAAAGGTGTGCCAGCCCTGAAGGACTCCTTCTGGAGAAGTAGTATTCTCTGTATTGTACAAAAGTTACCGAGTTGCTCTTTTTTTTTTCCCCCACCCTATAGTTTTCAACTGAGCAGTTCAGTGTATATTTACATATACCTTCTATAATCTTATCAAAGGTTATTCAGTAAAGCATGAAGCTCTTGCTTTTGAATGAAATGGACTTTAGCTTGTCCCAAAAGGAAGATTTTCCACCAAGAGATGGAGTTTCAGGGTCTTGCCGGATGTTGTTTTTGTGACCGGGTGTAAAATGGGCACAAACTAAAATGTACATCTAGGTGTTGCTTGCTGCTGGAGGGACAGTTTCTGTTAATTGAATTCTCTGTTGAAGTGAAATGAATAAAGAGAGTTGGCTCCAGTGGAAGCACACTTTTAGCATGGAATGAAAAATTGGGTTTAGTTTTAAAGGCTGTGCCTTTGGTACAAAGTAGAATAGAGGACCATACTAATTGAGTTGTTTTTTCAATATGAGGCTACAGTTTTGCAGTGCAGTAAAACGGATGCTTTTAGGAGGACTCTCTTGATTTCTTGTCAGAATTTCGGTCTTTTACCAAAACTTTATAATGATTACTTTTTGCGAAGGAATGTCTTTTGTTCTGCTATAATAAAAATAGGAAATATTCAATAGTAGATCTGCTACTTTCCTTGGCTAATAATAATGAAGAGAGAGAAACTCCGCATTGTTTTCATTGGAAAAAGCACTGAATTTGGGTACATAAAACAACTGTGGCTACTTGCCCAAGAGGGAAAAATTAATGAGGCTTTCATTCCTATCTTTTCAAAATAAAATTTAGTAATGATTAGACTTCCCTGTTTCAAAATGCCATTTTGTTTTCATTCTGCATACATGTCTTTATTCTTCCTTTGAGTCCTTGACAAACCTTGACGAAGGAAGGTCCAAAGCTGAAAATGTCTTTTGAGCTTAGTGGATTGCTGCTTGTTTGGGGCATCCTAGGTCATAAACACAGATGCCTCTATCTCTTTCACACCTTTTAGGAGGGGAGGTCACAGTGTTGTTCTTCATCTCCGTTTGTTCATTAGCATTACCAGCTACCTCTGGCTGTCGTCCTACAGTGATCCAACAGGGAAGCGCTGCTTCTCTCATATGGAGAAACATCCCTCCTTTACCTAAAGAGATCCATGGCATATAGGATTTTTCTGAAACTGCCTGGTATTTTGCAAACAGCATAGTTATAAATGTATTTGAACCATTTATTTTATGGCCTGATGAATTTTGGACTTCTATAAAAACAGTTTAAGACTTCCATTGGTGGGGATTTTGGGGAAGGGGTAGTGAGGGTGAAATACACAACCTATTAGTAATATGTTTGATCATTCTGCCTTTATCTGAAATAGGAAAGGAGGGTTAGTATAAAAAAGTCTTCTGTAGACAGCTGTTTCTCTCTTCTTAGAGCAAATCTCACTAAAACAGCGCCAGAGACTTTTCAGATGAAATAATGAAAACTAACTGCTTTATACTGAGCTCTTTTCTGTACCTTTTTTGGAGAATGACTGCATGGAGCCATCCCTCTCTCAGTGACCATCAGGATGACTCTCAGATATATTTATCTTCTGAACACTGCAGTGAAGTATGCTTGGCAACGTTATCCCCAACTTACATCTGGAAGCTGGTGAGAACACACAACTTCCAGGTTTTCCAAGGTATATAGACTTCTGGAGGTGCAGATAAGTGTGATGAAGTTTTAAAAAATGCTGGATTTGATGCCTAGTTCATATTGAATGTCAATGATATGAAAGCACCTTTTGACAAGTGTTTGCAAATCTGACTAGACATCTTATCAGCAAGTACTTGCAAAGTTATGGCTCTAGGAGGCATAGCTCAAGCAGATCAAGCAAGAAGCCTTTGAGACAAGCAGGAATTGAAGCCTGCTGTCCTTCAGCATATAGCTATGCCATTTGCTGCAAGCCCATACTTCCTCCTCTTTGATACTCACAGTTTGAATCCAGTTTTAATGAAGGTTCAGGATTACGGTTATTTTATCTTAGCTGCTTTGCTAATTCCCAGTTCACAACGCATATTATAAAGCTCCAATAACAACTTCAGCACGTATAAGAGCTGTGATCATGCCAAGACATCCTGTCAGACTTTACAAAAAACACACAGGAGTTAACTAGTACTGTGTGCAAGGCCAGACTAACAAGTAGAAGCCAGAGAAAACATTTGAGCATTCAGATTTGATTAAAGGGTGAGGGGTTGGCAGCATCCCTGATTTCTCAGCAGAGAATTACATTGTGAAGAGGTGAAGCAACACCATAACATAACTTAATGTGGAAGAGCTGATATTTCATTAGCAGCCAATGGTTTGGAAGAATGTTTTCAACACGCTGCTTTTGAATATCTTATATATTAAATCCATATAGCTAACAGTGCTTGACTAGGACTGACTGATGGTTACAGCTTCTGTCATTGACAGAATCCAAAATGGCTGGCTTGGAGGAGAAAGAAGAATGAGTGGTGTGTGTGTGTTTTTTTGTTTTAAGGGAATATGACCAAAATTGGCTAAGAAAGTTGTTTTGACTAGTGACTTCAACATATCAAAATGTATAATACTGGGACTGGTTTTGACAAGCTGGAGAACAGTTCTTTTCTCACTTTTCCAGAGTTTAAAAGCTTCATTGCTAGTTAATAATTTATGAATAGAATAGGAAGATAGGTTTTTTGTTTGTTTTTTCTTTAGTTTTAAGCAAGTGGGTGAGGGGGTTCTTGTTCTTTGCAGTTGTGTTCTTACTTTTTAAGGGAGTAGGTCCTGTGAGATTTCGGTAAATCATAGGGTTCAATGCATCAGAAACGAAGAGAAAACAAGACTTACGGGGTTGGTTCAGGTAATGGTCCAAAAGTCAATGTTCTTGAACACCTTCTTAATATATTGCTTTTTAACAGAGACCTCAAAGATAGGTTTTCTTGGTATCTTTTCTTTCCTTTTTTTTATTATTTCTGGCTGTTTGTGACACTAACAGCTGCCTTTTCAACCTGTGCACTGTTTCTTTAATACAATACACTTTCAAAACATTTTAAGGGAATGTTTTACAATGCATGTTTCTCATGTCCCTCTTGGAACCGTCTTGGAAGGTGGTAGGAAATTATGGCTGAATTACTGCAGCACCTGCAGTAATGAACTCCACCCATTACATTAGGATGCTGTAAATATAATTATTTGAGCAGAGCATGTCAATTTGAGATGGAGGAGTTTAAAGTGCAGAAATTAAATAGCCCGTTCAGGAAAAAGGGTGTTGAGGTGACGGTGGTGAAGTTGTGAGCAGTGTTTATTGACTTTAGAAGGTCCTAGAAGAAACGTGATCTCTGTTGTAAAGGATTTAATACCTAGGAGAGTCTGTATTATGTCAAGCTTGGTCCCTCAGCTGAGGACAGTCAAACTACTTAAAGTTTTTGGCTATATGGACTTTATTTTTTTTGAAAAATTTCTCTTGTCTAGGTTTGATCATGGTCAACATTAATGTTACCGTAGCTTTTGAGTAAATACAGTTCCACCACGTTATGAAAGCTGCCTCCGGACTTTGGGGCATGCGGTGGATGTCTGACTGGTTTATTCCATAAAAACGTACAAACGACTGTTCGAAACTGAGCTCAAGGTCCACCAAGGCTGGGAGCTGAGAGCAGCAGCCTTGCGGCGCCTACAGGACACTAAGGACACTATGAGGCCAGCACACTAGGATGCTCCTCCAAAGTGTGCTCTCACACACAGCTCTTCCCAGCTACCTGTAGCTCAGTTCTTTCATCTTTTTATTTAATGACCTAATGGTTTTTCCCCTCCCACCAAGCTGTCCAGTTGCTTCTTGAATATGTGCAAGTACTTGATATCCATGCTGCCCTGTGGCAAGGATTTTTGAAGCTGGGCCTGGTGTGAAGGATGCCCTTTCTTTGGAGAGGGACACACTTGCCACTTGGTAGTTTAATTTGCTTTACTAGTTCTTGCAACCTTAAAAGGTTAGGGAATGTCTGTTGGCTTTCATTTCTCCAGGTGACTTGTGACTTTGTAGATCCCTAGCAAACTTTCACCCCATAAACATCTTTTTATTTTTCCAGACTGAAGAAAACTAACCTACTCATAGATAACTCATATCATTTGATATCTCTGAGGATCTGTGTTGCTTGTTCTTATTCTCTAGCTCTGTCTCTTTTAAGACAAGCTCAGAATTATAGCATTGAAAGCCCTGCGGGTTTTTTCACTGTGGCATAATGCTTTTTTCTGATTTTGTTTGCTATTTTCTTAGTCATGGCCAACTGCCATTTGTTACTGAGTACTGATGTTTTCAGAGAAGAGTGTATGACAGCCTCGAGATCTGGGAGGTAACAGCTAGCTCAGAGCCTGCTGCAGACTTGTGAAGTTTGGACAATTTAACCTTCCCTGTCATATGAATTACTGATCTGAGGTAATGGCAACAGAAAGGCCTGCTAGTCATATGGTCCATCACAGCTATCTGTAATCTCTTCCCACAGGCTCAACGTCCAGTTGTCTTATGTTACCATCTGTCTCTACCCTGAATAATGTAAATTGTCTAGGGCATAATGAAGCACCTGGTCCTATATGTCTGTATGACTGAGATAATATTTATCCACTCAATTGTTTTAATATTCTGTATCAATGCAAAAGTATTCTAGGTAGGAAGAAAATTTGGGATATACTACATGACAATATGAGGAGAAATTACTACCATTGGATACCCTCTTGGATTTTTGTACAAGTTCAGTTTTCAAGTCTCAAAAGAAAATTAAAAATCTCATCCCCCCAGCTGTGTCAGAGCAATGCAGAGTAATCTGTTTCCTGGGTGTGAATGGTTAATAATTTCAAAAAAGCTTTTGTGTGTGTTCTCTACTTTTCTTAAGAAGCTTTTTGAGATAATCAAGCACATGATTTATGATGTGAATGTCTGCACAAACAAAAACCTAGTAAATGTCACACAGCAGGACATGGTAACCACTCATTCATGGAAAATTTTTTTAGAGTATTTGAGATTATAAATCATTATTTTAAATGAATTTTTTTATAAGCGCTGTTTCTGCTTAAAAAAATTGGACATATGCAGTTTAATTTTGTACACGAACTAGTTAGTATTTGAATTTTTACCAAAATTCATTGTTTTAAAACAGCATTGCTATAAAGCTGACTATAAACAACTAATTGCATCACTCTGTCATCTTATTCCAGTTTTAATGGGACTATTCAGATTATGGGGGTTTTTGTAAGCATTAGCAAAGGAAATGGACATGTAATGAAAGAAAGAGAAATTACAGTATGAGGTTAAATAGAAAAGGAAAAATATTATAAGATGTCACATCCTTTTTGATAACTGCAGCCCCCTTACTTGCTAGTTCCCTGTCTCCCACAAATTGCCCTTCCTAGAAACTTCCAAAATACTATTGCTAAAATTATTGCGCTGATCCATGTTCTGGTTGTTGTTGTTGGTTTGTGGTTTTTTTTTTTTTTCCAGACATCAGTGCTATCTCTCCATAGTATATGTTTGGAATAGTATTGATATCCTTGATAAGACCTTTCACAAGGATACTACTTTTAGAAGTAAGCAATTATGTTTTCTACCTTCATGACTGTTTTGCAGGTTGTGTGCTCTGACTGAGAGAAAGCTCATAGGATATGTTTTCACAGCGCTCAGAAGTGCGACTGCATCTCGTGCAGACACCAGATCTAACTGCAAATTGGCCGCCTTGAGGAAGGCCGCTAGTGATGTTGCGCGGCGAAGTACAGGCTTGCTTTGTGTGTGTTAGCACATTTTCAGTAGTGTGTGTGTTTGTTTTTTTTTATTACACTTTTGGCCACCTTTTAGTGCTGTTCCAGTGCAGTAGCAACATTAGCGCCTTGATTACCCGGTGAAAGTGAACACATCAATATGTTAACCCGAGGCATCATGTGCTGGCTGTGGTGCAGCCACCCTAAAAAATGTGAATATGCGCTCACTTTTCCCGGGAGAATCCGGACTGCTTTTTATTGAGTATGTCCTGGATAGACCTATGCGGGCTAACCCCTCGCAAGTAAGATGACAATGTGACTCTGCTAGTGATGAACAGTAACTGGGATTATGTATTAAGTGGTTGGTGGCAGTATGTCGTCTTTGGTTAAGGGTGACTCATGTAGAACACCTTCGTTGAATTATGCAAAGCTTTCAGTACAATTGTTTGGGCTTGCAGTGATTTTTTTTTTATTTTATTTTTTTAAGGAGACAACTTGTGACATTCATGGTTTGGCTCTGTCATGCCGAAGAGGTAAATTGTCAAACAAAAGTCAACAAATGGTTTACGAAGAGCTCCAATAAGAAACAGATTTCATTCCTGTTCTGTGTTTAGTTCTTGGCTGCTCTCTTTACTATAATCTGTATTGCTGATTCAACCTTTACTTAAAGCAGACAGCTGGTTAGATTCTTTTATAAGCCCCACAATCTAATTAATATGAGCAAATATTTTTTTAGGATGGTACACAGTAAAGGTGCTTATAGTAAAAATGCTGTCCTTTGATTTTCAGTCCTGAAAGCAAGTGTGGTATATTTGTGTTTGAATGGCCTGCTTTGGAGTGTTTTCATGTAAATATGTTTTCAACCAACTATGTTGTTTTGGCAGCGCTAAAAAAAAAAAAAAAAATTCAGCCCTCTGGGTTTGCGTGATGTGGGTCAGGTTCTAAACTGGAAAAGGCATTTTTTCAGATACAAGCTCAATTTATGAAAATGTGAAAGTTGTTTTTCTTCTTTCATCCCTGTTGCTGTTTGGATAAGGCGAATGCCAAAATTGTCACGGAACAGAATTTTCTTGTTCTCGATTCTCCTATGAGTTTGTGGCCTTTCTTTCCTGGTTACGAGGTCTTTCCCCCTTCCCCCCCCCCCCCTTTTACTATCACGTGTAATCATGTCATTCAAAGTGTTTACAAGCCCATGTCAGTGCTCTGGTACAGCAGGCTTGCTTTTAGGACTTGGCTGAGGAAAAAACGAAAAATATTGGACCTATTTCCTGAGTCAGAAGCATCTTTCTGGGTCGTCTTTCCTGTCACCACATACTAGTTATGCAGCATGATTCCTAGTCCCCTCTCTCCCTTTCAGCAACACACTGTGGAGACCTTTAACTTTCTTTAGAGTAGAATACTATTGTGCTTTCCTCAAAAGGCATTTTGGATCAAGGGTGAGGCACGTATAGAGAGGTGTTTCTGAAAGGTGTTAAGTACATTTGAACTAAAATATATTGATGACTTCACAATTGTTTTTAGAAATGCTTTTTTAAGAAAAGCATTTTAAAATAATTGTAGTAAATAACTGCTGAGCTCTAACAGTACTCCAGCTTCCTGTAGGATAGGAACCAATGGTAGAGCTCTGCCTATTGTTTTGCTCTTATTGTTTTTAAGGGAATATTTTATTCCTAACCTTCATTTTATTTTTTTTTCCAGCTAGATGTGTTCATTAGAGTTGAACGTGATTTCACAGAGTCCCCAGCAGAGGCCCAGGGTGGGGGGAGGAAATTGAGGTTGTTCCTTCATCTTCATGGGAAGACTTGAGCTGTCACCTCGCTGCGGGTTACCACTGCTGCCTTTATAGGCAAAGTCCAAAAGTAAATATGCTGCCTCAGCTGCGACTGCTTAACATCTGTTAGTAAGTGCATGATTATTTTTCAAGGTGTAGGACTCAACAAATCCAGAGCATTAGACTTAATTTCAGGACAGGCAAATAGGTATGGAGGACGTTGCCCCCAGGGGCGATGGCAGTGCCCCTGCCAAGTAAGGAATGTCCCTGCAGACCTTTCTGTGTCCCTTGCCTTGTGTGACTACCCCCCTACCTGGTACAGCTACTCTGGTGCCATCCATATAGGAAAACTGTACGGAGAGGGCGTCCTTTTCTGTGATGGTGAAATGAGTTGCGTTTGGCTCTGTCATTTTTTCACTTCAGAGAGAGCCGCAGAGGAGGACATAGAGCTGTGAAGTCTTTCTGTAAATTGGTGTCTCTTAACTGTGTTTTCCACTGAGGCCGCTTTGCCCGCGTGTGTACTCTCTGTTCACGTTAGCAGGACTCTGCGTATTCATCGCACTCTCCTCTTTTACTCTCGTTGCAGATGTCCTGTGTGTCTTTCTCCCAGCAAAAAGTGGCTGTTCAGCAGCCTTTGAGCCTATCGTCTTAGATTTGAAAGGAAAAATTTATTGGCTTGTCTTCTCCTTACTCTTTGGCATTGTCCGTGTGCAGCTGGCTTCTGCAGATGTTTTCTGAACAGAGCTGGTGACTTTTAAAACCTTGCAAATGTCGGCAGTGTTACAAGTTTCTGCTTTGCTCAGAGCTGCAGCACACAAAATACATCTGTCCTTAGTGAGTTCTGGCTGCCTTCCTTACCTTAGATATAATTGTTAACTTCTTGTGCAGGCCTCCTTGCTTGTAGCAGTGCAGTAAGTAAACATGTATATCTACTATTGATGTTGGAGTAGTCTTTCTACCATAAGAAATGTGGTTCAAAATGTATGGTATGTTGCAATCGTAGACTAAACATGTTTTTCTGATTACCTTTGTGTACTTTTGTACCTCATGAGATTTGTGGCTGGACTTCTCGTCGCTCTTATTTTTTTTCTAGGCTGATTTTCCTCTTGTGTCCTTTCTCGTTATTCCTTGTTCTTTTTTTTCCTTCCCCAACCGTCTCCTTTAAGTTCCTTGCACTGAGTAGATGGCTTCAGCACAGGAGCTTGAGCCTTTCGTACATCTCTCTCCCTTCCTGTTCTGGCTGGGCAGGTTCCCAAGTTTCCCGCAGAGCGTTCTTCCCACACCACGCTTGTGCAAGCGCTCTACTGCTCATGAGCCTTCAAAGAAAAGCACAGAGAAAGCAAAACATGCTACATCTTATTCTGTTACAGCGAGGTGTTTTAGTGGCTCATTAGGGTAGAGGGAACAGATGTGTGGAAACTGCTATCTGCATAGGAAACCGTGTACAGATTTTAATCTCTGTGAAGCAAATGGTAGCAAGCAGAGTTGTGTCCTTTTAATTGAAGTGTTTTACTGCTTGGAATATGCAGCCTGAATGTATTTTTGAATCCCAGAATCCTGAATGGTGTAATATCCTGGAAGCAGCTGTTTTGTCAAAACTAAAAGGCTATTGCTGGTGATGGCAAGTAACTAGTGAAATTCCCTAACCCTAGGGTAGAAGGGTTATAGCAATGGTGACAACTTCTTTAAAAAAAAAAAAAAACAAAAAAAAACAAAAAAAAAACAAAAAAACCCCACACGCTTCCCTTGTCTCTGGGAGACTAGTACTTTCAGGATAAATTTTCTAGGAAAAAGTGACAGAAGCAGGTGATGTTTCAAAGAGCGTTTCAAATGTTGGCTTGGGAAGAATCAGGAAGCCGAAGTGGCCAGGGCCTTGTCAGAGAGGGGTGGTTTCAGTTTTCAATCTCAAATGTGGGGAAGCCAGGGCTTCCTTCAGATAGACTTTACTTGGAAATTAAAAAGGAGAGAATGACATTTGATTTGCTACTCAACATGTTAATTTTTCTTGTGTTTTTTTTAAATACAGTAGGTAACTGTTGCATGTGCCTCTTCAAAAATTTTCTTATGAATGAACATAATGGTTTTTTTCTTGGTTAAATATTTTCTTGTGAAAATCATAAATGATTTTCACAAAGTGTGGTATAGTAGGGATCACTTGAAATGAGCAAGAAATCTTCAGGAAAAGGGAAGGCAAAGGTCTGCTTTTCATTACTTCATGTGGGGAACTGGTCCTAAGTGAACTGCTGCGAGGGTACTGTATCTTGCTAGTATCAATTATATTAAAGAGGTGGTGACGTTGCCAGTGTGTGGATAATTCTGCCAGGAATAGCTATGTTAGCTTTCCTTGAGCTATTCCATACAAGGTCTACTTGATTTGGATTTTGTCATTTCTAGAAAGGGTATTTCAAATTGCTTTCCTTTCTGCTGGTAACATAGATTTTTAAGAGGGTGCTTACAACTAGTCTAGGATTTGATATGACAGATATTTATATTTAATGCAGAGCAAAACACAAAATACACTTAACCTTTATTCAGTTGCATTGTAAATGTATTCCACTTTCTTTCAACTGAAGTGAATTATATTAATAACTTGTTATTGTTAAAATGTCAAGAGTATTTTCTTTCTCTTTGAATTATCATTTCTCTGCTCAGGGTATTGGGTTTTGCTTATCGCTCCTGACATGGAAAGGAAGAAATGTAATCTTAAGTGAAATGTTCAGACTTCTCCTGAATAGGTAGGTTATTTCTTTTAGATTAACTGAAGTAATAGTTACCGAGCTGACATATGGAATGTGGAAGGAGACAGGAACCAGACAATGCGCTGAAACTGCAGCTCGCTCGCGGTTTAAGCTGCGGTCTCCCTGGGACTAATAGACTGATGTGCACAACCTGTCAGGTACTTCTGTATGTGGCACTTCCTCTAATTTTCCCTGAGCTGATTTCAGGCATGTAACTTTTATTTTATTGTGACATTATCACAATAACTTACATTCACATTTTGGTGTTGGAATATGCTTGTTTTTGCATGAGGTCTGAAGTGAACAGGAAGAGAAGGTCTGGTAAAGGGCTTTGAATTTTGTTCCGTCTCTTCGGTTGGTGAGAGATATTCCATGCAGGTATCTGGTTAATCCCACAGACTTAAAAATAGTTTTCCCTTCTCATCACCCCAGAAACAGGTCATTCTGCCTCTTAAGGAATGGCTACGTGGTGGGAAACATGTTAATTCACTATCTCTCTGGAAACAAAAGGCTGAGGACAGTGTGGTGTGTTAGAGTTTAGGATTTTCCTATGTGGCCTTTTTTTTTTAAAAAAAAAAAAAAAAAAGCCAAGTGAAAACGTAAAGCTAAGCCTTTTGGTAGCAATGGTATGCAGAAACAAATGTACCAGGTATTCCTTCTAATGATTACTCCAGCAACCAAACCGAAATCAAATTGATGCCTTCATCAGAAAGTCTATTTGGATCAAAGATGGATGAACTGTTTTTCTTTAATTAGAACCCTTCCTGCCAGGTTCGTAAATAATAGTGCTGCTTTATATTCCGTTGGCAAGGAAAAATTGGCTACAAGGCTGGCAGTGTTGTGTAGTGTTGTTGGTGTGTGTGTGTGGTTTTTTTTTTTTGCCTCTAAACAAAAAAAACTCTTTCCTTCCTGTCGTGAAACAAAGCTTGTTTGGCTCAAGTCAAGATGTGTGTTTCCTCATTTTCAAATGGACTACTGCTTTCCGCTAGTAGCTATTAATGCATTTATAAAACTATTGGTGAAAGAGCAAAGCCCAGGGTAACATAATGCTGCTTATTCCTGTGTGATTTTCATTAAAAGTAAAAATAACCATTGAAATTCTGCTACTATTTGTAACAGCCTTGCCTTCACCAGCTGAAGTATTTTATTCTGCAAGTAAAAGAAAGGTAGGACTAGAGGCTACTGTGGTGTCGGTGATTTTTTTTTCACAAGGAAGGTGTCCTTACTGAAAGATGTTTGTCTATACCATAACGTTACTGATGTCTCTCTTCTGTGACTTCCGTTCTGAGCAAGTATTCTTGTCCTACTCAATACCAAACTTAGCTTTTGTGCATTTTTAAGAGTTCATAACATTTAAGAATTAAAACTGCCCTTTAAGGGTATAAATGAGGTAGTATTGAGGGGTAGGGTGGGGAAAGGTAATCTTCGCACCTCATCCTCACCCACCCAAACAGAGAAAACGAACAAATACTGACACCTTTTATTTGCAGATCATTGTCATGTCTTGCTCCATTGCAGATAAGCAGTTTAGAATGAAACCTTGGTCTGAATATTCCCCAGCCTGGGAGAATTTCCGGCAGGAATCTCAGCTTTGAGCTTTGAGGCATGCTTGCTATTTCTTTAACAGGAACGCTAAAATATGGAATTAATGTATCCCAGAGAAATTTTTTGCTTGGCATCTGACACTTGCAAACTATGCTTGATTCCTGTGGGATGGAAAACGCATTACAGACGAGATTGTTTTAAACTATTATCTGTTTTCAAGGAGAGCTTTATTTGTGGTCAGGATTTCTCTTCTCTCCCCAGGCCCAGGATAGGAAAGACCAGAGTATATTTTGGACAGCTTTGCTCTTACTGTGACTGGAAGGGACATTAAGTAGTATCTTGCCAGTTCTTAAATTATATAGCAGAGAACAATTACTCTTCGTTGCATGTGGCTGGAAGATAAAGCATATGGAAGCAGCAACTAGTTCCATCATGTTGTCTTGTGGTGTTCAAGCTGCCTACAGTACCTTCCCTTAGTTATGAGCCAATTCGATCTGACAAATTATTCTTGTTCTTCCTATTTCCCCAAGAGTCTTCCACGTCGATGGGGCCAAGAGTTTATTCAGGATGTCTTTATACTGTGTTTAAGTCCTCTTCACAGTGCTATGCCTTGAAGTTAAGGATTGTTAATGTTTTTATTTTTTTTCTCCATTAACCACTGCTTCCGCAAATACAAAGAGAGCAAAACTGGTGGTCTCTTCTCCCTCCAAAAGCGATAGCATTTCTTTGGCTTGGGGGAGAGGAGAGGGGAAGAATACTTTCCAGTGCTGCTTTGTAAATAAACATTGTTCCGTTGTTTCATGTATTAAGTATTTATAATATTTTTTAATCAGGCTTATCATTTTTTAATGTCTTAGCAAAAACTAATCTGTGTGATAGAACTGCTGGAGGAAAACTTCTTCTTCAACCTCACAGAAAAGGTCTTAGAGAGCAGTTAAGGCTACTCAAAGTATTAACTTTGTAGGTTAAAAAAAAAAAAGGCATGTTTATGCATATTTCTTCATTTTGTAAAATTCAGTTTTGCAGTAAACTCCTGCCTAGGATATTTCACTTTCTGAACAGTGAAAAATTAGTCTTATTTCATGTGACTGCATGAGTGGGAAGTCTTATGGATTATATATGGGACCAAGAGCCATAAAGCCTTGGACTCTGGTCCCTTTTTTGTTGCTGAATGACTTTTTTTTTTTTGCACTTACATAGCGCTTGGCAAACATTACTAATTTAAGCTTCCCGCAGTTCCTGTGAGGTACAGAGGTGTAATTATCTCACTTTTTCAAACGGGAGAATAGGGGCTCGTCGGGGTTATGCTGTGCAAGAAAATGAATTCAGAAACTGGGTGGGAACCCCAGTCACTTGGCATTTAGTCCTGCTCCTGAGCTGCTAGGAGGCTGTGTAAAGCCTCGGCTCCTTCGCTGGGTGCGTGCAGTTGAGGGTACTTTCTTATCTGTAGGCGTCTATGTTGAACTGTGTGCCCCAGAATTTGGAAGAGCCCCATCTAGGGAGTCTGCCTTCTGCGGCGGATACCATTGCTCTGTTTTGAATACCTAGGAAGTTCCACGTAGAAATGAATAGGCAATTGCAGTTTTGTGGAAGATGATGGAGATGGCGTTTATTTTAGCGGACCTTGCCACTCGGAGGTTGCCATAACTGTAAGATGGGAGATTGCAGTGCAGGGCACTTGAAGTGCTCCAGCCCAGGGAGGACGTTGGCTTCTCTCTTTTGCTTGCTATGGGAGCCTGAGGCACTTGCGTATCCTTTCTGAGTCTCAGCTTTCCTATTGCTTGTTCTTAATTTACTTTTAAGTCATTTTGTGCCACCGAAACACGGGAGTAGAACCTAGGGAAAAAGCCTGGATTTTAAGTGTTTATGTGGCTTTCAGATTGATCCCAGTAAAATTCTTGTGCGGAAGCTTCTTGAGTGGAAACTTGTAACAAAGGCCTGCAGTTATTTGGATGTTATTCCTGAGTGGTGCCAAGCTGCAGGAATCGAAAGACAAGGTGACATGGATTGGCAGCCAGTTTTTATTACCAGCTTCCCCACTGAACTCCCCCAGCGCAGAAGAAGCCTGCGGATGGCCAGTCTCCGGCAGCGAGTGTGGTATTTCTTGACCCTGTCTAAGCAGCGCTGTGAGGCTGACGGGCTCGTATACCGCAGACTTCTCCGTTCCTATGCTAGGTTTAAAACCATTGCGGAGCGCAAAGAAACGAGCAACTTTAATTCACCTTTCTGGTGGGTCCCGGGCGCCAACTGTAGAGCAAGCGTATTGCTATTTCTACTGCATACCAAGCCGCAATGGCCTCGCCAAGTTATGCGTTATTGGTAAAGTTGTGCGTTATTTCCGTCCCCCTATATCTGAGTTGCCCCTGAATCATGGACTTCTGGTAGGTCCTCAAACAGCCCTTCGCCCCCTGAGGGGCGAATGATGTGGTACCAAAAAGTAGTGTTCCCTGTGCAAAATTCAGTAAAGCCTGTGTAATTTTTTTTTCCTTGCAATTAGCAGGATTTCCTTTTTAAATAGTGTTTTCACTTGCTGTGCATCCTGGCACTTTTTTGTCACCTATTCATAATAAGTTTTGATATAGTGAATTATCTTTTATACAAGTTGTTTTCCTTTTGTATTTTTCAGAGCCTGCTGTTCTCTCAGTTTTCCAGTAAATTATTATTTTCTCTGTATTACTTTACATGTTGTAATTGCTTTGTTATCTCTAAAAGAAAGGTAGGTTCAGTTTACTCCTTTCATCACTGACAGAGCCTCAGTGAATGAACTGCAGTTCTTCTCATTACCATAGCTTTGTTCTGCTGTGTTTTAATGATAATTGCCCTTGTCATCATCTTGTAACATTAGCTGTGAAATCTTGTGGTTTAAAAACGGAAAGAAAGTAAAAGGTGGTTGGGGGGAGAGATTAATTAGGCAGAATATTTTGCAAAATGAGTTGATAAAGAAATGTTTGGATTTCACATCATTAAACAACTGAGTCGGAATTGATTATGCAAACATAGCAGCACACACCAAGGAAAGGTTAAGGTGCTTTGCTACAAGAGATATGGCAAGAGTATAGCTAAGACAATTTGCGTTGTTTGGTCCCAGGCATAATTCTGGTTAAGTCAAGACAAATGAAGAATTTCTGGTGTGTTTCTTTCTTTAAACGTGTTTTTCTTGCTCTCGGGAGCGCTTCGTCGTCTTTCCTGCCGCCTTGTTCTCCCTGTTGTTTTTACCTTTGCCAACTGATCTTTCATAAGACAGCTGTGCTGTTTTTTCTTTCCTTTGGGAAAGGGACTCATAAAAACATGAGGAAAAAAACTTATTTTCCTCAGAGTGGCCAAATAAGTAAACATGATTAAAATTAAGGACTGTGCTTTGATGCTGGAGGCCCTCTAATGCTATCGAAAACAGCTTACAAGAGCTGTCTAACTTTGGTCAGGCCAGCTAACAGTTCAAACGTGATCCCTACGGCTGTAAGCAGGAAGTGTTGAGGGACCAAATAAAAGTGCAACTAATAAAAAGAAAACAAGAGAAGAGAAGCTTCAATGTGGATATATGCGCATTGTTTCCTTAATTCTGTAAGAGGGTAGTCAAACTGCTTTTTTTTGTAATCGTCTCTGGAAAATACAGACTTCATCTTCTCTCGTTCAGCATCCCTTGCATCCCAGTAGTCTTCCAGAGGAAACTGAAGATTTGGCAAGGCATCGTGGAGGCTTATAGGGCGGGCTGTTTGTTTTATGGGAAACTGGAAGATAAACTCAACACGTGGCCAAGGCAACTGAGGTTACCAGCTGAAAGTTAAAGTTACTGTTATTGTATAACAGAACCAATGATGAAGTTCTCACAATGTAGTGGATTAAACTCGAAAATGCCTGAGAAACTGCAGGTAAGCTGGTTCAGGAAGCCATAAATGGACGTAAATGTCTGAGACATGGCTGTCTGCGCATAACACTGCGCTCTAACGTGTGGATGTAACTTCTGCTTGACGATTTTTAACGGAACGATGCTGAGGTTTTTTTAGAGCATGATTGCTGAAGTCCGGTTCTTATTTCAACAGGCATGAATATATTGGAACTGATACCGCTTCTCAGCGTGAGCAAAACTACAGAGCAAACTTAAAGGCAATCTGTTCTCAAATGGGCAAGGCACAACAGTGGATTTTTAGAAGAGTAAATACAGGCCTTTGGTGAAGCCCGGGAGTGTGCTTTTGAAGATTTAAGCCCTCTAATGACCACAGATGTAGTCCTGTCTTTTTAGGATGTTTCCAAATCTATACTCGTTACAGCAAATAGCAGCAGCTGCTGTCACACCAGGGTGCTGCTCAGCTCGTATGCGGAAGCATGCATGTTTTGGCGGGCTCCCTCCCTTGGAAGGTATGCTCAGATGGAGAGAAATAATTGGTAACTGTATTGATTTGCTGAATTGTGATAACTCCGTGTTGGTGATGTAACATGCAACTCTATGAACAGCAACCTCATTAAGCCTGGAAAAGTCAACCCGTTGGTCTTGTAGACTGTTTGTGTGCCCAGTAAGAGGGGAGGGGGAAAGCAAAGCTGATACATAGCTGCAAGCTGTTTTCTGGTGCGTTGATGTTACGATGTTTGGCCTACAGCCTCTTTGCCATGAGTAAGATGAATGCTGTCGTCATGCTTTTAAAAGATCCATTGGCTGGATACAAGAAAATCACAGAAATGAAGGCGAGCTCATGCTGTTAAACTACTTTCTAATAGATAAACTCGACTGTTTCAAAAGGACACATCTGATGCCAAATGCATGTGGCTAGCAATATGCAGGATTAAATCAGAGCACTCAGCCCCCCCCCCCCCCCAACAAAACAAAAACTCTTAGAAAGATGAGGAGAAATATTAAACAAATCAAATGTTTTCACCATCTACAGCCATACTACAAAGTCCTAATGTGCATATCTACTGAAGGAGGAAATGGTTTCTTCAGCTGGTTCTAACGGCATTTGGATTATTGCTAATAAATAATATATCCAGATTTTGGCCCCAGGAAAGAGAGAGTTCAACTGAAAAGAATCTGAAGCCCTGTTAGTCAGGCCTGTGGAGGAGGACTGGATGCAGTCCTATGTGTCTGCTTGCAGTCTGTCGGCAATAGGCTAGCAGTACTCTCTCTGCAGATGGAATTCAAGTCAAGCTAATGTTGTTTGTCTTTCTCTACGTTTTTTATTTGTTCAATCTGCTTCAGTTCTCTGGCACCTGCAAAAGAGCTGTTGGAAATGTTGACCCAGTACTCATATTATAGCTCATTTTGCTTTTTTGCTGTGTTTAAGCATTTCATCTTGATTCTGTGTTATTCTTTCAGAGGAAAGTGGTTTTCATGTAGGAATCATTAAATCTGCTAGGAATTCCTTATGCTGCACATCAGCATTTGATGGCCCATTACCAGAAGTAGATTGTGCAGGGAGTCTAGATGTTTGTGAGAGGATAGATTTTACTCTAATTTAGCTTGAAATGTGTTTTCTCTCTTGCTATTTGTTATATTTTCATTAGACAATCCTTTACCTCCATGAGCGGTTTTTCTTCCGTATCACGCTTTCAGCTTAAAAAAAGACAAAAGAAAAGGCACGGTTCATTCATCGCCGAAGTGAAGAAAGATCTATGATGCAGATAAATGATAACAGGAATGAAAAATGTCCAGGGGTCTTTTTTTTAGTAGTAGCCTATATGATTTAGATAATTGTTCCCTATTAATACTCGTCTCCTAGAAGAATCTCCTGCATGTAGGAGGGTTTTCTCTTGTGAAATGCTGCATTTTCTTCAGTATCATTATAAAAGATAATGACCATGCCTCTCTTACCTCTTTGGTCCCTTTCAAAAGCCCCATCCTTATTTTAAAACAAACAAACAAACAAAAACCCCTGAGTCTAATTATGGCCGAGTCTCTCTGGAGCTGTTTAAGTAAGCAGTGTAAGAGTAGAGCAAGCAGCTGCTTGACCCATAGGGAATCAATTCTAGGTGTGGTGTTGTAGCAACAAATTTGAATCTCTTCTGAGGAAAAGGTGAGGGTAAATTTGGAGAAATTGTTCAGCTTGATAATGCAGCAGTGAGTGGGAAAGTTTCAAACACAATAGCACCAGGAATCTTTTTGACTTCCAATCAAGCAAGTAGCCTGTCATCATCAAGTAAACGCATCTTCAAATAACTTATCCCTTCTTTGAGGGTATACAAAACCTCTAGAAGAGGTTGCTTAGTCCAAGCACTAATGATTCTGTTGATAGCTAAAATGTTAGAAGAAGCCCTATTTAAAAAAACAAGAAACAAAAAAACACCCATGGCACACAAAAATGCCTATAATTGTTAGAGATGTATCTGCAAGAGCACATATTCAGCTGAGAAAAGCTGTCATCGTTCTATTGATATCAGCCAACAATTTATTTCTGCCAAACTCTCTTCTGTGCTCTTTAAGATTTCCATAGTTATTTCTATGTGGCTACTGTACATCTTTGTTTTTATGGTTTTTGTGTTTTTGCTGATGGTGGGAAAGAATTCTAGGTTGATTTTTGGATTGAAGTGATTGCTTTTGTGGTTTAAGTTTTTTATTCATTATTTGCATTATCCTCTTCCCCCACTCCCATTTTTCATTGTTTTGTGAGCTGATCTTGACTGCAGCCTGCTTGTTCTTTTGAATCATCAAAGATGTTTGACTATGTCGTGCAGCATGAATATGTAGCTGTATGGTTTCTTTCCCTACACTTCTAATTTAATGCCATTAATTTTGCATAAGTCTGCTTCTATGGCATTGGTTATGTTTTAGTCTCATAGCTTTCATTTTGGGTGCAGCTGGACCCAAAGCATTCCTTTAAGCTTATTGATGTTTTTTCAAAATATTTTTATACGTGTCTATTTTTTTTTAGTGTCTAGGGAAATAATGTACTTCAGCTTTGTAGGAGAGTATTTTGAGTTACTATCACTTACATGTTCATTTTTCCTTCACTCTCAAGATCTTAGTGTGTGTGGGGTGTGTGTGTGTTTTTTTTTTTTAAAGAAACATTTCAACTTTTACACTGAAACAAATCCCTTCATGCTTGTCCCTGTGTTTCTGTGCAGCAGTTCTTGATGCTTCTGCCTGATGTTCTCGGGAAACATCTAGTGCATTCTCATCAGTCCTTTTAGTGATTCTACAAGTAATACCGTCAGACAGTATTTTAGTTTTCAGTTCATGCAAATAACTAAGTATATAAGTTAGAAGTTCCTTCCCTGTTGGCTACTTATTACCCATAACGTCTTCTGAAGGACTAGGTGAATTGTAGCTGTATTTTTAAACTGTAAAACTATTAAAGAATAGTTTTACTGATGAGTAAAATCATGCATGGCTAATGCTAGCATGTACTAATATGAAAGTGAAAATTGTCTGTAAATCTGTTCAGAGATAAAAGTCAGTTCGTACAGTTTTTTCTTTCATTTTTAAAAAAAATTCACTGATGATGGCTGGGAAGGGGCTTAAGAAAAGGTGGAGGAGAAGAATTATTCCAATACCTAAGCTGCTAGTTAGTACTTTCTGCCTTTTCTACAGTGGTATCCGTGAAACGCTTCTGAAAACACCGGGGAAATAACGTCACAGATTATAGGTTACTTGCTAAGGCCAGCATCAATATCCAAGAAATTATCTGTTAGGAAGCTATTGTAAGAAGTATTTTCTAAAGCGGAGCAGCGCAGAGAACCAAGCAGAGTAATTTCTGCACTGTTAATTCAATGTTCATAACAAAAAAGCAGGCTTTAGTAGGTGGTACTTCATTTATATGAGACAGTAAAGTCGATAAAATTCTGGCTGCAGAGTTGAAGAAAACAACTGAAATCTGTATTAACCACTACTAATCATTTTAAATATCTAGAGACCTCAGTGTCTGGAGTTACTGGAGAATTTGGCAAGTCTCTTGTAAAATCTGCACAGAAAATCTATCTCAGACTGGAAGGATTGACGAGATTTCTAAGCACTTGGAAAGGTTAAACAAAGGCGTTTGTAAGTGGTATTCTCTTACATCTACTTCAGCGGTTGATTCTGTAGTGAATTTGTTCGTCCCCTGAAGTCCTTTGGCCTAGCTGACCTTCAAGTTGTGAAATACTTCACCAGCTTCTCATGGTTGTGGCTTGATTATTAATAGTACATGCGAGTTGGGCAGTTCTGCTTGTTCTCTTAAGCAAATGCTACAGCCTTCAGCTGTTCCTTGATTGGGTAAGGATGCCATGCTCTGAGGTCCCACGGCTTCACAGCTGTGCTAAGTGTGACATGAAATCACTGGTATAGCACTTGACTTGAGAGGCTTGGATGCTGTTGAAGAGACTAGTGCTTCTGTAATTTAGGAAGCTACAATTCTGGAAAAATTTGACTAATTTTGCTCTGAAGTGCCAGTATTTTCTTACTGAGGAATGTTACGTAGTGTATAGTTTTAAGTGACTTCTCATATGGCGCATAGTGATTTTTAGTCATGTGTCTTATGTAGATGTCAATAGCTGCATTGAGTGAAATGAAACTTGTATTTGTGTACGTCAGGTGATGAGGTTGTGTCAAAAGTGGTCCAGTTGCTGGGGAACTGTCAATATTCAGGAAAGTTTTGGAGAATTTTTCCTGCTTGGTTTCTTTTGGAATTTGACAGGTATGGATATGTTCTGTGGGTTTCAGCGAACCACCTCTTAATGGTGCAGTATTATTAACTGGGACAATGACTGTCTGGCTTGATTGCTTTTTTTTTGCATTGACAGCTTCATCTACAACTTCCTTGTAATTTTTTTTTCTTCTTGTCACCAACTATGTGGTGGTGTCTATGGGTAGTGGTAGCATCTTTTCTCTTGCTGTGTGTATGCAGCTTCTGCCTGGTTAGCTGAAATGGAGGCAAGGTGTAAGTACTGTAAATGTACGCCAAGGAATATTGTTTTGTTTCTGTGCTCTGTACTGTTGTTGCTTCTTGTTCACTTGTGTTTTACCTTGTGTTACCCTTGCATTTGCTTTTGTGTATTTTTTAATATATATTTACCGTTGTGAATTTATTTATGTTGATGGCTATGCTCTAGGGCTTTAGCCTGACTGAGGTCTTGAAGAATGGTAGTTTTGGGTTTTGGATGACTGAGAAAGACTACTACGTAACAACGAAATGTTTGTATAATAATTCAACATAACCACATGTGGTTATGAGTTGTGGGCCTGGTTTCATTTTGTCTGTATGCATTGTTGTTTGAGAGTGGATATAGAAAAATAAAAGGTTTTGGATTAAGGAAAAATGTTCTTTGGAAAAATATCCTAGAAGGCGTCCACTAATATTCTTGAACAATGCAGTTTTGTATAAAAGCAACCAAAAGCCCCTATTTGTCTTTGGGAAAAGATGTTTAAGTGTGACCAGCTTTGGTAATAAGTTGCATAAAAAGGTGAAAGGGAGCAAATGGACAGATTTCAAAAGGAACGAGATGTGGAAGTAGAGAATGGCCCACTCTGAGCCCTGATCTTGAAAGATGTGAGCTCCAATAACCCCTGTGTTTGAAGCAATTCAAGCTTACATCTCCTACTTTACAACTCATTGCAGGTTATTGAGGAGTGAGGTATTATTAATTTGGCCTGATAACACAGTTCCAGTTTTACATGTGGTGATTTATCTTTCCATGGTGTTTTTAGGAAGCGCCTCAGCTATGGGACCATTTATACCCTGAAAGGTGGGATACTTCAAGTGTGCTTCACCTGCTTTGGAGGAGAGGCAGTGATCCCTGTGTCCCAGTTTACTGGGAAATAGGAAAGAATTACCTTCCCTGTTCTCCCTAACTTCCAGGTTCTGGTTTTGAAGAGATTTTGCTGATGAATAGAAGGCAAACATGAGGAAGAAATTATATTCTTTGAGATGATGATTCAAAGCAGGTGCTCCAGTTTTGTAATAGGAACAGAAATGAATGGGTGGATTGTAGAAAAGCTTTAATACAAGAACTTGCAGTTTACAGCCACTCAGCACCAGGCCAAGACTGTTAGTGTGTTTTTCCATGAGTTGTGATAATGGTGACTGTGAAATGCTGCATGTGAAGCAGCTTCAGTTTCAATAAATGCGTTTAAAACTCTATTATGCACATATTATTTTTATATCTCCTGGGAGAAGCATGTAGGAAAATTAGGACAGATGGACTCTACTCTGGTTTATTCTACCCATAGAGAGCAGTAGGTCGTCTAGAGTTCAGGGGAAAAAACATCCAAGCAAGCTTGCGTTCAGCAAGATGGACATTTACGAGCAAAATCACTGCACAGGTTTGTAAATGTGATCATTGTGCAGATAAGTGATATTTGTTTCTTGTGTTTTCCTTCAAACCTTAAAGCCTCTGCTCATTTACTTTTACCTGTGTGTCCACTTTGGAGCCCTGAAGGATTTTCTTAAGGGAAATGGTACCTGAGCAAGAAGCTATAGGATGACTTGCAGACTATTTGTGAAGCGATGGACAGGGTGGAGGATAAATCATTGCTTACTGTGTCTCTTACAAACAGCAGTGCAGTTCACTCTTCAGGATTATTTAAAAAAGCAAAAACAAAGCAACATCCGGAACTACAAGTGTATGTAAAGTGACAAGAAGGACATGCGTGCTATGTCTTTACCAGCGATCTGGTGCACTCGATGCACTAGAGAAGGAGCTCATGGCCAGTAATTTCCCAGTCAGTTGTCAGACAACTCGTAAGGGACACCATCCTTTTGATTCCTCACTACTCCTTTTTGCACTTTTTTCTGATCTGTAGAGCTTAAGTGACCTGTTGTATCAGCAGACTGACAAAAAGTCTTGCTAATGGCAATTCTGATAAAGAATAACTTTTGCTAGGTTTGCTGGAAAGCTAGTGGGTTTTTTCTTAGGTTTACTGAAACAGAGGTATTGGCTAATATGTCCACCTCGATTTGTTTTTCATTTTTTTTCCTAAGTCAATTGGCCATTGCAAGTGACATGCTTCTAGCTTTCACGCTAAAGGCGATGTTAGTTCCAGATTTGCAACTTGCTTCACTAACTTGCATGTCTGTATTACTTCAGTCTGAGTGCAGGCCTCCTGCTTCAGTTTGTGACAGATTGAATGTTCATGTTTCATAGAAGCATAGGGGACAGATTTATGCCTTAACATCAACCATAACTGTGTACTCTAGCTGCAAATAAACAGCAAGGGTTTGGTGGATTTCCATAAAAGTGTGAAAGAGCTTGATTTGAGGTTTTAAACTTGGGATGGGTCAGTTTTTATATTTAGATTAGGGTACAATTACTGACATGACCACCTTTTTAATCCTAGTCTTATACGGTAGTTTTTAATCCAGAGACTTTCCAATGCAGGATAGAAGAAGTTTACTCATCTTTTTGTTAATTTGTTTCATCCATCAAATTTTTTTTACCTTTTTTTGAGCATTTCATTTGTACCTCTATTTTGGAGATGCTTGTCTTAGAAAGCTTGTTAGGAGCTAAAAATCTTTCTAGAATTTTTGTGAGAGCTACTGTCAGTGTTGTTCCTTTTCCTGATGGCTGCAAGTTGGATGGTTGGGAACGGGGTTCTTGGAAAGCTTTAATATTCTTGGAGCTGAAGAGAAGAGCAGCTATAGAATGTTGGGTTTTATACATTTACTGAGATTTCTGTTAGGTTGGAAACTTAAAAGTTATTCTTACGTGTGGTAGTTTCTTTTTAATTATTGTTCAAAAATTATCTATGTGAGCAAGTGCTCTGGCTCACAGGAGTGGTTATCCTGCTGCTAGCCCTATCCCTAGGGCTAGAGAAAGTGTTCCTAATTTCGAAGAGGCAGTGCATTTTGTTGTGGAAAGTTAGTCATTAACTCTGAGCCTTTTTTAAAAATGATTCCATTTGAAGAACTACCAAAATGTTAAAAAAGCATGCTTATGTGAATAAGGGAAGTGAAAGATGAAGTGCATGACGTACATGCTCTACAGGATTTAAAATAATATATGAGGGAATATGAGATTATGAAGCTTAACATAAAATATGTCTTAAGGCAGATGCAGAGATTAACAAGTTGTGCAGTTTCTTTTCACCTGCACAAATCCTGTTATATACATTGACATTGATCGTCACTGTTAGCTTTTGTTATGCTTTCTAACAGAAGATGAGTGTGAAGACGATACCACTATCTGAGGCCTTAACGAATGTGGCAGGAGTGGCTGTGTGTGCTGTTTTTTGGAGCTGTTTTGCCTTCTTGCTTAAAGGCTGTGGATGTTTGCAGGAAGATGTTAGTGTGGATATCTGGGCTACAGGTGCACCTGTAGGACTTCAGAGCTTCTGAAAAGGAATAAATATTAAGGGGTCAAGGAAGAGGTAAATGCAATTGTAAAGTCAGGGGTGGAGGTATCTCCCATGGGAACCGCACAGTAGAAGTGGTGGCTCCATCTGCAATGTGATCAGTCATAGGAGGACTGTGCAACCTTCCTTTCAAGCACTCCTGCTTACAGTGGCACTGGAATTGTCTGGACTCGTTTGCCGTATGACTGCTTCAGTTAAAATGAATCTCCAAATATTCTGAGGAGTTAAGATCTGAAAACAAGAATTTCATGGAGATGCTAGGCATTCGGAAGTTAGAATTGACTTTTATCAGGGTATTTCTATACTACTGCTTCCAACCCTGGTTTAAATTTTCCACTCATTATCCCAGTTTTGAATTCTCAGAAACAACCATCCAACCATCCATTCATCTAATGTTTGTCACTCCTGGTTATGTCTACGCCACAGACTGCAGGTACCTGCAGGTACCTGGCTGGGCAGCTCAGTACCAGCTTGAATCTAACCACAGTGGTGTGGAGCTCTGTTAGCTCGCTTACTTGGCAAGTAGTTCTTGTGCTGGATTGCGTAGTGTAGACTTTTTCCAGTGTGTATTGTTGTTGCCATTTTTCAATTCCCTCCACTGTGTCTGTCTCTGAGAAGCAAGAAAAACTGGCTGTTCTTCAGGCCAGACAACATCTTTAGCATATCAATTGTTGGACCTTGCGTGGATAATAGTGGAGGCGGCTGCTGTTGTCTTACATCTGGTTGGAAGTATTGAGCGCCATCTAAATCTGTCAATTCCCTACTGGGTTTTGCAGAAGGAAAAGGGAGTTCTGCTGCCCTGGTATGTGAAGGGCTGTTAAAGAAAATAGCGCATGATTCTGTCTCAGGTCAGCCCTAGAAATGACTATGTTCTCATGTAGCTTTTAAAATAGTAATGTGAGATAGTGCTGTTGATGAGAGTCAGTGGATACAGTTGGCATATATCTTCGTGCTTGTGTGTTCTCTAATTATTATGTATTTAAAATTTCCAACTGTTGGTATCTCTTTGTCATGTTAAGACATATGATAATGTTCCATAAAACTGATTTATCCAGAGACCGTGTAGTTGTATATGCTATTGCAGGGTTGCATTTCAGCCAAATGCACAAGATGAAATGGCTTAAAGACTTATGGCCTGAAAAGAGCCTATTAATACGTCCTTAGGCAAATGAATGGTTTTTTTCCTCCCAAGTGCTGCATGTGAGTAACAGTAAAATGTAGTATTTTCTGAGCTCAGGTGACATTTCGTCAGAATATTCTTGGCCTGCTCTACTTGGGAAGCTTCGCCTGTGCCCCGAATGGTTGTGTTAAGGGTTGGATAGCAGCTGGAGCACAGCTTTTTTCTGTTTGTGAGCTCCAGTCTACTCTTCAACAGTCACTTTCTGGGATTAGTCTCCAGTACATGAAAATAAATGACCTACTCTGTGCAATGCTTCAGCCAGCCTACATCTTTCTGTTGAGCTGCAGAATAATTATGCAAAGTGCTGAAAATCTGTGTCCAGTGATATGTGGTAATTTGTATCAGTGATCTATTTGATGTAAAGAGGGAATCATTTGCTGTGCAGCCTGCCCAGGCAAACAAAAAAATCTGACGTTTAATTTCTAATGGAAATTAAGGAGAATATAATTCAACTAGGATTTTTTAAAGCACCCATTATGTATCCCACAAATAGCTAGCGGACCTGTGTTTCTCAAATATCAATTTATACAAAATAAATATAAGATGTGATGACTGGTATAAATCTTTTGCTTTTCTGACCAGTGAATGTGACTTTGTCTATATGCACATTTTCATCATTGTGAAGCAACGTTGCTTAGACCTTTTTTTGTCTTGCTGCCCAATATTGATTTTTACTTAAACAAAAGAGTAGTCCAATAATGAATAGGTAAGTGCACTTAAGTACCTTGCTGTCTGTATATGTCTGCCTTTATCAATGGAAAGGCTGACAAGTGGCACAAATGTCATTTTAAAAATCCATCCTCACTTCTTACTGGTAATTTGGAAGTGTCTAATAAAATTAAAGTATGGGCTTATTTCAGTGAAGGCTATAATTAACTTCCTGTATGTAGATACTGAAACATGCTGTTGTCTTTAATTATTTCTATTTTCAGGCATTTGAATTTGTTCTGTCATTTATCTGTGTGTTATTTCTAAATTTTATTTTCTTAGCTAAGTTGATAATCGGAACATTAAATGGGCTAAATATAAAATAATAAAAACCTTGTACATCAGATTCTTTCAATATAGAACAATTATGGGTTTTCTCTGTAGAAGTGAGGGTTGTGAAAGTTATCAGCTGGAGTGTTCTGGAGTCCAAAGTCTTCACGTCCTCCATATAGTGTGATGAGACACATAGCGCACAGCCACTAGTATTTTTGTCACAGAGCTGAGCTGACCTGTGCAGTGAACTTTTTTTGGGGAGGGCGGGGTGGGGAACGAAAGATCAGGGAATTCGGCTGCCAAATTTTTCCGAGTACTCTAAGCGTATGTACGGACCTGCTCTTTAGATAATCTTGTCTAACAGCTTATTCCGATTTGGTAGGTTAGTGCACTTTTATAAAAAGTCACTGAAGGCATGAGCTTTCCAGTGTGCAGACTTATACCCATCCTGGTACTACTAAAAGTAGAGTTGATAAAGGGCTATTATTTTTGCGCAGGCTTATAGCAGTGCTCTAAAAACAAGAGAATACATACTTATGTGAAAAATGATCGCAACACGATAAATCTTTTCCTGTCTTCATTTCTAATTCAAAACATTCTCTGGACCTTGGTTATGATTACTTGGACAGGCAATGTCTTTTACCTGAAGTGCACCACTGAAGTTAATATGCCACTTTCTTCCACCAAATCTTCCTAAATTTTTTTTGTATATTTGACCTAGTCTGCCATTTGAGTGTCTGTTCTCCAGATATTGAACTTTGAACTATAATATCCAACGCACTTCTCTTAAATCTCTGCATTTCACTGTATTCCTGCCCTACCCCTCATTGTTCAGTAAATGAGAGCTATGGTATTTGTAATTACCTAGGAAAGCTATGTTGTGGTCTTTGTCCTTTATTACAGGAAGTCTAGTTGATGTTATTTGTAGCCCAGTTGTGTGTTGCTAGTCTGTCTCTTGTGATGTTATTAAAGGTTGAGGTTATAAGGGTGTATGCAAGGGCAAAATGGCCAAGTATCAAGGAATCGCCCTGTAGGAAGGTAAATAAGAAACAGAGCTATGACTGGCATGTACTTGCTGTGTTGTACTTTCCAAAAGACTTCAACTGGGTCGTTACTGTGGTGCATTATTCTTTATGCTGGCTTCTGAGCTGGCCTTCTGTATAAAGTCTGTACTTGTACTATTGGCAGTGATGCTGGTTTTCAAGATGCAGACATCTGTCCTGTGGGAATAGGCCTAGACTCTAGGCCACTAAACAGCTGTCAGATAAGAATTATTTCAGTCGGCAAATCTCCTTTTCTATAGAAAGACCTTTGGGGGTGTGGGGGGGAAGTAATTCTGGATCCTTGAAATTCGATTTCCAGTACAGTAAGACTGTCCCATAAATACTAATCATGTGTAATCTTGTTTTAGCTACAGATGTTTCCACAATTGAGGAGCATTTATAGCAAGAAAAATGCCTTTTAACCAACCTAATTGAATTGAGGCAGTGTGGTATTGTGAATTGCTGGAAAACAGAGAAAACCCATCAATTTATGGCTGGCAAAATGTTTCAGGAACTTTATTGTCTGGCCTTTTACTAATTTAAAAAATATTTACTCTCATCAATCTATCAGAAGTTTTTTCAAGCAGAGATATCCAAACCAAAGGTGGTTTTGTACAGTCTCAATTGCTTTGAGTCTTTAAAAGATGATTCATGTCCTGGCCCCAATTTATCTGAATCCCTAAAATGAGAGTGAAGGATAAATTTATGCATCTGCTTTTTCTCATCTGTGTTTTCAACTGCCCTTTTTACAGAAGGAAAAGCAGAACAAAAGCTTAGAGTAATTTGAGATTTTAAATCATCTGTTGGCATGACTCACAATAGGTGCTCTTCTGCCCACCACGTTCTGAAAATTACTGAGCTGTCAACCTTCTCCATTTCTGCTTATGTAAAAATAATTGTAATTGGATGAAATGTGGGCAGTGTGAAATGGCAGCGGAACTATTTCACGCTACAGAACGACTACATTGTTATAACGGACAAATTTAATATTATATTAGCTGAACAGCATAAATACTAATATGAATTTTTTAGGTAGTTTCTGAATGCATTGGAGGCCTTTCTAAAACGTCTAGAAGACACTTTCCCTTTTCTCCCTCTCCCTGGTAACACTGAGCAAAGCAGAACATTAGGTGGTATTCAGGAGAAAAAGTTTTTGCTCATCACTTACTGACTGTAACCAGTGGTACATGGCTTTTTTTTGTCTGATCGGTCTGCAGAAACCAGGTATTTCTTTTATTTGCTCCCATCGGCTCTTTCTGGTTAGTCGTGATAACGAGGAAATTATTTCTTTACTGCTGCTCCCCTTCCTGCCAAGCTTCTGTGGGGAGGGTGGCCCAGGAGCTCCCTTGGGAGCTCTGACCCTTTTTTTAACCTGTGGCTAGAAAGCCTCAGTGATCGCTGTGCGATTTCTGCTCGTCGCCTGTCTTGACCAGCCTGTACCCGTTCTTCTGTTTCTTCCGCTCAGAAATGCGTGGAGAGGGCAATACAGATGGAAACCTCTGTTTGCCCTCGAGCTTTAATGAGACTGCTCTCAGGATTAGTCTTTCCTGAGCTTACAAGGAAGCTACTGTTGATGCTAAAAATTAGATGTGAATGGACTGTGAGGCTGCTGGCCCTTTTCAGTGTTCAGCGCTGTGGGTTTTAAGTGTCCAGAGTAGCTGGTAGAGGAGAAGAGCAAGCCTGTTCCTTTCTCCCTCTCCCTGGGTTCAGATGCAAAGTAAGATGACGTGGGTGGGAAGAAGTGTGGGCCTGATCCAGCTACGGTGTCTGGGAGGAGGATTTGAATGTTTGATCTCAGGGCTTCAAATGGGGTAATGAAATAAATTTCAGAAAAATTTGTACTCTTTTTATCTAGCTTAGTGAAGCTGAACAGATCTGGTATCTCGCTTCCATCAGAACTGAACTATCCCTCAGCATAAAGAATACAACAAAGTATTGGCAATAGAAATTTACAGTAAGTATCAAAGAAAGAGTAGGTGGTGACTTTCCGTATTTTCGTTTGCGGTAGGATGCCAACTTTATCCAGACATCGCACAATAAATCAAGAATTCTGTGAAAAAACATTTGTTTAATTAAATAGCTATCGAGTCTGAAACATGTCTATGCTGGAGTGAGAGAGCAAAAGAGCTAGATGGATGAAGAAATTAAGTAGATTGCAAATAACGTAGACTCCTTGATACAGTGAGGAAAAAATATAGCAGTTGCTTGCTCCACTTTCAAGCTTAATGAATGAGGATCACATTGCACGTATTTCTAAGCACTAGAGTTGAATGAATGATTATAAATAACTTATTTGCTGAATTTTGCTTCTTTTAGTATCAGTAAATCATCTACAAGCAGTTTGCTGATTGCTTGACTGTTTTTTGCAGGCAGCTGTTGGGGGAAGCCATTTTGCCAGGCACAATGAGCGGGAATTGTGCTCTGTATCCCGAGTAGCAGCTTAGGCTGCTTCCCTATTAGATGGTCATAAACAAACAAGATATGGAACGCTTCTGTAATAGCGCTCCTAATTGTAGATCATTTGTTGAAGAGTTTTTGCAAACAAGTACTGATTATCTGTTAGCATCTCATTTTTGAGTGTACATAGGTCAATGCACGAGCAGTTGATGAGTTCTGATTTCGCGTAGATAGGTCACAGTCCCGCAAATCACATCTCTAATAAAAATAACAGAGTTGATAAACTAGAGAATCCAGCTGGGCATTGAATCATGTACAGTTTCATCTAAAGGTATGTATGTCCATCAACAGAACAAGGAGAACAATTCTTGTTACCTTGAAGGCCAGGCAGATTCATCTGTATTTAAGAACCTAATTAGACTTAGTGATGATTTGAAAATGGCTTATATGCTAGTTAAAAAGCAACGTTTTGGTTTTTAATTTCCAGTAAAGTAACATTATAAGATGAAAGTAGTGAATGAAATAGTCCATTTTTCTGAGGTTAAAGATGAATGCATTGATCTTATGAAATTTTCTAGTCTTTTTTTTACATTTCCCAAAGGAAAGGGAAGTTTCTGAACAATTCTACATAAAGACATCATAACTGACTTTCAAAAGAGTTGCATAATAAATGGAAAATGAAATGTTTTATGTTAAGATTCTTTGGATTCAATTTACTTCAATTTTTTGTTGTTGTTTTGCTACTCCCCCTCCCCCCGCAACTGAAATCTTAACCTGTACTGTGCTTTCTCACTACTTTGATGTAAAGGCAACTGGTGAACACAGGGCTTGACTACAATGTGTGTGAATGTCCCTTTTCCACATAATTTATATATTTTTTTCCATTTGTTTTGGTGTTGACCAATTCTCCTGCTCTACCAGAGAAATTATACATATAATCTATTGCTATTTTGAAAGATAAAACTATGGTGTCGTTGCCCAGCTTTGACCTATAATAACTTTTTAACTGGGTTTAGTAAGAGGAAGGGGAGGCTGCAGTTTTTAAATATAAACAGAAGTTGCCTGTTTTCATGCTGCCTGGGAGGCTTGTAGAAATCTGTATTTGGAAAGTAAATGTATTTTGGTGAGTCAAGGGTTGCCAAGAGTATTGCACGTTCTGATGGGAGTTGACTCATAATCTGGAATGTGGAACTTGCCACAGTTATTTGGATAGGTTGAAAGTTATTTTGGGTCTGTTGCTCACAGCAAACTATGACAAGGCCTAAAATAGCATTTAATGGTCATTCGGCATTTTTTTGCTGTTTTCAGAGCTCCTCAAATTTTACCTCTGCGGATTGCGTGGATTTGCTGTCCTCTAAGCACAATAGAAAATAGAGGCCTGTTTTCCATGGGCGTGTGGGGGCTGAGGTGTCCGCATTACTGTGAGATTTCCATGGGCTTTGGAAACTTAAGAAGGCAGCTGATTTCGTGTATAATTTCTGCCGATGAAAACCCGTGTGGACACGTGAATGGGTCTCAAATAGATGTGGATTCAAATCAGTAGTAAATGAATTTACTACTAACCCAGTAGTAAATGAAAACTTGTTTGCTATCACAGTCCTGGAGCCTGAGGAGTTTAGGAACATATTTGTGTAGCAATATGTTGTCATGTTTTCTTCCTCCTCCTTAGATCAGGCTATATGTCTGAAACTACTGACAGATATGTAGGTAAGTTGTTCTTCTGTCACCGCCTGAACTTAGCAAAAGGAAGGAAACGTGGTATGTCTCATCTTAACTTCCCTTTCACGTGAGCCTGAGGGGTTCAGTGTTCAGAGCATTTTGGAGTGTGAATATGTCCTCTTCTGAGTGCTTTTAGTACAAATCCTTTCTTAACTTTGTTCTGGGTAATTATACTGTGTTCATCACTATATAGTATGAAGTTCCTGCCCTGCAGTCCTCACCATAAGGCTGAGAATTACCATATCCTCATTTTATAGACAGGGCTTTGAAATACCAAGGGCATTAACAATTTATCTGAAGTTGCACAGAGTAATTTTCTAGCTGGTAGAAATATATGTAAAGGTTGAGACTCCTAGAGCATATGTTGAACAGAAGACCTCAGTCTTCATGCCCATTTTCTCTATTTTTCTTTTACTCGTTTCTCCCCTAAACTGCCAACTGGCATGCAGATGGAGATGATTTAAAAAAAAAAAAAAACTGGAAAAAAAAAAAAACCCTTACCCCTGAAATGCCCTTGTTGCAAGACGTTTTAGGCTGAAAGCAGTGATACTTTGGGTCTAGTTCTAGTTTTAGCATTCAAAGATGTCTGGAATTTTGGTAACTGGGTCTGTATTCTGAGCTAATGCTGGGTATTGTCAGACCCATTTAGCACGTCTTCCGAGATATGTTTCTACTGAATGGTAAATTAATGCCCTGGAACATCTATTTAGATATTGTGGAAAATGCAGTCAGTACAGACTGTTGAGTATGGGGGAGAACAAAAAGTCAAAACAAAAAAACCAAAAAACAGAAACCAAAACACAAAAGCATAGCCCTGCATTTAAAAAAAAAATTTCATTGCATGGGTTTCTACATTTTGAAACTTGTGTTAGTTTGGATTTTGAATTAAAAACAATATGTTCAAGTTAATTTCTGAGCATGAAAACCTAGGTTAAGCAACCCTGGGGCAGGCTGCCTTGTGGTCTGCCTTAGTGCTGGAAGTTAGGCAAGCTGAGCAAAAGCTTTCACTATCGAAAACCTGTGTGTTTTCAAAGGATGGCTTGCTGGCAATGGTCTCGGTAAAACTTCTCGGCACCAGTGATTCTACAAATGTTTATCGTAAAACCCCTTGTTGTTGCTATTTTCCCACCAAGTTGTTGTTGAAATAAAAACGGGTCCTGATGTCAGACCAAAATGAGAAGAAAAGAGGAGAGCCAAAGAAATAGTCAAATAGTTGCATTAATGCTGCATAGATGTCCAAGAAGCCCTTTGAGGTTTCTCTGTCACAAATACTTGCACTGTAATTAGATGTGCTTCCCAGCAACTGTGGCATGAGAATTGTTTACCGGTCTGTTGGCTATTCTGCTTTCTGGCAATGGGATGTATTTGACTGGGGTTTTGCCGCCTTCTGTGGTTCTGTGAAGGTAAGCCTGACTCTAGTAATAAATAAGAAATGGGCACATTTCTTATTGGCCCTGTTTTGGTCAGTTAGAAGGAAGGAGGAAAAAAAAGTTTCCAGGGCATACCTATCCAACAGTCAACAAACGCAACAGTTTGAAGGTCGGAAAAAACAAGGCTATTGTTCTGTGATGAGCCAAAAATAGTATATGTTCCTTGCTATTAGTAATTTAGAGAGCCTGGTTCAGTAGGTAGAATAAGATGAGGGACTGATACGTGTTAGCTTTCCACATCAACAAGTACAGGGCTCTTACTAATAAATGAGGAGAGAATGTCAACTATGTTGGCAGGAAATGGCCAGTCGTACAGCTGACAGGCAGTCTTGGCAAGGAATATATGCAATGGTTTGGTATTGCAAGCTGTTTGCAGTTAGCGTTACCAAAGCTGGCAGCCAATAGCCTCATAAGGTCTGCTGACAGGCAGTAATCTAATCTGGCCTCCCATTTGTTCTTTGTTTTTATCTACTAAACACAACTTCATCTTTCCCGTGGTTGACTTGTGTGCTATCTGAAATCTGAATGTTGCATTCAATCTTGTGGACACCAGAGGAGCAGAGGTGTTACAATCAAAATTGTGTGGAGCTGGGCCTCTGCCAATGATTTTTCATGAAGATGTGTTTGGATTTCAAAATAAACTCCTTAAGAAAGGATAAAGAAATGCAGTTATGCTCCTTTTCCCAGAAATGTCCCAAAAGTTTCAAACTGCGGTTTGGAAGTGGGGAAGTATTCCATCATACCACATTCTACATATGATTGGGAGACAGGCTGAAGGAGTGAGCTTTGAATCCATCATTACAACTACAAGGGAAAAACTGATTATAGGTTGTCTGATTGAAGAGCAGAAATGGCTTATGTCACTTATGTTTGAAGAAAACTTAAATTGCAAGTAAGCATAAGTAAAATTCTGTATGTTCAGACTGAATATTTTGGTATCAGATTATTTATTGAAAATCTCTTGGTTTAAGATTTGAAGATCACCAGTGAAAAGCTAACAGGTTCTTATTGCTCTGTGTGGTGTGTGTCTATGGGTTTTTTTGGTTTCGTGTGGGGGGGTTGTTTTTTTTGAAAATATAGGCCTGATAAAGAAGTAGTATTCATCTCCTATGTGTTTGGTCATTCATATCAAGTGGATAATCTAGTGGAAGCATGCTAAACTGGGTTCATTTCTTTGCCCAGAAACTTCCTGTAAGTTGACAGTAAGGTTGCTTAGGAATAGCTTAACAGCAGTGCTGTGTATCAAAGAATGTTTCTGACAAATTTTAAGCATCTGGGTCCAGCAATTGAGTTCTCAAAAGAGCCAGTTGACGAAAGTAAAGCCTTGTAACTGCTAATTTTTTCATTGGTGAAGTTCCCCTGCCACTGCACTTCTGGCTCTGCGTGTGCCCAGATGCTCCTGGCAGAGTGCAGCGGCTTGGCGGTTGTGCCCGAGTCCCGCTGGGCACCCTGCACTAGGTGTTGTATAACTATTCTGTGTAAAGTGAAGTGGGCTCAGCTGGTCTGTTGTGCTCGTCTGCCTCCAAATTCTCCTTCTCTTGGTGGGGAAGATGCTTTCTCAGGAGGTGGGATACAGGGTCCTTTTTGTCAGGTGGCAAAGGCAAATGACTCTGGGTCTTTTTATGATGGCTCCAGTTCCACTCAGCGTGCTGTTGGGAGATCCCCACTGGGGTGCTCCTTGGATACCTCACTTGGGGCTAGGCCTGCCTTCCAGGATGATCAGGCAATGGATACAATAGGACTGGAACTATTCTTTTTTTTTTTTTTTTTTTGCTACAGGTTTTCTGTGTCTATTACTCATGTGAGTGGTGGTCCATCCTTCTTGTGAGGACAAGACTCTTCTCCTCCTTTCTATGGAGTCTCTTGCAATTGCTGCTGCTTCTGTTGCACCTGTTGAAGTCTTTCCTCCTTACGTATGCCGCCTTTTCTGCAAGCTATTGAGGAAGGCAGGCACTGAAGAGGTGGTTTGTTTGAAACAGCCAGAGCTCCAGTTTTTAGTGACCTCCTAAAATAAATGAAATCTTCCTTTGTCTAATCCAAAACATATGTTTCCCTGCAGGAATTCTTCCTTTTCACAATTTATCCCCCTTTTTCTAGCTCAAAGGGAAAAGCAAATGTCACCCAAGCCCAAAAGGACTTGCCCACATCGCACTTCTCTTCTTTGAAAGTACATCAGAGCTTTTCAATAAGAAAATGCCAAAAAAGGAGGCACTAACATAAAATATGGATACGCGAATGTGTTTTGTTCCTTTGTGCCTGTAGGTTTTTTCCAATCAATAAAAACGTCAACAACAAAAAAAGTATGTGTTTCATTGGAGAAATGTGTTCTTTTTAAACTGTTAAAGATGCAATAGTGCATTGTAAGATTTTGTCAGTTTTGCTGGCTAAAGAGAGATTCCAAGTCAACACAGCTGTTCTGGCTTAATATTTGTAATCATAAACCTTTTTGAGAAATGCCAGTGTTTTGTCTTGGAGCTTGATGTATTCCTTCATGCATGACAACCAGAATGTGAATGATACTTTAAAAACAGAAGGGGGTGAAAATAGGGGGAGGGAAGGAAGAGTCTACCAAAATGGGGTTGTATTTTCTTTTGCCGATTAGTGGTCTGCTTTTCGTCTACTTAAATTATTCTCATCTCATTTGAGGTTATGGAGAATGATCTACCACAGCTATGAAATCAAGATGATGTAAAACCCCAATGGGAAAGGCACTTCTGGTGTAAAAGTTTTCCAACAAATAGACTTGGAAATGTAACTGACCCACACTGTTCTTCCTATACTTCATGCTTGGAGGAAAAAATGAGAACTAAAAATGAGTTGAAGTGTAATAGTTCATGAAAATGAGTTATAAATTTCAAGGGAAAAAGTTACCATTTGTTATTTCATGAAGACCAGAAAGGTTTGGATGTAAAAAAGCAGTGAGTAGCTTTTCCAAGTAGCGCGGGCTGATTGACAGTGCTTATGTTTGGAGCTTGACTACAATAAAGCATTATCTGGGATTTAGGTAAGATTTTTATATTGTCTGTTACTGTGATGCAAACCTTCTCCAAAATGCTAGTACAAGCCTAGTTCCGTGCAGAAGACAATGGGAAAACAGTAGATGTTTAAATTGGGAATGTGGGCAACCTAATTAATTTCTTTTTGTTGGCTGCTCTAGGGACAGTGGAATTAACACCAGGGGCCGCAGCCCCAGACAGATCAGTTGACCCTTCTGAATTATTCTTTGCATAATATTAATGTCACTCATTTAGCTTTAACTTACATACAATGATCCTAATAATCTCATTTACATACTTGGATTAAAATGTCCAAATGCAGAGACAAACCGTGCTTCTCTCTCTCCTTGAATAGGAAAAATGGGATGCTTACGTGTTTTAGGTTTCTTGATTTCACTTGAAAATGGTTAATCCTTTAAAAGGGGGAGGGAGGGGAATTTTCATGACAGTTCAAACCACAAGGCACGTTTTGACAGCCTATGATTTTCAGAAAGAGATGCAACACATTCTCTTTTTGTAGTATGATTTTTGACTTTGTATTTACTCAACATGATGTCCAGTGTGTTTTCCTGGCTTCCCCAGGGAGAGAGGACTTGCACTGGCAAGTTCTGTTTTAGCTCTTTATTTCTTTCTGGTGTTGAGTATTGAACAATATTATCTATAAATGAAACAGAACGAGCCGAGAAGCTCGGGGTGAGATTTCAGTGTTTGAGTCGAATTCAGGGAATTGAGCTTGCTGCTTTTGGCGCAGTTCTATGCCGTGGAGTCTATGTTCACAGCTAACTGAAAATACCATGTAAAATGGTGTTTTGATGATATGATACTGTAGAGCTATGGTGGATATGCATATACTCTAAATACCTAAAGAAGAAAAAGGCCTACAGCACTGCAGAATCTGACCTATAAGTTCAAGCTGTTAACTTTGATATTGTGTTTCAGTTAATCTAAGGTGGTGTTACCTCATGCCTCAGCATGTATCTCGATTGGTGGGCTGAATCTGATGCGATGGAGTATTTCTACCTCTTCTTTAAAGCAGGCAGTGGAGCAGGTTTTGTGAAAGTATGTGCTGCTCTTAGAGCTGAGTGAAACCTGTGCCCTAAAGGTATTTAGTAAGTTTTGGAGAGCATGGAGAGGGCCCAGCTGTGAATGGGAAACAATGATATTTTAACACTTTATAAATGAGTACAAATAGAAAAACTGACCTGTATGCATCATGCCTTCCATGGGTTTTCTCCTTAAGTGTGTTAACCTGGCCAGCTCTTGAATAGTGCTCAGTTCTGTCAGGATTTTCTTTTATTTGGTTTATGTTGTCTTAGTGCCAGCCTAGCGCAGATGAATATACTGGAGAGAGATTAACATAAACATTATACTCAGCTCAAGGCCCATGTAAAATATTCTTGGTGGTCTATGTGCAGTTGGAGCTGAAGGTAGCCAAAGGATAAGGCAGGAGTTTGATATCTTCCACTGGGAGTGTGTTTCCGCTACATAGCAATAAAGTTATTTATTATATTCATTAGATTAGTGGTTCTTGTACAGCTGCCATGGGATAAATGAAAATTCATGTGACTCTTTTCCTCATACTGGGAGGAATGCTGAGACTATGTTAATTATTGGCAAGGTAAATTAGATAGGAACCGCACTACAGAGCGTTGGCATCTATTTATTTATTGATATTTAAATGATTCTAGTAAGAGGTTAACTTTGTTATTTTCCTCAGTGTATCTCATAAAGTAAGCATGGAGTAAATGCTACATCTGTTTCCATCGTTAGCTTGGAGATTTGTTCCTTTATGAGTTGGTTTTGCATGGGAGAGAGTGAGGAATTACAAAATAAAAGGATTTTTCCTTAGTTTGCAAATGTCTGAAGGCAGTTTTGATTAGTTCTGGATTCTTTTGAACCTCCATCATTTGAAATAGCTCAGACCTTTAATTCAACCATTTGTCAGACTCAGTGGAACATCAAACAATCAAATGAAAATACATGGAAAACACATGTTTGAAAAAGCATCCACATGTGCAAAAATCCTTCTTTAATCGTGCTCATCTTCTCTGCTGTAAATCCAAATGAAACTTTCAGGATTTACATTTCCAGTGCAAAATCATAGTCGAATCTATAATAACAAATTGCTGCGCAATTAAAACGTGTAATGAAACAAAATATTGGATATGTTATTGAAAACTGCATGTTTTACTGACTGCTTACTCTTCCCCCCCACCCCAAATCTGAATTTTAAGGGCACTTTTGACCTTTTACTTGTGTACATTCAGCACTTGTGCAAATCGGTTGCACATGTACATTTTCGCATGCCCTCTATATGTAGAGGAGGAGGAAGTCTTTTGTGTTCCCATGAGGATGGGATTTTTAGAAAAGCAACCTCCGCAAGAAACGCTTTTGACTGCAAGCTGCTCTTGTGCTGATGTATTTGATGTCTTTATATGCAACTTGGAGGTAATGCTTTTGAAGTTGGGTGTTAATTCTGTATGGATCAAGTGTACAGAATATACTGATAATTAGTTCCAAATTCTTTTGGGAGGCTTTCTTATTCATATTATTTACAGCCTTCTGTAAAAACGACCTTTTTAATGATGTAAACAGGCGACAAGAAAAGGGGGAGTCTTCAAACTGCTTGCAAATACAAAACCTGCATTCTGAAAATCCCTTACCTTGTTTCCTTCCCTCCCCCACCCCAGGGTCATTAAAAATATCTCCATGTTTTAGCATCTGAATGACATTATAGTTCAGTTATAATTGTCTTGGAATCTGAGGTTTGGACTCCCTTGTTGGGATGTGAAAGTGTTGTGGAGGTTAGGTTGTGGGGTTTTGTTTAATGTGTTTTGTTTGCTTTCCAAAAATAGAAATGTTATGGAGAGTAGAGAATGTAGAGAAACTTTAAGACTTTGATTTGGAGAATTTCAAGCACCGGTGAACTTCCTATGGAAGTACACTGTATTATTATTAGATTGATTGCTATTATAAGATAGTTTTCCAGGTTAGTTCATTCAAAATAAGATGCATAGAAAGACTATTTTAACCACAAGGTTGTGTGGTCAGATACTAGGAAACATTGGACTGAGGGTAGTGTGAATACATGCATATGCTTGTTAAACAGCCTTTTTTGCTTTGAAAGAGTGCTCTTTCACGCTAATCCGAGCAAATGTTGTTTCCTAGCGCTGAACATTTCAAGAGGAGCTGCTAAAGTGGAGTAAAATAAGCAAGTGAAAACAATGTTAATGGAGATCAGAAGAGAGGGGCCAAGTACCATAGTCGAAAATGAATTGAATCATAGATGTAAAAAGCATCATGTATGCACGCTGTAAGTCATCTTGCTTAAATGAATTTAGCCAGCTTCATAAGCTGATAACAGTGGAAGGGTTTCTTTTTTTCTGGATGTGCCTGGTTTATGGGTGAGTCCTTTCATCTTTTTATCTTATTTCTTTCAATACGTGAACAACACATGGTGCATACGTGTGCGTTACTGTGGGAAGTAATACTAGAAGTAAATATAGAACACGGGTTATTTTCATGAGTTAGTTCAACCACGATGATCATGCGACAAAAGAAAATAGGCATTTCGGATTGAAACTGGATGTTTTGAAGTTGTTGAGCATTAAAAATAACGTGAAACGTTAACATATACACAGAACCTCAAAATGTGGGCACAAAGTAGCAGTAGAGGAAATAGCTACAACATTTTATAGCAGTTTATTACTTTGTCTGATGGTGCATAATTTTGACCAGGATTATTGTTTGCCAAGTCCAAACTATGTTTAGCTTTAAAGGAACAAAGAATTTAATTTGCGATGAGACTTATATGCTGTTACGGAAAGTTTTGTCTTACGTGAAATTGGAGATTTAGTCAGAGCTTAAAGTTGGATTTACTGCTTTTTTCAGAGGAACTAGATGTGTTTTGCCATTAGAAAAAAGAGGGGAAAAATGGCCTTAAAAAAAAGTGGATTAAACAAAGACCTTTTGCTGCTTTTACAGATGCTAATTCATCACACCTTATCTTTGCACACACGCTTTGGCCATAAAAATATAGTCATTTCCTTTATTCATCATGTCATGTTTTAGAACGGACTAAAAATAACACAATGCGAGGCAGGATATTGCCACGGTGAAAACATCTTGCATTTCCAACATTTGGAATATATTAACCTTGAAGTCTCCTTCCCTTGCAAAGGTGTCATGTTGGTTTCCCTAACCTCGGAGCTGTGTTAGAAGAACTGTGCACCCAGGCTCGCTTACCAGCATACTATAAATACTACCTCATGCTCTTGGAATTTATCCTTGTAATTGCTGTAACTTCATATGTCTTCGTTTTTTTTAACAAAGCTGAGTGCTCACAGGCTTTGTTTTAGAGAAGTCGCCATGCTCTGCTCTGTGGTCTTTGTTATGCTCTACGCAAAAAGCTGTCTTTAATTATTTAAAAAAAAAAAAATACACTCCCAACAGTGGAAACTTTTCAGTGGCAATATGTAAATATCCTGAGACTAAGTGTATTATTAAAAACAACCTTGAAGCGGAAACGTGTTGCAGAAAGGAAGAGAAATTGCAAAGAAGGAAGGCCTCTTGCTTTTCAGTGGCATTCTGGAAACTGGAGTGAAGCATTGCTGTTTCGGAGAGTTTATAGTAGCTGGAGGTGGAGATCAGGCTCTTAAAGGACTTGGTCTTAATCTCAGCTTTGCATTTTGCTGACTGTTGCCTCAAAGAAATCACGAACTGATGTTTATTAAGTGGCTGTAGAACACACTTAAAAGGCTGCCAGGGCTCTCTTGCAGTTGAAGTAGACTGCACGGAGCTTTACCCTTTTCATGATTTTGTCCAAGAATGTTGAGGAGTATTACAGTTCCTGTGTGTCCATTTAGAAAAGAATTTTCATGTGTCTTAACTTTACACAATGATGTAGTTGAAAAAAACTTAGATGAATTTGAATCTCTTGATCCAGTGCAGCAGTCGCATGGGGTAAATTTTGTCTTCTCTTCCAAAGCTCTTTGGTAGTAGGTTTGTCACAAAGATCTCGGTTACATATCCTGTAGGAAGTGCTGAGAATCCCCCAAAGTTGATGTAGCAATTCCTTGATTCACAATCTCTGACCAAAGTAAAGACAAGACTTGAGAAATCCAAAAATAAGCCATAGCAGTGAGGAACTGTAGAGCCAACAGTTTGTCTAATATTTTAACAACATTTAGGTACTGTAGGGATATGTTCATCAGAAATACTGAACAAAAATGGATGCAGCTCTTGGAAATATTCTGTGGGATACCGCTCTGGGAAACGACATTAAAAGATTTGCTTTAGACAGCTTGTAACTTTTTTCTCCCTTTTACTATTTAGTGTTTTTTTCTTTCCTTGAGGATACTGTGGGATCCAGGAAGATAAAATGAAGTTACAAGGCATGTAGGATGAAATTTTTACTAGTTTGTATGGCCAGTATCACTTGCTGCTAGTTAAACTTTGCATAGCAGACATACGAATTGGGAAAAGAGCGTTGAGTAAAAATTGAGTGAAAATACTCTACTGTTGGAGTTGATCTTAATGCCATATTTCCGCTTGCACCAAATGCTATGATCTCTTTCAGTATTTACTCAATATTTACTCTGCTTTCACCAGCTCTGGATGCTTCTAAGTGGCAGCACACCGACAGCTGCATGATGCCCCCAAACTTTGGATGGTCTTCACTTCAGTCCTTTCTTGAACTGGAATGTATTTGTGAAGGTTACACTGTCCCTCCCAAAGTGATTATTTTATGAGGATCCTTTGTGTTTACAGAATTTTGCCATCAAGAATGGTGCTTCCCTAGGACCTGTGACACTATAAAAGCAGTGGCACCTGATATCTCAATAGGATAAAACCATAGGCCATTCTGTTTTTTTATTATAGGACCTGAAAAGCATTAGTGGTCCAGAAAGGATAGGTAGCAGGTGGAAGGCACATGAACTCTTTGGATGTATGTTAATGCGTTACATGGATGCAGAAGTAGCCATTGCCATAATAAGGTGACTAGTAAACAATGTTTTGAGCCACTCTCTCTGCTTTGGAGGTCTAGGGGTGAGATCAGAGCTTGATCATGATCTGGAAGATAAATGAGGCATTCATTGCGTAAGTTTTGGGCATATATCCTCTTACTGAAGACTTGAAGTATCAGCCTCTTTTGAATTTTTGTTATTGTTGCTTTATTGGTGACGGGCTCTTTGGTGGGGGACTGGAAAGGGAGGGAGAGGAAATCTCCTTCTCTAAGCCTCTCTAGAGTTTGTACTCTCACAATATAGCGTGGCCTAGGTATGCTTCCCAAACCACGCACGTTGGGCCACTTTCTATTGTGTCCGCTGCGGTTTACCTTGTAGCTTCTTGTTTCATGCTCATCTTTCACAGTCAGGCCTAACTTATTTACACTGCATTTAATGACACGCAGTGCTTCACTTCTGAATAGATGCAAAGAGGCAGCAAATTGGAAATACGCGCCAAAGAGATACAGGTGGATGTTATCGCATAAACAGAATTTGGTTTTCGGAGATTACAATTGTGACACCTCTGGATGATCTCTGATCCTGCCACTTTATGATGTGACAGATATGCATTGCTGTGATTTCTCTAGTGATGCTCACTGTTGCTTCCTTGTCGGCTTTGATAACAAAGCAACTGGACAGACTAAAGTGAAATGATTTATCCTCTCTGAATATCATAGTCCAAGAAGGCTGTCGTAGGAACAGGTTAGTGTGCACGATAGGCTGGTGCTGCTTGGAACCGCAGCCGGTTTCGTGGTGTCACGGATACTGTTAGGCTTTACAAAGCAAATCGCATGGGGCCACTCCTTCTGCCCGGCTCCCTTCCTGTGGCCTCCTCCTTTTTTCAGCTAATAAGGGGGAATGTTGTTCAGTAACATCTGATCTTTCTTGTTAATAGCATGTGTTGTGTGTTGTTTTTTCCCCCCTCTCTCCTCCTCTAGGAGGCAAGTAAATGCTGAAACTGAACCCATTTTATTGTTCTTTGCCACTGAAATGGCTCATCTTGGAGAGAAGTGAGCAATGTGTATGTTCTCTGGAGGTGGTCCCTGGGCAGAAAGGCAGGGCTGGCTGATTGAAAAGAATGTGCGAAATTCAGGAACGAGCTGTATTATCTCAATGTTTAATTCTTGAATTCTAACACATGTGTATAGTCCTTGTTTTTGATGTTCAGAGGATCTTATTTCTTAAATTAGCGTATACTCTTGCTGCATGTATTACGTGGAAATAACTTTCTGTGATGACTTCTATCTCCAGTCAGCAGTGTTACAAAAATGCCCTCTTTCTCGCTGCTTGATGCAGGATATATGCATTAGTAGGATGCTATGTTAGAAGGTGAGAAAAAGCTTCCAATGAACCGTCCTGAGGTGTTCCACCCATTTGATCTTTAACAATGAAATATGAAATATTTTTAAAAGGCTGAATCTTAATAGATGCTGATTTAAAAAAAAAAAAAAAAAAAAAAGAGTACGTTACCTGGTAGTGATTGTACTGGGAGTTGTGAAGGAGGCACAAAATATGCTGGTGGTGACTTTGTTAAAGGTGCTTGTTTGGTAAGGTACCTGAAAGTACTGAGTGGGGGTGTGTGTGTGGTTGGTTTTTTTTCTTGTTTTTTCTGTGTGTTGTTGTTTTTCCCCTCCTACATCAACTGTGAAAATGGGTATCAAAAGCAATGGCATAATGCAGCTCCATAGTACTTTTGTGACAGTTCTACCTATCTGGCTCCACCTCAGTAAATGATATATCCCCTGTTAGATAGGATCTGAATGGTGCCTAAACTTTGAATGAATCCATCAACTCACTGAGTTACTGGCTAAAAGTACACATCTCCTTTTGGTTTTCCTGCAGCTGGTTGCCTAATGGTAATGGAGGGAAGCGTTTGTGGCTGCGACACTAAGGCAGGGGGAGATGCTCCCCTAAAGGCTGGGGAAGAGTATGTAGGACCGGCCAGGGGTGTGCTTTGGATAATGCTCCCTGCTCCTTAATGCTCTACTGTGGTCGTCCTGGTTCAAGCCCTGCTTGAGATGCTGCTGTTCCAGGGCCAGCTTCAGTGACTACTGAAGTTCTTTATTGTGGATATTAGAGAGGAGGCTACAGTTTTTCCCTAAAAGGGCATTTAGAAGTTAAATTAACTCCATGCTTAGCCCTGTGTAATATTAGTTCTGTTGCGGATACCGGCCTGGTAACTCTATGCAAATAGGATATACGTACAACTTGCTCTAAACCAAGCAGAATCTGAGAGCAATTACTTTTCAAGATCAGGGTCTTAAGCGGTGAAAATAAATACTTTGGTCATGATAAACATAATGTTGCAGCACACATAATAGTGCACCTCTACATCCGAAACACTTTGACCCAGTCAAGATACTTCTGTGTTTTAATATTCTTGACAGATGATGATCTCGTTTAGTTTAATTTGTTTTCCATGCAGCAGGAGATATTTTGCTCGTATGAAACATGTTTTCATTTTTAATAGCACCTGTTTCCTAATTTCAAATAGTTTTACCTAGAATTGTGCCCAGAGGGGGGAAAAAAATCTAATTGCTAGTAATATTTATAATACTGCGAACATAAAATGATGTATGAGTAAGGCCATCATTTAATATCAGGATTGACATAAAGAAAGAAGAGTGACATAACTTGAATAAAAGCCTTATTTGCAAATGGAACGGGAGGCCGCTGTAGGTTTGTAAACTGCTGGTAATGTTTCTTCATTGTATTTCTTCTGTGGGATTAGAGACTAAATTGTACTTGATTTTTCTATTGCAGTTTCATTCATCTCCAAACAAAACTGTATAGCTTTGGTATACAAAATAATGTTACGGCTCATGAATTTGGTTTGATATAGAAAATAAAATGCCAGTACATCTTGGAATGTAAGTAATTATTTTTTGCGTGTTTATACTCATAAAACAGAATGATTGAACCGTAGAAATTTGGTGGGAGTAATATAGTAATATGCTGATTGCCTGATACAGTCATTAAATATTCCAACTGAACTCAAACTTACCAAGCTGTCGTTAATAAAGAGGAGGAAGGAGAATAGTCTAGTAACGATGTGGAGCACCACATTTTTAAAGCAAAGGCCCTGTATTTGTTAAAATTATTACAGCTTAATGTGTTATCTGCAGCTTTGTACTACAAACACTGATGTGTTTGCAGTGTGTGACTTGAAGCAGAGGAAAGACGATACCTGTTCCTTACCAAGTGGACAATTTTCTTTGAATTGTGGAGTAACACGAGCTGTAGCAATGGGAAATATATTAGCTTGAAAAAAAAATGATGAAAAACTTTGGTCTGTTCTTTGGGAGTAAGTTCCTGAAAACAGCAATGAAACTTTTCATTCATCACCCGCTGTATATTGCATGTACTATAGGTGTACCACGATGACTAATTTAAATATTTTTTTCCTTATTTAGTGAGGTAGAAAGTTTATATTGGAAAAGGACGAGCTGGTAAATGTTCATGCACTGTAGGCTAGTATAAATCATTAAAGAGTCTGGTATAGAATATATTTTACATGAGTTTTCTTACCAAATAAAGTCCTGAAGACTTGCAGATAATATTTTTGCTAAATTATGTAAAGCCTCATACTGTGCCTAGTCAAAGTAACTTTCCTAGAAATAATTGCATGCGCTGTATGGAAACAAATCAGGGGGGACTGCATTTCCAGCCAGTGTCAGTCGCAATGAATTTTGCACCTGCAAAAAGAAATTGCACATAACCAGACAGTTACTCAAAAATATCTTTTTAAATTTTTTTTCCTGGGTTACTGGCCGTTCAGCTCCCCACTGGACTACCCACAAATCATCTCTGCATTCACTTTTGAAAGGAAATTCTTAGAGCTTTTGGTAGGTGCAGATCTATAGGCCAGAGCTGGGAACATACATTCCTGACTGATATAAATTAGAACGGCTTATCTGAAGTCAGCATAGCTATGTCGATTTATGTTCTAATGTCTAAGCTGTGTTTTTTAATTATACTTTTATTTTGACTTTACTTGTAAGGACTACAAAAAAAATTTCTGAGAGCATTACTGTTGAAATTAGTTAAATACTCCTTGTAATTGTTCTTTACGTTGAATGTTGTGTTACCTGCTGTGGAAGACAGCCTTCTACTCGGCATGGGTAAAATGAGCAAATTTTTTCCTGTAATTTGTGTTGTGGTTTTCTGATAAAGGAGGACTAATGATTATGATAGTGTTTGCTAGTGTCAGTCTCTAGAACTTTGTTTTTTAGTAGATGAGGAAGGAGTCTATAACTTTTTGGAGTCCTAGTTCTGAAATGTCCATTTGTGTTAGCAGGTGTATATCAGGTGAATCTGCTTATTGACTTTTAGAGCTTAATCATTTGATATCAAATGTGTGTTTAGGGTTCTAGTTGTGATAGCACTTCTTGCTTGTCATTCTTGAAGCGTTTTAAAATACGATTAATCGTTGCTCCATTTTCTTGATGGTAACAGATAAGTGCCTCAAGCTCATGAGTCAGTAGTGAAATCCGGGAGAAAGCCTGAGTTTCTCGCATCTCCGTCCTATCTCGTGCCATGAGGCAAAAACTCTCCCCTTCACTAGTTAACATAGTATGATTTATTTGTATAAAACATTGATCAGATAGCTGTAACATGACTTAAGTATTTTAATATATCTAATCCTGGATCATAATTCTAGCATGAATCAATACTGAATGCCAAGCTACTTCTGTACTCTCTACTTATGGGAAAGGGCTACCAAATAGAGCAAATAAGGAAGACACTGATGTATGTAGAAGATAATAGAGGATTTGATTTATGTGAAAGAATAAATGAATATGGGCAAGGAGAGTACCCATAAAAAGATTATAATTACTTTTCTTTGACCGTACCTCGTGAGTAATTTTATAGCCCTATAACTGCACTTTCATAATTCTCTTATGGACAAAAACTGATCACTTAGCGAATGAATAATACTACTCATGTTTACTTAGTGAGAAAGGCTCGGATAACTGTTAGTGCCGGAGCTGTTGTAGCTATGCAGGTAACTAAATCCAAATCTTTCACTTCAGTGTTATTGTCTAGCTCACTTCACTGAAGACTGTACCCTGAAGCTCAGTAAGGGTCTTAACTTGATTGTTTGCTTAAGTACAGAGAAAATAATATTTTCGTTTCAATTATTGCTGTTAAAAATTCCTTGTCGTGGACTGATCAAACTAAGAGGTTTCCCTCCCTATTTTGCCTTCCGTGCCTGGCTAATATATTGTACTTGCTAAATTTTATGTAGGTGTTGCTAGTGAGCGTTTCTCCTGGATGGCTCTGAACGTACTTTCTCATTTTTGGCGCTAATGATATACTGTTGCCTCCTGTCCAAAAATTGATGGCATTACCTCTGCAGCTTTCAAAAGGTCAGACTTTGATCCTGACCTCACACTGAAACAACGGAAGTTCTCTTGCGGGAACGTAACATAGCTAGCCTTTGTTATAACAGGCTCCCTGTCCATGTCTCCTTTGGAAGGCTTCTCTACACCTCTGCAAAGGTGTCTAAAACCTTCTTGTGAATGTGGAATGTTTTTGTGAATAAATGTGTCACAAAAATGGCCTAATGTTAGGCTGGATAGCTGTGTGCGTTATATCAGAGCTAGAAGAACAATACTGGGAATGCCCACACACTTCTGCTGGTTTTGTACTAGGAAGTGACAGTCACGTTGTGAAACCCTTTCTGACACTATCTCTAGGTTCTTGAGTATTCTATTAAAATCGAATCATTTTGTGACTTCTCAAAATATGATTTTCAGAAAGTTCTTTCAGAAGCAGTACTACTTTCAATTAGTTGTGTGGACGCCTCTTCTGAACCTCCTATGTTTTCCTGAATTCAATATGGCACGATAAGTCTTTGCAGTGCTATCGCATTGTGCGGTGTCATCTTTGGAGGCTGTTTTTCTTGAATGGAGCGAGTGCTGGATCACTTGTTTTCTGTATACTAGTTTTCTACAGTTTGCTACCTCACACAATGGAAGGGCATCTCTTATGCTATCTTTAAGACCTACTTGCTGAGAAAAGAGTGTCAGGGAGGAGAAAATATGGCTATATCAACAGGTGAGGCAATTCTAAAAGCTGCTATTTGGGAACTAAAAGATGGAGTTGTTTTTCTTGTGTGTGTGTTTTTTTTTTTAAAAATGAAAAACTCCCAGAATCAAAGCCTAAAGGATATTTCTGCATCTCCCACCATGTATTAATAGTCTGTTTCTGTCATGTGCAGTATGTTAGCCTTCAAAGTGTGTCCCTCTTTGGCCTGTTTCTGTTGGTATTTCATCTTCTGAATTTACTAACTCTGCTATTTCTGTTTCGGTGTCACTTTAAAATGGTGGTTGTTCACACTCCTTGACTTCTTGATTCTGAAGAATGGAATCTGAAAAACCTTCTTTAAGCGCATAAATAAGGTGCTATGTTTACTGAATTAGAAATTCCTCTATGTAATAGGAGAGGAAATCTAACTAGCTAAAATTGTACCTCTGCAAATCTTAGGAAACTTATCGAGTGGTTTGTGCGGAATCTTTTTTTATTAAGGATTTAAGAGTTTGATGTGAAATAAGTTGATAATTCATTCAAGGAGTCGTATTGCATTCTGGTAGGGCCCCAGCTGATGTACTCGCCGGGAATTTTAGCCTAAAGGCCAAGTACTGAATAAGCAGTCAGGATGAATGCTTGTTCCAATAGATGATCCCTTCGTAACTGGTTAGAGAGGCACTGAAGAGCTAACAGACTAGAAGTAGCATACCTCTTTTGTATTTAAGCAGCAATGAGCGTTTAATGCTATTTCAGGCTATCGCTTTCCTTGAGCTCAAGCTGTGCAGTGATGTTATTCCACAGCAGATAGATCGAAGTGTGCGAACAGGTGTGGTTGTAACGTGCAGCTCAGAGCAGACGATTCAAAGCAATGTGTATTTGACAAAAACTATCAAGCATGGTGATCGGTTTTCTGTGAACTTTTTCTTATGTTGCAAAGAATCTGCAATCACTTATCCTATGTCTTTGTCTCATAGTTCATGAAGAAATGACACTTCAAAACACAATAGCCAAATGATCTCAGGATGCAAGAATCCTTCAGATGTTCTCAGTCCTATTGAAACATGTTTCAGTTTGACAAAAGCAGGAAATGTTAATTTTCAGCCTTTTTATAAACACAGGAATGATCTGTGAAGGGAATTCTGGTGTCACAGCAAATGCACACTTGAATGATTCAAACCCAATTAGTGGTTTATATGATGCACTTTGAATGTATTTGATACAGTAACAACTGGTAAACAGCTCTTCAAGTTCAGCTATTGAAGAGAGTCCACCTTTTTTCTTTTCCTATGTATCTGATTTTTTAACCAAAGCAACTTGTTTGCCGCCTTCTTACCTGAAATATAGCAAGCCTGCATCAATTTTCTACCCTCCCTTCATATCTCTTTCCTTCTCTCCCCTCCTTCCACCCAAGGATATGAAACTTTGTTAAACGTGTGCCTCTGGCTTATATCATTTCCTTCTCAGTGGTAGAAAGAACTCTTGGTGAGTGAGGGCAGCAAAGCACCTGCACATTTTGCAATACCTCTGTTTGCTTAAAATACTGTTTAAAAGTGTTTGATAAGTATACCTCGTCAAGGGTATTCTTTCTTCTTCCTTATGTTTTTCGAGCTGCTTGCTGTATTAAAGAACATGTGTTTGCAGTGCTAGTAGTCTGCACTTCATTGCAAGAAAACTAAAAACAAATGTGAGAGTAATGACTTAGCCTTTTGTAGCTTCTATGAGGAGCGAAATGGTGTATGTCTTGTAAGCCTAGTATGAAAGTCGGCTCGCATATTCCTTTTATAACAAGGAAACAGTTATTGAATGCTTTCCATACCAATGCAATAGAGTAATAAGTGCGCTCTGTGTAATTGGCTGAAAATCATTAACAGTGCTTCCTGGTCGGTAGGAAGTTGTATTTCTTATTTGACAGTTCCCCTATGTAGTCAATTGTTAGGGACATAATAATGTACTCTAACTCTGTAGCCTGGAGTTACGTGCCTAAGATAGTAGAACAACAACCAACTTCAGATTTCAGTGGGAGGCCAAATAAAGCCTTATGCTTTTCTCAGACCTTCTCCTTCATGGAAGTTAAAAGGTGAAAGCTTATCTTGAAGATTGTAAGCTGATGGAATATCTTTATGCACAGAACAAACTGTTTTGCTTTAGTAACAAGTTAGGGCCAGATTTTCCCAGGATTATGTGCGAGACTGCTCACTCAAACTTTGTGGTTTCTACGTTTTCTTTTTTAATGCTTTTTCTTTCTCCAATCTGTACTCCCATTCATGGTGGTTAACAGTATTTAAAACAACGGTGGGAGAGAAGAAAACGGGAAAAGCAAAGATGTTGATGAGATGTTTGTTTTAAAAGGTTATCAGAAATGAGAACGCTTGCTCAAATTTTCAGAGCATTTTTCATCCAAAAAGGTTTTCTACCAAAAAAGTCAATGTAACTGTGTTATATGAAAGAATGTTTAAACTCTGCTTTTCACATGCTTGAAGGTCTACAGTATATCCTACAAAGATTTTTCTGGTCTCCTATATGTCCTTCTATTGTTAAAAGAGAATTTCCATTTTAATCACACAAATTTAAAATTTGGAGCTTCTACTAGTAGTCTTTACATACAGCTTTGTAGTGTTACTTCTCTGACCCATAGATCTGTATGTTACCATTGATAATATTCATACTACTGTTATTTCTTATTTCATGCACGTTCTTGAAAATATCAAATTCTATCGGACGTAGAGGAAAAACACGCCAATGTCCTTTAGGGTATGTGCCTAAGACATTCATTTAGAAAAACAGAACTATTAAACAGGCCAACCCTGCATTTTTCTCAAAATAACTCTGATCCAAACTGCATTAATGCTTTGAGTATCTCATCTTTTCTGGGTAGTTTTGGTGTATGCTTTTGCAGCAGTGAAATGTTTGCTTGGTAAGTTCAGTTCCTTCTCTAATGACACGTTATTCTCTTGGCTGACAGTCTCTTAATCCGCTTGTACTCAGGCTACCTGGTAGCAGTGTGTCTCCTTGGCAATAAAGGGGGAAGGATCTTTGCTCCTCCAGCTGTGCTCTTTAACATACCATAAACAGCAGTGACTTCTCTTGTCAACTGACTGGTGAATCCTTAGGTATGTTCCCTAGAAAAGCTGTGCTGCAAGCTTAAGAAAAAACTGGAACTCAGCACCCTGTATGCCATGGTGGTGGCAATGCAGCCTGGAATGAGCTGTGCTCTACGGTAGAAATAACGCTCCTTTGAACAACGCTTTCCCCCCAGTGTAAGCAACCCGGATGATCTGGTTCAACCAACCTTACAAAAAGCCTGTATTAGGGAGTCTGTGCTTTGAGGAGAAAAGAGTAGGATTTTCTTGAGGAGAAAAAGGCTGCCTGAAAGCGTAGTTCGTGTTTGGATTGCGAGGTAAAGTATGGAAAGGGAGATTATCTGAATTCAGAAACGGAGGCAGTTTGTACCGAATTTAAAAGGTGACAATTTATCATTGTATGAACACTGAAAAACGGTTTTGGAAACATCAGAGAAACCGTTATAACAAAAATGTTGTAATTTCAAATTAATTTAACTTGAAATGAATGTCAAAATAAAGACACTGTTGAATTAGCTGTTCTGATAAGTTTTCATTGATGTTTTAGTGTAACTGGTGCGCTTTCCTGAAAAACGTTTTTGAGATGACAAGACTGGCTCTGTACAGAGCCTGCGTTCACGGGGCTGCCTGCCACTAGACCTGCGATGGTGATGAAAAGGCTCCTTCCCTGCTAGATTTCTCTCCTGCAGCTAAACGAGGAGCTCTGTACCAGATGGTTACCCCTCTAGTGGGGTTTAAAAATCCATAATTGGCCCTTTGCCCAGCTTTGAACCATGTATGAGGTGGGGATTGCTAAATCAGGGGACCAGATTAAATCTAATCTGAAGAGAAAACTGCAAACTGCAAATAACATAGGTGCTGGACGCTCAGTACGAGCGGCTGCTGATCCTCTCCTGCTGTGAGAAATTACCCGCTAATGCGGATCGGCGCAGTGTGGTGGTAGATGTAAGAGCAGGGCAGAAGGATAACTCTGCAGAACTCTGCGGTTTTCAGTGAAGTAGTCCAAAGTGTGCAGTTTTAGGTTGTTTCTGCTTTTCCTGGTTTGTGTTTTGGAGGGGGGGGGGGGAAGTAACTGGGTTCATAGAGCCTTTTGACAGCAGAGGAGAAACAACCCAAAAGTCATATGGAGACAGAATGTGGCTGTAATCAGCCTACATATATGAAGGCAAGGAGGATTAGTGCGGGGAGGAATGGGATGAAGTCACACAGGATGGAAGGACAGCCAATTTGACTTGTCCATATCTGAAATTCAAAGCAGATTCGGGAGAAAATGAATAAAGCGGAGATCACTGAACCCGAAGTGAACCAAAACAAATGAGATTCGTATGGCTCTAAGAGCTGGCTGATGAAATCTGTAAATACGTGAATGTTCTTTTAAACGCGAGTGTGGTCCCGCCTGTTTGGGCGCATGCTGTTTTGCCAGCCAGCGAGTACTTTTGCGCAGTGATTGATCTCTACAAATTAATTTGTTAACCGAAACAAATAACGGAGTAAGTGTTCACATTTCTCAGGACACAGGCAGCAGCTCCCCACTGGCGGATGTCTGAATCCCTTCCCAATGAATTAGTGCAAGGCTAAAGTTAGTGGTATAATTAGGTGACTGCAGTCTTTGACTGTTTAATTAAAGATGGCTTTGTGCAAATGTTTTGTCGCCAGGCTGTTGAAACTTGCTAGATGCACGCTTTTGGAAGTAGCACGTAAACTTGGGAAATGATGGTCTTTGATCTTTGTTTTCTGTTCTTTGAAGTTTTTTTTAAAAGACCTTGCAATACAAGTTTTAATGTAATACGGTAAAGTGGAAAAATAATCTTAAGTCTGGGAGCATGAAGTAACAAACCTCCTAGCTTTTCATATGTCTCTTAAATTTAGTAATCCTCCTTTTAAAAGCAATTTTCCTAACAGTTTTGTGTTTGCTGCTCTATAAGGAACCTCCTAGTATGCACTTTCTAAATCTGCTTTTAGCTGTCTCCTAGCTTTCATTCTCCTTTTGTTTTTACCATTTTAATCCATTTTGAAAAGTATGTCTTCTCCTTTTAGCAATAAAATTACTGCTGATATAAAAACTTATTTCTCTGCTTCCCCCTTCTCTTTTCTCAGCTTCCTCCTTCAGACATCCATTGACAGGATGTCTGAGCTTCTCACAGTATTTTCAGTGAGTATTTTCAGAGATTGGTTAAGTATTATTCCCATGTTTGAAATGGGGAACCAAGACTTCTCAATGCAGGGTCTTGCACATCCCAAGTTAGGAACTTTACCTCTGAGATGTTTGTTTTCTGGTGGTACTTCCCTTTTATTATCTCAATGTTATGTACGTATTTTCTTTTGTTAGCATTATCTGTGATAATCTCTAAACTAGCTTTATGGTAATGCTCAAGTATTTTTAAATAATAGCAGTTTCTAGGAAGACTTTAGGGCATGGAAAGCTTGCTTTCAAAGGAGCGTATTTAGGGCATGGAAAGCTTGCTTTCAAAGGAGCGTATTTTTTTTCCACATGATCCTAAATGTTCTTTTCTCTTCTAAACTGTCTTGCCGACGCAAAGAGCTACTTACCCACAGCCTAGAACAAATAAGCTACTGCGGTCTAACATGATTCAGTGGGCTGCAGTACCGGAGGAGATTGTCTCACTGTCCTTAGCTGCTAGCTTTCCAGCAGACAAGATGCTTTCATGGTATATTGTATTTCTGTTTCAGGGAAAAATCCACACTGTTACTGTGGACAGCAGTGAAATGCTTTCACAGATGTGTTTATCCAGTTATACACAAGTAGCTGTGTTTTATAAAGGGTTTGTGTCCCTCTTGAAATACCGGCAACTACACTTGACTAAGAGTAAGTCTTCTGAAGTGGCTACGATGTGTGTTTTTTTTTTTTTTTTTTCCCCCACTTTGGAGTTGCGATGTCTAAGTTTCCATGTAAACATGATTGAGCTATTACAAACGAGAGAGGCTGCTTGCTTCATAGGAAGTTCCCTGTGTTTGTCTACTCTTCTTTCAAAAGAGTATTTTCAGACATAGCCGGAATAACTCTAGCTTGCCCAGCTTTACTAGATGCTTGTTATTTCTTGAGGAGCTCCTTCTCTCAGCAGGGAAGCTGACTGATGAACAGCATTATCACTTTGTCTTGTAAACTGTATTTTTCCATATAGGAATATGTTCAATATAGAATAAAATTCTCAGCCATCTGGAAATTCTTCCAATAACAACAAGGATTTTCCCCAAAAGGAAGCCAATTAATTGACAGATCATTTGGTGGAGTCAACAATTCTTCCAAACCTGAGCAGGTTCCTGTACGTTTTGCTATATAAACCATGCCAAAAGGATCACATTTTCTGAGCAGGTCTGTCAGTGCTACAGGCTTTCTTTATGTTTCTCCCGCATGTTTTCATATGAAAGGCCTTATAAAATCATGGTATGAGGAAACTGAGGTGGTGGAAGTAGGAACGAGTGAAAGTGTGAGAGGCAGAAGGAAAGGTAAATGTCAAATTCCTGGTTTCAGATGTGTTTGGTGATTAGAAATCCATAAAACAACTTGTTTCCTGAGTAGGTGTCCTGAAAACAGCCGCACTTCTTTCTCTGAGATGCCTGACTCATCTGTTGGTCTGAAATGTCATTTTGGGACCTGAAGTAAGCTTTCCCAATGGAATTTTTCTCAGAACTGGACACTTTGACAAAAAACTTTATTTTTGATAGGTAACGTTTCTAAAGAAGAAAATGTTATGGCTGTCTCTTGAAAAGCTTTACCAAGTTGGACTAAAAAAAACCCCTTGACCTGTGATGCATATACTCATTTCCTCACAGTGATCTCTGCGTATTTAGAATAGCAAATTAAATTGACATCTGAGCTAACAAATTAAGTTGATTGAGGTCTTTCAGTCTTCTGATGTTTATTATATGTGGGTAGAGTAAATTGTTATTGTTTACCGCTTGGTCAGTTGGAGGCAGTGGAGTCCGGATGACTTATTTTTTTGGGCTTGCACAGGTCTCTGCGTTAGGCTGGTTGACATCTAAGAACATGGTTAGTGGAAAGTGACTGACTAATACAATTATGAGTCAAGCATTTTTCTTGTATGTTACCTCATGTTTATATTTTTAACTTAGGATGGCAGTGGTTGTGTAATATTAAGAATCTGGACATAAAAATGAGCATATCCAACTTTTCTGTCATTTACAAGGGCTCAGCTTGTTCTGTTGCATCAGTTATTGCATGTTTTACTTTTGCCTTATGCCAGAATGGAAAGTTCCCTGTGATTCTCTTGTAGCTTGTAGAACATAGCTGCATTGCACAGCACTGCTGGAGTGTTTCAGACAGCTTTAATTTTAGCTCATCTACTATTTTTGCAACTTTTAATGGACTGAAGTACTGAATGTTTTCAGAATTGTAGGGTTTTGAAATAATGGGCTTCCAACTGTATGAGACCCTGGTGACAGGGAGAGGCTGATTGGCTGGTTAAAGGCAGTCAAGTAAAATTTGTTTCATGGTTCTTGGACCCTTTGGGAATAATATTTTAGTGTGGTTCAAAAGGCAAGGTACAGAATGTATTTTTATTTGTATGGTATGGGTTGTCCCTTTTCAGTAGTTACCATTTTGTTCCCAAAATGCAAAGAAACGAGCATGAATTATTGAGAACACCGAGAGATCGACTCGGAAAGGTGTTGACCAGATGCTAGGATATGAAGATAAAATTCTCTTGAGTGCTTCCATGCAAATAATGTCTTGAAATGACAGTATATGAGCTTGATGTGTTCTGGAAATGACTGTCTACCATCTCCACTGACATGTCAGATTCTGTTTACTTGCCTACTTGTAGATGCTTACTGCTGTTAGAGATGCCCTTAGTTATCTGAGACATTGGTGCAGGCATGGCCCATAGGACACCAGACCTGTGGGACAGCCTGTTTTTCTAATTAGCAGTTGGAGCCTGATAACTTATGTTTAGACACCTGAAATGGCACTAATGCCTATGTTTTTGATGTTAAAGGGGTCTTCATGTCCAGTTTTCTATTTAACTTCTATCTTGCCCTTCTATTATAACGTTTTCATGGGGCGGGGGGGAAGCGTACAAGTTTAGATGACAATAAATAACTGTGGTGCCCATCTTTATCCATCCAGAATGGGCTATGTAGCTTTGAAGCTCACTGTAGGAAATAAAATGGTTGTGCCGTAGGGGTGAGCCACAAAGTTCCTGAATGCCTACCCAATATCCATCCTTTCTTGCAAGGGTGATGAGCAGGAAAGGTCTACACTGGAAGAGGATGTTAGAAAGTATGTTCCGTATTTCCTTTGGCCTTATTCTCTTTGCAGAACTCTTCTTTCTAAAGCTACCTTTTAGAAACTGATTTGTCTTTTGCAGGGAAGAAACATTAAAATGTGTTTTCCTCTCCCTCTAGAAGAGGGAATATATGTTTATGGGAAATGTGTCACAATAAGGGCCCAGAGCATCATCTGACCTGAACTGAGCAGCTGTCTGAAATTCAATGTAGAGGCTGAGGTTCTTGTGCAATCTGTAGGAGTCAAATGTAGTAAGGGTTGTGATAGGTAAAGAAGTGTTAATATAGTGCTGAATGAGATCAGCTAAAAGCCTCAGAACATCAGCAGATTTTTAAACTGATTGCTTTGGGTTTGATATCGAATGCAGTCGTGCGGCTTTTTTTTTCCTCCAGCCTGCATCTATGCAGAGAAAGCTTGTTTCTGCCCAGCACTTCAGCAAGAGCAAGCTTGTATTGGCTTGCAATATACACTGTAAACATAACCTTTCTTGGCAATGGCAAGGCATTTTTCTAGAGATACTGTTGTTAGCTCTCCTTATCTGAATGTATTAGCAGTTGGCTCACGGAGAAATTCTTCTTGTCAGCTGTGAAGTACTTTTAGAAACTGAACATTACTACTAAGGATTTTCTGCCTGAAGGAAAAGGTCGTCGAGAGGTTCATGAGTCCTGAAATCTTTTCATACCTCAAAGTAGAAAGTCACCAGAATATTGGTCTTGGATTTTTGGGTCGGATTTCACTCTGTACAGAACTGAATTTTGTTCCAACTGAAAATTGCTCTGCTGTGTTACAGCACAGACATGGAAGCAAATTCACTATAAGAATAGAGGATTGTAGTTTTTGCTGATGCTTTAGGTCAGGGTTAGGCTGAAAGTTTAACAGTGAGTCTGGTAAGAGGGAATTGTGAAGGTGCCTTGGAAAGGAAACCTACATAAAGATCCAGATCCATAATGGACTGAGATACCTTCAAGTTCTCTAATGTAAGATAAGATGTATCAGTAGTTCTTAGAGTGGGGACAGGAATGAGGGTGTTCCTATTCCCAAAGAGTTGCTCTAAGCATTAGGTTATAACCTGCTTGGCCTCTTTCATTCCCTTCTGACCTAATAAATCTTGTATTTTCTTCCGTGAATACCCAGAAGTGCCATCCCCTTCACTGAGCTGGGTGTGCCCGTGGCTAATTTATGTTTTAAGAGGTATGGGGGGGTTCTCTGTGTGTCCTTGTGTCTGAGCCCCTGCCTGGTGGGCACTTGCGAAGCCCTCCCGGCAATCCTGAATTCAAGATATACTGTGACACTTATGGGCAGTTCCCCCTTTTCAATATTGAAATGCCATTGTAAAAAGCAGTATCTCTCTAACTACCCACTTGGGCAGTATTTTATCTAGTAAATAACAAATCCCTTCACCAGATACCAGATGGCTTTCTGGACTAAGAACTTAAGAGTTTCTCTTTCGGTCTCCTGTATGTAACTGAATCGTAAGGAGATGCCCATGGGAGAAGTCTACTCTGTGCTGAAATCTGTGGGCGCCTTGAAGCTGAATTCCATGAAGTCAGGATTTCACCAGTTTCTTCCACAACAACCTTATTTGTAACGTCATCTAAATTTCTCTGAAATTCATGGTCTTGCCACAAATGGAAACTGGCAAAAGAGAAGGATTTTGTAATATGTGAAACTTAATGTTGTTAATTTTCTTCTTTCTTGCCAGGAGGTCTGACTAAACACTTTATAGGCTGCAATCACTGGAAGTGAAAACAGATATATGTACAGCTGGGCATCCTGCTGCTAATTAGACTACTTTTTCTGTCCTCTGTGAAGACTAAGCATTTGGCTGTCCCATGGCACTTGGTAAAAGGATGTGTGGGCCAGCAGGTTTTTTGAATGTGCATGGCACCTTTCAGAATTGGCCCTTTGGAGCCTGTCTCATCTGATCTCCTTTCTTTTGGTTCCACTCGTGTGAATTACAGCCTGAGTTATGAAGGGGCTGTCTAATGAAAACTTTCCATGTGCAAGGTGTCTTATTTCCTTTTTTTGACCAACAGGTGTTTGCTAAAGTTTTATGCTTTTGAAAAAGGCTTTGTTGCTGCTTTCATGACTCATTTTGTCATAAAATGAAAAACTGCAAGAGCAAAACTCTCATTCCTGCTATGGAGGGTTGTGCTTGACATTATCCTTAAAACTTTGGTGTTGCTAAAGGACTTACAGCCAAGTAAGCCTCTTACTCATATTAATATCGAGGATTCTTCGATTGTTTTCTTTGCTTTCTACATAATCAGTGAAATCTCTAGGTACTTTCTATTTTAGGGTCTTAGTCATCAGTTGTTACACTTGCAACAATATTTTCCTTACAAAGTTAAACTGCAAATCCAGACTATGCCTTGATTTCAAAGTATTCTTGACTGAGTATATTTTTCATAGTTTGCTTCTCAGTGTGTGCATGTTTTCTACTATCGGGCGCTAAGTTTTGAAAGCTTCATTTTCTTTGATAGAGGTTTTTGATATATTTTCTTATAGAAATGCACAGTGGGTCCCTCAGAAGTGTGGTGTTCCTAGGGAATGTTGAAGGAGAACTGGAATGAATAAGCTGCTTATAACAATAACTCTAATATTGCAGTAGGCTAATGACAAACATGAATGAAAAAGCGATGAGCAAGACAGAGAAGTGGTATATCTTTTTATGTAGGCTGTTAATGCTAGTTTTAAAACCATAGTCCAGGCCTCCTGAAGGGCAATACCTAAACAAGATCCATGGGGTGAGATTTACTTACTGTGGAGACCACAGTACAAGATACAGTTGTGCTGCTTTTTAGCAAAAGGTGTCCAATTCCTGGCGATTGCCAGCAAATCTTGAAAGAGAAATGCAAATCAAATCTGAAAACAAAAATCCATTGAATGAAGGTTTATTCAGTGTTTTGTGTGTGTGACAGCTTTAGCTGTGTTCTTTTGTAAGAAAGAAGTCAGTGGCTGTTAGTAACTGTAAGTGAAATCCTAAATTCATCTTATGTGACTTGAAATTCTTTACTGAGGCTCCCAAATTAAGAGCAGGCTTGCCTGAGCCTTCCTCTAAAGACAGTAGAAAGGATTCAGCATGCTAGAATGAAAAATACCATCTGGAGATGCTTGCTTTACTCTGTGGGCTATGCAGGGAGTTTAGGACAGTTAGGATCCAGATGCTGAAGCCTGAGAAGCTGATTGTTGTTTGGGCTAAATCTATGCAAGTAATGAAACAGAAGTGTTCTTTCGTATGTCTGTCACTAACTCAAGTCCAAATGCATTTACCTGCTGTAGACTGAGCGTCAGTGATGCTCACGAGGTAAGGATCCATCATGGGAAACGCGTTTCAGCTAGAAAACTGCTGCCTGGTTCTAAAAAAAATTTTCCCTCAGGATACATACAGCATAACACCAGGACACATGATAACTGTAAAATGATCAGACTTTCAGGTTTTTTTCTGCTTCCAATGTTACTTATGTTTTTCCTAGTATTTCAGCTTTGAGAATAGTTTCATATTTGAAATATTCCATTTTTTTGAGGTGATTGTTTCTTGTAAGCAGTCTTCTGTCATGGAGATCACGTGGAATTGGGCCACTGACTTAGGTGAAGAAGATCCAGTTCCATATCTCCAAATACAGTTCAGTAAAGTAGTTACAGTTCAAATCAATTTTTCTAATCTGAGTTTTTGGAAATTTAATAAATAACACAAAATATTACTTCTGGGCACTTCTATTTGTTGGCTATTATATGCATACGTGAATGTGTTGCTTTGGTCAAAACATCGCAACACTAAGAGTAAATTTAGCACCTGGCATGTTTATAAGCCAGACTAACTTGAAGCTACATGGTAAAATGGCTCATGTGAACATAAGCTATTGTTTAGTCACTGTGCTACCTCACTGTCTGCTGTATAAATAGCAAGCCTGCATCAACACTACAGCAAATATAAAACACGTCAATACATTTCATTATGTCTCAAGTCCTGACATTTTTTTGGTGAGTCCTGTTATGTGTGCCTACTTCAGCACCATCCTCCTTATGACTGCATTAGTGAGGGGCACACTTCCTGTTGCCTTATCTCATTAGCATCTGTTTATCATGTGTTTTCTGTGTAATTACTGTGCCAGAACATTTAAAAAAAAAAAAAAAAAGGAAAAAAAAATAGACGTTACACTTCTAAAAGGTGTCAAGATGCAAACTGCAGCTTATTTCTCCCCTTCCACACTAGGTGATATTTTGATTGCCTGTCACCTGGATCTGTTGGATAATAGTAGGGATAATAAGACTCCCTATGGTGTGGCCAAAAGGTTTTTCAAGAACTTCACAAAAAGAAGGGCTCCCTTCCCCTGTCCTATTTTTCTCTTCTGTGTTTTTTTTTACATATACAGTTTGATCTTAAGTATATAGAGAAATATATTATATAGAGAAATTATATAGAGCGTGTATATGGAGAAATTTATTTTAATTCAGAAATTCTGAAGTTGATGTCTTATTTTTGCTAAAATATAACTTGAATTGGTGTTTGAATACTTGCTTTTGAACCAAAGGTGGACATCGGAATTTGAATCTTACAAGTTCTGGGAGGAGGATAAACTGGCAGAAAACTTGAAAGTGCTTATATTGTTGCAAGGGAAAAAAATGTTGCCAAGAGAAGAATAACTATGTTTTAATCTACTCTTTTTTTTTTTTTTTCTGGCAGAGCTATATTCTGAGATAGCTGCATTACAGTGTCATAGTTAGTGATCATTAAAAAGTGAAAAATCATCTTTCAAAAAAATGAAAATTGTGTCCAAACAAAGAAAATACAAGGAATATAAATTTTGGCAAGCTAAATGTGAAATCATACCTAATAAGGCAAGCAAAAAAAAGATTTTGAAGAGCAAACTGATTTAAGCATAAAACCAAATTGTTAAAAATCTTTCTGAACACATCAGAAACTGGAAGCCGGCTCTCAATCCATAGACTGGTTTATAAGCTGAGCACTCAAGGCAATAGCAGGAAAATCTAAATGATTTCTTCATATTTGTGTTCCTTAGAGTTATTTGAAGGCGATCCTGCACAGAGATAGTGTTTTTACAGTTAATGGAGTTGAGTCTAAGGAGACACAACTTAAATAGACACATGGCTGAAAAAGATTTTAGGGCAAAACTTGAGAGTAACAAATGGTCAGAGGAGAATTCTTGCATGCAATTGCTACTGCGTGATGTAAAACCTTTCCTGACTCAGTCCTAGTACCAGAAACGAATAAGCAAAGAAACGAGAACCAGTTTTCAACCTAGGGCTCCAGAAGGCGTCCAGGAATCTACAGACCCCTGCATCTTACTTCCATATTGATTGTACTGGCAGAAACTATAACAGATAGAATTAACTAGACGCCTGAGAAATAATGGTGAAATACCAATCTGATATTTGTTGAGGGGAGTCCAGTCTTGTGTTTCTGTTAGCAAGCTCGAAGTCCACTCAGCAAATGTGAGTAAGGGGAGTCACTTGATAAAGCGCTGAATTTCCAGAAAGCTGCTGACTAGGTGTCTCACCAAAGGCTCTTCAAAGTAAGACTGGCTGTCCTGGGTGGGAAGGAAGGTCTTGTGAATTAATTACAGAGTAAAATAAAACTGTGGTACGTTCTCGCAGTAAACGTACACTGTCAACGGAGGTCTTTGTCTGCCTCTGCAGGTACCAATGCAGTTCGATAGTCTTCAGAAGAGGTCTAGAAATGGGGTGAATGTGAGGTGGCAAGGCTTTCTGACACTGCAGAATTATTCAAGGTGGGAAAGTTGTAGAAAGCCATCAACGAGCCAGTGACTAATGAGGTGACAGCTGATATTTAATGTCTATAAATATGAAGTAATCCAGGTGGCAAAACAGTCTTGACTATAGACATAATAATTGGCTCTAAATTAGTGGTGTCTCATTCCTGAGTGAATCTTGAAGTGGCTGTGAATAGCTCTGAAGCTGTCAGTCCAGTGCCTAGCAGTAGTTAAAAGGTAAATAAAACTTCCAGCAGTTTAACAGGAATAGAAAAAACATTGTGGTAGCACGGTATTAACCCGTAGCCTGCGAACAACTTGGAATGATTATGACTGTGAGAAATTTCATCCTAAGAAGGGGTTTGATAGAACTCAAAAATGTACAGAGAAGGAAATAAGAATGATCAAAATTAGTTACTTTACAGGGAAGGGAAAAACAGACCAAGACTTACCCGTGTGGAAAAGAGATGACTGAGTGTGGTTTTTATAGGTGTCCATAAAATTACAAGTGCTATGGAGAGGGTGAACAGTGAATTATTTTTCAGTTTTTCACATTATAAGAGGTAGGCAATGTCCAGTGAAATTATTCTGCAGGAGATTTAAAACTAAATGGAACACATCCTTTTTCAAACAATTATTACTCAAGTGCAGAATTCTTTGCTAAATAAAACTGTAAAAATGGATTTAAAAGGTTCTTAGAAAGAACTTATGAAAGAAAGGCGCATTCAAAGGGTGTAAACTGAATGGCCTGGATGCAAACTGTGGCTCAAAATGTTTCAAACAAATGACAGAAGAGAGGCTGCTTTAGTAAGTCGGAGTTCTAGGATCTCTGTTCTTTGCATATCTTTCTAACTGAAAATCATCCCAGAATTTTGCAGCATGGGGCCATGTAATGAAAAACCCAATGAAACTGTATTCCAAAGTCATGAACTTTTCAGCATATGGGAAATCTTGTCGTAACAAATGGAAATATCTTGGAAATAATTTCTAGAGCTGAACTGAAGGTTATAGTTTAATTTTAGTTGCGCACATGAATGAGTGAACAGTTAATTTAGATCAATAGTATACCAACAAATTTAAAGGCAGTCTGTAGGAGCTGACTGTGATGCTTTTTAACAGGTTACCTCATTGGTTTATTTAATGACTATTATGGGAACATATCTTAAACGTTCCTACAAATAAGTTTTCTTTGTCTTCACGATGAAATTACTTACATGCTTCTGCTTGTACATTAGCATCCTCTGTCGTTATGCTGAAATTTATTAGAATACATTTTACAAGCTCCATAGCATTTTTATGTTGTACATCTATGTGATTAGTTGTTGTACTCCCTATTACACGGACCCCTGTTTGTACTTTTGCAGCCATATGAAACGCGCTCTCTCAGGTTCATGTCTGTCATCTTCAAATAGCGAGGCTGCGTTTTCCTCATGAGCAGTAAATAGCTCAACAAGCTGAAGAGAATGCTGCATCTCCTTTTTTCTTGCATTGATGACAATATAGAAACGAGTTGGCTATACGAAGAGTGGTGGCTGTTCTGGGCAGAAGTTTGGGAAACGTGGTAGGCTTGAATCTCAGCTGAGCCCCTGGGAAAAGTCTCTGGTAAAAATGAAATACAGTTTTATTCCAAGCTAATGTATGCTGACACATTTTTCCCCTCTTCCAGATCTCATGAGCAGCTGTATAGGCCTATGACAAATGAAGGTCTGTTTATCTGGCTGCTGTTTTACTTGTCAAAGGAACTTAAACAAAAAAATAAATCAAAGATAAATAGGATGAGACTAAGTTGCTTAAAGTGATGTGATTATTGAAAAGTACTGCAAGGAGCTTGTAACAGCTTTCATGAAAACCTTCAAAAATACAGGCTTTTATTTCTGCTTTCTTGATAAAACTGAAAGAACATTTACCTGTGTTTGTTACAGTTGCAGTATTTCTTCTATATAATGTATTTCAGGAAAAAATAAAAATTATATTGTCTATTTGGGAAAAAAACGGATAGGTTTATGTAATCTATGTTAGTCTTTCTTCTGACTTTTCTGATGGTCAATGATTTTATGAGAATTAGAAATGTTTCACGTACAGCTGTGAAGAGAGGAAGGTTATACATGGATTGCACATTTGTTCTCACCCTGTCCATCCTTACCCTTCATTACTGAAGTAAAGATATACCTAGGATGCAACAGAGAACTCTTGCTGCTTAAAGCACCTAATCTAGGATCAAAGGCTCATAGTATATTCAGTGTGGAGAAGTAGCATCTTCAGACAAGTGTGTTGACTGCCTAAATGTAGTACGTGGCTGTGGCCTAACTCAGGAGTCGGTGTTGCCCTCAGTGGTATCGCTTGCTTCCTGTGCGTGGCTGAAGGAGCCTGTGCTCCTTAGTTAGGTCTGTAAAGTTGATAATGGATTTATATATTGTGGTAAACATTTAATAATGAACAGAGGAAAAAACAGATCTTACAAAAGTGAGGCACTATAGCTGCAACTGAAATTGCCTGGGGAATACAATTAAATATGATGAGAGTGGCAAGATGGAAATTCTTGAGAATATTGTGGACAGTACACCTCCCTACAAGTAAGGGGAAATGGGGGACAGTTGTAACCATATGGTGAGGATATTAGGAAAAACAATCTTTCAGCAGCCCCTAACACTCTGGTGGCAGTTGTTGCTGTATTACTGTGGCCACCCTCACTTTGTGTAAAGTGTGGGGATTTCCTGACTTATGCAGGCCAGCAGGACCACAGACTGATCTCGCAGATCCACTGTATCATCTTAATGGTATAGGCACATAGTCCTTTCAAAAAATAAGTTTTGTGTCATTCTTCGTTTTTTTAAATTTAAATTAAATGTTTATATGGGGAACGGGTGGGGGAAAGGGGATAGTCAGCAGAAGTACCTAATCCAGTTCACGGCAAAACTTTTCAAAAGGGATAATAAAATGCAGTGGAGCCATTGCTGAGCTTATCAACATGCTGTGCATTAGATAAAATTATTTTTGTGTAGTGAAGAAGACTGAAAAACATTGAACCTTCAATTAGTATTATCCACTAGCAGTTTGTGGAGCTCTTTACAAGTTCAACCATGCATTTTGCTTAAAATGCTGTTGCAGCATTTCATTTCTTCGTGTGTTTTGGCGCTAAACTCAGATTTGTTCTATTTTGTGCTTGGTACTTCACCAAAGGTGGCAATCCTAGTCCCAAAGAGTTTAGAGACTAATCAACAAGACAGGAGTGTTGTGTGTAAGTATTTTTAGGAGTAAGATACTAAGGCACAAAGAAATGAACTAACGTGCTTAAGTTTTCACAGTTTCTGTCCCAGAGACTTGGTTTGAATTCACAGGTCTGAACTTCATTTTTAATGCCTGGGACTTTCTCCTTAGCCTACCAGGCTTGAAATGGGTTGAACAAATAAACACAAGAGTCCACAAACCAGAATAACGTAACAGCTATGAAAGCCTACTGTTCCCCAGCTACTTTGAGACCTTTTTACTCTCTGTGACTTCCTGGGTTCCCTGTGCTTCACAGAAACGATCCAAGGGCAGAAGCCTGGGTTTAGATAGCTTAAGTGAAGGATTTAGTGGTCTCATAAATCTCTTGCAGAAATCAGAGTTTAAAGAGAGTCCTAACAACATTCAGAAAATGATTACAGATCTTAACAAATCATTGGAATTGGGTAGAACACAGATACAAATGCAAGAGAAAGGAAAAATGATGATGGTGGTGAAGAGTGGGAAAATCCTGCCATTGTGGAAAGAAATAATTGTGTTGTCCCTGTGTATATAAGGTTATGGTGGTATGTGCCTTATCTCTGATTAGTGTAGTTCAAGCTTCCTCTAGTGCTTTCAAATCCAGAGAAAAATTTATCTGACAAAGGGAAGTCAGGCCAAATTTTTGTTGCAGACAGTGAGCATATAATTATTTTGGAACATGATATGTTCCTTATGAGCGATGTGTTAAATGAGGCTGCAAATAGAGTTCCCTCTTCAGGGTTCTGGCAAATAAAGTAGAAATGTGATAGCCGCTGCCTTTCAGAGAAAGCTGCAAGAGGAAGCCAACCTAAATGTTTGGAAGAAAGAGTGTACTGTCGTGTCATTGTTGGAAGAGGTGCTAATTTTGAAAATCCACCGCAGAAGAAAAATGGATAGACTTGGACTTTTACAAATATACTTTAGTGAGACTAAGGATTATTCAAAACAGTTTTAATGTGTGTTTTGATTTCTTCGTGATGAATACTGTCTGAGCAATTTTGTCCAGAAGGTGATTTATTATGGACTAGAACCACAGTGTTTCTGCAAGTGCATGACTGATTGTTTTCTTCTCCAACTTGCGTGCTCTAACAATGTGTTTAATGGCGCTATTGAATTTAGGGTTATTGTGCTACAGAAGTTTAACAAGTCCATTTCCCTGTGCCAGGCAGAACGTTGCTTTCAGTGGATCTCTAAAATATACGTGATGTCAAACAGCTGTAATTAATCTCCGTTATTGGTTCTGGATCATCAGAAGACTACTTTAGGTCTGTGTGAATCAAGAGAAATCTGGTTTCAGCGCATTCAGGTCAATTACCATTAATCTTTTTCTGATGCCCTGTTGGCCACTGGAAATTCTGCTCTCAATATATTCAGCGATGAAAAGTCAAGCTTATCTGTGTTTTGGGGAGAATGTGGTCCCCTCCTTTGAGTTTTTTTCTTTCTTTTTTTTTGTATAGGTCTTTTATTTTCAGCAGTTATGTAAGGGAAAGTCCTAATAAGCCAAGTTAGGTAAGTGCTAGAAGCAGAAGAGGCTCATGGATGGTTCTGTGTTCTGGTCATCTGAATTTAGTGGAGCATCTAGTGAGACTCTTACCTGCTTTTTGTTCCCAAATCTCACCAGAAGGCATATGTCAGTAAAGCCACAGCAGCAAACCTGAAACCAAAAAGGTAGAAAACAAATGCTAATGTGCTGAAGATTGGTTGGGGGGAGGGTGGCAGGGAAGATGGGGTAAGCCAGCATAAGCTTGGCATTGACCTCAGGCTTCCTAGGAAAATCTTTGTATCTGTCAAGGAACAGGAAAAATAATGCATTGGCTGCCCCTGGCCTCACCTTCCCCTAGGAGACAGAGGGGGAAGTGAAGGGAAGGGAATAGAAAGCAGGGAGTAATGGAGGGAATACAGCTTCACTTATAAAATCGCAGTAATGATGAACTTAAAATTTTTTATGTGAGCGTACTATGATTCTTAGTTTGTACATCGTTTGCTCCAGCAATTACATGTAAATATTCACTATATTCATTTCAGTTGCCTCTTTAATCTAGAACTACAAGATGCGTTTATGAAATCTTCTATTAGAAGATGTCTGTACTATACACTTATCAGGGACTGTATAAATTATACAATTACTCATAATGCATATATTGAGAAATGTAATGTAATACATCTTGTAAATTAGACCAGATTTTAATAGCAGAGGAGAATGACAGATTTTCACATTTCAATATTTTGATTTACTGAATGGATTAACTTTAATACCAGGCTTGTGTAAATTACCTTGACAGGGCACTTCTAAATACTTATTTAGCTGTAATGTTCATTGCATGCATTTTATGTTGTTCACTATAAAAACCTTAATTGCTAACTAATAAGATTTTTGTGACAACTTTCTTTACTCTTTTTAAAAAAAAAAAAAAAATTGAAGTCCTAACATTTAAAGTAGAACTGGTATAGAACAGACTTTCGCAAAACACACGCCTCTCTGGGAAACAACAGCTTAGGTGTTCCCCATGAAAACCTTGTGCAAAAATACCTGTAGAACATCTGTATATTGTGCCAGTCTCTAGGTGAGAGGAATTCCTGTATTTTTTTTTTTTTTAAGGATTGTCTTTAAGTGGCTGGAAAGGTGTTGTCATTTGGTATGGTTGCACATCTCAAATACTGAAACTTGAGATGGAAGGGGAGTCCTGAGGTGTAGCTGCCTGGGTATCGGCAGCAGTGAATAGTTACGTGTGCCGCCTCTGACGGGTAAGTGAAGAATATCGGTTCTTAAGGCTCTGCCACACAAACATTTGCATAGCTTGTTTACATCACGAAGGATTTAATTTTAAGGACCTCTTCTGGAGGAACTGAGCTGAGGAGTTCTTTACTTCCTGAAGTTTTTCAGCTCCTGTTCTCTATCAATGACATTTTAGTGGTGTGATGGTCATCACCTATGAATAATGTGAAAGTTTTGGTTTTCAGATACATTAATTTGGTAGATGATATTCACAGCTGTTGTCTGTGAGCAACTTCACCTGGACTTTTACTGATGTTTCCTGCCATGTAAGACCACCATGCCAGAAGGCGTTAGTTGCCAAATGCTACAAATATGGCAGTAATTAAATGCAAAAATGGAAAGGGTGCTGTCACTCTGTCCATCATTTTCAGTGTTCACTGAGTTGTGTCAAGAAGCATAAATTGTTGCTTATCTCTTACATGTAGTTTGTGGCAATCACAGGTTCTAAAAGTGGGATTTGACAACTTTTCTCCATACTGGTGCTAATTAACTGAACGTGAAACTCTGTCATTGGTGGATGAAACTGTGAAGCCTGTAACCTTCTGTGCCCTGGCTTGTTTTCCCTCTGTGTATACCTGCCTGCTTATGCTAGCTGTGGCCTATGCTGCTTTCTTTCTAAGCTCTTTTTTAGAAGGCCTGAGTAGCTCAACTTCCTTACTCCAATTCTGCATATCTTGATGTTTATGTGGTTGAAATTTCAGCTTTGTTGCACTGAGAGAGCTTTTCACTGAATTTGGTAGAAGCCCTCAGGCTTGGATTCCCAAAATATTCCTCAAAATTGCAGAGCACCACCCCAGTATCAAGTGCCTTTGTGCCTAAAGATAAAGTATGAAAATATGTGTGTTTTTTCCCCTTACTGAAAGACTATCACATTGCAGTTCATCTGGTGCATCCTCTGTGACGAACGATAACTGGACACCTTTCAGCCATCATTTGTGTGGATCACCGTGGACTGGAAAACTTGTTTCTAGTGCTATGACATACAGTTTGAGTTTTCAGAAATTCTCTGTAGCGTTATTTTACTTGACCAATTAGAAGAACTGACGTTGTCTGCTTTTAGTAGAAATATATGTGTCTGCCTTTAATAAAGCCACACTGTTTTGGAAGTACACCATCTAAGAACTGACGTGAGTAGGCTTGGCTCTACCTTGTCAGTGCCTGTAGAGAATAAAATTAGCGTGACCCTGAGTGCTTTTGTGCTTATCCATGTCCCCACAGCATTTCTGAAATTGCATAATGACATTCAGATGTATACAAGCAGACCATAACGGGAAACAGGCAACAGCAAAATGACTGTTGTGTGCTTTAGCAAGGCTCGGTGGCGTACGCAGACGCTGTGCTCTTCTTAGATTTGTTTTGTGCTCTTCTTAGATTTGTTTTGCTTATTTTCTGTACTGCCCTTCCTCCTCTTGAAAAAGCTAATTTCTTTGGAAAAAGTTTAAACAAAGCACTATTTGGGTTATTAATGTTTGCTGTTTGAGCTTTTGTGTGCCTCTGTTATACCTGAAAGTAGAGTACTCAGGCAGATGCATGCTTCCCCTTCACTTGTGCTTGGTCCTTCAGACCTTGGTCTGTCTTGCTCTTTATCACCTACGCCTGTCCTCGTTGCTGCAGGTTGGAGTCACTGGTGCTGAAACCTGCCTTTTTGTCTATGCCACCTATCTTGTATGGCACCCATCAAGTATTTGAGACCCTTCTGTGTAAACTTGTTGGCAGGGAGGGAACCCTCTACGCTGTTCCCAATTTGAGACCTCTGTAAGCCCCGTTAGGTAGATTTGCGTGAACTCAGAAGTGCAGCCGTACTGGAATAATAGACAGTATCAGCCCGAAGCCCAAACATAGTTAAATACTTACTCACCAGTGAATGACAAACAGGGCCTTACCCGAAGCCAGCGTGGCTGGCTGTGTAAAACTAGCAGGAAATAGCTTCAAATGTGTTCACCTTCCAGGTGTGTGCATTTTTTTTTAATTCCTTACAATCCATAAGTTTTATTAACACAGGCAACTGTACTTGTGATATACTCGGTCTAGCTCCTCTTGTCAGAGGTAAGGTAACTTCAGATGACCACATTAAAGAGTGAGTTTTCATTCTGGGTGCAGCAAAGTATTTTGTGGGGATAACTAATAGTGAAAAAGCTGTATAAGAAAAATTCTGCAGGTCTTATGACTCTCCAGTCAAGTTGCATAGGCTGGTACTAGGATGTGTTTTGTAGTGTGAAGGGGGAAAGCCCTACTTTCGGGGTGAAAGGGGTTGTTTGTTTTAAACAACAATACAGAAAAATATCTTCTGTATGAGCTGAAATAGGGACAGGAGATGTTTTTTGAAATGTCTTTACTAAAGAATAAGACACTTAACTAGGAAACCTATTCTCTGGTGAAGTTTGCCCAGACCCAATTTCTTTTTAGTCTGTTCCAGGGCCTCTTTGCACGTGAAGTCCATTCTTGCAATTACAGATGTCGGTGAAATCTTGGATGGCGATTTAAATGGCAGGCCCTCTGTGATGAAGCGATGCCTAAGACTGAGTGTACTTGTTCCATACAAACTTACAGTTAAAATGCTATTGCCAGTTCTGAAAATGAAATTGCTAATGACTAGAAAGACTCCAACTTGAAAATAAGCTCGTGGATCTGTCTTCTCGCCTCTGTTTGCAACGCTTTTGAAAAGGCTGTAATATTAATGTGCCTCGTCAAAGGATCCTTGTAACATCTATTAAATCATCTTTCTCTCCTGACTCTGCTGTACTTATAAACAGGCTTACAATGAATCCTAAATTCTGCACATGTAAATCATGCCATATAGCGTTATCGGGTGTCCTTGAGTAAGGCATGCATGGCCTCTGGGGTGCTAAAGGGTTGGCTAAGGCAGTCAGCTGTCTCTTAGTAATAACTGCTGCATGCTACAGACTAACACCTACAGGATAAATAAAAATTTCAGATTTGCACTGAAACTTGGAGTGAGACCAAAGACTAATAATAATTTACTTGAAGATAAATGTAGGCAAGAGTGTAAAGAAGAAGAAGAATTTTTTTTGGCAAAAGCAAATTTCTTGCTAAAGGGGAGAAAAAGTCCAGTTAACTGTAGACAAAATATATGTGTATGTTTGTACCTTCTGCGGTACCAGACAGAATGACCAGTATGTTTGCACCTTCTCTGGTGCCTATCTTTAATATTAATCTTTGCCATTTCTCCCTTGGATACTTCTTTGAGAAGGTGAAGTTATAAAGTGGGATTTCAGTACCTTTAGACAGGATAAATCTCATCTACTATTGCTCCTCTGTGATATAAGTTTCCTTCTGGAGGAAGCACGTCATGGGGAAAAACCTTCCTGTGCCACTGGAAAATAATGCAATTCAATGTAGATTGTCTCTAATGAGCCCATTGAAAGAATTGTAATGGTCACAGCACATGTGCCCTTTTAATGCAGTTGTCGACTATATCTTGCATTTCTCGACAACTGCTTTGCGTTAATCTTCTGTTCTAAATTAAAATATATTTGCTATTAAGTTGAAAAGTTGTAGAGGGGAAATAAAAGTGGAATTTGTTTGCAGCGTTCTTTTAATTCAGAATGAATGTATGTTATGGGTTAAAAGGCAACAAAACCAACCTCCCAAAATACCCTGCTGTGTGATTAATTTTCTTCTTCCTTAGCGCTCCAAAAATATAACGGGCATAGCAGCCGCATTAATGTTTCTTTAATGAGAACGAAAAGCTGACTGACTGGAGTTTATCTGGAAAATAATTTTCATTTCATTTGACTGTTGCTTTTTATGCCCAAATTGTGTTTTAATTAACTGTGACATAGAGATTTAGCTGGTAAAATTTATTCAAATAAGCTGCAACAAATGCTGAAAATGGCAGGACTAAGTACAACATCTTGCTTTTCTGTTTTTCCCCTCCCCCAGCTTTCCCCTAACTATTGTGTTCTTCTGTGAAACCAGTCTTAAGGAAAAAAAAAAAATCAAGGAAGAAGTGGGTTTTTTTTCCATGGCGATAAAAATATTGTTGATTTTGCTGGCAAAGTAATTCACCAGTGGCTCATTTCCATCAGCTTTTATTTCACAGCAATTGTAAAATAAACCACTCGTAGCACATGCTGTTAATCTCTAGTCCCTGGGGTGTAACTGCTGTTACGCAGTATGGGTCATGTGCTAGCTAAAGTGTGCATTAAAAAGGTAGAAATTAATAGTACTAGCACTGATTCCAAGTTAAATGGTATTCAATGGGCAAGGTAATTCCTTTAACGGCCTCTACCAACAGATTGTTTTGCAGGATTTCTTTTTAATTTCTGATTTCCTCCATTAATAGAGGTAAATCGAAATGAATTTGGTTATCACAGCAAGTTCTGAAGAAAAGCTATTAAGGACAGAGTTCTGTGTACTTCTTGCGCCGTTCATCTGTCGTCGCATGCAAGTTCTCCAAACTTTTAGTCTACAGATTTTTTTTTCAATTTTTTTTTTTTCAGCAGAATGATCCAAAAATTTTGAAAGGTTGATAGGGCCATTGGCAAGAGAGGAACAGAAAAGCAGGAAACGGAGACAAAGAATATGTCCATGAAACTGCTTTTCTTGTTGCGCTTGCATAAATAATTTAAAAATTGAATCCCCTTTTGGAGCACGTGGAGAATCTCAGCAGCACTTTGCATATCTTCAAGAATATTGTATCTCAGGGATTTGTATTTTATTATGAGAACGTATTCAAAATTTCTTTCCCCAAAGCATAAAATATCCAATCTAGTTCTTAGTGAAGCCGGTAGCAAAACAGCCATTGAGTTCCACGTGGGAGAGGAAAGTTTGGTCTCCAGATGAATTTACCGCTTAATGCTAGTTTTCTGTGTTGTAGTGCAGAATAAAATGTTCTGAATAAAATATCTCCTCCTTGCCCACATGCACACCTTACAGTACTGCTGAGCTGGTAAGGAAGGGGAGATAAAGAGGAATAATCAGCTACTAGCCTACATTTACTCTGACAAAAGCAGACTATTTCCCTCCTGAGGCAAAGAAGACAGCGAGGAAAATTTGTGGTCCTTAACTAGGCTACTTCAGCTGCCCTGCCTCTTTGAAAGGGAGATTAAGTCATCATCAAGCCCTACCTTTTACAAGGAGTGACTGTAGGAGAAAAGTAGAGGACTTCAGAGAGGAGAATAAACAACTAACCAGCTAAAACCTAGATTTATGATTAAGCATCTCCTTTTTTTGCCTGGCCTGTTCTGTTTTGGGATTTCATTGCCGTGCCTTTCTACAGCTAATGATTACCTGGATTATTATTTTTTTTGCTTGGTGTCTCTTGGATAAATTGATACATTATCTGTAATAATGTATATTCAAGTATTGTTTCCTAGTCATCTTACTCTATGTCAAAAATACTATACCTTGAAGGAAAATATAGATGCAGATGTAGTAAGTGCTCTTTAGCATTCAAAATGAGGCTTGGAGTCCCTGTTTCTCTAGTAAATATTCATTATAACGTGGTGCCTTGGAGTCTTTTTTTTTTTTTTTAAACAAAAAATAATGGAAACTTACCATCTTAAATCTTACCATCATAATAATATTCCTCTTGTTCCTTTTGAATTCTTGTAGAAATAAGGTTTAAAAGATTATTATTGCAGTTTTCTATTGCTATTGAGCACTTACATAAACACCAAAAAACATGGGCTGCGGAAGAAGGAGTACTTTCTATCTGACACTAGAATGCATTAGCTGCAAAGTTGCTGAAGTGTTGAGTGATTTTAACAAGTTGACGAGGGTTTATAATTTCATTCTCCATATGTTTGACTCCCCGCTGTTTGTTAGTTGGGTCGCTTTACTTAAATGGGACGCCAGCAACACAGTATCTATATAGTATTAAATAGATTTGGCTCTCATGAGAGAACTCCTTTGTCCTCTGCTGCTGTTCTGAGTAGGCCTTTCTCTTTAGTACGCGGGCTCTGTTTCTACGCAGCTAGGAGCAGTGTCAATGTGTTTTGACCTGAGAGATGCCTTCTAAAACGGTTTGTCCACTTAAGGCAATCGTGTAGCTCTAAGAAGTTACGTAACTGATGCTTTTGCAGGACTGCTTTGGACCAGGATTATAGAATATACTTGTGTTTGCCTGTTAAGCAGTCCTCTGAACATGTTGATTGTCGTGGGTCTGTAGGCTGAACTGTAGCCCTTTCACACTGTTAGGGTGCTCTCTTAACGTCGGGGATTAAGGGTGTAGCGCTGCAGCGTGTGCGAGGTTTGCTGGAGGAGTTTTGTAAAGAATGTAAGTCCTCAGCCCCACCACTAGTGTTTGTCTTGGTCTAAATGCTAAGATATATCAGCAGGCTGCAAATTCTTGCTAGTCTGACTGACTTTAATTGGAGGTCCAGGTGTCGGGCCTCTCACAGGACTTTGCTCCTTTTAATATACATGTTTCTCTGTATATGCAAAGATGTGCGTGGGGAAGGTGGAGGAAAGCGAAGGTACTAAAATGTTACTTGGGGCGGTTTTGTTATTGAAACACGATATTTGAAATCCACTTCTTCAGCGTTATAGATGCTTCACCTAAGGAGTCCCCTGCGCCAAGGGCTCAGCCTCGAGTTATTCGCGCCATGAGAAATGTCTCAGTTGGCACCAATCCGCAGGCAAAACATTCGCCACGGGAAAGAGTTCAAAAGGCCGTTCCTGCCTCCCTCCTGTGATGTGATGCATTCGTGTGTGTGTATGCGTCTTTATTTTAAAACAGCAGTGGTCTTGAGATCAAATATCAGTAGTGGCAGAGATTAAAAAATGCTTTCTGTCTGAGTGCGTTCTGTATTTCTAAGAACAGCATACTTTGAACGTCTAGATATCTCATTTCAGTACTACTTGTTTAAAAGAGACTTGGGCTCTGTGAACAGCAGGTGTGGTCGCAAGAAACGGACTCTGGTAATAGAGGCTTCAGAAGATAAAGAAAAATATCAAAACAATATATTTTGCATCCAGAAATCTTATGGAACACTTTGTATTCTACATGTGGTGTTAATTAGTTGGCAGATGCGTTTCACTCGTTAGAGTTTACTGGAGGAACAGAATCCTCTGTGGATATCTTTTTCCAATGGATAACACAAATTGTGATAGCATGAATTTGATATTTGGCAATTAAAATTCTTGGTATTGTGTCTTCCAATTAAAATATTATTTAACGAAAAGCTTTATTTTGTGTGAGGTCAACTGAAAGCATTTGGCAATATAATAGCAGCTGTCTAGATCTATCAAATAGATTCAGTGTGAAGTTTCCCGTGTTCTTTGGACTCATGTTTTTCAAACCTGCATTAATCTTTTTAGCTAACCTTGATTTTTTTTTTTTTTTTTTCCCCTAGTTTCTTAAGGTATGCCTCTTTCAAAATTCACTACTGGCATTTCTCTGACTTTCTATGTCTTTGACACACCTGTGGTTTCTGTACGGAAAATGGGAAAGTATTCTTTGGATGTTTCTAGCATGACTTGGAGTAAAACTGGAAATTACACAGAGTGTTCTGTGTTATCAAAAACAAGGTATTGCTCTGCTGGAGGGTAAAGAGTGAGACAAACGTTTTAATCTTTGGGTTTTCATGCTGCGTTCTTGGGTGCTTTTGTATTCTGCTCGCTATTAGCATACATAAGGCTTTATCCTATTATTTAAGCTCATGATTGCTTTTCTAATAATAATAGTAATAGCAGCCCTATGTGGTTAGCAGGCAATGAGTGGCAGTCATGCTGAAGAAGTATACTTCAGCATCCATCTTGGTTTTTTAGTATGTTTATGCGTGTCCTTCATCTTTAGATGAGGTCCCTGCTACTCTAAGGTGACTATATCATTGCTACGTGTTATGTTATCTAGAGGGAAGAGGTTTTATTTGGAGGAGGAGGGAAAAAAAGAACGCTTACTTCCTTGTGCACGTAATTTATCAAGCAAGTCATTGTTAATATTTTTCAATACTGAAGGCAGTCTGTCCTAAAAGGTGTTCAACTGATTGCAAAGTTCAGAATCTAGAAAGATTGATGTGCCACTACTAAAACTTAGCTTGTTTGAAGGACTTTATTCCTGACTGTAAAAAACCAGCAGTAATAATAAATAAAAGCTCAACTGTATATGAATAATGCAAATTGTGCAAACTTCAGAGGCAGCATCACTCTCAGTTCTCATGTCAGCTGAACACATGTGACACAAATGTTTTTAAAGTGTTGTTAGGGAATGTAACTTAGATTATTAATCCTTTTTCTTCCTCTGCCAATTCCCTTTACAAAAAGCTGCTGTTTCCAAGTATCTTTGAAATTGGTGGTATCACATGCTAGCGCAAGTGGTGCCTAAGAACATCAGATGCTAAATCCAAGCATATTAATTACATCATTGAAGTAACATTTGGTATACCACTGAGATACATTACAACAAAATAACCTTCATGTATAATAAGATGCACAGCCAGCATGTAATGCGGTAGTCGTATACGACTGAGCGATTCTGTACTACCGTTGCGTGGGGTTAACCGAGTAGACTTGGAACCGAGAAAGAGCAGATACTGCCATACAAATAGCAGTGACCAGTTTTGTGTGTGCACGCCTGTGTCTATAAGGGGATGCGTGTGCGTGCGTGTGTATGTGTCTGAATATTGTTGCGCTCCGAAAGCCAGATAAACTCTTCCAGAGAAAGCAGAGTTGCTTGGTTACATCTGCTGAAAACAATCTGTGCTGTGTGAGAGAGCTCATGTCAGTATAGTAATTACCACAACTGCGATAAAGCCTGTGCTAAATGTCATCTGCAGCTGACAAACACATGAAGCCAAGCGCTGCTAAATGATTCAGTTATTCTGAGAGTGCTTAGCTCTTCGTCTGGGATAAAATCATTTGTCCTGACTGTAAAACAAACAAACAAATACAGAACAGGAATGAGAAGAGGCAGCTTAGAGAGCAGGGGAGGAAAAAGCTGGTTAATGGAACTAATCAAGTTGAGAGAGAAATTTGAGAAAGACCTAATGGCAATTTCTAACAGTAATACTAAACACTTTTTCTCTTACTACAAATTGCTTAATAGTTACCAGAATGCAAATTTCCACCATTTTAGCCAGTACCTAGCAGAATGGTATTTTTTTGAAATATGTAGCAAACAAGATATACTCAATGCAGCTTTTTTAACAGATTGCCCACCGACGAGGCATGGAGTGCTAAGAAGTTACACATCGTTGCTCAAATGGAGAAAAGACGAGAAAGAAGCAATATTCCAAAGTCCTCTTGTATTAACGATAGTAAGTGTTTTAACCTGAAATTAAATAAGTAATAACCAAAAAAAAAGACAAGGAAAGTAGTGCCTGTTCCCTGCGCAAACCAGGGGGCTTTTGAACGTGTGATGAAAAGTTCCTCACGCAGAGGAACTGTTTGACTACAAGGGACTGATCTTCTTTCTGGAAGAACTTCGGACAATTCCTGTTGAGCTGGAAAAGGTCTTATTGACTTTAAAATGTCACTAGAGCCAGGTGACATTTATTAAATGTTTTACGTTGCACAATGGTGTGTGTTGCAGCTACCTCTGAAATATGGTTGCAAGCTGAGTAGGTAGGTTTGTAACACAGTGTGATACAACATCGAAAACTGAGCTTGGCTTCCAAACCCGGGATAAAGGTGCTAACATGGTGCCATGCTAGAGGTAAAATGCCCTTCTTCACAGTTGTTGCAGCATTGTTGCTTGATGTAGACGTGGTCTGCAGTGATTAAAGCCGGGAAAGGTGATACACTTATCAACTGTGTGATTTTCCTGCGTTGCCGGTCACGAATCCACTGCAAAATTCCCTGTGACTACACAGGGTTTCTCCGCTGAATCCCTAGACAGAAACCTAAGCTCAGCTTTCCCTGTGATGTAGTTAGCTGCTTAGAAATTGAAGCTTTAATCTTTCTTCTCTCAACTTCCTTTATTATAAATAGGAGAAGGAACGCTCCTTTTCTTCCATCTTTTTTCTTAGTGGTGGGGAGAGTATTTTCACTCCCAGAAGATTTTACAATTTGTTTCTTTCAAACTTGTAACACCTGGCTGTTTGCAGTCCCCGAGTGCTAGTTGTAATGCAAACAATACATGATATCATAGTTTTAATGCCAAAAAGAAAGGAAACTGGTGCTGAATGGGATGTTATTTAATTCCAGGAGAACTGCATTAAATACAAATGGGGGGACAAAGGAAGTGTAAGAAGGGCAATGCCAAGAAAAATAGGCATATAAGACAGGAGCTAGTCAAAAGCCTCTTTCTAAAAGGCTTTTTTGGTCATTCCTAAAAATTCTGTCTGTTGGTGGATACCGAACCAGCCTTGCCATCTCTGTATCTCAGGTTTACTGTCAGTAATATATTTATTTGTTGTATGTTTTTGAGTAACTGAATTAAAATTGCTCACAAATTCCACAGTGTATGCCGAAGTGTGGCATAGAGCATGTCAGAGAAACAAAACACAAAATACATGGAGGATTACAGGATGGGATTTTATAGCAGTTTGCAATAACAAACTTGACAAGGCTATGTTGTTATTTGTAAGAATGTGTTACTTTTGTCAAGCATATCAGATATGAACAATAGCAAAATAGTAGGTCTATTAAGCTTTCCTCTGCATTGTGGGAAATCTCATCTTGCATGAGTAAACTATTACTCTTGTTGTTGCTAAAATCAAAGAATTACCTTTTTGTTAGACAACGGGAGAGCTGCCAGATAATGAGGTGTTAGAATTGAGAGAGAATGTTTTTTCCAGTGTGTAACTGAGGTTTTGATGATACAGGAATCTTATTTCACAGTGATCTGTGGCCTATGAACTATTGTAGAGAAGATGGTCTTTGAGAGGTGTGTCCACATGGCCAGATGTATCTCTGTACACTCTAAATAACTGTTCTCACACAGTGGTCTGTGTAGGTGTATGAGGAAGTTTGTCTCACTGCTGGCTGTATCTAGCAGATTTTTGCCTGCAGTGCGTTGTGGGCTTCCTTGGGGCAGTCATCCAGAAACAAGGAGATGTTCTGGGATCTGGGTCAAATGCATAAATCCTTCCTCTGTGACATCCTATGATCCATTTTCTGTATGTATGATACTAGAATTTCCAGTTTTTTTGCTCGATAGTCTGATGATAGAGCTCTGCACTGGCTGACAGAAATTGAGAGGCTTGTAAAGATGCCATTGCCTTACAACCAGCTTTGCAGGTCAGCAGGTGCATTGTTGACCAGCTTTTGTAGAAATCTGGAGTAGCACAAGCAGCTGCCCTGCCAGTAGCAGCAGGAGTGGGAGAAGAAAGAGGACAATGTGGATTGACGTTTCCTTGGATCAGATTTGTTCCATGTAAAGCCACTTCTGGGCTTGTGCAGTCAGCTTGTGCTGACTAATGAGAAAGGAGTGAGCTAGGGACCTGGGCTGACCAGCACTGGCTGTGAAATATTAGGTTGGCAAGTGATGCTTTTATGGCGATGTGCGCAGAGCCTGGCTTCTGTGGCAGCATTTTGAGAGCACGGCTTGTTTTTTTTTTTTTTCTTTGTTTTAATTTGGATATCTCTCTAGATAATTAATTGGAGGTTAGCACTGCTATTAGAATCAGGTTGCATGGTGCAGAAGTCTTGATAAAGAGAGATTTGCTTTCACAAGCACTAAAGATACGACTTTCAGCAGGGTGGAAAGTTCCTCAGGTTCTGGGAGTCCTCGCTTATCGGGGCTGGTGATACTTGATCTTAGAAAGATGATGTTGTCTGATGGTGAAGCTAGAGACTGGTTTATTTTACAAGTGTGTGCTATTTTGCACAACATCTAAGATAATCTGACTGAGATGGTAAGTGTGCAGACACTTTCAGATTACTGAGATTAGCTGGTAAAACAGTCTCTGCAAAAAATCCATTCTGGTGACACACAGTAAGGTTTATATTGTATTTCTGTTTACATGAATAACAGCTTTTATCATCAAGTTTTTAAAGTTAAGTTAATTTCATCAGAGTTGTGTATAGTGTTATGTATAGTGCACTTAGTGCATCAGTCTTTTGTGAAATTACATGAAATATATATGGGGTTTAATATTTCATTATAATTCATATAATTCTCCTGCAATATTTCATACAATATTCAGCCCCTATATATATTTCATGAAAACTCATGAAATAATGCAGTCTTTTATGAAATGTTTATGAAATGGCAGTATATTTATGTTTGGAAAATATCCTTCCACGTTTGAGGAGTGTGCTTTTCATGACATCATGTTTTTCCTTAATCATGTTTTATTTTCGTTGGTCACATTTCTACAAAATTCGGGTTTTGGAAATAGCAAGTGAAACTCTATCTAGCTGTGCCACAGTGTAAATATATGAACCAGCAACAGTAAAAGTGGAGAGATGACGCTTAAAACGGCGGAGCTGTGTCACAAGCCTATCACCAAAAAATCACGCCTACCTGTTCTTACCTGAAAGTGCAGCATGTAACCTTTCTGGACTATTGGTTTACAGCTAGGCATAACTGCAGTCTTTCAGCCTTGTCTGTCTCCTGAAAAATTGTACTTCCTGTTCAAGTGCTTTAGAGAAAAGGACCACTGTGACTGTGGCACTTCTGCAAGTAAAACAATCTGCCTGCTCATGGCCTTTGCATTTCCTTGCTTTTTCATTACTCTCCGAAGTTGTGAGTCACGGTGAAGCCCTGTCCTTCTCCTTTTCAGCCCAGGAGAGCTCCCTGACTCCTGGATCTGGGTGGTGTTATTTCCTCAGGCTGTTAAGAGTTTCCTGAAGACACCTGCTTTTGCCTCTTTCCTTATGTCTCCTATTTGCCAGGCATCGGGAGAGGTAGCTAAAGGTCCAGCCCTCAAAAGCAAGCCAAGCCGCAGGTGCGGTGAATATGGGAGGTGAGAAGAGCATCAAGCAATTCCTGTTTGTTACTGAGTTGCCATGGTACCAAAAGGAAAACGTTTTCCATCTCAAAACTGAGATCCCATCCTTAGAGCCTCTTCTCAGGGTTGGGAAACTGTAGCCTCTGCTTTGGAGCCCTTCTGCAGTGAGCCCCTTTCTTTTTATTTTTTTTGTAGTTCAGGGATGTTTGAGAGATGGCCGAGTGATTTGGATGAGTTATTAGCGGTACATGGCAGTACATGATTGCTTGGCAACTCTGAGTGGCAGGAAAGCGCGTGCCTCTTAGAGGGCAGGGTGAGTCGTTGGAGAATGGAGGGGGAAAAACGAAGAGAACCGGGGGAGACGGCGTACGGAGAATGGAGCCAGGCTGGAAGTAGCACTGGCACTTCTCCGGGTACGAGTTATACTGGAGGATGTATCATTGCTTTGTCTGCCTGGGAAGTAAGGAACGTCTTTGTTGAAGAAAGCAGAGGCCAGCCAGGGGAGCCTCAAAGCACATAAAGAACATCATTTCCTGTGAGTCAATAACTAGAATGGTCCCCTGTGAGATGTGGCAGGACCGAAGGGCGTAGCTCACTGTGCTGGGATGAATGAAGGCAGCCTGGCCTTCAAATACTAGAGCTGAAATAGTGTCTTGTCAGTCTTAAATTTCATTTTATATCCCCTGTAAACACGTACAAAGTTCCCAGTAAATATTTTGCAAAGATTATATGGAATTTGAGGCAAAATTCTGAGTTTATTGTCTCTTTGGTGCCATATTATCCCTGTGTGTTTTCATGTGTTACACATGTTCATGCTGAGAAATATTTCTTCCAAAGAAAACTATTCTCTTCTGCTGTGCTTCACTCTATAGCCTACAACAATAAAATAATAAATGCAATAAAATCTCTTCCAGTGTTGTAAAATGTAGCTTAACTCCCTCTCACCCTAAACCACTACTGAGCAAAGGAAAACCTGGTGCTGTGTGGAACTTCCAGCAGCATATCGCTCAAACATCGAGGTAGACTAATATGGATATTGTATAGTTTGTGCAGGACTCCATAAACATACAATAAAAATCAGTTTTTGTTACTTGTACTTGCTCTGACACAAACTGTTGCGGAGTAAACCAGCAAATACCTTGAGCCTGTGTCAAGGAAGCTCTTTTAAACTTTCCTCAGAGATTTCAGGTGGTAAAGAGGAAGAAAGGAGATGGAGAGTAAGTGGTGGTCTGACTGGGAGTGGAGTCCGTACACAGCTGCAAAGAAACAACGCGCTTTACTACCTTCCTCTCAATTTCTGATTACTCTTTCTAATGTGGATATGAAATCAAGAATTAGGGAAGGATATCTGACCTGATATCAGCCAGGCAGATTACTGACAGCAAAATAAACACCCTGTATGTATATCGATTACTGAATACTAACTATTAAATGAAATCATCACAATCATGATTTTTTTTAGGTGGTGTGCACTTTGTGGACACCTGTGGACTCTTTTTTAGCTTTTTGTACTTGGAAGAGATCTGGTTTATAGGGCAGATACTTTCTCGTGAGTCGTCTTTGCTCCTGGTTCTCTGAATGGTATGAAGTATCAGTGGTGGCATCTTGAAACAAGATCCTTTGGTGGCACTTTGAAGTTGAAACGTGGCCCAGACTATCATTTTTAAATGTTTTTTTCCCTAAACTCATTTCAGTGTCACCTTGTTTGTTCAGCGCATCAAGATGTGATCTCTTCTTAGCATTTCTTTGAAGTTGGTTTTGTATATGACTTATTCTGGTAGTTCTTCGGGGGGGTTTTTTGAATGTTCACTTGGTTGGATACCAACATTTAGCAGATAACAGGAAGCCAGTTGGTGACCACAGACCAGTAAAAGGAAGACAAACAGCAGAATTGGCAGGATGCAGTGTGATGCAGAGCACAGCTGTTGAATGTAGTGGGAAGCAGAAGTGCTTCTGCTTTGACGTTATCCTTGTAATTTAATGCACATTAAATGTTACCAATTTTCAGACATACGTATGCTATAGAATCATTGAACCCATGTGTCTACCCTAGGACTAGCGCTGTGAGGTTGTAGTTCATTTCAGGCTATATAGTAAGCTTTGCGTGTTACCTCAAGTGGTAAATTCTTTAATGAAAACACCTTATATGCTCCCCTTTGTATCCTGTAGTCTTCAAAATGGAGCCTTTAACATTTCTACCCAATGCTGTAAAGCTGAACACGTGGAACTGGCACTTGGAGCAATGCTGTTGTCCTGTCATATGGTAGCCCACACCTGTACCAACGCGCTGTGCACAATAGACTAAAAATACAACCAGCTCAGGTTTTTGTTCCAGACAATACTTGAGGAATGCTTACAAAATAAATTGCCAAAATACTGGGACAGTTTGGAGTTTCATGCGAGTTTTCTGAGCTCCTTTCTGTGCTTGGATATTTGACTGTTAAGTCCATATCTTTTCTACCCTCAAACTTATACGTATGTATATATACACACACAAACTGCAGTATATGCAGCAATAAATGCTGGTGCTAAAGGTATGAAAGAAGAAAGAGATGTAGTAACCTCCACTGCTTGCTCCTCTGTTTCCTTCTCCCCTTCCTTTTCACTTGAGCCTGACAGCCAGCTTATGGTGGCAGCAGTGTCCAATGTCACAGGTAATGCAACACTGAATAAATGGGGAGAAAAGACTGGTGAAGCTGGCCTGACCAAACCAGATGGATGATCTTTCTACTTATTATAATGTTGGTTTTCCACTTTCAGACCCACTTTTTTATCAAAGGCAGGAAAAGTACCTATCAGTTGTAACTCAGAATTAAACAACAGAACCAGCTGTTTCTTCCCCAGTAAAAGAACAATGCATGACAGAATAAAAGACTTTAACAGTTATCTTCTCTGAAAAAGAGACTTTGATAAGTTTTGATTAAGTTTGTGCTGCTTGATATCAAAATATTCTGTCATGTTTTGATTCTTTATTTTGTTAAGCTCTAAGACATACTAACTTTGGCGCATATTTCATAGCGTGCTTGTTTCAGTAATGAAATGTGCTGAGGTCTCTGGCTGAAACCAAACCCTGCCTGTAAAACACCTTTAACTCTCCTCCTATTTAGTCTGTCAAAATTCAACACAGACGTGCTCCTACCAATGAGATTTTTTTCGATAAAACCTGGTATTTTGCTTTTTTCTCTTTTGAAAAGTACTCTATTTCAGTTAAAAAAAAAATCATAAACTGTTTCCATCCTTTTAAATTCTTAAAAATTATTCATATATGGAAAGGGCGCATGTCCTGCCGCTGTAATATGGCACAAAAACTGCAGGTCCTGTGGGCTTGGGAACAAGAATCCCCTCCTTGTCGGGTGATTGGCAGAAATGTAATAAGGAGACACAACTTAGCTGAGTCCTGATGTCCTTGTGTTAGTGGATAGTGATTATAAATTGAAGGTGATATGCTGGGCCAACAAGAAACAAAGCTGATAACTCCTTGGAGGAGAGCCCAGAAAGAACCTACCCATCTGGTTTGTACATAGTATAACAGCAGGGCTTAAGCAGTAGGACTTAGGGGACAATTCACTGTCATGCAAAAGTATTACCTATATAGAGAGGATTTTAGTAAACTCTTATGGAAAAAGAATGGCAGAGCAGTTTGATCACAATAAAATTTCAGTAAGGAGAGATAAATAAAACTTTATTCTTGTGAAGTGTGATGATAGACCAGCCTTACTTAAAATGCCAAATAGAGCTGAGGAACTCCTCCTGTCTGAGGCGAAAGGAAAACCCAGGAATAATCTGAAATAGCTATTTTCTGATGTGTTTCTCAAGTTTTTAAAAGCCTTTTTTAAATGGATTTATCTTGAGATTTTCTGTCACTCCCCCCACCTGTCCCTGAGTGCCAAGCAAGTTTTTAGTAGCTGAGGGGACTAACACTGGAACACTGTGGAAGTGTGTGTAGGTTTTTTTTGTTCCCCAGAGCCTTCAGATCAAGGTTGGGTGTGTTTGTGAGGAAGATGCTGTAGCTGGACCATGAACACTGGCTGTTGAGTTGATTCAGGGTGTATTGGGTAAAACTCTAGGGATGGCTATGTCGAAGGCCAGATAGCATGTTATTGTAATGATTCTATTTGGCCTTTAACCAAGTTTGCTGGCCATTTTGTGCAAATTATTGTAGGCTGGTGGTAAACGTAACTAGGAACGGCAAAATTTCTGATGCTGATCGGGCATCAGCGATGCAGAAGAACGTGGCTAAAGAGCAAAGATTCGACATGACCAGAATTTGGCCTGTGAAGTGTTGTGGTCACCGGGTTGAAGCTGCCACCTTGTGCATGACCAATGGACAACACAGGGAGAGGTTAATACAGCCATAGCTCTTTAGGCCAGGAAGCAAGAACTTTATGGAAGGTGTTGCAAAAGGGCATAGTTTCTAACTACCTTGACTACAATAAGTATGTAACATTATAAACACTGCACTTAGCCTGAAGGCTTCCGCTGACGAAATCTATGTGGCGTTTTGTGCTTTTAGGGTAGAAATATTACTTAGGCAGATAATCTTGCTATGGTGCTGACAGAGCAGCTGCGTGCTGAGATTTGTTGCAGCTGAAGGGTTTCCTTTTCAAGAATGTTCTCTTTTTTTGCATGGATGATTGGTAGAGTTCAATAAGGAGAGGTGGTGTCACTTTCCTGCGGGGCTTGCCTTGAAGAAATGACTCCTGGGAATATATATGTTTTGGGGTGCCTGAGTCGGAGCAGGAACAGCACTGCTGCTTGGCAGCTTGCCCCTGCGCGCGGTTCCACAGCTACTGTTTTATGACACTTGACCAGATCTCTCCGACCACAGGCTTACGGGACTGAGCTTCATGGCTAAGGCAGTGAAAAAAATTATCATTCCACTATTTTATTTTGCGTCTTCATCTATTGTTTTTGTCCCTGATGCTCTGACAGAGAAGCAAACCACACTAACACCATCATGTTTAAATATGCGTCCTTTGTGCAAGAATGCAGTTTAGTTGCAATTTCTGTGGGCTCTAGCAGCAGTAATTTACTTCAGGGAGCACGTTAGTATCCGTTATCTAGGAAAACATTCAGCCGAGGGAACTATTGCTGTTAATGCCTTTTAATAAAGAACATATTAATTGTTGTCAGCACTTGTAATTACTAAAAACTTTGTTTGAACAGCAAGTTCTAATTTAATGTATTTGCTGTCGAAACACTTGTGATCTAAAAAAATAAAGAAAATACTGGAATCGGGACCTTAAGGACGCAGTTCCTGGTTGCCCAAGTTTCACAAGCTCCTACTACTTTCATGGGGTTTCTAGAACAAAATAGTAGTGTTGTGTTTTTTTTTTTTTTTTTTTTTCATGCTAACAATCTAGCACGGCATGGAAATCACCTGCAGGGTGACCTGGAGATGCTTAGGTTTACCTCCAGAGCCTCTATACTGACAGGGCTGAACAGTTTATCACCTGCCTAATTGGGTGTCCCATCTGAGCCTGATTACAATGTAGCCTGCCATGGGTTTTGATCTGCCATGCGTTTTGATCTGAAAAGCTTTCTAGGAGCATGCCTAACAGCCAGCAGTCTGGTTTCTTTGCAAAAGGCACCGGTGATGAGAAATCAAATCATAACAGGGCTGGGGGAGGAAAGAGCTCTCTATTTATGTAAGGTCTAGTGGCAAAACCTGCTGCAGCCTCTATGCAGAAGAATATAGAGCCCTCTCCTGTACTTTTTCGGGGAGCAGACCTCTAGTTTCCTCCATCCCAGGTGCAGTTTTTATGCATTAGTCATCTTTTCCTCCTTTGGACCAATCTTCTGTACATTTTAATAACTCATTAAAATAACACATAAACAATAACACATTTTAATAACACACAAAAAGGCACATTTTAATAACAAAAGTGGAGAGGGCAGTCTCTATGCCCAACCATGCCTGGTCATGGCCCAGTTTTTGTAGTCCCCGTGGACAAACTGGCACCTTGCATGCAGCCCATATGCAGAATGCAGAGTGAGATGAGATAATGCAGTTGCAGCTCTTCAAGCTGGGAAGCAAGAACATCACAGAGTGTGTGGCAACAAGGGGTCTGGGTCCCACCTGGATTGCCATCTGGTGAGCAGAGACTGAATATGGAGTATCTGCTTCACTGGCAAGTCTCAAGCCCTGTGTCTAAGGAATTGTGCTGCGAGAGGCAGGTGTTTCCGTGCCCCCTAGTAGAGGGGAACAGCATGTGCTGCTTCAGTCTTTGAAAGTGAGGTGATGGGCACCCATGCTTCCTGGAGTGGTTTTGGCAGGGGGTCCCATGAAGGATCTACCTTCACCTGTAAGTGGGGTGTTTGTAGCACAAGATTTTAAGACTTATTTACTTCTCCTCCTCCCCCTGGCTAGCTGGAGGCAGCCCCATTTTAGCAAGCAGGCAATTTTGGAAGTGGCTTTGAGGAAATTTAACTCTTTTACTGCATTGCATAGCATGTCTTCAGGAAACTTAAATCCATCAGTAGCCATGTGCTACATCCTTTATGGCAACATAATGCTGGGCCTGTTTTGAGATTAGCAGTGGTTTAAAAAAAAAAATCTCTGAACAGATTTTTATCTGCTTTTGTCTTCCTGTAGAGTTGTTCACTTGAGCATTCTTTCTGAGGTACGTTATTTGGAACTGGAAAATACCAACATTTTTCTTCCTTTTTCTTTCATGTTCTCTAGGCTAGAAAAAAGATGAAGAAAAGATGGAAGGAATGAGGATCGTCAGATGGGAAGAAAGACAACAGTGTTAAAAACCTGCAGTCCTTTGCCACTTTGCCTAGACGATGCGTAGGAAAGTACCTCTGGAAGGTGGCCGGCTCTGGGCCCTGCTGACGGTCCTCCAAGGTCAGGTCCCTTGTAGTGAGGAGCGGGTGCTGGTTAATGTATCTAAAGAACAATAACAAACCTCAGTGTAATTAGGGTTGTTTGCCAAAGCGCTCCTGGGAAAAGAGCTGAAACGAGCAAACAAAACCTAAAGAAACTGACAAAACACCTGATAATTTTTAATTACAGATTATCTTTAGCAAATGTTCTTTGAGTTGATTTTTTTTAATTTGGTACAGAGCAGTTAAATCTAGCGCTGCTGAGCTGTCGTTAATACATTGAACTCTCTCCTATGCAAAGAGCACGGGAAGAGTGTAGAATGCATGAATTCTGAACAACAGTGCCTTACAGCTTAGTTACACGTGCTTAAGGATGATATATAAGTGAAATTGCCTTATAAAGATATGTGAGCATGACCTTTTTGACACAGGCAGGAGAGAAGTGACACAGGGGTTAGATATCTTTCCAAGAGTCACAAATCAAGATTCTGGGAGAGGTAAGTCCAGAACTTCTTTCTTTACTCACGGTTCTCTGTGTTAGTGCATACAGCGCTCATTTGATTCTTGTAAAAGTTCTGAGGATCCCTTTATTAGCTATATATAAAGGGAGTTTCCACCAAAACTAGCATAAATTTGAATTCAGTTGGAGGAGTTTCTCTTGGAGTGCTGCGCTATAAAAGTTGCGTTTTATTTTCTTGTCTATGCCAAGTTTTGTTGGCCTGCTGCCGTTTTCAGGAATCAAGTCAAAAAGGCCCTGTCTTCTCCATGTGGCATTCTGTAAGATGTATATATTTTTCAAGACTTGATTTGCTTAATATCACCTTTAATATATATGGCAAATGGAAACTGTTTTGTGTATGAAGTGGAAATCTCAGAGCTGCTGCAAATGGCCTGTTTCAAATTTAAATCCGCACTGTGGTTGGCTGCAATGCAAGCAATACATAAGTATTTTAACAGGCTGAAGTTTTGACTAGTTCTAGCAACCCCTGACTTTGGTGCTTTATCCGCCTTAAATGCAAAATAGAAGTAGAAGGGAATTTTGCTCTTTCTGAATATTTCTGCTCAAATTAGAGTAGTTTCCAGAGTAACTTCATGGAATTTTATCTTATCTTATAACCTACTGAGCTGATAATGATTTAAGTTCTTTCTGTTGTATGCTCTGTTTGTATATATCCCCTTTTTCCCTCTCTCTGTTGTCTATGTATGTATGTGTGTCTTTTGTTTATGTTTGAAGTGGAAAATAGAGGAAGAATATTTTCAAGTTAAAATTGATGTTAATATGTGGCTGCCAGAAATGAAATTCTTGCTCTCTGAAGAATGCTATCTAGGAGTGTGGGTCAAATGATTCAGATGTGTACTATAGCAGGAATTAAGAGAAAATGGTAAGAGTTCAGAAATTGATTTCAGTATAACAAAAGTAGGAAAAAAACCCTCTATAAAAGTGAGGAAATAGCACTAACGCTGGTCAGACTGAAATGCAAATAAACAGATTAAGACGACTTGCTATTGTACTAACGTGGTCGCTGTTACAAAGGACAATGACTTACTACTAATAACAAGGGAGAGAGCAGCTCTTATTCCTTATCTTGTTTGTTTGTTTTTTAAGATGACTCTGACTTGTAAAAAAGTGAGAGGGACCTTTCTTAGTTTTTGGATTCAGTTGTCTGGACTGTGCCAAGTATGTCAATCACTCATTCAAAGCAACACTGTTAATGCATTACAAAAGGAATGGTTCAGATTGAAGTGAATGCTGAAGCTGAATTTCTGTGTATATATTTAGCTCTACTCCTCATGCACATGCATCAATCATAAGGCTAGTGATTTTATTTTGGCCAAAGATACATCTAGATACATCTAGGATCTGATAGGTGGTTGTCCTTGGATATGCCTAGATGTGATACCTCCTTGCAGCTTTGTGAAGAGAAAGTGGCCTCATAGGAAAAAGGAATGCCTTGGCAGCCCCTAAATTTCAGAACTCGGCTTGGGTTTATGGGCAGTTGCAGATCACTTAAAGCTGTGTGAGACATTGCAACCAGAGTGGCTGTTTGATGGTAGGAAGATGACCACAGGAGGCAGGGATAAGGACACTGGAAATCTTTGCTAATGAGTGTGTATTGGACACAACTGTAGCAAAACATCATTAAGCTATAAACTTTTTGACACCGTATGTCACTGGTTAATACACCCACTCTCTGCGTCAGCTGAACTGAAGATGTCACAGCCAGATCCTGTTCCCTTTGGGAGAGATAGGAACTTCATGGCTGGGTTCTTCTCTCTCTTTTTTTAATTGGTGGTGCTGGTGGTTGAGAGCTGCTGTTTTTCATAGCATTAGTACTATGGTTTCTATGTTAGTCCTCCTTAGCTTCTACACCCTCACGATCACAGCATGATGGACCTTGTGAGCATACATGTATTTGGTAAGGCAGTGAAGTCATCCTAGTTTCAGGTCACCCTCTCCTGGGTTTGTATCAGAGTTTTTTGTATCGGCAGCAGTTTCATTTCAACAAGCGAAATGCTGTGTATCAGCAAAACGATTCTCCACAGCTGCAGCTGTCAGCAGAACAGGAGTTGTAGAGTTTATTGTACTCGTGAGTAAGCAATGAGGAAGCGTATGCGTCAGCCCAAGCAATGGCATAGGCCTACATCAGCCGAAATAGGCCTTACGGCAAGATTTTGGCAGTTGAAATGGTATTAAAAGAGAATACTTTGTTTGTAAGGCTCTTTAGCATGCAACTGTTTGCGCTGCTTAGTGCTGGTGGGGTTCACTTCACTATCAGATTTCCTTTCCTAATGAGGTGAGGCAAATAAATCATCGTTGGTGATAACTTTTTTTTTGTGCTGATTATTCTGGAAACTTCTCATCTTCTGAATAAGAACGCATGCATTTTAACTATGCACAGAAGAGCAGCAATATGGGGGGAAAAGGATTTTTCCACTGTGCAAAAAACCCGCAAGCAAGCAACCAAAAAACCACCCTGGAGTCATATTCCCTATTCACATCTCCTTGAGGGAAATGAGCCATTCTGAAAGGGGAACTTGCAACCATCTCATCTTGAAGCTGTAGGCCCAGGGTGCTGAGCTGTTTTCTCAGTAACTCATAGATGAGAAAATGATTCACCAGGCCTTCTTCCCAGGTTAGCTCTTACGTGATGGTATTGTCTGGGTTACCGGGAGATGTTCTGAGAACTTTGTGGCAGTTGACAGCTGGTTTTTTTAATCAGGAAATGGTGATTTTTGCATGAAACACAGAAAATGTGAAAATCCTCACGTGAACTTTTTTTTGGTCGAGTCTCAGTTCAATAGCAGTAACTAAAAACCTGAATGTTATTGCCAGCTAGTGGCTTACCAAGGTTTCTCCAGTCCAGTTTCATGTGGAACACCCTTTGTCAGCCAAACAGGCTCGCATTTAATATGATCGTATTCAAAAGTTGAAACAACTGAAAATATCTGAACTAAAATTTTAACATTGGTATTTTGGTATGATGCTCTTGCTTTCTGACCAGACCTTCAGCATTGTAAAATAGTTGCTTCATTGGTCAGGGCACATGCAGTATGTTAGTATTTAATTCAGTGAGGCTTTGTCTTACCAAAATTAATTTACTCAGGATTACGGGTCTTTGTAAAGAGTGTAGTAAAACCTTTCTCAGGCTGGAAAGGGCTCATCAGCTTAAGGAATAAGAGATTTGGGAAACTGTAGGCAGAGTTCTTTATCCACAGTGTTTGCCTACTGTTTGCTCTGAAATTGCCTGCTATTTGCTCTGAAATTGGAGCGTGGGGTTGAGGGGGAGGGAGGACAGGGTGCAGGCTAAGCAATACGCTCTCCCTACCTGCTTCTGAAGTTCATGCATCTCACTGAATAGCTTTCAAAAAATGGTAGAAGGGGAGTCACCTCAGTTATGTAAGTAAACTGGGCAGAAGAAAATTTTGCCTGGATGTATCCTGGGAAGTATACCATATACTGTATTTCTTAACAGATTTTTTGCACAAACTCCTATGAATCTTTTGTCTCTTTTGAGAATATAAGAGAAATAGAATATTTTGTCTACAAATGACTACTTTGCCTTCTGTTGAGGAAGAGGTTTCCATAACAAAGACTTAGTAAACATTACTTATTTATCTCTTTATAAAATGAAATATTTCAATAAAAGAATAGAGTAACATAAAGTCATGGACTACGCAAAGTCTGAGCTATAAGAATGCGAGCAGGCTTACTTCCACCAGGACAAGTCCCTGGCTTTGCCTGGCAGCATGGCCTTAATAATGTGTTCACAACGTCCATTTCCAAGCAGTGATGTAGCTGGAGGTAAATACCAGAAAATGGAATTTACTTGCATCTGATGTGGTCAGTATACAGGTTAAGTTATTGTGTGATATACATCAAACAGGTCAGTTTATCTATTTAATTAATTACTACTATACAGCTCTAACATAGGATGATTTATACCAACTGCTTAAATGGCTGGGAACATAAACAACCATTGGAAGACATGGCAATAACAAGTACTGCTTGCTGTCCTTTCTGTAAGATATTTCACTTGCTGAGTTTTATCATGGTCTCATTCCAAAACTGTGCAGAACAGCTTGTGCCTTTGCTATGAATCTACCCCTGTTTCTTGAAGCAGAGCATCACCCTTGCAATACTAGAATTTATCTTAAATTTTCAAGATACCTTTATACTTAGCATGTGGAGTTCTTGTTGTTGTTGCTGTTTTTTTAATGCATTCATATGGCAGCATCTGTATAGACTGTAATATACCTTGGAATTCTGTGGGGAACATCAGAATAATTGAAATAAACAGATATGTTTCTTATCTTTTATAAGTGATTCCATTGCATTGAACTGCAGACTTATCCTGTAATTAGTTACTCATACAGATGCTGCAGTGATAAGGTTACGGAAGTGCATCCAGTGCATTAATGACTGAACTTGCTTGGAGCACTAACAGTTCTTTATACTTATAGCTTAATGGTGAAAAACACCGATAAAAGATAAATTTGTTTTTTAATAAAGTTTTAAAAAGAACTGTCTCTCTCTGCTACAGCAAATTGTTCAGTTTTAAAACTCTCAAACTGGGGCAGAACCGGCAGCCAACTCTCAAGGAAGTGCACCATTTCACTGAGCAAGCAGAAAAGGGCTTTTCAGATGGGCCATCCGTGTTGTATGTCACAGGTTTTTCTGAGGGGAATGAAGTGTCTTCTTGAAGAGCCCGGAAGCAGGAAGCTGAACAAAGGGTAGAAAATGACTAATACTTCTTGGAGTCAAAAAAGCTGTGCTTTTGCAATGTCTAAATATATCTTCTGTGACTGCTGCTGATAATGCTGTCCTGATTTTCTAGACAAACGAGCTCTTGCTCATTAAAGCAGCTAAATAGAGAATATCTGCGGCAGCACAGTAAGCAGGAGAATGTCAGTAAGAGCAGCTGGAAAGACCTTGAGGAAGGGACTGGGATCACCCTGTAGCACATCCAGGACAGTCGTGGTGGGCGGTCTGCTCCAGACGCCAGCTCTCACTGTGGCAATACTGACTGGAATAGACTGACTTTTCTTGGCTCGTGGTGAAAAAGAAACTAGAAACTTCTTTAAAGTACTTTAGATCAGATAAACCGGGAATACTCACTGTCGTTAATGTGATGTGTAAAATTGTTTGTAGTGGTTAAAATAGCTCGTGGCAACAGCAACTTCACTTAAAAATGTGATGAGATGGCATGTTCTGATCAGGCTTTTCAGATGCAGGTTGTCTGTTGAGAACATTTTTAGCTACCTAATATAATATTTAGTATCTGGAATATCTTTACAGAACACCAAAGCATGTCTTAGATTGCCTCTATCGCATATGCAAAATTTCAGAGACCACTTTTCGGTTTTACTATTATTAACAATGTCCGGGAAATGAGTGGAGTGAACACACAACAGTTTTCAGACTGATCCTCTATGTGGGCACTGTTTCCCTATATCACAACAGAGGAAAACAGGTACGGGCAGGAGAAAGTAGTAAGACTGACTGTGGTGCTAGCAAAACTTACTGTATCACCTACTGTGAACTGAGCCAGCAGTTTCAGGCAGCTATTTAATTCTGATTCTGTGCCATAAGGAAACTGGGAGGCTCTTCAGTGAGCAGTGTGTATGCTGTTTCAGGAGGCTTAGTTTTTTGCACAGGAGTCCATCTGACACTGCAAAGTGCAGGAGGTTGCTTCAGTTCTAGATTCTTTGAGGCAAAATTGATTCACAGATTAATGCAAAGCAACTAAATTACTTTTCCACCTGATGGAACATCTGGCCTTCTGGGGAAAAAATGAATTCTTAAGTTATGACTTGTTTGTTTGTTTGCGCTTCCAAACACTTTATCTCTCTCTTCTGCAGTCACTGGTTCAAATGTGCTCTTGGAGATGTGGACCAGATCTTGGGGGAGATACTCTAATGAACCTCATACTAATTCAACTTTTTCTCCAGAAATAAAGAATATTGTATCAAGAATGCAGATGTGCAGGAGAGCACTTCTAGCACATCCTTGATATCTGCTGCCTGGTTGCAAGAAGATGGCTTGAGATCTGGGTGTTATCTAAATGCATAATCTTTTTCTTCAGAATTGCTAGCTGAAGCCATTGAACATGAGACCATTATTACTGAATAGTAGATGGCTCTTGGTTGTGCTAAGGGGCTGAGTACTATCAGCTATTTCATTATATTAACTGCTACAGTAACAGCCTGCCCGAATCTGGCAGGCAATGTGGAATTCTAGAGGCAAAAGGGTACTGATACAGTAGTAAATACAATGAGGGACACCTGACATCTTTAGTAAGAAGTGATTAAGGCTATACTGCCCAAATTAGAAATGGAATAGCTCCACTTACCTGTATTTAAGTTTGACTGTATTGCTGTGAGAGGGACATACATCACTTCAGCATCTGAATTTGAGTGGAGGTCATTGTACTTGGATTATCCTGGGTTAGCATTGTTGACATAATCTTTTGGGAACAGATAAATCTTTGCAGGAAATCTAATATGGGTGAGATGAAATCAATAAAGTTGTCCTGAATCTACAAAGGCTTTTGAAGCGCCAAAGTACTTGGAAGGAAGATTGATTATAGTAGTTGCAGCGATTACCCCCTCTGTGATACTGACTCCTCTTTAAAACTGGTTTTAGAGTATTCCATGCATTCTTTCAGTTGCTTGTATGCAGCTATATGGAAGATTTCTTAAGAATATGATCCAAAAAGTACTAAATTATGGTGTTAAAAATAATCAGTTTTGTCCAAAAAAGATGGACAAAACCAGCTTTAATGTGTTATTTAGAAAGCTGTTTTGAATGATTAGTTTATGGGTCGAGGTTGGGCAAGTGCAATTGTTTAAATTTCTTTTCTTCTTGATCAGAACTGTGCAGTTGACAGCAAATACCAAAATTCATAAACAAGTTCAAGAGTGTAGTCAGCAAGGTAGTATGGCTAATATCAAGATAATAACTGACAGTAGACACTTGTTCTTTTAGTAAGCATATCTGCATACAAGTTACACATGTGAGTCAGTAACTCTTAAAGAAATGCATCAGCAGCACCTACTGCCCAAACAAATGAGACCTCAGAGCACTAAAGAAGCCTGTATCACTATTTTGGTCGATTTTTAAAAGAGACTGAATTGGAGAGTAAACTTGAGGTCTTAAGATTATATCCCTCACACCCTGGGGAATAAAATGCAGCTGGGAATAGTTTCTCCTTTTTGATGGAAAATAAATGCTAACTAGTAGGACAGGGGCTCTGACAAATTGATTCCATTTAGCTGGCCCAACACAAATAGCACTTTAGCAGAGTGTTACATTAATAATCTCTCCTTTTAGTCTCCCTGTTTCCTTGTGGAGGCGGGTGCCACTGTTCTGCTATTACTTTAAACACACATAATTAAGTGATTGTTCAGTGACTTCATGGGCCAGATTCTCATCTTTCTCACAGGGCTGAATCTGATGATTCTGATTATGCCTCTGTAAACAAGATCAGAATCTAGCCTGGTGCGTCTCAACCTTGATAAAACTACTCAGCAAACATAGAAGCCCTATTTGTTTCCAGGGCACCCTTCAGTAAAAAGCTGCCTGATAACTTGATGCTTTTGACCATCTAGGATTCGATACGAATAAATGAACATCACTTGCAAATCGTGGGTCAGACTTGACAGGAGAGATATGAAGACTTGTGACTGGACTGTAATAGAGAAGGCTATTCATGGAGCTACAGTATTATTACAAATCATTCTTTTGTCTTACCTCTATTATACTGCCTTTGCCTGGTCCACATATTTAACAAGATACCTAAGAAAAGCGTGGTTATTATGGAAGGAGAGAGTTTATTGAATCATCCTTCATTGTGACCATACCAGCTGCAGTGAGTGATGTTATGCAATACACCTGATCTGCATGATAATCACCACTGTCATTTGTATTCAGGTGTATCTGTTCTAATACTGCTCCTGGGAGAGCCAAGAGGTTGCCACGTTTTACCAGGTTGCTTAAGTAACTTTGCATCCTGTTTCTTCCTGACAGTTGAGTGCTTGGTTTTGCAACCTTAAGGATCTTTAAATGTAAGTAATCATAGTCAGTATTACTGTAATGCCTGATCTTGGCATCTTGCTAAGAGCTCATTCCCAGTGATATGTTATACCAATGATTTATATAGGTAGAGTTTTGTAAAAGTGTTTCCTTTTATCAGTTTAAAATTTGCTGCCTTTCAGTGTCTTTTCATACCCCTTTGTTCTTTTGAAGAATGCTGCCACGTAGAAGCCGCTTGATGAGGAGCCGTATGTTTTCTGTTCCAAATATGCTTTTATATGCATCTGTTTTATTTTGAATCTAAACAGCTCCAACTTTCTCAATTTCTCTTGTAGTTTTATGAGCTGATGTCCCTAAGCGTATAAGTACCTCTTTTTTACAGTCTCTGGGCCTTTCTGGGAAACTTAAAATTAAGTTCAAGATAGAAAGCTGATGAACTAGACAGGATGTTACAGAAAAAAATATCATGATAGAGCTAAGGAGGGGAAAATGCATTCCGAAGAAAGAAGACTACCCTTTTCAGTCCCCTTATAAGGGGGAAGAAATTCTAGAGCTACGTTTTACAACTGAAAAATTTAACAGAATAGTGCCAGGAAATTTTAAATGTTATAATTACATTAACGCTGTCTTTTCATCGTTCCCAGGGCTTTCACTGCACATCCGGGCACTCTTCTATTCTTCCACCTGCCTTTTGCACTTTATAATATAGGTAATTTTTAAAACAAAATTTAGTTTTACATGAACAGTCACCTTAATTTTGGGAGTCCATCCTAGCTCAATGACACGTGGCTTCTAAATTCAGAACTCCTGGATGACTTTAGGTATTGGACTTCAGGTTTAAAAAAGATGTGATGGCAAGAGTGTAGCCAGCAGGTTGAGGAAGATGATAATTTCCATCTATTCGGGACTTGTCCGCACCTGGAGCACTGCGTCCAGTTTTGGCTCCCCACTGCAAGATAGGCATCAACACACTGGAATGAGTCTTGTGGAGGGCTACCAAAACGGTCAGGGGGCTGGAGCACATGACGTATGGGGCTGAGGGAGCTGGGTTTGTTCAGTCTTAAGAAGAGGAAGTTGAGGGGGAGACCTTATTGCTTTTTACAGCTACTGAATGGGAGGATATAGGATGGAGTAGGACCCTTTTGGAGGTGCAGAATGATAGGACAAGAGGCAACGTGCGGAAGTCAGAGGAAAAAGGGAATTCTGATTAGATATGAGGAAAAAAGCTTTTTTACCATGAGGATGATCCGATATTGGAGTAGATCATTTGGTGAGACTGTGAGATCTCCATCCTTGGAGATGCTCAAAACTCACCTGGACACAGCACTGAGCAACCTCATCTAACTGGACTTACTTTGAGCAGGTGTTGGACTAAAGACATCCCTGGGCCCTTTCCAACCTCAGCTCTTCTATGATTTTATGTGGGGCCCATAAGAGTGGACTTTAGTGCTCCAGAAAAAAAAAGATTTTACTTTCATAGTACTTAGATTAAAAAATGTAACCTGCTTACTCACTAAGTAACTAATATCCATTTAAAGCAACATTTACTAGAGAGCATGCAATCAAATGCAACATGAAGTAATTTATTTTGCCGTATAACCGTTTATCAAAACTCTCTTCAGGAACAACCTTTGTTTGCTAGTAGCATGTTTTAAGATTCTTTTTTCAGTACATGTTTTTCTTCTGATGTTACTTTTAGTACTATCTAAAGATATAATTCATGCTATGTAGGTGCCATTGTAGTCCATACTGAAGAACAGAATAATTTCCTATTAATTCCGAAGGTAACAAATAATTTTGATAATATCCTGGCTAAGATACTTGGTCTGTTAAGCGCTCTCTGTATGTTCAGTCTTGTATGTCTCTAGTGATTTGTTTCTCTTGGATCCCACGGTATGTTCCTTAAGTACACCATAAAAATAACATAATCATGATGTTATCTGTTCTATTACAAAGTATATGACAATATTGTGTTTATGGTTAAATACAGCCTCAAGGACCTCATACCAGTGCCAGACAAGTAAGTTGTTTTCAATTAAGGACATCATCTCAGTGCTCAGTAAACACACAAGATTATTTATGTATGAGCCAGGGCTTGATGTTGTTAGAAAATGTGTATTAGGAGCATCCGGTTTAGCTTTAGTTTGGACCAAACTACCAGCAACAAAAATCAAGCATAATAATAATTAAAAAAAAAAATGGCTGTAATAAGCCTATGCCACAGATGATTTTGTTAGTTAATTTTGTATTGCCGATAATGTATGGATACTCCTAATGATTCCATTAGAGTTTAAATAACAGAATTCAGCACAAATGTATTTCTACTGAGCAGCAGAAACATAATTTCTCTGGAACTGCAGCTGCTGTAGTTGAAGATTAGGCTCTTACTATCCCTTAGGGAGATTACTGTCTCTGCCAGCTGACTTAGTTTTTATACAGCCAGCGATTTATTAGATTGCTTTGCTCTTAAGTGTGATAATAGGCCTTATGCTTAGCAAGGTTTAGAGACTTCCAGTGCATTAATATTTTATGGCAATGACAGTCAAGACACATTTTGTTTACCTAACAAGACAAGCCAAGCTAGAGCTGATGCATATTGGAGATTAGCACTTTTAACTGGTAGGAACTCTGCCAATTACGTCTTTAATGTTTTGCAGTGACTTTTATAATTGTAATCTAATCATTTACATATTTGATGCATCAACATCCGAGTCTAAGCAGTTTTGTTTTGTGTGACCCAAGTATTTATAGACAACCTTTTCTCTGCAGCCCTACTACTCGGTTCTTTAGTATCTATATCTTTTCCTGGAATAGTGCATTACATCAGGTAGCAACACTTGGAGGCCCAAATGGCTCCCACCTATGATCCCGGTTTATGTTTATTTGGGGGACTGAGTTTACAATGAGACTGAATATTTCAGTCTTGTGAAAGTAACCCTTACTTGCTGTACTTGTCCTATGTGCTGGCTAAAGTAGGACCCCAGTTTGCCACTCAGTCAGTGACAGCGGTAGCTTCTGTGGCCCAAATAAAATGTTTCAAATGAATGAGTCCCGCACTGTTTTCCTTTTATTTCTTCTCAACAAAGCAGATTTATCAGCTGTTATTAATAATAGAAGAAGGAGAATAAAGACTGGTGGTTCAGGTGCCTGGCATTGATTCACTGTGTCTGCAGAAAGCTCTCTCTCTTAGCTGCAGGGACGAGGCTGAGAATATTTACCAAGGGAAATTGCACATTGCGGAGCCTGATGTGCCTATTACTTAGGCTCATGTATACTAGAAGAGTCTCAGTTAAATATAGTTTGCAGTACGGTAAAATTGATAGTGGAAAAAATCTGGCCTATAAAATATCCTTAAAAAAACCAAACCTAAAATAAGCAGCTTCCACAATTAACACCTCCACGCATTTCTCACAATTAACACCTCTCCTAGATAAATATCTCCAAAGAGATAAAAAAGCAAATAATGGAATATAGATACATCTAGAATATCCTATTCTCTCTATAGGTGTTAAACGCTTTTAATGATGTTCTATGCCATGTTCTAAACGCTGTAATAAACTCAAAAATCTTGATGCTAGAGTAAGCTACTGGCAGAATGCCTGTATGTGATTGATACATATTTTTAATGTGATATTTTGAAATACAATTTATAAGGCAGTAGTCCATCTTCTTTTTTGTGGAAGTAATTTACATCAAATGAATATGCTTCAAAAATGCTTTTGTTGAGACATTCAGTTTGATCTTTTATATCTGTCTTGCTATACCTACGTGTCTGTAAAAGGTTCTTGCATGCTAGATACACGATGGTCAGAGTTTAAAAACAACAAGAATGTTTTGTTTGCTCTGGATTTCCTCTGGCAATAAGAATCAGAACCCTCTCCCTGTAATTTCCCAAATTATTTTAGTGAAAGATAGTGACAAAAAAGTAACATATTTACACTAAAATTTGAAATTTGACAGTTTCCCTGCCTCCAATCATTTCTTTTTATGTAGCACAAGCTAGACAATTTGTTTACAGCACAAGATTTTTTTCCTATGAAAAGCCTAATTGAAATTTTTCTTAAAAATATTAAACCAGCTCAAATGCTGATGTTATCAGTGGTATGGTTTCAGCTACAAAGCTGGTGTTTGTGGCAGAGAGGATAGGAAGAAGCAGGGAGGCAAGATTTAGCTTTGGGTTTGAACTGTGCTGGTTTGCGATTCTGAACGTTTAAGCTCTCTGTGCTCCAGGTTTTAAATGGGCTGTTGTGAGATTTGAGTTCATACAGTACTTTGAAATGATCTTAGGAAAAGATCGCTATGGAGGCTTAAAGAAGCCTCATGCTTAATAATGTACACATATTTTCCTCTAAGCGCTCTATAAATATTAAGAAATAAACTGAACAGTTTAATTGCAACAGTGCTCTCTTGTTTCCGAGATTAATTTTTAATTGGTCGCCGCCTTCTTCAGTTTCTACCTATATTGAAAGCAGGGCTCTTTTCCTTATCCAGAAACCGAGAGCTGACCGTGGAGTCCGTGCTCATAATACTGGAGAGGGAAAATGAGATATGCAGTGTGTAGCCTGGTGATGAGTGATCAACTGAGTCCTGCAGTTCCTCCGCTCTAATGATTCACAGGCGGCATGAGGTGTTACTGCCTCTTCCCAGATAGCCTTGGAGCTGAAGCGGTAATAAGTTGTGGTCCTAGCCCTGGCGAGCGCCTGCGTGTTGATCAAGAGGGAGCTGATCCCCCATGCGATCCACGTAAGTCTGAAAGCATATGTCCAATGCAGTAATAAAAGTAGGGGGAAGTGTGCCTGTGTGCCTGTGCACTGGCTGCTTTTCAGTAAAAATGGCATTTATAACAATAATAACTTTCAGCATAAAGTCTGCCGTCTCTCCCGGCTAAATTCAACACAGCACGCTTTTCTGGCATTCTTCTTGGGATCCGCAGGCCGAGTAAGAAGTATGATCAGTCACAGAAATAATAACGATGGCTGCCAAGTCATTCAGCAAACCCATTGACATAATTGGGAGCTCTCTCAGTTACATCTAGCATAGGGCTAGGCAGGATCAGTGTTTCCACAGCAGGTTAAAAAAGGAGCAAAACCAGGCAGCTGCAGTCGGCTTCCAAGAGTTTGGTTTCAGGACCAGATTTTTAATAACGCTGTGGGTCATCAGCAGTTGGTGGGGTTGAACGACCTGCTTTTCAAACCCTCCTTGGTGCCCATCTGCATGCTCAGTCTCCTCGATACCTTTTGACATCTGGCCATGGGTTTTCCTGGTGCTGTCAAAGTTTGTTCCTCAACGTATGGCCCGCAGGATGGTCAAATACCGCCTGCGGGGCGCCCTGCAGAGGCAGGGCGAAGGCAAGCAGAGCGCGTCTCAGGGAATTCAAACAACAAGGATTATCTCCTGTCAGCGGTGCTAGCCTAAGCAAATGTCATGGCTGTGTGCGTGCCTATATTTTCGGGGATAAAACGGTATGTAGATGCGAATGTCAATTAGGCATGGCTGGCGGGCTCTTGGCAGGAGGCCAACAGGGCCCCCGACGATGCAAAAGCTGAGCTGAGCCCTCTCCCGGCAGTGGCATGGGAGGCTTCAGGGATCTCGCTGGTTCACTTACTGCTCGCTGGAGCACTTATCCTGATTCAGCAAAAGGACGATGAAAGGGAAAGGATTAAATGATAGTGAGGAGACCTTTTAGGTTGTATCCTCCAGCTTCTGCTTTTTGTCTTTGAGTGCCTGTAATCACACCGTTCGACCTTCGCTGTACTGGTGGTCTCACAATACGTCCTTTAGGAATTTCCTAATGAGGCGTATTTTACAATAGGTTTATTTTAACAGGAAAGCAGAGCTTGTGAGTACTTTAAGAAAGTATTTGCTAACGTTTATTTGACAAACAGCGCCCACTTATTTCACTGTTTCTTATGCATACGTTTATGCGCTTTCTGCAAGCATTCAAATGAGCAACTTTTGACACAGTGTGTGTGTGTGTGGAAAAAGCGTGTTGCAAATACCTGGTTGCATATAGCAGCGTAACTCGTGTGAATCAGTCATGCTAAAAGTGCTTTGTAAAAACTGTCTTGCAAACTCTCTGTGTGTTCAGCCTGTTTGGAATACGAAAAAATACCGTATTATTTAGGTAATCGACGGCTTAGACAAATGTTTGAGGCCGCATGATCACAGCAAATTGTGTGCTCGCAGCCTGAAATGCATTTGCACACATCATCTATAGGCATAATTCTGAAAAAAACAATTAGGCTTCAAAGTTAACATCTTTGTGTACAGCCTGGGCAGAAATATGTTAAATAAGTAGATTTCCTTTCAGTAGTTTCCAAATTCTAGTATGGCAGAAATATTGTCAAAATTCACGCTTGAATCTCCCAGATTTAATGTTAGAGTGGATCGAAGATCCTTTTAGCTAATTTCAATTAGTCTCGTATTTAGTCAAAAACAATATTTTGTTCTTGCTAGTTTATTTTCCTAATCACCTGTAAACATGAAAGCAATTGAAAAATTAAATCATTTGTATGTTTGTTATTTGGATCTATGCCACAAGATACTTAACCGCTACGATGCGCACACTTGTCAAAACGTGAGGAATAATTAGTCCGAATGTATGTGACCTTTAGCAGAAAACATTTGCAAACTGTATGATCTATATACATATGTAATGAGAATTGAAAGAGGGGAAAAGAAAACCAATTACAGTGTTTTATAGAAAAGGAAATTCCCCCAGAGATCTGAAAAATAAGCCCATTTATTATAGAAAGGAACTTTAAAAAAAATGTATAACTTTATATGAAATGTACCTTTAAAATCTATTACATGACAAGGAAAACAAAAAGTCATGTCAGAAAAACTTTTAAAAGTTGTAGCACCTATTTATTTTTCAGGAAAATTTCCAAAGTATACAGGAAATAGAAACCTTACTCAGAGTATTTTAGTTTATTGAGTTCTCTCTGCCTTGAAAATCATAGTAGAAATCTCCAGGGACCCCTATAAAGATGTATTACATCATAAAGCAAACTAAGGATAGTAACCCATGTTATTAAACTGTCAACATACATTATACTACAATTTATCCGCGATCCAACTCTCCTTAAAGCCTCTCTGTTGGCAGAAAGTTTAAAACATAAGACTATTCTCTAATCACCTAAAGCCTAAGGTACTTTGGAAAAAATGTTGTAATAATCGCTCCACCACTCCATTGCGCTATGTGTGAATTTCATTGGTTTAGTACTGCAAATGCTCAGCCATTACTAGGAAGGATTCTGAAGGATTACCACTTAAAAGGTTTTATTAGTGATGCTGTAGATTTCTCATTTCACAGCATATTAATAAAGGTTTGTTATAACAGAGGTAATGAAAAATAAATCTTAAAACCCAGTGCTTAAACCTTGCTTAATTTCCACATTAATATTTAACAACAAACCTGATAAAAATGACTTTGCTTATAAAGTCTGCCCCCTCAGCTAGAGAAAATAGGGCTATCGCTTAGAGAGCGGAAATACTGGAGATTGGTGTTATTCGGCAGGAATTATGGTAAGTGAGAATTTCAGATACGCTCATAACAGAGACCGAGGCGCAGAAAACTCGAGCTGTATGTATTTATATAAAGCATCACTGTTAATTTCAATAATAGCAGCGTCAAGGAATCCTGAGGTGCTTAGATAGTTGTCATCCAAAGCTTACAGTGAGGGTTGGCATAGGCAACTGAGGAATGAAAGTGAATCTGTAGGCTGAAATAACCACCAAGCAGAGGTTAATATAAAAGCCAAAATGACAAATCTTTTCTTGCCTCCTATTTGTGGCAGAAGGAGGTTTCATAGAGGGGTTTAAGAGTGTAAAATTGTGGATTTGAAGTTTATTTCTTCCAGGATGGCTTAGGGGAGAACGTGCAGGAAAAACAAACTGGAAGGCAACAGACACCAGGGTATGGGACAAGCACCTGAGCAATGGGGGGAGTGGAGAACTTGGGTTGATGGTAGATATTCATGGTGAGCTCTGCAGTGGCAGGGCTATGCTAATTTATTAATGACCACTGTTTTCATCTCCATTTAACCTATCTGTTGGAATAACTGTTGCAGAAAAGATGTCACACAAAGGAATGCTCTTTTCAAGAAAAAACGAGGAAGTAAATCTTGCTGAAACATTTCCTAAGAGCTATTTTATTTCTTAACTTAAGTATATGTTTCAAAGAAAAGCGGCAGTACTAAGCAAAGCCTAAAGCGATTAGAGCTGGTGGAGGTTAGAAGTGGTCAAAAGTACGACTTAGCACTGGAATGTGGGAAATGGTAGGAATTTAAACTCTGTCTCCACTCCTGCAATCCACCCGTAATCCCAAGTGGCTAAATGCTTCTGGTAGAGAAGCAGCAATGAAATAGATAACAGTGTGGGTGTTAACAATCACTGACATTTATCACTATTAGTATTCTAAAAATGGAGAATTTATAAAACTCTGTTCTTTCAAAAATCTGAAGCTTCAGCCTCATTGACCTGTCAAAGAGCATATTTAACTGCTCGCTCCATAATGGCAATCAATCATTCAAATTATGTGACATAATATTCTTTTAAACCGTCATTGCCCATTATAGCCACAATTAGATATGGTCATTCATTTTCTGTGAAAAATAAAGAGCGAGCACATTTTCTTTTCTTGGATATATTCCTGTCCAACAGTCCTCACAGCAGGAAGCTTTATTAGCAACATGTGAAAATAACTGAGGAACAAAATGCCTAATGTAAAATTTATTTACAGTTTTCTTGAGCTGGATTGTAGCTGAGAACTTTGTTGCTAATGAGAAATTACAGCATGCAGCACTCTGCTGCCAAAGAAAGCATCTGTACAGACTCTGTAGTGTACATCTGAAGACTAATGTTTCCTGAATGTATAAATATTTGGACCAGGTTGCAGTTCGGCAGATTCTTTTCTAGGATCCTTCAAACTGCTGCCCAGGAAGCGATGACTATTTAAAATTTTTTTTTTTTCCTGCACCTTGTGGGGTAATAAAAACCCACTAGTCAACCCACAAACCAAGTGGCAAAAATGAATAAAGTCCTCAAATTTCCCGCTTTCCGAAGTCCACGGATGTTTAACACTGTTGGATGGTCTAATGAATATCTTCGCAGAACACCTTATAAGTGCTTGAACACCTGAAAAGTATTGTAATGATAATGCTTAGCAGGGAATCACCAGATGCTTGCATTGCTGGCTCATCTGCAGGTCGGCTGACTGGGTATCCCGTAATACCTTGCTGCGGAGCATAGGACTCTTTCAGGGAAAGTGCCTCAGATCCGATACTCGTTTCCGCGTGGTAGTTCTGCAAGGGACCGCGGGACGCGTGGCGGCCGTGGGGCCGGCAGTGAGGGATTGCAGAGAAACGCCCTTTCCTCCTTTCCGTTCTTCCGGACTTGAATTCAATGCGAAGGAGTGCGTCTCCTGAGGTTTTGCTCTGTCTATGCCTCTTCAGGTGGAGTGGAAGCAAATTACACAGCTTTATGTTTCTGTATCAACTTACATGTCTTAAAATCACGCCTAAATGTTGAGTTATGTCTTACACGCCTCAGTGAAGGAGTAGCTGTCTCTGTGCTGGCTGTTGTGACAGCTCCAACATGCATGGAAATGGGCTTGCTGGCTTTCCTACCTACTGGAAAGTGGATTTGCAGAGAAACTCTTCCTCCATGGGGAAGAAGACCTTACTGCATGCAGAAGTCTTAGTTGCAACGTGTGTCTTATGCACCGAAAATTCATCTCATAATTTTTATGTAGGTTTGCAGAAGTTCACCACGGAGGTGTTTTAATGGCAACCCTCCTGTTTTAAAGGCAGCTGGCCAAAAGTAAGCTTGCTGATCAGTTTAGGAAAAAAATTAGTCTTAAAAGAGCTGGTATTACTGAATTTGAAAGGATGAAATGGAAGAAGTATTAAATCACTTGCTTGCAGTCAGGATTTACACTAGTGTGTAGAGCTACTGTTCTATGGTTAGTGGAGGCAGAAGTTACCGCTAGGCTTTTCCACGGCGCTGTTTGTTCCCTCTGTCCAAGTAATTGTTGCATCCCATGCAAAGAGACGCTAAACCATGCTTGACGTTCTTTGACTGTGCTTGAGTAAAAAACATTGCAGTAAAATAGGCAAGGGTTTTTACGCAGCTAGAGAAACGGAGTCATTCAGATTTGTGATTAGTTTTTACAGTAGTCAGACCTCTTTGCCTCCTCTGTTAGACATATTAGAAACTATACTTTTAAGTGGGTTCCTGTCTTCCTCTTCTGCGTGGGGTGAAACGCATGTTATTTTTTCGTCATAACTTTAATTTTCATATTCGAACATAAAAGTAAAGTTTTACTTTGCAAAAAGGTGCATGGCTGTTTACACCTGCTGGGCCGCAAATATGCGTTTCTGCTGGACTAAACAGTGATTACAAGACCCCGAGACACTCTTTCTTCACTTTATTTCATGATGTTTATGAATTATGCCTTGAATAATTGTCAGTGATGGCGTATCTAGCTATAGAAAGGCTAAAATCGTGTGGTAAATTCAGCAAGAGAACCCATACCTCCCAGCATCCCCATTTCTGTGCTCCCTTCTCAAAGGGAAGACAGGTCATTTCAGTATATTTGCACAGCACTTAGCAGTGAGAATCCAATCCTAGCAGTAGCGCTTTAATATGAATATTAAATAATGCTACAAATTGCATTACTGTAAGTAATAATGCGTATAGCCACAGATCTGTATACAGCGTTACAAGTGAGCATTTACGGGCTTTGCAGGAGTCAGGACTACAGAGCAAACAGTTGATTCAGAAAACTTTTGTTTAAGTAAATGCACTAGTTTCCAAAATGAACTTTGGATCTTTTCAGCATCTGATCAGTTGTCAAGAAATCAACGCAAGCAAAACGTTGTGCCCATCATGAACACACAGTCCCACAGAATTTGTGCCGCTCTCTGCCAGCTAATTAAACCCAAAGCCATCTGGGGCACATAACTTTGTATTGTTCGGTTCTGTGGGAGACTAGTGCTCGGATGTGAAATTAGTGTGGGAGGTGTTTCCCACACCCGTCTGCTCAGCTCACCGAGGACGTGTGCACACATGCGTGCACACACACACACGCACGCATGCACAAACCTTGCAGCTGTGGCCATGCTATGGTATGTTATGTTTCTAAGCTAATGTTTCCAAGACCTGCGTTAGCAGTGGCATGTTTCTTTACCCATAGGAAATCAAATGGGAACGGATAGTTGTCTGGACGTTTCCAGTTTGGAAGTCCTTTGCTCTTGTTTTCGTCCGCATGCAATTTCTCAGTCTCTCAGTCATGTCTGTTTGCTGGTATAGCGTTATGGCTGTTCGAGTTGGTCGTAACTTTTAATTAGGGCATAGATGCCAAATGAGCATGGATTTAAATACCCAGTCTCAGGAATGGTGAAATCACTGACTTTCTTACAGGAAGACCTTGCTCTCATCGTAGTTATGCTCTGGTTTCTTGTGCCTGCTGTGTCCACTTACCCTTGTTTCATGTGTTCCCCCTCCCTGCTGTCCTGTTAATTTTAGAGAGGCTGCGCAGGCATCTGGGTCTGTCATTGGAATTGGCTGTTTGGCAGTTGCAGGAGTACCGCCGTAGGTCTGCTTTTTATTCTTCACTGAGCTCTCCAGGCGTTTTGGAAAAGATGGAGCTCAGTGAACGTCACGTTTACTGGAGAACAGTCCTCTGTGCTCTGCAGCGAAGCCTGGGAGAGTTTCCGAAGCGTAAGGTGGCTCGCAGAAATGCCAGGCGGTGAGGAAGAGCCTACGCTGGCAGCATCCGCATCAGAGATATCCCTTGATGCCTCCATATGGCCTAAGCCTCTTACTTTTGGCAGACTCTTTTCTCTCTTCATTGCTGCTTCGCATTCACTGTGTGGACTGATCGCTATTATAAGCGAGTGTGAGGCTCAAAACAAAAGCTAGCTTAATACAATAAGCTGAAGGTTGTTTGTGTTATAAAATTTCTGAAAATGAGCAAAGTCCGGAGCTGTTCATGTACCGTCTGCAACTGGAACAAAGGACAGGAACAAGCAGTCAAACAATGCACTGAGCTTGGACGTGGATATGCTCGAACCAGTTACGCTTTGCCTGCACGGAAAACTTTCGGAAACGTTTCCTTTGCTGGAAACTGGTACAGGGACCAGTGGTGCTGGTAGTCCTCAGGGAGACCAAACAAGTTGGCTTCTGCTCCATCAGTGCAAATGCTGACTTCTGGTGGTGTGAGTGGGCCGCTCTCTGATGCCTGTTGTAGGCGTTGATGCAGAGCTGGGTACAGAGTGGTCCAGGGCAGTTGTGCGTTGCTGGTACGGGGTCTAGGTCCAGCAGAGTTTGGGTTCTGACCCAGAAGTTTTTGAGTTGAAGATAAGAGCAATGTGGGTTAATAAGGAAAATCTCTTAATAGGTGGTAACGTGGTCCTTAACAGGGTTGTCGAGATCTGATCAAACGGAAGAGCACTGAATGAAAAAACTTCAGCTACATCAGGCGCGCCTTTTTCTTTTCTCCGGGTTTGACCTGCCTGCGTAGTAACTCGATAAGAAATCAGACAAATGGAGACTTTGGTTACCTGATGATGGTGAGGCTGACTAGTGAGTCACATGAATTTGAAGTTTATCAGTAAAAGAGTCTGTCTTAGCCTGAAAAACAAAAATTGGAGTAAAGTATGGCAGGGCAGCAAACAACTGGCAGCAAAAGTGAGAAGAGACCGCATGCTTGAGAGGAGAAACCATGTTGATGGAAGAGAAATTATCCTGAACTCCTTAAAAGTCTGTGACCTAAATCCGGAGGGTACTTGAGATTAGTGAGAAACATGAAGCAGGGAAATAAAACACCTCTGTGTTTTGTTTTGTGCCTGTTTTTTGTGCCATCTAGGAGTACTTGGTTTTGAAGTTTTGCATAATCTATGTTTTGTTTGTTTTTGCTACGACGTGTCCCTACAGCAGTGTACGTTGGGGGGGCCCGCTAAGTTGGAGGTCTGCAAAATATGATTTGTTCCTGCCAATATTCATGCTCAGTTTGCCCCCTTTTTACCCTGTTTTAGTATCCATATCCTCTTCTGTTCATTTTTCATTTTGAACATACACCTCACTTCTTCCAGTTTAATGTTTTTCTGTATGGCATTATGTTCAAAATGTTTCAGATCTCCCATCTGTATATAGACTTGATAATTGAATGTGAGTGTGTTTCTGCTTCTTTTGGAAGCGATAGTAGAGCTCCCATAGGTTTTAGTGATGCTGGATCAAGCTTTATCTTACTAACATCTAAGGTAATGAATGCATTATAACGTGCGTTTGTACTTAAAACGCAATGCATGCTACATGCGTTACAGATATTGCTGTGGAAACCGGAGTACGTTTGAGAGCATCCTTAAATCTGTGGGTAGATGCCTATTACCTGAAATATTATTTTAGAAGCAAACAATTTAACTGAAAAACATAGACACACAAGATTTTATAAAAAACAGTTTCAGTTTCTAGCATGGAGGAGCCATGGTATGTTCTTTTTTTACAAGCATTTGCTTTTATGTTTTTATATATATGTATACATACATACATGCATACGTATATTTATAGTGTATGTCTTCAAAGCGTGTGCCAAGTAGTTTAGAAAGAGAAAATGGCAACTTTTAGGACCCGAAATTAATAGCTATTAAAACAGCTGTAACCTAATAGAGACTATTTTAGGGATTTTCTGCAAACATTGAGTTAATGAACTGCCACTTTCTTTTTTTGAGAGGGAGGAACAAACAAGCAAAGAAAGAAAAACAAGCGCCATATAATAATGAGACCTATTCAAGAGCAAGTATTTGTACTCTTCCTTTTAGTTTCCAGGTTCTTCAGCAGGAGCTAACTACCAAACTCTGTTCCCCAAGCTGTTCATATTCCAGCTGAAATAATCAAGGATGCTGGCACATGAACAAGGACAGTGTGTTAGTATTCGTGGCGTTAAAAACAGAAGATAAAATTGTTGCCAAATGGGTAGGGACGAGAGTGTTAGGGAAAGATATTTTATTTCAGACTGAAGCATTTTATGACAAACAATAAAGTAGCAATGATATTGAAATCAGTTGATAGTATCCCCTAAAATTTAGATTTGAAACAATTTTCAAAAAAAGTGAGCATAGACTTAAAACATAATAGCTAATGGTTTCAAGGCTATTGTGCTGTTATTCAAAGGACACTCCATTAATCAGAGTAGTCAAATGTTAATATATAGATTATTCATGTTTTTCTTGTTTATCTCCTTTGTTTCCTGAATGATTGGGGATGGTAGATATTAGATCAATCAAAAGTAACTCAATGTAAAATCTCACCTCAATATGTTTCAAGATTGGCATATGACAGTGCTTAAAACAAAGATTGATTTCTGGTATCTAGTGTTTTGGGGTTGGACATTAGGGACTGAGCGCTAGCACAGTTCCGAAGGTGTGTATAAGTTTCTGTGTGTTTATGGATCATTTTAAGCCATTTCTACCTAGCTGAAAAAAACATTTAGAGTGAGGATTTTTTGACGTTCTTAAACCTGAAATAACTTTCAGAATATATCTATTATTATGTGCCTTTCAAGCAGTGACAAATAGAAATACCTGTATGCCTACATATAATTTTACTCTGTGCAACAGCCCGGGCGTGTCGCAGGGTGAATATAGGGTATTTGTATCATCTTAGATAATCATCACTTATGTAGATACAGCTTTGGAAGAGCTGGCATTTAACAGCTGTGCTGCTGTGGACAGCTGTCAGGTCTGAGGCTCGCCTCGTGTGTCGTGGTGGGGAGAGATGGGTGGTACAGAAGGCAGGTAAGGTTGTACGGGGCTAAATTCATCTTTGGGTATAACTTTAAGATGGCCAAAATATTCCTAGAATCTTGCGCAAAGTTATTAGCAAAAGAAATCATTCAAACACCTAAAGTACTGCTTTGAGACTGACAACAAAAAACCCCTCTACACCAATGAGAGTCACCAGCTAAAAACTAAATTCTGCTGCCTGTGTAGGGGAAGGAGGAGCGATACAGTCCTTAAATCGCTGTCTAAATAATTGTATATGAAACAAAATTAAAAAGCAGTTTACAACTCTATGGCATTATGGTAATAAGAAAATTTACACTAATCAAAAACCTTTGAGGAAAATTAGATATCCTGTGGCTGTGGGTGTGTTCTCACGTTGCTGTCATAGTTTCCTGTCTGATATAACTGGCTTTATTTCCACCTCTTCTGCCCGCTCCCTACCACTCCAGAACGGTGCTTGCCCCGAATCGTCACGTTGGCGATTTTATTTGAAGTTGCTCTGATCTATGCTTAGCACCAGACTATTTCTGGAAAGGCAGGAGCTGCACCTTCTTTGGACAGCTGGTATTTTCTTGGACTATCTCGTGCATCTCCCACATGCCCTGGGACCGAAATGGCGAAGAAGACACTCCCATGGGGGCCCCGAGGGGTTTTGCACCCAGGTCTCGGGAGCGTTGCCACTCTGCGGAGGGGCTGGGACGTCAAGCTGAACCCTGGTCTGGTGAACGGCCGTTTCCACCAGCAGCCGGAAAGCCAATAAAAACCACAGGAGCACAGGGAGGGCGAGTAATGTTTGCTTCGGAGAAAGGGAAGAAGGGGAAGCGAATTGTTGCTAGGCAATAGATTTTGAGCTGACAGCTCCTCCGCTTTGCTGAGTGACCGGAGTAATTATTTTTGGCAAATCTGCATAGAGCTTTGCGGGCTGTCACTGGTCTGCGAAGACCAGACTGGTGTCTAAACCTGAAAAATAAATCTGCTCCTCTGAGGAAGCTGGAGGAGATGTAAGAACGAGTTACCTGACAAACGTAGGCTCTCCTTTGCCGGAGCGGCAGGGGCTTTTTGGCCTTCTGAACCACGCGGGGAACGAGAACGATCGTATGATGGGGAATCGGGGTTGTCCGCGTCCTTTCCTGAGGTCTTCGCCAGCTGCTGCCCCGGCGTTTTGTCTGTACCGCCTTTCTGGGGCTTCCTGCTGGCGTGGCTGGAAGTCATGCAGCCGGCATCGCTCTTGGCTCAGCGGCGCTGGTGGGCGACTTTAACAGCGCTGCCTGGTAGCGGGCGCTTACCAGCCCGCCACCTGTGCCAGCCTCCGAACCGGAGTGTGCTGGCTGCGAGGAGTCCCTCTGATCAGCGTTAAGCTGAGACCCTGATCGTAAAAACCCGATTTTGGCCCTCAAGAGGAACGCTTTGCCTGTTCAATAACCCTTGCTCGTGAACCTGCAAGGAACGACCTTAAAAGCGTACGCCAAATCTGTGTATTTTTGTTTTCAGACTCCATAAAGTAGGCAATATTTGTTAGGTTGGGGAAAATGCTGAAATAAAAACTCCATCATCTTTCTGATTAACGATGAGTTTTATCATCATAAGTGATATAAGCTCATAACGTAAAACTGATGTGCTTGCTCGTTACGTTAGGGTTGAATCCCACTGACTACAGCTTATTATGAAACCCGGAACAAGCTAAAAATTGCCCTGTTTTGTGTTACATTGCAAATTCGAAACTCGGCTTGGGGTTCAATGAAAGGTTCCCCCTATTTTTTCTTTTTTTAGTTTCATAAAACTAAACTCGGATACAAAACCCAGTGAAACTCAACAGCTTTGCTTTGTGGGGATTTTTTTTTTTTTAATGGCTCATTTGAGCTTGAAAATCAAAGCAAACCTCGGGCAAGAATTTCCCAAATATTAAAATTGAAGAGAGGGTTTGTGTAAACATCTTTCAAGCAAAACAGCTAATTTTGTTCAGCTTTTGCTCTGCTCCCCACGATACGAGCTGCTCCTCTCTTGCAAGGCATGGCGATGGCTTTGCGCTAGCGTTATAAGCCGGGCACAGGGAACCCGCTGGCGTAAAATCCTGCTGGAAAGGCGCCTTGGCGCAACTGAGGGTGGCCGGCAGCACAGAGGGATGGCAGGAAAGAAAAGAGGCAGGAAGGGCAGGTGACAGCAGAAGCAGCTGGGAGACGCGCTGCTGTGGGACGTCACCCTCTTGCCGCTTTCCTAAGCGATGCTCTCGGGGATCCTAAGCAGAGAGCATGATCAGGAAAGATAATAGGAGAGAAGCAGATTTTTGAGGGGTGGCGGTTAATGCTCAGGCAGGTGCTGTTTGCAGTTCCTTGTGCCAAATGATGGGAAATGATCCTAAAATGTCTACCTTAAATAAAGATAGGTGTATGCAGCCATCGTAATTACCTCTGAAGCATGGGTATTTCTCTGCCGCATGCTGCTGCGGGTACAGCTCTAACTAAAATGACTTGCCTGAACCAACAGCACTTTCTTTTCATCTGCCGCTTTGTTCTCAGGGGACTTTGTGTAGTTGGCAGCCCTGGTAGAATAAGATCAAGTAGCTCCGGGTTTTGGAGCAAGGTAGAATGTCATTTAAATAAAATGATGCACACGTATGGTTTAAGTCAGGCGCCCGCTGAGAGGGCATAACAAACAATTAAAGAGCAGTTTCCTCTGGGGATAAATGGCTTTCGGGGAACTACTTCAGTTCATATGTGAATTATATATGTATTACTAGGGACAAATGATCTTGTAAAGTGGAACAGCTGAGAAAAGCCTCTGACAACACTCTGCGTAACCGCAAGGGAGCTTGGCTGTGTTTGTTGATGAGGGGGAGATTTTTTTTTTAGTGGATTGCAGTCAATAAAGTGTGTTAAGGAAACTACAATAGCCTTAGTTTCTAGTTAAGCAGCAGAGCCTAAACTGATAAAGCATAAACTCAATGAGAGAGTAAAATTATCCATTTAATTTAAGCTTGAAGGGCAGAGCTAGATTACGTCTAGTTTACTGTCTGGCATGCTGATGGCCAAATGGTATACGTGTGTGTGTGTGTGCACTGAAGGTGTCGAAGCCAAAATACAGAAATGGGCTGGCATTACATAGCAACATCATGTTGTGGGGGAGCAAGTCTCTGATTTTCTGAAAAAGGGATTCACGCAGGGATGTGGGAACGCAACAGAAGCGATCGGCAAACTGCTGCAGTTGGGACCCATCTTCCGACAGATGCTGCGGAAGTTAATTTTCCGTCGGCAACTCCAGGAGCTTGAGTGTTAGCACTGAGTCACAGGCTCATATGTATCACAGAGGACAGGTGACTGAGTTTATATGCTTATAAAAACTGATGGCTGCTAATGTGCTGACTGAGAAAGTAATGAACGACATGAGTCATCCGTTAAATGTCTAGTGTCTCTGGGTGAAGAGATGAGATATGTGTTGGTATCAGGGATGTGTGGAAAAGTAGAGGGAGACCCTGAAAAATATGTTTAGAAAAATACCGATCCTGCCAAAGCTTTTCCAAAGTGCTCTTTGAAGTTGCATCTGTGGGAGCAGGGGAAGAAAGGGGACATTTAGTCCACGCTCAAATCGTGGATGAAAGCAAGCTGAAAAGTGGATTGAGGCTTTTAGTAGATGAGAAACATTAAGGAGTTTAACCCTGCGTAGAAGGAATGGCTGCTGTTTCAAGGATTACAGACAAGACTGGAATTTCAAACTGAGCGTTGGAAACGCTTTTTATGCAGTGCATTAGTGCTTTATAGTGCGTTAATTTGTGTAACACTAGTACATGAAATCAAGAAGATAAGGGGTTCTGAAGGGTTTGGAGGGAGCATGTTACGTGAACAAATATAAATCCAGTGGTGTGATGATTTGTATAAGAAGGGATGTAAATTCTTACAATAACGGACGCAGGACTACTGTTGCATGAAAACAGCAGAGGATGAAACTTCCTTGACTGATCCATAATATTGCCTGTTGTGCTGCTGTTTAAGTCTTTATTGCAGGGGTCGGTTCCCTGCCAGCTCCAAACGCCTGGATTGGGTTCCACAGTCGAGCAATTTCTGTTTCTAGAAGTTGAGAAATGAATTCACAGTTGTGTTAAATTCAGCTGACTAAACTGAAAAGCCTTCTCTCAGAAACACGACTTGTCTGACCAGTTAATGTAGCCCTCCCTTTGTGCTTTTTAGCTATTTAATAGCTTAAAAAAAAGATTCTTTCAAAAAGATTCCAAACGGTTTTTGTAGGCTTGCTATTCAAACACTGCATGTTAAATTATGTCCTCAGATATTGTAAATATTGAATCACCGATGACTGCCATAGATGCAGCCTTTATGGCTGATATATGACAGTTAATCGTGATGCTATTTTGGGATTAGTATTTAATCCTCTCTGCCTGCCTGAAATGTTGTTGTTCGTGGGAGCAATCAACTCCAGCATTTCATTCTTACGGTTTTAATACAGAGTAAAAGAACATAAGTCGCAAAAGATAAACACCAATACATGCACTCTTAAATTACCAGTCTAATGCTTTCATCTACCAGAGCACGTTGTAGTCTTGCTACCGTTGCCCTTTCGTTGAACTCTTAGAGATGTTTTATTTTACGGAAAGCCACTTGGCATTGCTTGCTTCAGTGTGGCTTTATTTGCTCTTTTCTGATAGGTGCACCGTATGGCTTGTGGTACTTTGAAGTAACAGCAATTCAGCTCTTTTGCGAATAATGTTAGCTTTTCATTGTTTCCAGTTGTGTTAGCAAGCCCAGGTTTTCTGTTATTTTCTTCACTGTAGTTACACCTATTGTTTAAAGATTTCCATTGGTTTAAAAAAAAAAAAAAAAGTCAACCCGAACAGCCTCCCCCAAAATACGTAAATATGCTTTTTCTAGTATAAAGTGTATTTTTTGTACTTATATTACAAATATGCACCAATGCCTCCCAAATCATCCTCCCTTGTGTGTAGCCTGAATTCTTGTGGGGCTTTTGTTTTGAAATTATTCTCCAAACAGAACGTGTTATTTATTGATAGGTGAAACTGTAGAACGTTATCCTATTAGAGTACAATCCTCCCTCCCCCACCCCCCGAAAGACTGGGAGATGTAAAAATCTCTAGTGGGATTATATTTAATTGCTAGTAGGAACAACATGGAAATATGCAGCATTATTCTCATGCGTTTTTCTGTGTTTGGCATATGATGTTTGGTCCTACAAACCGTTACTCATGAAATGAAGATATGAATACCAAGATTTGTGTCTTATAAGAGCTTTGATTTTTGGATGAAGGACTTGCTTATGCCATAGTGTTTTTTAAGTTCATAGTATTCACAAAAGTGTTGTGGCCTGAAATATGTGTTAAGTAATATAGGTACATAGGGAAGGCTGATCTTGAACATTGTCGAAGATTCGTAGTACAGGCTTATAGAAGGTGTTCTTATGTGACTTATTCAAGTATTTTTTGTGTAGACTTTTTGGTTTGTTTTTGTCCTGGGAAAACTTCACACAGCCTTCTCCAAGAGGGTAAATTACTATTGTGTCACTTAAGAGCCTTTTTATAGATTTGGAGTGAAAAATATTTTTAATTTAAGTGAAGTTAGGGTTCTGAGCATGCTCTATGTATAGCAATTTACAATTATTGAAGTAGTTTGATTTAATAGGCTGTATCTCTCAGAGAATGAGGAGCGCTAGCACTAAACTGCGCAAGCTCACAAGTCAGAACCTGATCACTTCCAAGCTGAAGAGCTTATAAAAAATGTGAAGTACTCTAATAATTTTAAATTACTCTATATTGCACGTTTTCAGGTCTCTGATCACCTCCAAATTCAAGTGCTTATAAAACCGCTCCAATAATTTTAAATTGCTATGTGCAGAGTGATTTAAAATTGTTAAAGTGCTTCAAAGTTTTTTAATAAGTACTTTAATTTAGAAGTGAGTTGAGCAATACTCCGGTATACCTTCAAGAGATTATTAAACTGATGTAAAAATTTACCATCTGGAAAGAAAATTAAACTGTTTCTTTGAAAAAGGAAAAAAAAAAGGGAGGGAGAGGGAGAGAGAAGGAAGGTGAGAAGGAGTAAGAGGTGACAGTATGGTGATGGTGGAGAACAGGAAGATGAGATGAAGGGGAAGGAAAATCCCCTAACAGGCTCCTAGTTTTCTTTGCTGTACGAGAAGGAGGTTAATAGAATTCCAGACGTGACGATAGCAGCTTAAACGTGGCCAGGAAGCTTTCCCTAAAGTTATGTCAACGTGACTCTTAAAGTTACCTAAGACAGCGACATATTAAAGGAATCCACGTATTTTAGGAAGAGCGCAGCTGACAGACGAAAGATCTCTAGGCCGCTCAATATCTAGCCTGCTACTGAGCAGATACACAGATGCATGTTTTTGCCTTGAAGGTCTTCAGGCTGCAAAGCTGCATGGCACTCTTAAGTTGTAATTGTGTGTGTAAAATAAACCAACAGTTGATGAACTTATTTCTAAGACAACGATTCTGAGAATAAGAGCATTTCAGTCTGATAGAACACACTTTCTGTAGGGCTGTTGCTTGGTTTTGATTCACCCAAACCTAGCATCGTGTCACATTTCTAATAGAAGTTGGGAACAAACATGCAAATTCATTTAACGTAGCATATTAAAAATGCAATTGTCATTACAGTAATGGAATTGGTACTTTGGGTGTTTCCTCTGCCTTTTGTTTTTAATCATTTGCCTTGCATTTTGATATATTAGTAATATGCCTAGTAGGAACAGACCTTCCTATACTTTACAGAAACAAGAAAGACATTAGACCATCTAATACTAGAAAAACAAATCAATCATATATCTCTCAGCTGTCATATGAAGTACTTATCCAAGTAGGAGCACTTATTTGATAGCCTTAGCTGAATTACCTCATATGAATATGTGTTTTTCCTGAATTTATCCTCGTTACTGATCCTCAGAGCCTGGTCCAGGCAGACTTTGGACAAGTGCAGCCTGTGTTGAGATTTTTGAAAAACCCACAGGAATAATATCCAGAGCTGCTTTCTTCTTGAGGGATATCCAAGCAGAGGGGTGGGCTTGGGTGGCCACAGTGAGCAATGAGGAGGCTGACGGGGGCACGGAGAAGACAAGAAAGGTGTTGGCAGATGGGGCTCAGGAGGCAGAAAAGGGTGAGACAAGCAGCTACTTCTCCCTCTGTTGGCTTTCCTATTTTGTTCTTGGAAAGATAGTGCTTTGCTTGGTGGGAGTGCACGCTGTGTTTTCAATACTTACTTTGACCTTTAATCAATGTGGATTGATTCTGTGAAGACCTGAAGTCTCTGACCTCTGGCTGACTTTGCAAAAGTAGCATTAAAACACGCTAATGTCTTTCAGTTGTTGAAAACAGCAGAAATACATGAGGGACAAAAACACATGGTGCTTTCAAGATCATGTAATAACTTTTGTATTGTTTGAAAGACATGCAGAGGTGGATGTCATTAGGAAATGTTTTGTATTTCAAATCCAGGATATGGAAGTGGGACTGGGCTGCACAGTGAAGAGGGAGCAGCCGTCACCTTAGAAAGCTCTGAGTGTTTTTGAAATAACAAAGGCGTATATACAGCTCGTGAGTGTCATAGAGCATCAACGTGCTTTTACAGGCCAATGTTAAATTGGACCAGTGTCCTGTAATGAAATAGTTCCCAATACCGTTTTGTTCAAACCCAGCATGCAGTCAGCACCCAGTCGAGGTGCTTCCTCAGGGACCAACACTGCAGCATGTGTCGTGGAGTGGACTGGCTCCTTCCTGTAGATACTGCCATCGTGTCCCACATCCGTTGTCCTCTCTTGGGATTATAGAAGTGGAAATGAGTTAGCGGTCATCTGATTTTATCCATCAGGTCGCTAAACTCATGCCATCCTAAAGAAACGCAACAGAGTTGTTTAAACCGCTGAAGATCTTGGCCCGTACCTTTTGCTTTACACTGGAGACAGTTGCGTGGAGAGGTGGGTGTATAAAGTGCTGTGGGTGTTTGGGGAGCTTTTGGCATCCACCCTTGGAGTTTCAACACTTACTGGTGGCCGAGCCAAAACTGTGAATCAGAGTACCACTGAGCTTTAGGGAGAGACAGCGTTTAAAATCAGGGTCTGCTCTGTTGCTGTGTAGGCCTGTCTTTAGTTCTCAGGGACAGAGAAACATGTCGACTGTCCTTTTTTCTAAAAGGAAGCACAGTTCTTTGGGAAAAAAATTTCTTTCTTTATAGCTGTGAATTACAGAAGAACACTGCAATGACTACCCCACTGATTAGTCATACGCGTGGCCTTTAAAGTACTGAACAAAAAGATCAATACTCTGATTTCCTTTTCATCTGCCTGGACCACGAAATGCAGACCTCTTACTTTGTTTTGTGTGCAATGAAGGAGGTAAGGTAGTGCTGGTAGAAAGAAAGATTATCTCCCTGCGGTAAATATATTGATGTTACAGACGGAGGCAGAGAACAACATGGAGAGCAATGAGAAATTTGACTGCTTTCCGTTCCTTCCCTACTTTCCAGCTTAGCGCTGCTGCATCCCACAGTGAATTACTAGCTACAAAGGGAAGGAACTGTTTAGGGACTGACAATTGAGAGCATTTACAATTAGCTGAATTGATTAACCTTTACAAATGCTGTTACTTTACGAGGGTTTTTTTCCAACACTGGTTGAACAATATGCCTTATTGATTAAACACACTCCTTTACGGTAGCGCTGATTTGTCTACGACTTCCCCAGCCATAACGCCTGCCTCCGTAATAGCTGCTACGCGCTCTTGCGAGCGCTTGCCGCCGGAGACGGATTGGCATTATGTAAATGGCTCGCCACGTCTGGAGCTTCGGGAGTCACCCTGCAAAAACCGGGGAAGTAAATCTGCCTTCCCGCTGCTGGGCTCGAGCTTGGGCCGTGCGTACGCAAAAGGAGCTCTCCTCTTTAAAGTAGCTCACCTACTGCACGCAAGGCATGTTTTCCTGTTTAGGCAGGAAGCCTTGACAGCTCAACATAAGTAAGTAAGGGATGTTGTCAGTACCAACGTTTGCGGCTTGGGTTATGGCATTTTATTTTGCGCGGGCAACGCCGGGTTCCACTTTGCAGTGACGAGGGTTTTTAGATTGCTTTGAAAGCTGGTGGTGGTGGTGGGCGGCTGTGGAGAGGAAGGGCTCCAGGGTTGCAGGTCACCTGGAAGCTGTGTGTCATGTCAAGCAGGTCCTCTCCTAAGCTCGGCCCCTCTAAAGTTGCAGGAGCACACACAAAAAATGTCACTCACGCCTTTCTTTCCTATTTTGGAGGAAGTGTGAATGGCATTTTTGTGATCGTGAAGGTTAATGACAGCACTGGCTGCCTCACTAAAAATTCATCAGCACTCTCCCTGGTGTTCCTGGTGCTCACTGTACCTGGAAAAACTCTCCACTTTAAGAAGGGGAGAGTAGAAATTTAATTTCCCTGCCAGCTCAAGCTGAGGCTTCTTCTGTACAGAGACTTTGATCTATCCTGAATCATGCTGTATTACACGTGTTGTTCTATCATTTGGTTTTCAGCTCGGCAGGGGCTAAACAGAGAACACCAAACTCATTTCACTAATGACTGTAAGTGGGCTCACAAGTGCCCTCCAAGGAGCGAAAAAGCCACTGGTCTTTATTTGCAGAAAAGAATTATTAAGAGTTAGGGTTTTGGCAACATTTCTCTTTCAGGATTTTGGCAAAAAGCAACAAAGACAGGAGTGCCAGTAAAATCTGAAGGCACACAAAACAGGAAACAGCCCGAACAAAGCGCGCTCTTAAAACACGTAGAAGCTGGTTGGAAGAGACCTATGATCTAGCGTATGCTGACATAAAAGATAGAAATAGTACACAAATCCATAAAGTCTGTATATTGAGATATACGTAAGCATGTGCATGTAATATATTTAAACATGCAGATCATCACGTATTTTGTGCTGAATAGGAGAGAACTGATGTCATTCCACGGATCGGAGGAACAATGGTGGCACTCGGCCATTTCTTTCCCAAGTAACTGCTGTGTTTTTAAAAATAAAAAATCAGGGAGCTGCTGTAGCAAAGTCTGTAGCATTCACAGCATGACAAACAAATTAGAAAACAGCAGATGCAGCACAAATTAAGATGTATTTAGCACAGCAGCCCATCAGATGTGTGAAAGTCTTTTGTATATCAGCTTTGCAAGGTTGATGTATTGCACTTTAGACAGCTGATAATGAACCCTTCTAGCAATTAGAGGTGGAAATACTGAGGATTTGAAATCGTGCTGTTCCCAGTGGGGGAAGAGGGGGGGAAATACAACCCCCCCCCCCCAAAACCCTTAGTGAGAAATTTACTGCTTTGTGTGCGCGTGCACTGGGTAAAACAAAGCAAACGTTTCTGTTCGTGCACAAGTACGTTTTGAATTTCTAGTTTATTTTTTATGTTTAATGCTAATGTAATTATTATGTCATTTTGTGTGTCATTTAATAAATGTATATTTCTTTGTTGACGTTATGTGAGTTTTATGGCCAACACAATGTCTCTTGCTTATGTGATGCATTATTTAGTCATCTGATGGGAGGACAGTAATTCTAGTAATCTGGTCTTCAAACAGCAATAAGCCTTTTAACGGTTTAACTAATTTACATCTTTATGGTTTGTATCATATTTTGCTTTTCTGTAATGCTTCTACTACCCCTCCTCTTTCTGCTCTGCTTTTTGCAGCCCAAAACACAGATAAAAACCTCGATGAAAGTTTTGTGCATGCAAAGGGGTTGCGAGGTTCGAGGCTCGGCCTGACTTTCTTCTGTGCTTGATCCTCCTAGGTGCTGAGTGCTCTCAGCTCCAAGGAGATGTAATAGGGATGGAGAGTACTTAGCAGCTCACACGCCTGAGCCCCCTGAGGAGAGCAGCGTGTTACAGTGGAGCTGCAATCTGTCTGCTATATAGATAATAACAGTTTCCATTTATATAGGGCCTTTCATCTGAGCATCTCAAAACGTGCCACAGATTGCGCGTGTGCCACAGCAGTGCCATTGTTGTGGTGGCACAGAGGCCTGGAACTGAGGCAGGCGGTAGTGCTCTCTGTTATAGGTGGATAAAAGGAACGTGTCTTTGTGCATCCTCTCCAGGCTTACTATGATCAGTCGTTAGGGGCAGAATCTCTTTCCTGTGAACTAGCGTATGTATTTAGCCTGAATTCTGGTTACCTAAAAATGGCCTTGCGTGTAGGCATGCTGCCTATTAGGCTCGGCGCTTGCATTCTCCCTTCCCTGCCCCCTTTTTGGTTCTTGGATGACGTGTGACTGGAGGTGAGTTCCTTTTAAAAAGAGCAGAAGCGATGCCAGACCCAGGCACCGGGGAAACCCAAGGTGGAAGTACAGCCTCCCTACTGTTGCCTGCACTGCAGCGTAGGTGGTACCCATGGGTGCCCACACAAAAAAGCCCCACATATCGGCCTCATAATTGATATGAGCAGAACAGTGATATTGGGAAACTATGTTGACGGCCTCAGCCCTAGACTCATATTAGGCCACCAGAAATCAGAGCTATAATTAAAAAAAAAAAACAAAACCTGAACGTCTGTAAAGGAACATTGGAAGAACTTTGTGCAAAGTGCTTTCTTGTGTAGTGGTAAGAGATAGAGCTGTCAACATAGTGCATTTGAAGGTTGGAGCGGGAGATATGAGCAGTGTTGTGCAGGAATGATGGGGCCTCCCTCTGTCCTTCTATGTTGTCTGCGCTCTCATAGTTAAAATGTGCGACTGATGACAAAATGAACAAAAATTGTACTGTGATTTCTGTTTGGTTTCACTAGTTGTAGGATAACTTTTTAGTCATGCTTTATGTCATGGACCATGAAAGGTTGAGAACTACTAGCATACGGACCATGTGACTGGCTCTTCTGCGGCACTGAACTAGTCCATCACCGTATAAAACCAGGTCTGGGGCTGACTGGTAGAACTGGGGGGGCCGCCTACCTTGACCCCGTTCTTTTCGATTCAGGGGGATAATTCTTTGCATTTCCAGGTCTGAGTCCTCTCATCTCTTCAGTGCTTCTTTCTGTCTATAATGGACTTAATGTCAGAAATGTCTGTCTTCCCACTAAGTGCACTTGATTTTGATATAATTTTTACCAAATGTGGTCAAATGAAGCATTGTATGTAACGACGATAGACTATTAGGCTTACTTCCGTAAGCACTTTAATCTAACGTTCTGCAAATGGAGAGGCTGATGCACCATATTACTCCATGGCTTTTTTGCTCATCATCTTTATGTGAGGAGTGAGTAAACTATCTACTCTGGGGATTTGTCATAGGGACCATTCGGGTTGAAGCAAAGGGCTCATGCCCTGAGCAAACAGTAGAGCTGTGATCCTGTTTTGGCTTTCAGGCTACTGCTTTTGACCTTCATTTGAAAGCCATAAAATATTGGTCGTTATTAGCAGTGATCACTTGGTATGATAGTTTTTAAATTAGACTGGATTGCCAGCCAAAGCACTCTGATTGCATTTAATCAGGAAGCGAAGATGATTCTCTCTGGGCAAATGAGTTACCTTTGCAGTACTCTAAAGAGAGCAAATCAATCAGGCAGCTTTCTCTGTCATTTCAAGCTGCTTGCTTATCTAGATCCAGAATGACAATAACACCCAATAAATAAAACATAAAACAGCTTAATAGTTTTGATTTCATAAAACCATGCTACAGAATCATTCCTTGATGAAGGCTAAGTATCGCTGTGACAGTGGCCAACAAGGTTATACTCTGGGTCGCATACAGTTCATTTTTTATACTTCTGCTTTTCTTGCTGACTCTGCTCTGAATGATCATCTTAAATTGTTTTTTATTGTAATGACGTAAATAAGTTATGGTAGTTGACTATATAATAGCAAGCTGAATGTTGGAATGCAGTCTTACCAATGGTATAATTCCTTGTGTCACGATTATTGATTTTAATAAGTATGTATACATGTAAAAATGGATCACATTTGTGATGGGGAAGTTTTCTATACACAGAAATAGGAGTTTTTGTTTTTCCATCGTTCTGCTGTGCTAATTTTGAATGCATTTGCAAAAATGCAAAGATCATTGCGTTCAAGACGTGATTTGTGAAAGGTGGCGTTAGGTGGATGACAGCTGCAGTGATGCAGAGTTTCTGCCAGATCACCAAAGTAAGGAAGAGGTATTTCCCCTTGCTCTGTGAGGTGGGGGTGGAGGACGCATTAGGGCTCTGCGGAAACGCTAAGGTTCTTGAGGGAATACCAAGAATAAGTAAATTTATAAGGTAGGGTTTCTCCAGCGGTTCACCTTTTGATCTTAACCTCAGAACTGCTGTGCTCTGTATCAAGAGCATAATAGAAAACTTGGTTGTTTTTCCCTCTTTCACATCTATTCTATTATTCTAGGAAGATTTTTCTTTTTGTTATCCCCAGTGTCAGCTGTTGAAACATATGAATAGTTTTAATTAAAATACGGCAAGCTTTAATTTGAGGAGTTTGTGTATTTATGTTATGTCTGTAGTAGAGGAAGTAGAGAAGGAGGGGTGAGTGTGTGTGTGTGTGTGGTGTGATCAACATTTACTGACATGAATTGTCAAAAGTAGGCCCATCCTGTAACATTTCTATTGTATAGCCTCGTTCCTCTTTAGAAAATGATAAGCCTTTCAAAGGGCCAGTGCTTCCTGTGAAGAAAACTCAACAGCCCATCCTCTCATCTTGATGAAAATGCAGACACTTAACGCACTTTTTCCTCCACAATTGCACATAGCTAATCATAATTAGGAACCCTGCTGTTGGGAAAACTGCTCACCCCTGGCACTAAAAAAAATCCCACTGAAGTTGCAATTTTCCTTTTTTTTTTTTTTTTTTTTTTTTTTTTCCCTTCTCTATTCTCAAAATCTTTCTGAAGCACTTGTTCAATTCCTCCTAAGCGTCTGCACAGTTTGCCTGGAAGTAACACATGGGCTCCTGCAGAAACAACTCTTCCATTGACCCCTCAGTGCTCCCACGCCCACGTCTTTTCTGGCTTCTCACTGTAAATGGAGTGCTAATTGCATATTATTCATCATTCTTTCGCTCTTTGTTCCAGGCTTTGGCATGAGACTAGTGCATGCACTTATTTTACCTCGTGTCATTCTGGTTTCCTCATAAAATACCCTGATTGGTTGAGCTTACCTGGAAATTATATCACTGCAAGCCGAATGTTCTAGTTAAAAATATTTCAGTATTGAAAAAATAATGATTAAGGCATTTAAAAAGGATTAATGATCAATGGAAGGATGATGATGGCTTGAAGTGTAGCCAAGGACCATTCACCCCAGCTGGGTAGTAAGCCTCATGAGATACCCCGTGCCAGTTCCACTGTTGTTATAAGTTTAAACATTTATAAAACATTTCCATTCAATAGTTGCCTCATTTCACATGTGGTGAATAATAAGCCGTTGACACCGGTTTTGGCTTCTCGCTGTATTTTTTAGCTCTCGAGACCTGTGCTTTGCATAGCAGTCTATTAAATAGTGTATCTCCGGTCAGCCCGGGAGCTTGCAAACTCTGGGCAGGCGATGTCTGCCATTCGCCAAGGCAAGTTTTTGTCTATCTTTAAACTGCTGCATAATCCTGGAGCATTAAGATTTATGTCAGACTCCTCTTTTACATTTAAACAAACTCGGGGATGTGAGTGCCAATTTGCCTTGTTTTCATGTTACCCTGTAAGTGATGCTTCTTGTTTAGCAGGGGGAGGAGACCCCGCACACCGAGCGCTACAATTTATTTTTGCCTTGCCATCTACATTTACGTGACACTCTACTGGCTTTGATTGGCATGCCATTAGTTTTACACCATTTAAAAGAAATTCCTTCAGCATTTCCAGTGCATCCAAATAATTGAAAGACATGTCATGCTACGGCTTCTTTTAATGACATGCATTGCTGTTCAGTACTACTGTAATGACATGTCTGCCATTTAAGATGTCTAAACCAATATCGGTGGGGTTTTTTTGTGTCTCCTTGTAACGTAGTGTACGGGACCAAGGGTTTTTAAATAATATGAACCTTAGAGTCAGACTGATGGAGAATGATTTCCCCCCCGCCCCCCTTTTTTCTGTGATTGAATAGAATCCTGCACGAACAAGCCAAATTGTAAAAAGCGTCAACTTTCGTGCTATTTAGCTTTGTGTTATTAAAGCATATTTTCTTTGTCAACCTCAAGGAGTTTTGGTGAAAACGGGAAATGCGTTTGGTTCTGGTTGTTCACCGTGCGAGAGCCTAGCATTAAAATTTTGTGTAGGCTCAGCAAAAACACAGCAGATGGTTCCTCAGATACTGCGCAGAGCAATGGAGGCCATTTTAAAATGGGGACCTGCCAAAAATTTCCAGCTGCTTGGCACAGAAAGCTGTATTTTCTGTATTATATTGTCCTGCTTCTAATGTGTGTTTATGATTGCATCTTTCTGAATTTTTAGTGTTGACCTCAAGTTCCTATTTTTGGCTGCCAGTATGTGGGGGGGAAAAAAGGCATATATAGATGTACATTTTTGTATACATATAAATACACACACATGCATACACACACACACAAAATGTGTATATATATAAGTATACATTCACTGTGCTTTACTTCCACAAAAAGGAAAAACGAACAGAGAGACAGGATGCAAAATCCCAGTTAAGGACTTCACTTGCAAGCATTCTTGGTACTTTTGTGGGAGAAACTTATCCTAAAACTCAGAAAGCAAAACAAACTCCTCCTTTGCGAACAGATTTCCATGGACTGACATTTGTGTCAAAGAGATATTAGCGCTCTAGGTTAGAGTTTCCATTAAAAAAAAAAAAAAAAAAAGAAAAACAAGAAATGAAAAAGGGAAACTTAAAAGCACTCCATGATTTTATCTACTATTTAAGGAAATCGCTTTGTAAGAGAGCACTTTTTTTCCCCCTCCAGGGAAAAAGACTAGTTGGTTTTAGGTCCTGTGGAAAAAGGGGATGCTCTAAATTTTATAAAAGCAATTCTCCAAAGCATTTCAGATTCTTAGCAAAAACATTTTGGAATTTAGGTGTTTGAAAAGACTTTTATTAAAAGTTTGGTACTTGCAAAATTGAAAAGATTTAGGTTTTGGTTTGTTTTTTTTTTTTTTTTAGTTATCTGATGTGCAGCATGCCAAACACCATTCCTTTAGAAGTTCTGTGTTTCTTAAGAGACGTTTTCCTGGGAAGAATCTAACTAGGAGAAAAATCAAACTGGGAAGAGTACTAGTAAAGACGTTTGGTTGCAATGTGTCTCTCTTTTAAAGTTATACTTTTCAGGACAGACTGTAATAATTGAAAGAATAATCTGCTAAGACATTCTGATATGTGATAGGAAGTTGCTTGCATGAGTCATGACATTTTTTTTTTAACCGTCTCCCCCATTTCATATTTGCGGTTTGCATCAAATTATATGTCCTGTGTTAAATGCATAGGAACAGTTTAGCAAAATAATATTTCGATAATCCCTCTGCAACACTATAATAGGCAGTTTTGCTTCTTTGCACCTCACATGTACAGATTGATGTTGGTTATCTGTTTGTTTCGGCACCCCACGTCCTCCAGGGAATGTCACAAATACATAACCTTTCAAAGTAGCTTTTGCAGTAGCATCTTGGCTTTAGCTAAAACGTGTAAAATTTAATGTAGCCAGACAGCTCCCTATTGGTTATGTATGAGGAGGCGCATTGTGTAATTTATTCCTTCTGTTGTTAATTGTAGTTTATGCACATCTATCGGCTTACATCCTGTTTATTTACCTAAGCATTTTGTAACAAAATACTCATTTTGGAGAGTCCAGTTAAGTTGCAAGAGAAGACACCTTCAGTCCCAAGTAATGAGATTTTTAGGAGACTGAATACCAGTTCACTCCAAGCAAAGAGCAGAAGTCAACATCTGCACCATGAGTAATTTATTTATTTAAAGTCAGCTCCATGCATTTAAGAGGCCGGAATTGGAGCCTTCACTTAAAAATGGATAAACATGTATTCTCTAGGTTTGCTACTTTTCTAAGGAAAATGACTTCCAAGAGCTAAGGTCTAAGGACTGAATTTAAGTGACTGACGTAATGGTTTAACTGATGTTGTCAAAAAGGCCAACTTCAGTGGAGTTATTCTGAAAATACACTGGTGTAACTGAGAGGTAAAAGTCTTCCTAAATTCTTAAGAGATTCCTTTATGCTTTTCTTGTTTCAGCTTTCACTCTGCCAGTACGCATTATTAAAAGGGACTCCAATTGAAATACAACAGTTGAACTTAGGCTGGAGACAGAATATTTAGGAGATGTTGGTTATAGAAGTTACCTTGTGCACATGGGCTGATTCTGTTGCAACAGTGTCCACATGGATTTCTTTCTTTTACCTTCTTTGAAGGATTTTTTAGGGTAAGGGGTGAGGGGAAAGTAGTGTCAGGACCTTCAGTGTGCTTTATACGGTGTCTCTTTAAAGCAAAGTCATAAGCTGTTTTGGGAAGGTAGACTGGAATTCAGGACTCCCTCTTCCCTGCAAACTGCCTTCATCCCTGCACTGTGGAGTTAAGCGTGTTTCTTGCATTTCCTCTCTCTGACTTCATGATTCTTGCATCCCTTTCTGCAAAGCATTGTGTCTTTAACAGCATACTCTGGTTATTAGGACAGTCAGCTGGGCATATGGCCACTTACAGGTTTTGAAATTCCTCATGCTGAAGTGACAATTAAATTTGGGTCTCCCGTTTCTTGGGGGAGAGTTTCATAGTTACAGCAATTACAGAAAAGCAAGTGTGGGAGGTAACATTAGTTTTATTTTTGCATTAAGCTGGCAGTGACAGCTGTGCTTTGGGTTGAACTTGGCTGTCAGTGAGGGGAAAGCATGCTCTGCAAGGCTCATAAGTACAGGAACACCTAATTTATGAGTCGAAAATGACATTAAATGAGAAATAAGTGCTGAAGATCTCAGCTGAGGTGTAGGTGGACTGAACAGTCTTTTTTGGGGAGGGGGTAGGAAGAAAGCTCCCTGCAAAGGAAATGCTTACTTGCCAGGGATAGAGAACTGTCAAGTGAATATATGAGGCCACTTATCAGGGTGCACTTGCTTGGTCGGGGTCACATAATGAGGGTGGGCTTGAAGTCTGGAACTGAAATTCAGGAAAAACTCATGATCTTGATTTTTGTACAGTTCTGCAGCTTCCCTGCCCTGGTGGTGGTGGTGGTGAAGAGCCAGAACAGAGAGGGTATGAGCGTCTCCTATCCTCACCCTATTAGGTCTCTAAGTTTCACCTGAGGTAAAACGTATTTTCAGAACTTATTCATTTATGTCTAAATGTTTGTGAATCTAGCTTCTAGCTTTTATGCAGTTTTTAGAGAATTTTATATCTGAGCAAGGAAATTAGAAGGGGGAGAATAAACTGGCACAAAAGGCTATTGGTAGTTCCTAGTCCTCTTTTCTTTTAGTTTACTTTTACAGTATACTTTATGCATCTCATGCAAAGAAAGTATTTAAAAGAGATATTCATAAACTGGGGGTAGTGTTTGAAGGCAGGCAAGCATGCGATGTTAAAGGGCCTGAAAAACTGACATCTGAAGAAAGGAGGACAGAATAAAATACATATAGCTTTGGGCAAAAACCCAGACTGACAAATGGCACATGGCTGTTGGTGAGGAGGAGGGGAAGAATCCTTAAACAGGGTGCCAGAATCTGAAAATTTGCACTAGAAAATGTACTTTTCATTGGACAAAGACTGAAAGCACCAGCCAGGATCTGTGGTGATCCTCTGAAGTCAGCGTGGAAGCGCCATAGTTGCTGATACTGAAAAAATAGGCTAGGCAGATAAAGCACTTGAGGAAATTCAGTAGGGACAATCCCAAACTAGATAAAATACAACTCTGTTTCACCCCTTTTATCTATGATGAAACATGTTTTTGAGCAGGGTGGATGATGGAAAGCAGTGAAAAACATGCATGAGTCTCCTTGGTCTACTTTCTTAATACATCAGAACCATGTGTAACTGGTGTGTCCTCAAAATTCATGATGATAACAAATATTCAAATGTGGATCCACAGACCAAAAAAAAAAAACCACACAATATCTCGAGCATTTCCATTCAGTGCAGTGTAGATTTTGCTGTTTCATTTTACCATTACAAAGGAGAGATCTCTAACGCAGCTGTTCTTAAAGTCAGCTCTAGAAACGTATGTCATGATTATAGAAAAAAAGAGTTGTCACAAGTATAGCACCTCAGTTCATTTCTCCTTCGAGTCACTTTGAATTCCTGCAGTATAAAAAGCTGGAACATTAATCCATGAATATATTATTTTGCAGGAGTTTTGTATAGGCGAAAGGAACAGTTCCCAAAGGAGAACATGACTTCCATGCAATTTTATTCTAGGCAAAATTGTGAGGTTCTTTATACTTGAGAAGGTGCTGTTACATTTTAATACTCTGTGTTTTGTTTTACTAAGTCATGAAAGCACTAGAACAGAAAAAGGTTGATCTAGGAAGATTATCCATAAACCTATGCAGATGAAGAAAGCCAAGTGATTAGCAGAGAATAACATGGCAAACTTCTCGTTGCTGTGACAAACATGTAAACTATTCCAGGTAGTATTTTTGTAATAGCAAGTACAAATATGTGTTTGTTTTTATTTGATATTAACAATATGACACTAATTCCCAAATGCCCAGATACCCAGCCAAGAGAAATCAATGTTTTGAGGGTGTTCAGACCATCTGGCTTTAGGGCTGGTTCCCTAGGTCCCTCTATAGTCAATGTGTGGAGCAGGAACTAAATCCCTGTCCCCGCATAGCTTCTTTCTCACTGTTGACTACAGCAGAAATCCCCAACCTTGTGCCTATTAGGCTGAAAGTTAGGTTCCCAGGGCTGTGGATGTGAATGCCCACTGCATCCTCGTGCATGTTGATAGGTGAAACTGGGGCAAAGAATTTCAGAAGAATGAGCAAGGATTTTGTAATAATAATCAGTAGTAACAGAAGGAAGAAATTTGTGAGAGTGCAGCTTGGTTGTGATGACTGTTTCTGCAGGATTTAGTATGCAAAGTGTGGCAAGCATGTGAGGAACGCTGTCTTGCTCCTTTGTATAAGGAAGAAGAAAAAAGATGTCAAAGCAGTGCAAATTAAACGCTTTTAGACGTTAAGTTTAAACATTAACTCGAATTTTTACCTTTGCCTCAAACAAAAATCTCTGGCTGGAACATGTTCTGACTCCAATGTACGGTGCCTGTGTGAATGAAAAAAGCACTAAAATCTCAAAATTTAATCTGTATTTGAATTTCCTAGCTGACTGTAATGGTAAAGCCAAAGGCTTAGATCTGGGTATCCATAAGTGTTGGTCTTCAGCAATTTTCCTCTGAGATTATTTTCCAGAGTGGAACACGAGGATGAGGATTTTTAACAGCAGTTATTCTCATATGTGGCTGCTGTTGTCTCTTCAGTGAAGGCAGGAGCATGATGGACCACTTTGCCCCCGGACTCCTACCCCCTGGAGCACAGTGGTGATCTTCCGCTGGGAGGTCTGAGCACTTGCGGCACGGCTGTTAATTGCTCTGTGTATGTTACTGTCAGGTTGTAATATTTTCATTGGGCTACCTTGGTGACTAGGCCTGCAGCTGTTCTTTGTCAGAAATGACTGTTTTTTTGGGGCTTTACATCGGTTAAGGTAGACTGCTCAAGGTAGGCCATTTGATAGGCCAATATCAATATTTTCCAGTGAGCCAAATTCTTTTCTATAGATTGTCTGCTACCTAGTGAGAGATTTGCTCCGTTGTGAAATCTTTTCTCTTGAGATATTAAACACTGATGTATTGATAATGGATTTTTCCCTGTATGAAAAAAGATCTCCACGGTACTGGTTCAAGTTAAAGAGTATGCAGTTTGTAAGAGCTCTCAAAACTATTACCTGGCGTTATTTGCCACATGTTATTTCCAGTTTCACAACAGAGGAATTTTAAATATCCTTTACTTAATATAACTCGCTAGTAATTTATCTTTGAACCTTCAGACATTACTCGCTCCTACTTTACAGCGTTTTATCAGGGTCATCATAACCCCATATTGCAGGTGCTAATACTTACTGGAATTTGTGGCTTTTTGAATTTTAAATGGATGTAAAAAATGAGTATTTTAATTGCTCGTCACTCAATAAAATTGCGTATGAAATAACAGGCTGGCAGATGATGATGGTGTGGTGATGAGCCCTGACTGAATAAAAATAACTGTAGATCTGAGTCTCATGACTCCATTTGCCTGATCCTCAGGCAAAGAGACAGAACAAAAAAGTGGATCTGCTACTGCAACTAAATCTTTTCTCTCGGCCCACTGCAAAGATATTGCTAGCAAACTCGAGTACAAGTTCTCAGATCCATGCCCTCAGGAGGGGTTGGATTTTCTAGTCAATCATATGTAGCATGTAACGGATACAGCTAAGTAAGAGTTTAATGTTGAGAATGAATCTAGGAGTGTTCTTGGAACATAAGCTGGGTTGTCTGACTTTGGCTGCGGTCCTTTAGTGAGGGGAGACTATATTAGCTAAGGTTTTTTTCTTAGCTAAGTGTTTTTTTTTCCCCCCTCTGTCTGCAGCATTATCTCCATCTTGGTTGTGGTCATCTTCGTCCAGATGTTCATCAATGAGCTGATCTCCTGCCATTCAGTGATCATAATGGCAAGAAGCTATTGATCTGTGACAAGCGTGTATTATCGACGTAGCACTCACGCTACAATCTCATCTCAAAGTAGCTGCTTGTAGTTGTTGATAAGTACCAGATGAAACCAAACCGTTATGGACCTCTGCAGGTAGAAATTCTGTAGCAGGTTTCCCATCATCTCCTAGCCACTCTATTATGAACTACGGAGGTGAGCGATCTATCAGAAAGCAGCAGCTAAGTTCCTGTATGCCATCACTTTCAAGGGTGTTTCTAGCAGAGCTTGTATGTCTTGAAGCGAGGATTGCTTCGTTCTTGAATAGTTTGATGTCAGACTATTGGCATATGCTACAGAGCTAAAGATTTGGCACTTGGCTGAAGATCTCTTCGTTTATTGTTCTGATACCTATCATAAGCATGACTGTCTTTGATATCCTCACTGACTTCTCATTTTATGAATATGCTTAATGATATTTATTAACATCTATCAGCTCTTATATTATGTGGATATTGGTTCAAAGGAAAATCAAAGTCGAAGTCTGCAGAGGAGGAATTGTAGCGCTAAGTAAAGAGTGACAAGATGGGAGAAGCTAACCAGTTAAATTAGGTGGATCACCATATATTTTTATCTTTTTGGTGGTGAAATGGGAAATGATCAGCTCTCTCTGGTGTAGATCAGTAGCATGCGTGCATGCATTTGTTTAGTGAGGGAGACAAGTACGCCAGGGAGAGATGCAAGCTCTGAGATAATCTTTGTTGTATTTGTTATATTTAAAAGAGAAAAAAGCCTCTATCTGTTATGATACTGTAACTGGTTCTCAAACAGCAGTCTGGAAAAATTGAACCAAGTCGATCCAAATTTTAACTACTTCATTAGTCTTGCGGGGGAAACGAAAAACATGAATCAAAGCTAGTCATCTGTCTGCAGTAAATCAAATTAGTGTACCTTACAATTCCAGACGATTCAAGTGCGAGCTACGCTAATCCTACATATATTCAAGAACTTGAATATGAAAAATGTGATGTTTTTGCCTAAAGAAACATGGAATAATCCTTAAAATAAATGAATGTTTACGTTGCAGGTGGGTCTGAGACAAAACATTGCATCAGAGGGTTTGTCTCTGACATGTATCACCTAATACTTGAGATGAAAAGGCTGTATTCTTAGTATCAAAGTCTCAATTCAGTGTTTTCCAGGGTTCACAGTAGTAGAACTAAATCATTTGTAAAATACGCTTTCCACTGTGATTTAAAGCAAAAACCAGTTGGAGTATGTAGTTAAGTCACTACTGAGATGCAAACATGGCTGCACGCTGCTAGTTCATCTCAGAGCAGCAGAGTTATAAACCCAAAATGTTTATATAAATCTAAAGTGTTTATGCATTTAAGTCCAGTGTTGTCTAAGTTGATTAAAAGGTCAGAGCAGAGAAGTCACTGTTAAGAGCCTTGTTGTAAATCTGAGCACCAGAGAAAGCAGAGTGAGATGCGTTTTGCTGAAGAGGAAACCAGGCATAGCGGTGTTTCTCGCACACCGTTGTAAAAGGTTTGCGTTATCTGCAGGACTGTATTATGCAGGTACCCGATCTATTCGTCCCTGATGGTAGCGGGGAGCATCTGATACATGTTCTTTTCCTGTCTCTGGGAACAGCATGAAAACAGTGACACCTCTTCAGAAGCGGTTCTGATTCGGTAAAGTTTCTGTGCAGTGCTTGGAGTTGGCTTAGAATGAAACAAAAGGATAAAACTGACAAACTTGACAAACTAGAAGGATTAAAAAAAAAAAAAAGGAATGTCATTAAAAAATATCTTTTGCTTTTGAGACCTAACATTTTGAACTCTTTTAACCTAGGGCGTATGAGAGACATTCAAAATATACTGCTTTTTCTGTCCTCCTTTTTTTTTTTTTTTCCGCAGATTATAGACCTTTAATGAATTTGTGCGCCACTTGATTATCTTTTTCTCTATAGAAAGCTTGGGGTGGGGGGGCAAGGGGTGGTTTCTAGTCAGGATGTTTTGCTCCGGTTTGTGCAAAAAACTTCTCCCTTTGTGTTCACCACTCTCCCAATCTCCGTATGTTCAGAATAATCAAATGTACTTCATGCTTCATATTACTTAATTAGATAGAAGAAACATTAGCCTAGTTGCAGATATTCACTGATGGCAAGAAGAATTTGTGAATTTTTCCCTCCCATCACTGGTCTTGTCACACAATGCATTTTCCTTAAAGTTGAAATACTGTAAATCACCTTTTAATATTTTTCCCTGAATGAGGAAAAAATCATCTGTATCGTAGACATGTAAATGTTACTTAAAAATACAAAACCTGGTTTGAGATTTGATGCTGTGGCCATAAATCATATACAATAACATTGTAAATGAGATAACTGTAACATTATATTCTCTGGGCAAGGTTAATAGATTCAGTGCAAGTCTAGCAAGAAATTGTAGCTGACATTTTCCCATTTCTTTCAGAAAAGCCTTTATAAATCCTCAAGTTGTAAATTGGACTGGATTAAGTCCCAGTGGAGAAAATCCTAGATTTAGTGTTTTTAATTTCCTAAGTTACTGAGTAGGAACCAACTTTATAACTATAGTCAAATATGACTAGGCTACGCTATCAGGTTTCTTTGTTATTCCCAGCTAACACCTTTACTAGTAAAAGAAACCTACCAGCATTGCTAACAAATGTTGACTTGCAGTGTGCCCAAAATGATGTGTAAAGGCGGCCTCACGGTTTTTGTGTGTCGTTCCTGAAAGTGCCTTAACATTGGACCTTTCTTCTGTATTTCTCGGCAATATTGTAGAATAGAGATCATCTAAAGATGGAATCACCATCTCTCCTTTTTTTTTTTTTTTTTCTTCTGTTAATCTCTCCTTTGAGTGATTTTTACAATAACAAGTGCTGGAAATTTTCCTTAGCCTCTTGCTTTTCAGTGCAATGGCTCAAACTGTAGTGATGTCCTTGAAGGTCTTTCTGTCAGCCTGCTCTGTCATTAAAGCCCTGTGACACTGACAGCGCTCTGTGTAGAAACGTGAACGTCTTCTAAAGGAAAGATGATAGCTAGAGCTACAATATGCAGTCAGCTCTTACAAGGGGCCTCATGGGGTAATGCAATAACATCATAAAAAACCTCCAGAAGACTACCATTGTGACTTAAGGAATCCCTGCCGCTCCCCAAAGTAAACAAAGTATTTCGATGCAACCTCATTTGCAGGGAGTGTGCTGCCTTGTGGTGCAGGAGAGTGGTCTCTTCCGTTCGTGTTGCGCCCTTTAAACAGCAGCATCCGTTCCTTTAGGTTCTGTGTCCTTCTTGGGTCCTTACCCGATGCTTTATATGCGTTTGTTGCTTGTGCAACCGTGAAACGGAGAGGTCTTCTAGACATTTGAGACTGGACTTCCATCTTAGGCAGAAACAAAAAGTTAAGATATTTAACAATTTAAAATATTATATTTAATTGCACAGGTGGTTGTTATTATTAATTTCATTTTTAGCTTCAGGTTAACTTTCAGTTCTAGGACACCTTCTAGACATTTCAGGAGACCTAATTTTCCTGACTACGTTTGCTGATTTCTAAGCACTGTTCTTCATCACAGGGAAATATTTAAAACTATCTGCATTTTTAACACAAAGGTAATCTGTCCTTTGGAGATATTTCACATACAAAGATTAATAATTTACATATGTTGCTATGGCAACTATATATCAAAGTATAATAAGTCTAGACTGTGCTATTCATGCCCTTTGAAACCAAAATCAAATGTAAATATCAAGGTTTTGATTCAAGCTGCCTAGAATAATTTACTAAAAATTAAAACAATAGTAATTTTTTTCCCCTGGACCGTCTACTTTTAGCATGAATTTTAAAGCTTACCAGCATGCCCGTGAATTTTCCTGTGTGAATTAGTATGATGTGCTCTCAGACTTTTTCCGTAAACGTCCCTGTTACATGCCTGTTTAAAGTAATTCTGATTCAACAGTGACAGCAAAAAGATTCATTAATATAATGACAAACTAATCCCTAATCAATAATAAGTACAAGTGGTTTCCATTTACTTACGGGACAAGTGGGTGCAAAAAAAAAAATCCTTGAAAACAATTTGTCTCTCTTTATCACTATATTAATTTTAGAGAAAGAAAAACTATGATGAAAGCTATGCCTCTAGAGAGCTCTGTAGCCGCAATTAATGGTGATGGCTTGGTCTATGAGAAGGACTGGCTGGATTACCAGCTGATGTGCTTTGTACTGCTTCCCTCCTACAGCTCACCGAGCGCATTTTTTTGCATCTATTAAATGTAAAGGAAAGTGTTTGAAAATCTGTTTCTAATTCGTCTATACTGTTTGTGAAGGGTATGGCATGTAGCATTGGTTCTAGTAAAATAGATCAAAACCAGAGGAAAAGAAGTGTCTGTTATGGATTTTGACTGTTATATGATAATTAGTTGTTGCGTCATCAAAGGTAAGAAATAGCTTCCAGGTGAGAACAATTACACTGAAAAGGCTTTCTGAGCTTAGGAAAACCACTGCTCAGGGAGTGGGGGAGAAGTGGAGGGAGGAGGTTATGACAGCATATTCCCAATAAACATAGGAGATAGTTTTTCAGAAAAGTGTGGAGTTGTTTCCGCAGGCCACATGAATGCTTGGCGTTTACATGGGTTCCAAGAGCAATCGGACAATAGATGGAAAAAATCCAGTGAAGGCTATTAAATACGAGGATGTGACCTTTGGTTCAGGAAATACTGGAGTTGAGAAAGAGATTTTGGAGAAGTTTCACTGTGTAATAACCCCGTTTCTTACATTTCTCCTTAGGTATTTGCTATTGGCCACTGTCAGAGAAGGATTACTGGGCAGGACGGATATTCTGTTCTTCATGTCAGGCAGTGCTAACAAGACATTGGTGCAAGAGAAGCAATATTTTAAAAAGAAGTTTGCACCTCCTAGCAGCACCCCAGCCTATGAACTGAACGTGCATCTGTCTGTATGCTTTTTCAAGAGCTTGTGTCTGGTGTTTTTGATCTCTATCTCTATAAAAACCAAAGCTGAGCCTGTACTGCTATAAAAATAATGGGAAGCTTAGGGCTTCTTCACTCAGAAACTTGAAAAATTGGAGGCAATTTCCTGTGTCCTGAAGGATCTAGTCAGTGAAACATCTAGGAAAATAAAATTTGTGCAAAACCTATTCAATTTATGCTCTTTAGGCCTTTTTGCAAAAGGAGAAAAGTTGATGACATAGCCAACTTTCAGTTTGGAAGCTTGGAAAGTATGGTCAAAACTGTCTGGACATTTTCTAGCAGCTCATTCATAGTAAATCTGTGAGCAACAGAAAGCCAGACCCTTGCACCCACGCATGATGAGTCTTGCAAGCTGGAGAGGGCTGGAGCTCCAGGGAGTGAGCGCACTTCTTTATGTAGATAAGATGAGACGACATATGGCTTAGTAGCTTGTCTTGGCTTCTCTTTACATCAGCATTTTGTTCTGGCTTGAGAAGAATGGGACTGAAATTGTGAGGATGAAAAATGAGCGCGTTTAAAAAAAAAAAAAAGGCATATATTTTGTAGGGTTTGGTTTCTTTTCAGCAAAGGTTACTAGAATACATTGGTAAAAGCTTTAGGATAAAATGCATTCCCATCTGAAAGCAGTTTGACTTACTATCTTAAATCAAATTTCTATTGAGTTCACAGCTCAAAAATCATTTCAGCTGGCCCACTTTCTTGCTCTTAGTTAAGGACAAAGGGTCAGTTTAGGTCAGAGTAAAGGCATATACATACATGGGAATATGGTGAGGTTTCTATTGCTGTAACTAATTCAGAGTCTGTTTTACAGATAGGTTGTGAATGTCAGTCTTCCAGCTAGGATCCAACAGCCATCTTTCAGAAATGCTAAATAAATCTGTAGAGAAAACAACCCTCAAATTTTGCAGTCTTTTGTTTAAGAAGAATATCTCTGCAGTAGGGTTTCTTTAAATTATTTAAGATTTTTCTTCTTTCTCCCACATATTTCATTTCTCCAGGCTTGAAAAGCCTTTGAATACTGCATATTAAAAAGAGCTTTCTTCACTGGAGCTCTGCTCTTAAGAAATAAATAAAAAATAAAAATCAGATGTGGTTTGTGAGCAAGATCCATGCTGGTTATCTAAAATTTTAAATATTTAAAACTGTTCTGCTTACAACATATTCTATATTCTTCTTCCTTCTCAGCAGTGAACGCAAGGTTGCACAAGTACATCTCTGCTCTTGTTTTAGGCTATCATTGTCTTCAAAGAATCTGGTATAATAATAGCAGCTATAAAAAGTTTTGAGAAAAGAAATCCTTTCATGCACTGCTCTTCTGACTCCATGGTGGAAAGTTAGTAATGAATTATTTATAGGAGAATTTTAAAAAGGTCTGCCGATAATTGTTTTGGAGGACATTTAACATATATAGGTGTGGAAGTGTCCCTCTTTTTTAAAAAAGTACGTTGTCATCTCACTTTAAACTGTAACAAGGCCTTCTTATTGCTTCTGAATCTATTAATGATCTGAAATGGCAATGGTGGAAGTTCAGCACAAGGACTTATAGTAACCGTAGGAGGCACGTAAAAACTGTGAGGTCAGGCAAAAGGTTTTTTGGCGTCTCTTAAGGCTGAGCGGGCGACAAGAAGTGAACGGTGTGCAGCTCGAGCGATCGATAGCTGTGGCTTTGGGAGGCGGAAGGGGGAAAGGAGAGGGACGACCCCTTAGTTTCCCGGCCCCGTACCGAGGCAAGGGTTTTGTGCAGTGTCAGTGTGGGGGGAGCAGTGGATGATATGTCTAAGGAAATCCTCCCCGCCTCCCTTCCGGACGATATATAAAAATATAAATTTAATAATACCAGTAGTCACCTGAGAATTCGGTTTAGGAAGGTAATTAATTTAGCCTTGTCAATGTATGACTACTCCCCCCCTACAGAAATGTGTTGCTGAAGAAGAGAATTCTGGCTATAAATACACAAATGAATACACGAGGGGGGAAAAAAAAAGAAAAGATAGACTGAGAACAAGTAGTAATAAAAAAAAAAAAAAAGCCCTATACTGTTCACATAGCTGAAAGCACAGAAGGTGCTTCAGGTGATGTGCCAGTTTTTAAGAGCTGCTGAGGAGAAGTCTTTACTCCACGTTTTCCAAAGCTGCGTGGACAGACACTCTGACCTCGAAAAGCCGAATGCGGGAGTTCCCTTGTAAACGTCCCCCAAAGAATTATGAGATAAAGTACCAAGTTTCGGGCGAGACAAAACAGGCTGGGGAGGGGGGTGGTTCTCTGCTTGGATGGAGCCCACTGATGGATCTTTCCAATGCCAGTCTCGGCCACTGAACGCTCTCAGCTGTCAAGCGCCGAGCAACTTCCAGCTGTCAGTTTAAGTGGGTGAATTTTGCATATTTCCTGGGGAACGTGGCTCATCCATGCTCTTGCCTGGGAATTTGGGTGTTTGCCGAGTCCTTTTGTATCAGTGATACAAAGAGGGCTGTGACACTAGTGACAGCTCTCCTGTTTCTCTCTCTCTCCCCCTATCAGAAATTGTCACAAAACACTGCTCTCCAGCGTGTATCTGCAGACTGCATATAAAATGTCCTGGTTTGTGGGTACTTCAAAGCTGTCTTAAGAGCTGCTCGAATGTGCTCGATGACAGCCACACAAGGAAAAATCTTGATGTTAAGTTCCCGCCTTTGAATCCAAATCCCTGCTTCCTAAATGCTAGGTTCTTCGCTCATCAGGGGACTCAACTGTATGTGGCTCCTGCAAAGGCTCTGCTGTCAGAAAAGATGTGGTCTCGTTTCTACCAAATCCTTACGCAATCTGTAAGATACAGGTGACGTTTTGAGACAAAATGAAATTTGTTTCAGATGAGAGGGATTGTGAAGGTGCTGTTTGGATTTTTGAAGCAATTTGCCATCTAGAAGTGTTCTGGGGAGATTAGATAAGAAGCAAAATTTGAGGAAAAGTTTGTTTTTCCTCTCACTTTGTTCAAAGCTGTGTTATAGATTCAGTGGACGTTTTTGTTTGCTTTGACACTGCTGCTATAGCAGGAGAAGGCATGCAGATACCCCATATTGCTGCAGCACAATTACTACTGGAGTGTACCTGATGGAGGGAGGATTGGTATTTCTGCTAGGAAAGAAAACAGTTTCTTCAGGACAGTGGGGCAGTTTTATGCCTACATCTATCAGCGAGACTTAGTTGTATGAGTTAGGGTCTACTTCATCTTGGTTTAGATGTCTAAAAAAGTGTGTTACAGTAGATTTCTTTAATGCCAAAGACACCTCCAGAGGAGGAGAAGAGCCGTCTAATGCATCTTAGATGTCTATTTTACAGTAATTAGATCTGAATTAAGTGTCTGCAAGTTAGATATCTAAGGGAAGGATGAATCCCGTGCTGCATGTTTGTGGCAAAAATTACTGTAGTTGCATCAAAAATGAATCTAAGAAACTGAGCTTTAAATATGTGTGTCTATGAAGAAACAGCAAAAAGTGTGTTGAGTTTTAGTAAGAGCTTTTTAGAGGAAATTAAGTCAATATTCCTTTTTTTTTTTTTCTGTTAGCAAGAGAAATAGATGATGAAGTTGGGATTTTTATTGTTATTATTTTTTTTATTATTATTGTTTGCAGTTCTGTTTCTTCACAAAGTCCTCTCTCTGTGAATGCAGGGGGAACATCCCTGAGGCGGTTTCCTTGTTCAAAATCCTGAATTTGTTTTCTAGCCAGATAAGACATGATTATAAATTACAAACAGGAAAAGGATTTGAACCGGGAGAAGAGTTTCTTCCCTTAGTCTTTAAGGACAGATCTGACAAATATCTGGAATGGCAAAGACGCAACAGATCCTGAACTGTGGTAGGGGAATAGGCTTTTTAAGGTCCCTTCCAGCCTCTTCATACCTGAATAGTGATCACATTACACAAGATTTACAAGGGCTATTGATATCTGATCTAGAAAGGGAATAATAATTAACCTAATTAGAATTTAGAATAAATTTGGGTTGGAAAGAGCCTCTGGAGGTTGTCTGGCCCAAGCTCCTGCTCAGAGCAGATCAAGCTTCAAAGTTGAATCAGCGTGCTTAGGGTCTTGTGCAGTTGTGTTTGACTATCGCAGAAGACAGAGATTCTGCAGCTTCCTTGAGCAAGCTGTCGCAGTGTGAAACACTTCTCATGAGGGAAAAAAGTGTTTTTCTTTACATTTAGTTAGCTAGCTAGTTCTGCCACTGCAATTTCTCTGTGCTGCCTCTCATCACTTTGCTGTGCATCTCTGAGAAGTCTGGCTCTGTTGTCTCTGAACTCCCCTTTAGGTAGCTGAAGACAGCAATTAGATTTCTGCAGGATAAGCAAACCCAGCTCCCTCAACCTCTCCTTGTATGAAACTAAAGTCTTTTTCCTGGAGTGATTAAAAACTGTGCGCCTCTGAGAGCGCTGTGGATATGAACAGCAGCGTTCCAGTTCGCGGTCTGGGTGAGAAGCCTTTCACTGGGTGCCTTTGATAACTATCCTCTGCAACCTGCTCTTCCAACACCTTTCTTCGAATGCTTAAACAAAGAAAAGGAACAGTTTTGAGTGCAGGGTACCAGGAATGAAAAGTAATTAAAAAAAAAAAGTACCACAGGCAGAAGAAGAGCACAATTACAAGCACCATCAGAGCTGTTGCTCTCTGGGAATGCAAAAGACAGTTCAAAGAAGACTCCTGAAGACTCCTCCTTTCAGTTTCATACAGTGCTTGTCCTATATCTGCAAGCAGCACAAGGCAGTAAAAAGGAAGATAATCTGAAGGTTGCCACCTTCAGCTATTTGCCTCATTTGGTTCTGTGCAGCATGTTTTCAGTTAACTCAAACAGAGAAGGATAAATACAACATTAGCTTAGATGGCTGGAAGGGTTACTGCACTCCATGTAATGATAGTCCATAGGCTCAGGGGCTACAAAGCATAGCTGATGAGAGGTGGGGGAGCCAAATCTTGCAGAGGGTGAGGGGCTGAGTCTCTGATAAGAAAATGGTTTATGACTGGGATGTAAGACGAGGCAAGTAGGCAGAGGCTCTGGGGACACCCACCAGCAGTGCAGCCAGCTTGCTGCACGGTGCAAGTTGTAGCCCCAAATCCTTGTCAGGCAGTGCTCAGACTAAGCTGTGAAAGTAACCGGGAATCCAAGACCCCACGTCCACCAAGGGAACAGAGCTGAAAAGAGCAAAAACTTTCACTGCTGTGTAGGAGAGCTAAAAAGTGAGTTTGTTATTGAGTTTGAATTAAATGTCAATGTCATGCCCTAGCGCTGTCATAGGGACCTACCCTTTGAAAGGAGTGGGGGAAAGCCAGAAGAGAAGTTTGAGGCTGCTTTCCAGGAATAAGGAAGTTCCCAGAAGAATACAGAATTGATCTATAAGAGCCTAATTGTCCCATGATTTGGCATCAGAAACATTTTTCCTGACCTGAAGCCACAATGTGAAAGATGTGCTTGCCAGGCATGTTTCACCATAGAACAGACAGAAGAGTCCTCAGGCTTGATTCTGTGGGTACTGTTGAAAAGTAAGAAATTTTATTGTGGAGGTAAAATTAAAAATTTTTATTTACCGGCTGAAAGATTTTAGGGTCTATAAATACTTGTTTCTTTTTCTTGCAGACTGTCACTTATGCATGGAATCAAGATATGGTCAGTGCTAGCCAGACCATCCTGAGGGATTTATTGTGTTATCTGATGGGCTTTCTCCATGAAGATGCTCATTACCTTTCTAGTTTGGGGGTGGCATTCATGCTTGGAAGGCCTCTTCTGGTCTCTTGTCTTTGGAGTGTTTCATCTTCGTCCTGATATAGCACTAGGATCATCTCTGAGTGCCCCCTCTAAATAGGATCAAAAATATTGCCTACAGTTGATTATTTCTGTAGCCTAAAACTTTTGTTCTTTCATGTAGGGATCACCTGTTAAGTGGATGTGGGATTTTTATTGGTCTCTCTCAGTGCTCAGTCTTTACCTTTTGGTGGTTATATAAAAACAATCTTAATGTTGTTTATTTGTTTTTGATAAAGCTTGCACGTAGTGATTGTTGGGCAGCTGATCTCTGCAATATGACTGTGCAAACTCTTCTTGAAGTCAGCATCTTAATTTGCTTCTGAGCTCAACATTGAAAAGAGCACTTTCCACAGTGTCACACGTCCATGGGAGGACTGTTATTAAAGCAGCCTGATCCCATTTCAATATGACTTTTAAACAGGCCATATTTTTAAGTGGGTCCTTGTACCATATACTATTTGACTTTCAAGTTTTAGTTTGCTTTGATGTGTGTAGGGAGAGGAAATGGCTCACTAGAGATAAGTCTGATACCACCTCCTCCTCCTCTTTTTTTTTTCTCTGCCCACAGCATCCCCTAAGCAGTGCCTTATAGTCTCTGGTGTATCTTGTTCTTTTGTTGTATTGTGTTTGAATCCTCTGTAATAGAGCCTTCTCTCAACTGCGTAATCTCGGGCTTCTCCCCTGACAATGATTCACTGGTGTATCTGAGAACATCATTTAGACCACTTCCTCTTAGGAAGACCTAAGAGCTCCGCATCTGTCCTTCAGGAAATATTTTATTGGCGCAAAATATTAGCAGTGAGGTACACTTTTTCCTTCTCACTAATATCTGCTATGATTAGATGCGGTGAGATGGAGCCTGGCTTGGAAGCATGCGTTAGCATTAGAACAGTCCTTTTGCGAACATGCAGAGAGGTCAATAAGTACATGAATATAAATTAGCTTGGTGGACTAGTGTGGCCATTAGCTGGGTCGAGTGTTCCTATTTCATATAATTGTTTGCTGCACCTGAATTAATTTGAGTGTTTAAATCCTGCATATTAATTCTGTGCTGCAGGATGTAAAGCTTTAGACTAATCCCTTTAATACTCTTCAGTATAAACACCTTAATCAAGCAACAGCTTTATAATTAGTTCTACTTCCAGACTGGATATAATTTACTCCTTTTATTGCTCATAACTTATTCCAACTTTTAATCGCAATGATTAGAATCAGAGTGTAAGCTTAAACGGTCTCTCATAGAAACTGGGGTAGCTGCAAGAGACGGGTTTGTAAAAATCCAAGCCTTGCAGAACAAAGATTCTGCCCTGCTTTTTTTTCCTCGGCATCACTAAGAGTATCTCTTTGTTGTGTCTTTTAATCATGGGATTAAAATTATAGGATTAAAACCATAGGATTGAGTTCAGGAGCTTTATTTATTTATTTATTTTAAAGTGTGATCCAAATAAAGTTACGTGTGTTTGTTCTGCTGAGTGTGAAAAGTGCTGACATTATTATAATATCCCCTATATAGGGTAAAACTCCTGGTAAATAAATAATGATTTAGCTTCTCAAGATGTGCTGTTCTATTCTCCTTTTCATCTGTTTCCCCATTGAACATTTGGAAGAACAAATAATCTCGGCAATAAGAGCATTTTGATGGTCAGGTTACACTGGGAGACAGCATTTTAAATTGAGTCTTAATTTGGCATTTAAATTAATATATTAAGACAGTTATTTGTGTTAATTACAGGCCAGTAGATTATTAAAAATACACTCGTTCAGCTCGGGTAAAGCTGTAGGAGAGAAACCTCACAAAGCATTGTTAAATATTAATGAGTATGCTTTTAATAATCAATTGAACCACATTTAATATACGCTAACTATCTTAATAAATCTAAGTGAAATGCATGTTGAAGCGCTAAATGAAGAGGAGTTATTTTGAATTGATCTGGTGTAAATACAGGTAGAAAAATAGTGCTAATGCTGCTTTTTTTTTTTTTTTAAACTTATTAGTAATATATGTTGTACTCCAAATTTGTTTCCTGGCATGACACAAACTTCTGGTCAACTACTGTGGCTGAAAGCACACCACATAGGGTGTACGTCATATCTCCTTTACCTGATATGCTGATGACTCCATAGAAAAACTAAATAGCAATATTTTGAACCCTTTCAAAAAAGCCCTGATTACACATGTACATTTAAATGATTTGAAAATAATTATACTAGTTCAGAAAAACAGTTGCTGAAATATTAACGTTAAAAATAAATGTGTTTAGTGGGAGTTGTCTGTAAGGAAGTCCCTAATCCAATTTAGTCCCCTGTCCAGCAGTCGATTGAATTTGTCCATATGAACATGCTCCTTTGGAGTCTGTGGTACCATCCATCCTGTGGGGCTTGTGCAGTCTGGAGGACTCTCTGCAATTGTCATCTCCAGATATGGATCAACACATGCCTTTGCCGTATTGGAGACACAGTGAGGGAGCTGTGATATACACCAAGAAGTGCTCAAGTTTGGATGATCAGGAAGGAAGACTGTGGGGCACACTTGCGCTACAGGTAGGCCCAGCTGTACAAATTGTGTTCAGGAGTAGAGCAGGCCCAACTGGAATTAATGGCACTAAATTTATTTTGCCTCAGACTTCTGCAAGTACTTACAGGTTGCGCCTAGTGATTTTTACACTCTCTGAGTTTAGTTGCTATCTCGAGCAAGAGCCCTGTGTTTAATTTTGGATGACCACAATTATGTCCCCGAAATGTGATTTCTATAATTAAATGTTTTGCTGTGACTCTAACTGCTAGGTCGAAATTTACTCTTAGGTAAAAGGCTGCAGAAATTTCCTACTCTGAAGTAGTGATCCTTCTTTTCCATGGCTGTTTACTCACCTATTTGGAGACCTGTTCCCTTCCCAGGTACTTTTCTACACAAAGTCCACGTATGCGGACTTTGGTATGAGGGATGTGATTTTTGCTGCTCGTGATGGGCAGGAGCGCACGGCTGCGCACGGTGTACGTTGTCCTGTGGGTGGTTGTCCTCGTGCGTTTATATTCTAACCTGGAATCTAACTCTACCTACCAGAAATGTGCAGCTAATATGAAAGAAAATAGAGTTTTCTGAGGCATATGGGCAACAATGTTAAACCAGGTGTTTAAACCAGAGCTTTTTCCCTGCTGTGGAAACCTGAATTCACATCATGTCTTTCAAACTCTTTCCCCTTCTTATGACCCCTCATCAACTGTAAGGCATTGGAATAAGACTGGATTGGCAGCTGATCCAGGCTAAAGAAATCAGGATTAAATTTAAATTGTATTGCCCATGAAAGATATCAGAATTAAAATAACAGAGGATGATGTGGAGAATATTTGATTAGGCAGGTTCAATGTTTTTCCCAGTTACCAACTTATTCTTTTCATAATAACTTCCATTTTTCTAAATGTTTGCTTTAGTACTTAGCTATTCCCTCCCCCCCCCCCCGATTTTATCCTTTCCCTGCACTACTGAATAAAAAGGAGGTTAAAAGGGGAAAATTTCCTAAAATTCTACTTTTCCCTTGTTTGATTTTCTCATAGGTATGGTATTATCTAGTCAGAAAGACTTCCTCCAGCAGCCTTTTGGGAAGTGTTCTTTGTTAAAGGAAGTCTTTTATTTCATTCTGCCAAGGAAACGAACCAATTTGATATGATCCTTTTATCCCAGAGAAAGGGCACAACTTCTTTATTTTCAAGGTTGTGCATTTTTTCCAACTGTAAAACGTACTCCACTATTGAAGCCATAATTATATGCACTTGTCAATCAATCTTAACCTACTACAGTGCGGTTATGGCGTTTTATCTAAAAAGTGAAGGATTAAAGGCTTTGAATGAAATGAAAGGTACACATAGTAAAGAAAGTATAATGCACATTATTACATTTCTGGAGAGGCAGATGTAGGAGGGAGGGATATACCAATATTTGATTTGTCGCAGCCATTAAGGAATTATTTAAGGATACCTACCAAACGTTTAGGTTGTGACATTTTGCTTTCCTTTTTGTTCTTCTCGCAAGCACTTGCAGGATCCCATTTATAAAGTGATTATGTAGTGTATACACTACATCACATCAGGAAATGGTATTTAAAAATAAATTAACTAAGGCAAAAGGTAAATAATGTCTACACAAGACACCTATCTTAGTCTCATAACGTAGGAAGATCTCATGATATAGAAGGACTGTGTGTTCATGCTTTTTACTGTCAGTTGCATTTATTAAAATTTGAAACCTGGTAGTAAAAACATGTCACTAATTAGCATCTTCCCAGCAAGAAGCTGAAGTATAAGAATTCTGTTCCTTAGCTTAGTTGACTCTCATTTTCCCAGGGTAGTGGAGCGGTGTGCTACAGCAAGCACAGCAATCAGACAAAATCTATGTAAATTAGGCAATGGGACTGTACTTGTACAACTTTGGAAAACAGTAAGTGGGTTTCTGTAGACACCTGGGCAGCTTTGACAGTAGCCGGAAGAGGATGTGGTGTGGTTAGCATCGCTTCTGCATTTTACACTGCCTAGTTAAGAGTAATAGTGGAGAACAGGGACCTGATTAATCTATCATTTAGGTAACCTCTATGGAGGATAACCAAGAGCTGACCCCTAGCTACCATCCTGTGTTCCTTTTTCTTTTTTCACTCTGTCTCCTGCATGCCTTTTTTGAAATGGATCAAGCCCTGAAGTAATGCAGAAGACTTTATTGAATTGCTTGTGAAGATCTGTGTTTGTATTCTCCTCGCTAGGCAACAGTGAGGGAACCATATGAACTCAAAGTTGTTGAATGTGTATTTGACTGTCCTTTGGCTTGGTCAGCTAAGCAGAAGCTAAGCTTGCCAGAGGATTGCACACCTGGCTGTGCTGTTTCTCCTTGGGGATTTTGGTGTTGTAGAAAGCTAGGAAATTCCCCTTCTTTTATTATCAGCGCCGTCATTGCTGGAACCCAACATAAGAACTTGCTGAGGAGCGGAAGTCCACAGCTGGTGGCCTCAGGGCTGATAATGAGGCCATGGGTAGCTTTGCAGAGCAGAGCAGTGGGATCTGGAGAGCTGACGGAGAAGTCGGCTTCAGGACCCTGTCCTTAAGGTTACCGTCACCGTCCAGCAAACTGTTATATGCATATGTTCCAATTTGCATTGCATGTAAACACTTCATAATTTTGAGAAAACAATTTTTATGACTCCTGTTTTCTTGATGGGGAAGGGAAACAAAATATTGCTCTCAGATTTTAATTTCAATGACAGTAAGGGTCTTTGGGAATCCTGGCCTAAGATCGCTCGGAAAATGTGACAGAATAAGAAGTTTGAATAGCTAATTCACTCGAGCTTCTTTCTTTTCTGCTGCCTCAGGCTTTTCATTTATTTCACAAATTATCCCCTGCCTTCCTCTTGTTCCAACCTCTCACTGCCAAACTGCATAGTTTCCTTCCTAAGCCCTGGATCTCTAAATTTTCCAACTGGACCTTTGTTTTCAGGATTCTTCTCCCCACCCTGTATACGTTCTGCAGCAGCAGAGAGATCCTGAATACAGTAGGCACATTCAGAGGGAAGGATAAGACTGCTTTGTTTATCAAACAAGTTCTTTGCATTTTCCCCATCAGACTATGCTATTTGACAATTTTCCTTCCTCAGTGGGCCCCATAGAATTTTTTTCCTTTCAGTAAGAAAACTCATAAAAATTGTATATTGAGAGAAAATGTAAGTATTGTATTTATGCAACTTACGGCAAAGTCTCAATATACTCCATTAGAATTAGAATGCTTTTTTTTTTCCTGTGTACATCTTAACTGCTACGAGAGCAGAAGTTAGATGGTTTTAGTTTTTGCTCATTCTAATGTCTAATACATTTGTAATTGGTCATTGGTCCTTCTTTTCCCTTTTCTCTCACTCCAGAATGGAGAAAGATTACTCTTAAGTGGAAGTTAAGAAGCATAGAACATAGGGTTCATGTACTTTCTGTCTTAAACTTGTTAAAAGTACCTGATACAAATGTGAAAATTTAGTTGAACTTGCGAAAAGAATGACCTAGGTGCTGTAAAGTGGAAAACAATAAGAGATGTTTTCTTAACCTCAAATTTTGGATGAAGAGTCTGATGGTAAACTGTAGTTACACAAATGCCGTGAATGTATCTTTTTCTTGCTTTCTTGCCTGATCTTAAAATTCAGAATTTGAATTTATTCAGGCAATCTCTTAAGCAGTGAGATAAAATGAGCCTTCTCATTAAAGCGCTCGCAAAGGCTGGTTTTATAAAGGTCTTTGGCTTTTAGCTCACTAAAAAGTCATTAGCATTTTATTCATTATATCATAATCTCACTGTTCCTTTAAAAAAAAATTAACGCAGTGTATATAATTAACTTATAAACACTGCTTTCCATACAAATCATATTGTTATGTTTGAGTATAGAGAAATACTAAAGTTAATGTATAAATAAAACCTTAGAGTAACTCTCTACGCATTTGATCTGTTAGGGACCTAGACATGTTCCCACTGAAAAGAATGGTAAGATATTCTTGACAAATTTTCCCTAAATTATAGAACTAAAATAATAATAACAAAAAGCCTAAACCCCAACATACCAGTTTATATGCTAAACTTCTAAGTTAACTCTCTGTTTCTGAGGGACAGAGTGGCTTAGAATTGGGTATGACGTTTTTTGGCTGTGATGTCTGCAAATATTTTTGACTCCGGTGCAAACAACTTAGGCCATCTTGGCATAGCTAACTTGAAAATGTTTTGCTGGTGTGGGGATTGAAATGGAGACGGGAGGAGAGGGAGCGAGTGAGTGGTGCTGGCAATGGCCCCTCGTTCTGAAGCCTCCTGATGAGCGAATGCGCACGGCTTTTCCTTCCAGACGTCTCCTACGGAAGCACAGCAGAGACTGGAGTTGGAGTTTCCCATTTTCCACACAGACAAACTTTTAAGTTATTTTCATACCTCTTCTTGGCTTAAAAACCTCAGGATGGTTCAGCACAGTCCCATTTTTCAGTGAAAACATTTCAAAGGGCTTGGATTTGTTTTAAAGCACAAATGACACAAGTGATGAAAGCTCTAAAAGAGCCCCTGAATAAAAATGTCAGATTTTTTTTTTCCACCTCTATGTGCGCCGATGGTCTGGCTACCTTCTGAGAGCAAGGAAGTAAGAAGATTTCAAAGTAGGCAGAATAACTGAATACAGTCAATCCAACCGAAAATCCTTACTGAGTGCCTCCGTGGGCTGCTTACACTTGACGCTGGCAAGTAGAATAGTGCTCAGCTTAAATTTCATTTTAGCTTAGCTGTTCTTCCTTAAAGCTACTAGTGTGCAAGCAAACAAGCATGCAGGACCAAATTTACGAGCCTCTTAAGCAGTGATGATGCCCACGTATAACGGAGGGCAAAATTTGGCTTGTTCTTTATCTTCAGACCTCTCTTTCTCTCAGAAAATCATCCTAAAGAGGCATACATTCAATAAAATATTACTTCAAGTGTGTTTGCAGCCCCTTGCTAGTGTTTATTGGGTTCAGCAGAAGAGGGTTGCTGTTCAGCCTGTGTTGGGTTACAGAAAGCCTCGGCTGATCCGTTAGCGCAGCGCGCTTTGCCTCTTTTGAGCTCCTAGGCAACGATAACCTCTCACCATGATTACAGAGCTTCCTGCAGACAGATGGGGCTAATCCCAGTGCTCCATCAATTTAGTAATCTATTCCAATCAGGACGTGATGGATTTGATAGGCCATCTGTAGCCAAGTGAGACAGATTCAAGACAGGTCAGACACTGTGAGGCTTGCGAAATCTTGCAGAAAAGCTTTCCGCTGTCATGCGCGTACAATTGTGCCAACAAGAAAAAATGAAAAGGAGGGGTGGGGGAAGGACCAAGGAAACTCCTCTCCTGCCCCCAGTTTTAGAAGAGAAAATTCTATTTTAACTATAGTACTAAGATTATAACTGGGAAGACTGAGTAAAACTCTTCACATGGTACTTCATGTGTTGAAAGGGGCATGGAAAACCTGTGTGCAAATTGTGTCAAATTCAGGTGAATATGCTTGGTTGAAAAAAGTGGGAAGGGAAGAACAAACACCTGAAATGTTTTTGAAGAAATGTTTCATTTCAAAGTAACCCCAACAGGATGAATTGCTGCTTGGATCAAATAGGACATTGGTTTGAGCACAGAGCACTTCATTTTAGTGAGGTAGAGCTGGAGAAAGTGTTTTGGGTTGACTTAAAATGACTTTTCCATTCCCCACCCTTTTGCAATTCCAGCAAAATTAATGCATAATAACCTGTAGATCTCTATTAATGACAACCAGCTAAATGCCTGTACGTTCATGTAGGTTTGATTTCTAATATCAGCCTCTAAACTCTGGCCCTTGCTTTGAAAGAAGCTTAAGTGCATGATCCTGCCCATGTAGAGTTTTGTTGACTTCATTGGGAGCTGAAGGTCAACAGGACTGTTTGGAAGATCACACCTGACTGTTTTGCTGTCACCATCAGCCAAGAGTGAGTGTAGCACTCCTTATGTGTAATGAACAGTGAGCTAAAGAGGCCTTTAAGAAGTGTAGATCCTAATTATTGCTTTGGTGTGTATTGGAAGCAGTAGAAGCTGCAGTGAAGCGCCCCCCCCCCCTTTTTTTTTTTTTTTACTGGAAAAGATGTACTATATCTGTGGCAAAAAGCAAAGACATGGATTTTTATGTTTTAAGAGGAATAATGTTGTTCAGTTATTAAATAACGTCACAGATCCTGTTTCCAATCTTTTTACTATATTTTCTGGTGACTCACATTGCTGCACCTGATTTAACTATGAGTGAAAATTAGAAATACGCTAAATAATTAAAGTGAAAGAAGTTAATAATAGCATTATAACTGTTTTTTAATGCAAAGTGTAAGTTATTCAAGAGAAAGTTATTTTGTGATATTGAAGTTATATTTTCTCTATGCTCTCTGGATATTCCTTATCTTTCGATGGCGGTGCTTAACTGCAAGAATTAAATAAAAATTCCTTAATCTTTCCAACCTACTTTGCTGTAGGGCTAAGCTGTACCCAGCAACTGTTAATCTGGAAGTTTTATCTAGGCTTCCAAAGGGCAGGTTCATGAATGCTTTTAAAATAACATTAAATACTGGACATATAAACTTAATGTTTTCTATTCTTCTGCTGGTGTTGTAAATCAAGGAAAATCTTTATACGGTCTGCTTAGTGTCTAGCAAATAACATCTCTCCAGTGTGTGTGAGTGTAAATTGGTGTAAAACTTTTTTTGAAATGAGCAAGGAAGTGAACCTTTGTTTGTCCTAAACTTTCAGGAATACGATGAACATCATCTGGAGAGCTTTTTAGTCAATAGATATACTTAAAGCAAACAGTGGCGGCAATTTTGAAATGTGATTCATATTAGTATGCTACTTCTGAGCATTTCCTCTCAAATCCCTTGCAACATAACCACATCAAACTACAATCCTATGTCTACCTTGGGTTGCTGCTTAGCCTGAAGCTTTTTGAGGATGTTCTTTGGTTTAGCTCAGGTTTTGCAATCTAATCACTACTGCGTATGGCTGAATTCCCCACTGAGCTTTAATAGCATGTTAGAATAGAGTGTGAAAAAGTCAAAGGAAATGACTGCCTTTAATAAATATAAAAGATGCCTTCTCTTTCTCTAATTTTAAATTCAAGGATGCCTCCACATGAATAGATTCAAAGCCAGGAAACACACAATAACAGGTCTGGTTATACGGTTTGTTAAACACAAAATAGAGCTGTACAGCACAACCTTGGTTTCTGTCATGACTGGAAAAGTAATAACATGTTTAGAAAAGAACACACTTTAATGAAGATACATCTGATGTGGGGAAGGAAAGGAAAGAAATTCTTCCATTTCAGCTGTCAAAGCAGACTGCGCGAGCACATCCATGCTCATTTTATGCAGTCTGCAGGGGGAAAAAAACAGTCAAGAGCTAATTAATTTTACAAGCCTACGGCAATGGAAATGTCTCCTCTATTAGACCCTGGCCATTAGGTTCACCGACCTTTCCACAGAGATCATGCCTCTCAACAAGACATTTTGTGGGAACTCGGAGTTGCATTTCTTCATGAAGAGCAAGGTTTGAGGTGACTTGCACTCTGCTTGGATCCAGCTTCCTGGAGAAGAGGAGAAGTTCTCAGAGAAAGGGGAAGAGGGCAACCTAGTTAAACATCTCAGACATGTGCAACACGCCAGTTGGCCCGAACTGTTGCCAAAGTGTAAGGTAACTAAAATCTGCCTCGGGGCCTCAGTTGTCCACCATCCAATTTTCTATTGTATTTCAGTAGTATGCAGAGCAGCAAAAATATTAATGCACATTGTTGATAACGTAAAAATACATATTGTTATCTACAAAGTAATCTGTGTTCAATACATTCTTTGTAACTTTTTAAAAACTGTTTGTTTAGTCTGCAAAATCTTGAGAGCAAGCAAGGCCTTCCTAGGAGGAGTGTGATAAGGAAGGATAGCCGATAGCAATGGTGTATTGGTGACTTTAAAGGTTTATGCCTTACCAAAGATATATCCCGCTGTCTTTTCTCACTTGCCAACACTTACTTCTGTGCCCCAAGGTGGAGTAACCAATCTGAGCTTAAAGATACTGGTAAATCGGGCACAAATAGTAGTTTGAAAGCAGAGAGGGAAAGGCGTTTTACACGAGAGAAGATGTATTTTTCTTCCAGTCCTTTGTAAAGGGCGAATACAGGAGGGAACTGTTTAAGTTGTTAAATTTAATTGGAGGGCGGGGGAAAAAAATGTGTTTAATTATCAGCTGTATGTAAAGTTCTCCACTGATGTTAACGAAACATCTTTACTCACTGGATACAAGTTGTTTAAAAACATGCATGTGAGTATGTTCATGTTTTGTAGTTTTTACTCATTGGACAGTTATTTTTAAACTGCATTTTAAATAGTTTGACTTTAAATAATTTTCACGTCTTTCATAAACTTCATAGATTTCTGGGGCTTTTTAGAGACTGCAAGCAAAGTAGTATTACTTTAGACAGTTAAGTCTGAAACATGAGTTTTGAAGTCAAAATTACATATACTCTGTGTCTCAAGTAATGGATGGCCTTTTAGCATCTCATTTGCATTCGCCATCTTGCGTTGCATGTGCAGCCTAACAAAAAAGTGGTTCTTCCCTTTCCTTTTGGTGCCGAGTTGACTTGACAACCTGAAAGCAAGTCCTGGAGGGAAAGAACAAAGTGAAGTGAACGGCAGTCGTCATTTATGCTTGATGTGAAAGGAAGGAAGAAAATTAGGAGACTGTGGGCTGAGAACAGTAGCATTTTCCCTGTGTTTGTGAGCTGTTCTCGGGCTGCAGATGGTGGCTCGTGGTTTCTGGGCTGGAGAGAAAGTGGTAGAAGCTCGTTGTTTGTCGAACAGGGGTTTAACCTCCTGCCAACCTGAAAAGAGGGCTCAGGGCTAATATGATCTTCACCAAGGAAGCATGCAGCATGGAAAATCCCACAGTGTTCCTAAAGTCAAAATCCTGGTAGATATTGATAAAGGGGTGAGGAGACGAGAAAATAAAATGTGGGATACTTTGGAAAGGCAAAGGTATTCCCTGTCTTCTTTATCTCTCCCCATGCAGCTGAAAATTTCTTTCTTTGAGCTTTGAAGGTAGCTACTAGGTTCTAGTGCCTTTTCCCATAAATACTGATACTTTTCCCATGGTAAGCATCTTTTTCGATGTCACCATAAAAATTTAGGATGAAAACCAAGCTTGCTTAATAGGAGGTCTTTTATTTATTTGAGAGTTAAATTACCAAGAGGACTGATAAGGAATAAGCATGTTGCTTTTCAAACGAAGTCTTTAATAAAGACACAGCGTCACTGATTTGAGATGAAAACTTATATGTAGCTGAGTCTTCTGGAGATTGCATGGGCATTTGTGAAATGTTTAAGCAGTTCTCCCTGCATGACAAAAATCTGCACAGTTACCTTTAATCTAATAGAAAGCACATTCTGCTTAAAAATAAACGCTTTTTAAGAAAGCTGAGATCACAAGGGCAGTCAGAAGCAGGTATTAGTATTTTGTTCCTCCTGTGGTGCTAATATGGAACATCTCCTTTTAGTGTGGAAGAGGGAAGCTATTGGATTTATGAAATAAAAATATGGTCTCAGTGTGAAAACATAGAGCCACCATTTTACTTCCTTAAGGTGTAATTTATGACAGAATGAGACAAAGAAAAATAAAGCTCATCTATAAAATTAACTAAGTGTAATTAAATTGGGTAATGGGGCATATATAATATGCACTGTTCAAAAAAACTCAATGATTTATGCTTAAAATTGTAGTTTATGAGGTGTTTTGATTATGAGATAACAAATGAAGGAACCTCTATTCTATTTCCAACTCAGATCCGTCCTTAGACATCACTGTGTTGAAAACTGGCATTGATAGCTAACCATCACACTTTCTCTGAGCATTGCAAGGGATTTGCAGGGATTTCTTGCACAAGAATCACATATTCTGTTTTGGAGATTGGCCCACGTTTTTGTAAATCTTTTCTTCAGATCATTTAATGCATATATTGGTTAAGTAGTGCAACTGTGAAAAACGTAAGCCTATCTGTACATTATCAGGGAATCACTGTAGGCCTGCTGTAGTAACAGTCTATTTTGATGCTGGATTCTGGAACGATGCATGTATTTCCAAAATAACGTAGCGAAGAATTTAGCTTCAAACACAGTGTTGTGTTGTTTTACAGCATTGGCTAAAATCACCTAGGTAAAGCCATTACATTTTTATCTCAAGTATGTTGCTTTTTAAAATAAAAATCAAATTTACTATACAAAAGTTAACGGATGATTTGTGCATGTAATAATGTTAGGATATTTTTCTGGGTAGTGGTGGCCTATGAAATGATCTTGGCAAGCAGGAGAATTCCTTAACTGCAGTCACTAAACAGTGAATCTTTGAGATGTATGTGTAAATAATACATGTAAAAAAGTATATATATATTTGTAATGTATATTTTAGACTTACAAGTGAAACTTGGGTGATCTTTCAAATGAATTTTTTTCTGAGATCAGATTGAGATATGCTATTAAGGTTGCCACTAGGCAGCAATAACATCTTTATGAAGATGGTTTGCAAGTAATTCAGGCCAGACATCCTCACTTACATAGCGAACAGAATGCTGTTTATGACATTCATTACAGACACTTTTTTTGGTAATGAAGAAGAAATCACTAATAATCAAATGTTGTCCTTTTGCAAACACATGTACAAAACATTTCTCTGGCTGAGCCTGCGCTATGTAAGTTTTTTAAATCTAATTTTATGCTGTCCTTGTGTTTCCTTGCTGTGCGTCTAAGTTGCTTAGTTTCTCTCCATATATAAACGACTAAAAGTGTAAAGAGGCAAAGGACTACACTTACCTGATTTCCAATTTTCATGTTTGGTTTTCCTGCATTTAAAAAATTACTCTATTTTTGTCATAGTGGAGTAAATAAACCAATGCACCACCAGGATGTAGATGCCTAATTCCCAATGAGTTACTTATTCATACCTAGAAAAAATTCTGTACTTTGTAACTTATTGCATAATTGGGTAGGTGGTATAGGTTTTTTTGTTTTTTATTTATTTATTTTTTCAACTGTTGGGCATAGAGCACAAACGTTCATGAATATATTTCGGGACCAAATTCAGTGTCAAATCTTTGAATGTCCATTCAGTTTTCCCTCAGCCATTAGTTGTCTAAAGCTCCTTATCGTTTCTTCAGTTATTTATGCCTGGGTATTCTGTGAGCTCTGAACACTTAACCATTGCACGTAAGAGCCATCTCCAACAGAGCAGGCGTTATACGGGCACCTCTGCTCTCCGCGCTGGTGTGAGCTTGTTGCACACCACAAAGTCATATGGGCATGTTAGCTGGGCAGAGCTCTGACATTAACAGCCGTGTAACAGAGCTCTTGCTAAGTAACACGTTAGCGATTATCTTATTTTTCTTTGAGTAAGTTCTTAGTACTCAAATTCTGATAAGGGTTCTGGCACCTAAATATAATTGTCGTTGTCTAACAACATACTTAAGGATGCTTTTCTGCAAGCCCTTAGGCCAGCTAGCAGCCTGGTTTTTCCGTTTAAGTTTTGCTTGCGAAGGAAGATCTGTTTTTGCTATTATAAATGTAAATTTCTGCCAACTGTAAGTGGTAGGTTCCCTCTCGAGCTCCTCGTACTTCCAGTGCATGAAACGGGGCAGGAGTTCTACTAAACGTCGATCTCTTCGGCGACGGCGCGGGAAGACTTTGCCGATGAGTTATTCCCCGTGCTTGTTCTGTGTCTTGACTTTTCATAAGGTTCTCATTACTGACAAACATCAGCAGTGAGCGAGCGCTCTAATCACACGTAACATCTGTTGTGCGTTTGGTTGCCTGCAGAACTTAGCAGCTCCAGAGGAACCGGGGATGTGAGAGTTGTTTTTTTTTTTTTTTTTCTTTTTCCTCAAATGCTCGTTATTGACATGGGGTTTGAGCCGTGTTATAAAATCAGCGGCGAGTGTAGGTCTGTTGGTCGTAGCCAGGTCTCTAATGAACTGGAAGCATGACTGGAACCAGTAAAAGGGGCAGTACAGCGTGAGCCGCGTCTTCAGGAACGAGTTGCATGACGGTGACGCGTTCCCGCAGGAGAGCCCAGACAGAGCAAAGCGCATGGCCGGCTACCGCGCTTATTGTTATTGCTTAAGGGCTGTAATTAATTCAGAGGGATGTTGACCCTACTGGATGATTCGGCGTCACGTGGAGGCGGCCGTTACGCGCGGCTGAACCTTGGGCGAACAGTACGTTCCTGTGTAATTTTCCGTTCTCCGTAGAGTAAAAATTAAGAGATGTGACGTTATTTACAAAGATGTTCTAGCAGCGGGAGCCGGCTTTCTGAAAAACCTTGTCTATTTAAAAAAAAAAAAAAATTTGCCTTAAAAAAAAAAGTCATTACTCCATATAAAATATATCTGGGATTCTGTAACTGTGCAAAGAGAATAAAAACTGTGACAGAGCCTTCTTCTCTTTAAGTGTCCAGCCTCTCTCTGCTTCTGCATGTGCTCTCCCTGTTATGGCTATGTAAGCGGTAACTGCATCATGAAAATTTCTTTAAGCTTTGCAGCTAAACGAGGAAGAAAAACCTAGCATTCTCCTGCTAAAAGGGAATTGCTCCCGATACGGGACAGTAATTTTCCAAGGAGTCTCTGACTGCGTCTGGATGTGTACGTACCCAGCCACGTTGGGCCCAGAGACACGGAAAAGAAAGCTCCGTTTTGCTTCCTTGCTCAGTGTCTCGGTTACATGTGCCCGGTTTAATTAGGTATGGCTAATGATGATCTGTGCTGGTCTATGACTCGAATATAAATTGAGCAACAAGACCGGTCATTTTCTAATGATTCCATTAGCGCCATTTTAAATCCGCGAGACTATTTGAGTCAGGCATGAAAAAGGCTTGGAGAAGTATTATAACATAAATCTATTCTTCTCCTATTTTAAAAAAAAAAAAAAAGAAAAGAAAAAGCTGAAAAAGTAAGCGCGTGTATTAAAGGTGACAGAGATAGATGAGATTAGCTTAGCTTTTTTGCTTGACAGCATTTTCCCACAACATATGTTCGGTGCTATCAGGGCTATTACAGAGAGCACCGACTAATCAGGGAGACAGATTCGCAAACAGTGACTGCAACACATGGTGGCCTCGCAGTGTTAAAAAGGACCATCGCAGTCATTTGTAAACACGGTCAGATAATGCGAGTATTTATCATTTTGATTGTTTGAGCCACGGTCTTAAAACCCAGCGATCTTTTGCTCGCTACCTCAGAGGTTTGGAAAGGCTTAAAGGAAAACAAAAAAACAGAACAACTTTTAAGTCGGCTTTGTTTGCTGCCGCATAAAAGGAATGAGGGGGGAAAAAAAAATCTGACAGCTTTTTAATGGGCTTAATATCGATTAAGTGTATTAAAAGCACTACCTTTAAGACTAATTGGTGACTGTGGTTTTAATGCCAGGCCAACATTAATTATGGCCGGATGCCATAATTGCTGCTTTCTGCTATTTTCAACAGTGGTAGTACCAAACTTTTTATTTATCAGATGCTGTATCTATGGGAAGAGGTTAAGTAAATGTGATTGCAGGGAGAAGCAGCTGAAATTCTACATGACTGATGCAAGCCAGTGGTAAGTGGTTTGCTGACCTAGTTTTACAGCTGCTCAGAGAAGGCATTTGTAAATGAATTTGTGATTGGATCTACAGCAGGCTGATGCAGTGAATGCAATATTATTTATTATTCTCTGAGATTTCTGTGGTATTTGCACAAGCTGTTAGAACCGGCCATAACGCTATTAGAGGAGCCAAACGCTTTCAGTCGCCAGGGCAGAGACTGATAATTTAAGAGTTACAGACAGCAGTGTTTTTCTTAATCTGGCAGTCCTCCCTTTCCAGAGAGGCAAACTGAGGGTAGCGAGCTCTAGCAGATTTGCAGGGCTAAACTCTGAAGTTTCCTTGCCTTGGTGATAAGGGTGGATTCCATGAAAAGCGTCTGCTGTTCTTTTCTCTGTTTTAATTTTCCATTAACTTTGTCGAAAATCTTCCATAACAGGTCAGCTTGTTGCTTGCCCAAACAGATAAGCACAAGTTGCTATAGGGGCTAATTTTCCAGTTTTGGATTCCAAGGCTTGCAGAGTACGGAGGGAAAACCAAAAAGAACATCATTAGGCATTTTGGCGGATTTCTTTGCCAATGAAGGATTTTTTTCTAGCGTCAATTTACTTGCGTACTATACATTTCAAGTTTAAAATGAGTAATTAAATAATGGAAGGCCAGCTGTCTCCTGTGCAGAGACGTGAGTCTAGTCTTGGCTCTACTGGAGTTAGGAGAAATTTCCTAATAATTCAGTGGAGATATAGCTGTATCCCAGTTCAGCCCAGAAGATCTTTCTCTCATAGAATTTTTTTGATAGTCATCTTAAATTTCATCCTTAATTTGGCCCATTTATTTAAAAAAATATTTTAATGCTCCTTTTATTATGCTTAATGATTCTTCTGATACTTTCCATTATCTATCAAATACTGTTGGTGTTATTGCATCTACCCTAGGCTGCAACACACAAATGCATTGCTTTATTTTTGTGATAAAATTTGCATGTTTACATTTGTAGCTTATGATAGTCACTGATCGTTCACAAACTTGGAGCGAGAGGATTTTCCGAAAGCTACCTCTGCAGTTCCTGAAATAGAATTCACAAAAATATTTTTAAAGAAAAATTAATACTGACCAATATTTTAGACAATTCTTATTAATCTAATCTACACCTCGTTTTATAAAGTTTTTGTTCACTTTCAAGTCTGAAGAAAATCATTCTGATGCCAACAAACTCTAGAATTTTTAGTTAGTAGGAAAATTAAGTGAAATGAAAAACAGTATTTCAAATCTGTGCGGTTTTGATTTTCTTCTTTCAAATATCAATGGCAACAATTTAATAAATGTATTTTTTCATAATTCTAACGGGAGGTGGAATTGAATGATGAAAGGGAGACGTGTCTTATACCCCAGATGGATTCGTCTACTGGACGAGTGAAATATGAACCGTACTGTAATGTGTGTTCTGACCTTAAACTTGTTTTTGTAATCCTTTGGCCTGTGGAAGACAAACTTATACTCAAGATACCAGGTGTGTTTAGCAAATGACCTCAGATGACAGCATTCAGGCACTGCAAAAGTTATAGTGTATGAGATTTACAGCTCTTAAGGACCAACTCAGAAGTCCTTCTGTACACTTTAAAGGAATCTCTGTGCATTAAAGGAGTGATTAAAAGTATGGCAAAAGTTCCAAAATATCCTGTGTTTTGCCAGCTGTAGCTGATCCTTTAATGATATAATGCGAGTTTCTGTATGTGAGTATATAATATGTAAAGCACGAAAGTCCATTTGAAATAATGACTTATCCTCATGCAGATCTTTGTCAAACAGGTCATATTTATTCTTCTTTTTTTTTTTTCGACTTCAGGAATGTGTGTGCACATATAGAACAGGGGACGTATAACAGCTGATTTTACAACTGAACATCCATTCCGTTTTGCCTCGTATGCACATCTTAACCAGTTACGTAAAACGCGTTGGACCAAAAGTACTTTTGTGTGTAGTTTCAAAGGTGAGAGTGAATCTGTTTTAACTGATGTATTGGGAAATGAATGTTTAAGGCACAGAAAACATGGGAAAATATTTGGCTGACCAACAGGAACCACTTTCTCCTGAACAGGAAGGGCCTTTGCAGTGGCTTTCACTTGCAGAAAAATTTCATTAGGGTGTGAGATGTGTTTTTTTTTTTTAAATTAATTCTGAATTTTTGAGCCTGCTATGTATAAGTTTCTCCACTCCAGTAGGTTGCTTTATTTTAAAATGATACTTTCTTTTTCTGAATTGGATGAGATTCACACAGTCAAAGTGTTGTCTTTCCCATATAATTGTTTTCCTAGCCACTGCTGCAGATCACGGTACTCTGGATGTCCACTCCTTGGTATTATTTTCCTATTGATGGTTATATGCCAAAGAAAAGCAGGATGATGAAAACCGCCAAAAATTCTGAATGCATTTTTTATTCTATGGAAGACCGTGTGCACCCATGTGTGAGTTTGTGCACGCCTAAAATTTGGATAGCGAAAAAATGTAATGAATATGTGGCCACCAGCCATGCATATTGTGCTTTTAAAGTAATAAAGGTGACTGAGATTTTCTACATAGACAGGTATATAACATTTGTCGTCCTCTGTAAAAATAGAGATACTTCCCATCTGTGCTACCAGACAGTCTCCTTAAAGCCTTCACATTATTATAATTTCAGTATCACAGTCATGGATGTGATGCACTGTCTGTAAAGTAGCAGCAAACACATTTAGGTTGAAAATTCATTTGTAATATTGCTTAGTAAACTTTTCTAAGTAAACACTTTCCCGTATGCAAACATCTGGAAGACAGACTAACAGCATCAATCAATTTAGGTTTACTTGAAGTGCAACTGGAATGCCCTGGAGGGCTCACTCATATCGTTTAGCTGTGGGTCTTTTCCAGCCTCGGCATCTGCACGCTCGCACTTGGTGCTGGTGAGCTATAAACAGGACAATGATTGCTCCTAGAAAGGAGACGGTGTTATTACAAAAAGACATTGTTAAAGAATTAGGTGGAGTTTGAATTTCCTGTCATGTCGATCTTGAGAAGCATGCAGAAAGTGTCTAAAGCGTCATGTGAACCTTCTGCAGGGCGAGTGCTAAGTTTCCTCATTTTCTCCTCCTGGGCTACTGCAGTTAAGTAACAGATACAATTTGTGAATTTAGTCCTGGGTTCGTTTTGACATCTGATTCGTTCCTGCAGCTACTATGAAGAGAAACCTTTCATGGCTTTACTGGGGGTGGTGCTTACATACTGCGGATGTGGGAGAGTCCTGTCCTGTCATTAGAAATATTAGGACATCACTAGACGATTAAACCCCACGGTTATGTTAATTTCAAAAAACAATCAAAACCCTTTGGAAAATCTTTTTTATAGTTAACGGTATGCACAAAATGAGTGGAAACTAGTCCATTGCTTGTAAAATGGAGGAGCTCTGTCACAATGAGAAGAGACTATGATTTTTATTTACAGACTTCTAAATTATAACAAATAGTTTGTGATATGGTGCAAAATTTCTTAATAACAGAAATTGTAGAGCATACATACTTTAAGGAAGCGATAAGGCCCAGTTTGTGTCATTTTCAGCTTCTTGGTCTCCTCCTTTTTTCTAAAGAAGTCTCTGAAATAAGTTCATTTTTCCTAGAATCCTAAAGCTTCTGTTGCGAAGGTGTAATCACAATGAGGAAGGCTGTTGCGAATTTTGCGCTGGTCATGAGAGATGTGAAGTTAACCTCACCGATTTTTTTCTTTTTTTTTTTTTTGCCAGTCCTTTTGAAAAGCTTTCCATTTCTTCCCAGTTTAAAAGCCTTTCCTTCATGTCAGACCACAAATAAGTCTTTTCCCTTACGAGGGCTGGGCTCTGACCAAATGCTCTGTGACTGCCAGCCTGAGAAATATCGCCAAATATCGTGCTCCTTTGTGGGGAGATTGCCACCACCAGTCTATGGCCCCGTGGTTGTGGTGGCTCCGCAAAACCTCTGTAGAGCTGTCCCAAATGGTTAACTCTTTCTTAATTACACTTCCGTATTTTCATAGTTTATCCGCGAATTAATTTTCCTACTGTCATAACAGATTAAATGCAATGGTTTTAACCCAATTTACTTTTAACATACATGATTTGCTAGAAACGTTAGATCATCACTCCTTCCTCCCCCGACTTTGGGCAAAGCTTACTCTATTTCTACATCTTTTTTCCAACTGTTGTCTAGTGTTTTAAGTGTAGTTAATTTTTCAGAGTTTTTCTTTCTTCTACTACTTTTGGAACTGCAAGTGAAAAAAATAATTAAAGAGGAAAAATTGAAAAGTAGACCATTTCTGGGAGATTTTCTGTTTGTTTTCTAAACTGTTTTGGCGTTACACAATAACAAAATGGGAGTCGCAGTAAGATACTCCATCAAATTAAGTGGGCTGTTACAGTTTAGGGCTGTGTTAATTTTAACCTCATTTATATTAATGTAAAGTGAACTGTCGAGGCAAAAGTGAAAATGAGAGCAACGTTTGTAAGTAATAGCAACCTGATATTCTGGCAACATTATATAGCTCATTAATTATACTGCACTAGTCACAGCACTGAATCACTAAGTGTAAATATGCCTGTTAATGTTGACCTTAATTTGGGTTGCCATCAAAAGAAAGCTTCATCTTAAAGATGTATCAAAATATTGATTTGAAACTCCCAAGTTTAATTGAGTATTCCACAGCTATGTTACCTAACAAGAAAGAAAATGGTTTGCATCATACTTTGTCATTTCTGGACAAGTGTTCTTATAGGAATGAAGAAAGTGAAACTGTAGATCAATTACCTTTTGGCTATGACCAGACTGTTAGTGAGCAACTACCTCCTTTATCAAGGATTTATTTTACCCTTGGTAACAGCATAAAGCAAATTCTTATGCCGTATACATCTGATTGCAATTGATAAGGGCTTTATGATATTAATCATAATCATTTTTTCACTCGCCCTGCTCGCAATACCATGCTACGTAAAGCACCATGTATAATATATATCCTGTGTGAAGATAAAGGAACGGCGCAATGTTTTATTGTATAGGTTAAGAATTACGAGCAGATTTTCTAGCTGCTGTTGACTGAGGTTTTTGTTTCATTTATCTCTCTGGGTGTGAGAAGGGTGCGTTCCCTTTTCTGCTGGTGACCCGAAAAGGGAAGTTACACAGGAAAAGCTCATGACAACCAAAGAAGATGCATGTTTACATGTACAGTCATAGATATCTGTGTGTGTCTCAGACTGTAAACCTAGCGCATGAATAATAATTTAATTAAAACAAAATCCGTGAATCAGCAGGCGATACTGGCTAGCAGTCAACGCTTTGGGCGGATATTGAAGATTTTATTTCTTGTTCTGACCCTGACTAGCTGAATTGGGAAGCCAGTTTCCCAGTCTTTGCTTTTTTCTTCCTACACCTTTTCCTGTCTCCTATGTAAGCTCCTCAGGGCAAATACCATGCGCCAGTATACTTGCGTGAGATAAAAGCCATAATTTCACTTGGGATTTATTCTAATTAAGTAGTGATGCGTTTAGTACAAAAACATGTAGTAACGTTTCACAGTGATGCCTGATACAACTCATTAAATACAATTCCAGCCACACTGTTAACCTTGTTTTTTTTTTGTTTCTATTTTTGTTTTTTATTGTGTGTGTTTTAAAAGTTGTAGCGCAGGACCATTGATGCTAACTTTGTTTATCTGAGTAGCTATGCTGTTCGCTTTAATGAGAAAGATAAGCAAGATTTTGCTTTTAAGGAGAAATACCTTGAGTCTCGGTTTTATCACAGAGTAGAGGCACTATTTCAGAGGTGCGTGAAGTTTAAGATCAGTGGTTCACCTGTTGTGACTTCTTGTCAAAGGTCAGACAAGCTATCAGATTTCTTCCAGTTACCCGGGAACATGTGCATGCTTAATGCATATATTACAAATAAAATGCTACTAGTGACTTTAGGCTTTCACTTTTTCTGGTTAAGTCATACATCAGTCCCCCAGCAGGAACTATAAACCAAGACAAGTTCAAGGTACAAGCATCAGAAGAAAGGAAGCACTCCAAAGAAGTGATTTTAAAACAGCTTTCCTGAACTGTTAGACAAGGTATACTGCAAATGAATGAAAAATAGTGTAACATAAAAATTGCATGAAAGAAATGCATAATTAATATATTTTTTGAAATTCAACTGGAATGACAAAAATCCTAATATTGAAATTATTCTAATTTTTAAGCTTCTAAGGACACTAATAGGGGTCAGCAACTAGTGCTAAATCTGGCCCTAAATGTCAGGCGTTCAGCTGCGAAGAAATGACTGTCTTGTTGCACCTGTAAGAGAGAACTCAACATGAACATGAGATGGGAGAAAGTTCAGTATTATAAACACGGTAAATGGAAATACTTAATTTGCCTTCCCATTTGTAAGCAGTCTGACTCTAACCTTCCACTTGTTTTTGTATCCTGTGGTTATTTCTGCCGGTCTGATTTTGTTCAGTGGTTAGGTCTGGACGTGCAAGTCACTACTCTATGCCTTTGACAGACTTTCATGTATGACTGTTGTTCCCTTGTCATTTCTTTCTGGCCAGCTTGGGTTGAATGTCTTAAAATACAAAGCCTTTTTATAAAACTATAAATATACGGAGTGTTTTATAATAGATACAGCTTGCTTCAAGCATTTCTGTAAAAGTATGTTAGTATCCTTACTAACACGTTTCATTCTACCTACCTTCTGTCAGCTGTATATATGTCTATCCTATTTTATTCCTGGTAAGCTCTGTGTCCCTCATCCTTGAGTACAGAAATGTTGGCAGTGACCTCCGCCAACAAATATTTATCTCCAGCTAAACATCTTCCTTCTCCACCCTCTATTTTAGCTTTGCTATCTCTTCTTGCTTATTCAGCTGTTCTTTCCAAAGCTATCTGGGGCCTTTGATCATGATCTTCTATTGTTGTTCCCCCCACAAAAGTCAAAACACCATCTCTGTAGGTCTTAGTACCACTTTAACGTCAACAACCTTCTATAAATTCTATACGTTCCTTTGACACACTTGGAGCGCTAAGTTTGACCTGATAATCTGAGAAGGCTGGAGAAGAGGCTGAATGGGCACAGATGCACTGACTGATTGCGGAGGCATTGTGTTTGATGCATCCGGGCTGCTGAAATAGTTGACATCAGCTGTATTCCTCCAGCAAGTCTTCCTGGAGTGAAGAAGCTGTTGCCATTTTACGTATTTCAAAAATTATTTGGGGTGAACATCTAAGCATATGGCTGGCCCTAGGATTCCCAGAGCAGTGGGTCTACTCAGAAGCTCTCCTCTCTTTTGCCTCGAGGCAAGCAGCGCGCTCGCCAGGGCAGGCACTGTCTGGTAATTGGGTCCTTCAAGCTTTTTTCTGTCTGCATTTTGAAAGCTTTCTTATTCCCTGAAAGCTGTCCTCCAACTCTTCCTCAGTTGTTTTGGTCCCCTGCCCCTGAATAAATTGCTGCTGAATTCTGACATTGATTTCTACCTTCTTGGTCACAGAGAGCAGACATGATTTAGTGTTGTTATTTAGCCAGAAGGCTTTTCCCATGCCTCCACAGCCTCTCTGCTCTCATTTATCTGCTCTCTGAGTTCTCTTGTATTTCTGTGCTTAATTCTCTGATGGTGGCAAATAGTTTAAAATTGTTAAGTGCAAATGTGGCTTTGAGGCCATGGTGCTTAGTTAGTTACACTTTGCTTCTGGCACTAGTGGTATGTTTCCTTCCTTGCACTCGACAGCTACATCAAATTATTGTTGCATGTTGGAATGGGGACGCTTGCATATGTAAATTTTCATATTAGTTTATGGCTCTGGCAAATCACTTACTAATGCAAAATCATTTTGTTGACTCTAACCTCCTCATTAAATTCCATTATTTTTGATGTGCTCATGCAGAAGCATTAATACATGAACCATGATGGAGAGTTTAATGTATTAATGGATCCATAGACTACAGTGTTTTCTTTGTGCAAAATGTGCCTTCCTCACTCACTTAAATGGTTAATCTGATTTAGATTGTTTTAACCATTTGTATATTTATTAAATAACTGAAGTGCAATCTAGATAATGCAGTTAGGAATTTAAATTCATTTTATTATATATATGAAATACATAATTATGATAGTAAATAATTATTTGCTGAATTAATTAAATGAACGCTAGAGGCTCAGGGGCTTTAGTGGATAGGAAGTAACAGGCAGAAAATGGAGGCAGCTGGGCTAAGGCTTACCCTGTTCTTTTTTTTACAGATGAGCGCAAGAAAACGGGTCTGTATTTGTCATCTTCGTTGTGGAAAATAGCAGGAAAGTGCTTCCCGTCAGGGGCCCGACGCACGCTAGAAAAGACGTTGCAGAAGGGAGATACGAAGCTGTGAAGAGTCAAGGTCAGTTAATTGTGCCTGGGTTCAATGAAGCTCTAACTCTATTAGCGGGTTAAATACTTTTTCTGAGTAGACATTTGAAGACTAATGGGGACAAAAGGAAGGAGTGATGTGGGAAGGCTTTGTGCGACCGGTGCCAATTAGGCAGCAGAAGTGAATAGCAATTCTGTCAGAAAACAAGGGTGAAAAGAGGTTTTTCCAAAGCTCTGTAAGGTAGCATCTTTGTTCTTTGCCTGTTCTGCTGCTACACGGAAACGTCAAAACATTGAGATACGTGAGATCCAATCCCAGAATGTAAAACATTGATGTTGGACAGGCTGGGACGCTTGGAGATGCATGTTGCTTCAGTTCCTGTGTGATATATGTCAGTATAAACTGAGCCCCTCATAGTGACCTCAGTCAGTAACAGGTTAACCCTCTCCCCCCCCCCCCCCCCCAAAAAAAAAACCCAAAAAACTCAAAAAACCCAAAAAACTGTTGTCTATGGCTAAGTCAAGTGCCTACTTCAGAGAAATGGCCTTATTGCTCTCCGTGCGTTTCTAGTGGCTATATAAACGCTGTTATTGAGAAATGCATTTGGAAGCTTTCTGCAGACCAGCATCGTTTTCCTGGCACTTACCAAATAGCCAGGAAATTTGGCACCTGTTTTGCTTAACATCAGAGTATGTTTATTATTCAGCGTGCTAGAATTCAGTATAAAAACTGGGGGGGAAAGAGCCCACGGTTTGAACTTTCGTTTTGATTTCAGATGCGATTTGTACTGGTTTTCAGTTCGTAGCTTTGTGTGTTAGGTTCATTCGGTTCAGTGCTTGCACCTTAGTAGCATTTGTCCCTATAAACCCTTCCCTCTCGAAAAAAAGAAAAAATCTTCACATGCTTGCCTCAGATGAAAAACTGTGTTTACCAATCTTAACGTTTACCTAAATTTAGGAACAAAAAGCTGAAGACAAGTTTTCTGTTATTATTTGCTGTTTACGTGGAGTTGCTAGAAAGGCATTTGATACGCAAGTATTTTCTGCACTGGTTTGCTGGTGACCTTGGTCCAGTCACAACATGACTGTGTTCGGTAAAAGACAGGATAAGAAGTAGCTCCGTTATCACACTAGCTCTGTTCGAGCTATTTCTTAGGTTAAAAATTGACAGTCGAACTGAGTTATGATAGCAATTCGGTGAACTTGACCAGTGCATAGCACCAAAAATAGGTTCTCTAGGAGTAGGAACCAAGGTTCACAAGCCTAGCTTACATGAGAATAGAAAACTGTTAGGACACTAACAGACACTTTCTGCCTGCGTTGCAGTTGGCTGACTTCAGCGACTGTGATATATATACAGATCCGCCGCTGAAATTTGTAAAGAATGTGACTAATACATCAAACAGCTTTACTGAGAATTAGAAGTAGGTTTTAATTTTTAAGGCAGAAGGCTTAAGATTGGAAGACTAGGTTTGGAGTGAGAAATCCTGAGAAAGATAACTGATGATATAATTTGATTAGATATTTAGACTGTTCCCTATCGTCTCTGTCTTCTCTGGCTAAGGACTAAAATCCACGTGTCTGTTTACTGCTGGTTGCTACCCTTTCCATAGTATGGATTGAAGGCGTATGCATCCAAGTGAATGATGTGCATGGTATGAATGTGAACGCATACTAATTGTTACTTTTTCAGAACATGTATTCTGTGTTAGTTAGATTTACATTTACAGGTGAGGAAAAACTTATTATTATTTTTAATAGTCAGAACTGAATTATGATGTGATTTGCCAGTTTCAGAATAAACCTTTGAATGATTTTCTATTACTTTCATATTTTAAATTAGCTTTATTTTAAGATAATTCCAGGCACTTCTGGCTCTTTCTGATGCCTTCTTCTTTTGAAGCATATGGCCGTGGGAGCTGCTTGGATTTTGCTGTAGTTACCTTTTAACAATTAAATACTGGTGTTATTGCTGCCGTGGGTTTGAAAGAAGTGTGAAAGACTGATTGATTAGTTCATCAACACATTCATGATGCTAATTGAGAATTTTCCACAATGAGTAACAAATTCATATGAATCATGTCCATCAATGGCAGATGAATAAAACCCAGAAGTTTTCAACCTCACTGTTCAGCTGATTTATTATTTCACTAGGTAAATTTAATTCCTCACGTAAATCTAAAGAGCAAACAGAAAACAAAACATGTTCATTGGAGTTTTAAGGGCAAGAATTATTTTTTTAGAAACTGGCAAAAAATTATAAGAAACATTTACTGTTAGCTACATCCCAAATGCTATGTTGAATGAATGTGCTGAAGAGATTTTTGGTGCCTCATCCCAGTTTCCCTGTTCAAAGATCCTTTTTCCACTGTAGACTGAAGAGAAGGATAAGAAGTTTTCTAGGCTTAAATGAAACCTTAGTGAGCCACAGATGGTATCACTGGAATTTCAGTCTTGTCTTTCAGATATAAATTCAGTGATGCACAGTAGCTATGTAGCTCCTGACTGCTTTTAGAGATTGCTTCGGCGTGCGACTGCTTCAGAGGCCTGAGGACACTTGCTTCCATTCAGTATGCATCAGTTTGTAATGATGGATAAGTCTGCGTTTCCCTTATTACTTGTACAGCTGCATCCTTGATATCAGAAATTAGCCTAGTCCCAGAAGTCTGCAAGAGATTACATCTATCTAGTAATGTTATAATGAATATAATATTTTTCAAAGCATAAGACAACGGGCCTGAGTGAGATGCGTGTGAATTGCTTCTAGCTAGTGGACCGCACATTGGGTGAAGCTACAGCTTCTAGGGAAACAGTGATTTCCATTTCCTGTTAAAAGTACATCTGGAGCAAGCCAGGCTCCTGAAAGGAACCTGCTTCCAGCCAGGCTAAACAAGAAGAGAGTTGATACTGGAAACACAGAAGTTATCTAGTCATTCAAAGTCTACTGATATTAGGTGCTTTTCGTTTCCGTTACTTTTGCTTTCTGAAATAGAGCCTCTGGGTGATATGGAAAATGTCCCTATGTGTCTCCATCCTCAGTTTTTTTTTTTTCTGGCTTTGACCAAAAGGTGCTCTTTCAAGAGCACCATCGCTCCACGTTGTGAGAACTCTATAAATCCAGACTGGCCCAAGATAACAGAACGATTTTTGTTTTTTTTTTTAAAGACACACAGTCTAGTCCATGACTGCACTTGATATAGCTTTATGCCATGGCAAAGACTACATGTTTTGAACGGTACGACACAGGGGTAATATAACACTAGCAGTTGGGTTTCTTTTTCGGCCTGATATCAGACTAAAAGCATATTTGGTTTGAAAGCACTGGTTTTCTTGACTGCATTAGAATATCTAGAGGCTTAGAGTTGGAGCCGTTTCTACAACAGTCTAATCAAGCCAAGTAAAGCAGAGCTTTCTAACGCTCCATAGTATCTTCAGATTCTCTTTTAAGACTCAGTGATACTTTCTTCTTCCCCAGAGAGCCTGAGGAGAAGAAGAAATTAGAGTACCGTATTCAAAGATAACATGTTTAATTAAACTAGCAGTGCGTGGTGACAGATGCGCTAGAAATGTTTACGGATATGAAGAGGTGACTATCCTGACAGTAGCACAAGTATCAGTATATTTGTTGAAGAAAAGTTTTAAAATAACCACCTTTTGTTACCGTCTTTGCCATAAAATGTTTCCACCTACAAACACAATATATTTTCACCCCTGCTAGCTGGTTTTAGTTGTGTTAATGTGAATTTTTCTAAAGGAAACTTATTTTATGAGGAGGAATAAGCGTTTCTATTAAAAAAAAAAAAAAAAAAAAAGCCAAAACCTTTAAGGCTACCTAGGTCTCCAGATTCTGGAGGGGAACAGACAGAGAAGATACTTTTCCACAAAATGGAAAAGGATCGAACTCTTCTGTCTCCTCTTTTCATTAACGCTCGGGTAGGAAAAGCCACTGTATCTTTTTTTGGGGTAAATTAGCATTAATGTGCCTTGACCTTTGAGCTCATTGCTCTCAGATGCTTTTTTTATGACAATGCAATTCAAATCACGTGCAATGTTAGGATGTGCCTTGAAAGTAGTGTTTCACTTGAATAGCTATTCAAAATTTCAAGTAAAACGGGACATTTTTGTTAGGAGGAAAAACTGATGGGGGAACCAGCAATTCTGCAGGGGCAGCCAAGTTTATTTCCAAAAGATGTACAAATTTGGATTCTTTGAACACAGAAGGAATCAAAAGGAGAATGTGGTTTCATTGCTCAGCATTTTAGCCCAGACTGCTTTTTTCTCAAAATCATCCTCAAAACATGCTCTACACTTTCCCCAGTCTCTTGGCTGAGTAGTATACCTGCATCACATACTTGAATTTATTCATCATGGTAAAACTACCTCCATACTTTAACTAGGTGACTTCCTCCAGCCATTGCAGCACTATTTGGTGGTGAAGTGTTTCGTATTTCAGCTATTTCTGTTGTACTTCTATATGAAAACTTAAAAAGAAATTGCAGTCTCACCTTTCATCTTCAACAACATTTAGTCCAACCCATGACAGTAATGAAAAACATGTTGTCGAGGCTACGGTATTTCTGTGGCAGTGTTGTTCATTCTTGTTTTGAGTGTTTTGTTTAACTCAAGTGTTTTGTCCGTTTCCAAATGAGACAGGAAAATGTCTAAATGAATTGTGCCTTCTGGCTGAAAAAAACCAGCATTTTGATTTTAAAAATTAAATGGGATGTTTAAACATTTAAGCCACTGTTTCATCTCTATTTGTTGAAGGAGATTGTGGATGAAAATCGGTCACCAGCTGCAGTAGGCACTTACCAGTGGCCTGCCTTGCATTTTCACGAAATTGTTCATCCCCAAGATTTCATCTGTTTCTAATCACAATCACACAACAGAGGACCAAATTAAAGACTCCCAGGCAATATTGTTTCTTGCCTCTCTGGTAAGTGCTCAGTTTTGTAAGTTTTGTACATATTTTGTATCCATCTAGACTCATTCGTACAAAAAAAGAAGATACATTTTTGGATGCTTTTATCATGAAATCCCACGGAAATTTGTCAATGCCCATTGACATCTGGCCGGTTATTGTTGTGGCTTCTGTCTCTGGGAGGATCCACATGTTTAGTGTCAGCCTTTTGTTATTAGAACAATAGGCACAGGACAGAGGTTTTTCAAAACATCCTTCGCTTACATTTGATAGCTCTTTGCATGCACAGAAAAATGACATTCACCTACCTTATGAATGTTCTTCTGTTGCGTCACTGATTATCTCATATAAATTATCTCATATAAATAAAAAGCCAAAAACGCATGGCAAGTCTGTGCCACCCAAGCCTTGGATATAAAGCAAAAAAAGAAAAAAGTATCTGAAGAAATGAGTTTTGAAAAGAGGAGTTCATAGCAATTGCAAATTGACTTGACAGCAGTGCTGACAAAAATTGAGTGTCATTGTCATGCCAGTATGAAATGCAAAATGTGGTAACCCAGGTCACATTACTAGAAAATATTTTGAGTGTAAATTTCCGTTTAGAGAACAAAACTGCAGGAAACTTAAATTCCGGTTTATTCTGATTTTACTACATGACCTTGCATTGTAAATTTGAACTATATGGTGTAGTATACGCAAAGATATTTATAAGAAGACTGAAGGAAGACATACAATACTGTATAAAAGCAGATGAGAGCTTTACAGTATGCTTCCAACCTAATAACCTACTACAGACTTCCAAGGATTGAGTCAAGGGTTTCGGGTCAAAAGAACAAAGATTTACCAGAGTGCTTTTGGCAGAAGGAATGATATACATGGTTCTACTTGAACTTCCTAAATTATAATTACTAGTCAGGGGAATACACTGCATGCATGAAAAATAGATTTTCAATATATGGAGTTAAAAGTTCCCCTTGCCTCTGAATTTAATCATGACATATGCTTTTAATGCATTTACCAGAATGGGCAAGAAACAGAAATAGCGTTACCCTTGTCTGCAAAGTTCTTACCTATTTTATGAATATTTTACTTAAGTAAAATGAGCTATTGCTATATTAAAATATATATATGTAATAACTAATATGACTCCACTGCAGACAAATAAAGCAATCCATTGTCCTAAGGACACTGCATTCGAAACAGAAATAAGGCACAGCCATTAAAGTAAAGCAAATAGAAAGGAGACAGATAATAGTTTCCACAGACCTTCCAGAATTATATGGTAATGAAGGAAGTACTTATGTGGTCTTTTTGGTCTTTTTTTGTAATTAACATTGAGCATTTTGTGTAGACTTGTTTTTAGGATCGTTTTGAAAGAAAGAATCTGGCAGTGTTGAACTTATCCTCTGGGCAAGCAAGAGAGACTCGGAAAATGTGTGGTTTGATTGGAGACATAGCCTATAGAATCATGAGAATGTTGACAGAATCTTTAAGCTGGTTATTCCCAGGAAGGCTGTTACTTTTCCTGGTGTTTCTTACTGATGTGGGACTACTGCTTACTCTTTCAGATGTTTCACAGTATTACAAAAGTATGTATTGCAAAGATATCATTTAAATTCCAGATTTTGTATACCTAGTGGGGCTGAATGAAACTCAGAATTTTGATGTTTTTCATAATATCCCATGTTCTTGTATCTCTTTTGTATTCTCTAGAAGACTCTAAATCAGTTTTCCTTTCAGTGAATAGTCCGGTTTTTCAAGGCTTCATTATCCACTGAAAGATCACTAGGAAAATTCCGGATATGTACATTGATTATATAAATTACAACAGAACCTAATGGATTTACAAAGGCACAGGGTATTACAATAGAAGTATCTTTGAAAGCTTTAAAAAAAGGATAAAAGTTGTGTTTGTGCTGGATAATCTTCCAGCTAATCTTACTAGCTGCAATCCTTCTATTTTTTCTCTGTTTGCAGCCCATGAGTAAGGTAGGACTGTTCCACAGAAGAAAACTTGAAGGAAAGTAGAGTCCTGAATTTCTGTCCATTTATTGGCGACTTGTTGTGGTTTTTTGGGTGTGAATCTGTACTTAGCTCAGATAGATATTGCTTCTGTTATTTTATGGCTAAATCTGAAGGGCAAATGGGGAATTTGAAGTACATTGAAAATGAATTAGCTTTCAAATTGTTACTACCAAACATTCTGCTGATCTTTTTTCTCACATGCATACTGTACCATTAGAAAGACTTAAAACGTCCTATTTATTTTTTTTGGATGCCGTAGTTTTCTCAGAATTTATCCGTTCAAAAAAAAAAAAAGCTAAGGATGAATAGAGAAATGCATTTTCTAACCTGGAAGGTTTTTCTTTTAAGCTTCTATGTAACAGATACATTATGAACAATATTGATTTTCCTGACCTCAGCTGAGTAACATGAAGACTTAGCCTAGATTCATCCCTACCTTAAATTTGACATAAATCTCATATGTGCCAATATTCTATATTTGAATGCTTTGTGCACATTAGCAATATTGCAAAATCATATTGTATTAAGTGACAAACCGTTAAATTTATTGCACAACAGGTTCATCTTAGCACTTCATGCATTAATAAATAATAAAACAGTTATTGATTCTAATGACAGATTATTATAACATTAAATTTTTCAGTTGAGGCAGGGCATTTGCCCAATTGATATTGTACAGATATTTGCTAAAACAGCACAGCCACAGGAAGCTTTCCTTATTCTATAACGATGTTGTTCATCATAATTATGTTGTGTCAGCACACACATATAGGTCAACTTGAGTTCAGAAAGATAGGATTATATTTTCTTCTCAGTGTGTGCATGTGTTTAGGTGCTTCCCTCCCTTTTAAAACTAACAGTAGTTACATGTGTACTGTAAATAATTCTTATTCTGTGAGAAATTTCACCCTTATAATTTAGCAAACTGAGTTGTCACAGAAAGCATTCAGTTTAATGTTAAGCAAACTATATAGTTCCAAGGACAGCATTGGACTTGTTAAAATGAATGGGTTTGCCATAATATTTTGGTCATTAAATGTATTTGCAGCTTTTCATTGCCCCGAGTCATTAATGTTATTGGTAAATGCCTGCTGAAGTCATACAAAAAATGGTTTAGAAGAGCTGCAACATTTTTAAAAAGCTGAGGTAGAAGAAATGTCTTTTTTCTTCATATGCTCGTCTTTAATCTGTCCCATGGCTCTAATTTGAATACATCCAACTTTTTTCAAAACACACCAGGAATATTCTCCTGTTGGCTGAAAGGTAAGAGGGACCATTTTCAGTTCAGAGCACATCATATTTGTGCATATAATTGTCATTAATACCGAACATAAATCGCCTTCCTTCTACGCGGTGGAAGTTGCGTTTGCAGGATGAGTTTTGTCTGAAATTTCTTCTTGCGATATCCAGCGTTTGTGTATGCTGGGTATATGCAACTGTTTGCCATCATCTATTTAGTGCATATGATTTCTTTTCATTCCTTCCCTTTCTCCAAAAGGAAGTAAATATCACGGCAAAAAGAAATGATGGAAAATGAGCCTAAAAGTGATTGTCACTTAAGGCATGCATTGCCGTACAATCTACCTTCTGTGCAGTGATTCATGCTAAGAGGATGTGGAAGCAATGTAAGGAGATTTTAGACTTGCTGCAGTAATAATAATCAAAATGAATGCTTTTTAAACCGTGAAACTCTCTTTGCGCTGCCTTGAAACAGTCAATTAACTTACATTCCATGTTGGCATAAATGAGCTGATCAAACACAGAATCACTCCATCCGTCTTTAGCTCGAACTCTGGCTCTCTAAAGGTTAATGCATCCTCCTCCTTCATTGATTTGAATGGTTTCAGTTGCTGATATGTTAAAATATATATTGGTAGTAGATTTTAATTTCATTCTAATTCCTTTAAGATGCAATAGGCCTAGTACTGTTCTGCAAAAAAAACCCAAAACGTAACAGAAAAACCAGGAGGAATAATTATAGGATGATTACTCCTCCTTCGCTCCCTCCTTCTCTTCTTCCCTCCAATAAATAAAATAAATAGGAAGGCTGTGTTCTGGGAGAAATATCGCAGACAAAGCCCACATTGTTCCACTCCTCTTTTAGCTCATCACAAATTAATATGTAAATTTATTAGCACTCACTTCATTGGAAAAGATCAGTGTTATTTCAAACTACAGAAATACATGGAAGGGAGATTTCATTTTAATTAGTCTATATTTCCCACTAGTGTAGCTTGTAATTCTAATCAACCCCTGCTCTTTTTTGGCAAGGGAAGCTCGCAAGTTCCAAACTTATTCTGATGAAAACTCGCCTTTACCTTAATAGTGGTCGGTGCTTGGGAACTCCGTGCGTATAGATCTCGTATAGCTGTCTATACCGATGAATGTCATTTTGGGTGACAAGTTGCAGCTCACAAGTTGGTTGGATGTGAGCCCAAGGGCGTAGGTACCAAGCAAAGATGATTTTACTAGGACAGTTTGCATAACAAGCAACTGTCAGCTCATTAGCAAGCACAGGCATTTTTGCCACATGCTGTTTAACACATCGTCACACCTGTTCACACTTCATTGTCCCAAGAATTCAGCGAGGCAGCTTGCTGTTGGCTTTATTTTTGCATTCCTCCCTGAGGTTGGTTATCTGGTGCCAAATTCAGAGGTGTGAGATAAGTGCAGTTTCGGCTTTAAAATATGATGTGCTGTGAGTAATGTGCTGAGGGGGTAAAGAGCGGGATTATGGTTTGAATAATAACTAGCAGCAGTGACTGTTTTATAGCTCTTCCTGCTAGTTGCTGTTCTTTTGGAAATTGCATCAGCTGTGCCCATAGCCTACACACTGGCTGCTCTACCAGCGCTCGATGGATATGTAATCTGCCTTCTTTTCCCTTACTTGCTATGAAAGACACCTCTAAGCCCTGAAGTCAGGTTTTTCCTTCAAAAGGAAAGCAAAGGTAGTATCATGTTTGGCACAGCTTGGCGGGTGGGTGTGCAGCGATCGCTCAGCCCACGCTCTCCGTCAAGCGCCACGCTTTGAGCCTTGCTTGGGTGCCCGGCCAGCCAAGCCTGGGCACAGAAGACTGACCTGTCCGCGTTTCTTTTTCGGCCCCGAGGGACAGCGGAAAAAAACGTGTTAGCGGATATTAAACGAACTGAGGGCGCAGAAGGGGGCGGCTGTTGAGAGGGGACGTGAAGGAGAGGTTTGCAGTTGGAGATCTGGGGAAGCTGGGAAGAGCGAGCGCGAGGAGATGTGGGGGAAGGCTAATTGCGTTAGTCAGACAGATGGAGGAGTGCTGTGATGAGAGGAAGGGGGAGGAGAGGAGCCAGTCTGGATAAACTGGAGTTGCTGCTGGCCACCTACTCAGCCGCCTTGGGCTGCCTGTCCAACGCACCGACTCGCTCTGTCCTTTCGCTGACTTCTGTGATCACGACGGCAGCTGAGCGTGCTTCGCTTCTCAGAATAAGCACAAGTTAGCCAGGTGTGGCAACTCAGGGGGAAAAAGAAATCCAGTCTGTTACATTAATGGAACTTTTTCTCACCCTTTTTTGTTCCCTGGTGTAGGAGAAAAAGCCAAGTGTCCTCTCTGCGTGTCTTGTGTTGTTTTGCCAACCTGAAAATACCACTTTATTTAAATCACTTCTCCCTTTGCGCTTATCCAGTGGAGCACATAGTACTCTATCAAGCATTGGAGTATTTCTGCGTTTTGTCACATACTGTTTCTAAATCAGTCAAAAAAGGGTAGCAGTAACAACTGGCTTCAGTCAATAAAATCTGAATTTTCCATTGTTCTTCTATGGAGAATGTGCTATGTGTCAGCATCTACCAAATTTACTTTGGCCATCTCTCTGTATATTGTCATAATCACCTGAAAAAAGGGAATAGAATGGCGAGAGAGTTGCGTTTAATGTAGATGAAAATGCGGAGTCCTTAACCCTCTTTGGCATTTTCCTGTTTTTTAAATAGCTGTCAAAACCAGTGAGTCACTTGCTGTCACTGTGGCTATATGTTTATCATTACCCAAAGTGTGTCAGAGACTGAGACTTGCAGGACTATTTCTTAAAACGCCATTCCTTTTTGTTTTCTTTTTTTTTTTTTTGGTTAACTGCTGTTTTGATAGATTTTTGCAAATTTGGTCCTAGAGATATCTCTAGTTTAATGGATTTTAATTTTTAGTGAAATATCTCTGCAGTATCTTATGTGTTCTGTTAGGAATGTTTCAAAGACTACAACTCCTTTCCCTCTTCAATTTTCTTTTCATACTTTTCCCTCACAGACCTGCTCAGAGATGGTGCATCAGAGCAGATCAAGGGACCTAGTTACTTCTCACGCTTTGTTCCACACAGACTCTTTCAGCACATTTTCAGATGAAAGGTTGAAGGCTTTTCTCCAGCAATTTAGACTAGCATTTCAGAAGTTCTCTAAAAGCACGTTATGTTTTTGATTCACCTGTCTTCATACTGGATCAGTAGAGGGTCAATTTTTTCGAGGCCAGGATATAAGAATGACAGGCAATTACTGACTGCAGTCCCCTTTTAAGAGGAACTGAGCTGCTGCCAGAACTTCAAGATAAATAGAAGGTGACGGTAATGTAAGTACTTACAGTTTTTGCTCCCTCCCTTAACGTGGGAACCTGCGTTGTTGCTGCCTGCTGCTTCACAAAGCTCTGTGCACCCCTTCTGCCTCCCTAAGGAGGTTGCAACCTGCAGTTTTAGAAACAAATGCCTCACATAGTAAATGTAAATCTGCAATCCTAATTTATTGCATAGCAGCGTAAAGGGAACAAGGCACTGTTCTTCCTACCCTTGGTCTGCTAAGTGTGCAGCGTGGAGGACTAAATCTCTGAGATAAGAAAACTCATCATTCCTCCTCCTTTTATTTGACAGGAAAACCTGAAAATTTCAGCAAGGATTCAGATACCTCACTCTTCTTAGAGATGTTTTGCTATTAAGGGAGCCAAAAGCAGCTGTCAAAACTATAACGACGGTAAGGACTAATACACCTTCAAATGTGTCATGCCACCATGACATTGGGAACTGAGCATGTTATATTTTCCGTTTTGGGTTTCTTCTTCCTTAGACTGTTTTCACTTTTTTCAGTCCTTTGCTCTTACCCAGTGGCCAGTCCATCTGATACTCAGCTCTCCTTTTCATCACAGGTACATATTAATAACTGTGAGCCTTTGTTCCATAATTCACACGGGTACAGCGGAAACTCTACTTGCTTTGAAGAAAATGCAAGCCTCTTCTATGAAGAGGCAAAGTCTACAGTGCATTTTAAATGTTATGTATGTTTATTGTATCATGGGTATAGCGCAGGGCTCATCTGTTGAACCCTTGCTGATGTTTCGGCTACCCAAAAGCTTCTCAAATGGCACTTAGTGCCAATGTGCGCAGCTAAACTGACTCCATATGCTCTTCATCGAGGCATTAACCAGAATGGCCAGAGCCAGTTACATTAGTATTGTACAGATACAAAAGGGAAATATGTCTAAACATGATGCCTGTTTCTGTGGAGTCTTCAGAAGAGAGTTGAAGGAATTTGCATTGTTCTTTCATTCTCTTTCCATGTCTTCACAAAGTGCCCTACTTCCCAACTATTAGTCTCTAACACATCATCTGGCATTAATCACTTTTTGTGATTAGTCTCAGAAGTATTGTCAGATCGTAACGGTCCTTTGCGATGGCCATCGCATGCTCTATTTTACACCTCTCCCATGAGCAGAATGTAGCCAGCATGGCTTGCAGGTGTATTTATGCAATGTAGGCATTCACAGGGAAAATAGCCTATCTTGGAAGAAAAATGTATGTTTGGTGGGATCAGATGTGGCAAAATAGCCAAATGCAAAGTTAACATAGCCAGGAACAAAGAATACGTTACGTTCTTATAGGAAGCAGGACTACTTTTCTCTGTGAAGATCTCCGATGGAGGTCCCAATGCAGTAGTGCAGCCAAAAGGGCTAGTACTATCCTTGAAAGTGTAAGCAAGAGAGGACGGAAAATACTTTTTATCTGCAAGTAGCAGTGGTGAAACTGCTGCTAGCATATTGTGCCCAATTCTAGTATGTGTGTTTTAAGAAGTTACTTAAAAATTGGAGAAGGTATAGAAAAAAAGCAACAAAAATGATTTGAGAGCTGGAAGAAAATAGCTTTAAGTGACAGACTTAGAACTCAGTCTGTGTAATATATCAAAAAGAAGACTGAGAGGTGACTTGATGACAGAGTGTAAATACTCTCATTGAGAGGAGAAACTGGGTAATGAAGGGTTCTTTTATCTAGCAGAAAAGGGAGTAACAAGAACCAGTGGCTGGAAGTCAAAGCCAGATTAGTTGAATTTGAAAATAAAGCTCTTTTCATTTTCTTCTTTTTTTTTCTTTTCTTTTCTTTTTGAACAATGAGGCTGTTTAATTCTTGAGACTGTTGGTGGCTGTCTGTGTATTACCATGTGCACAGTGACAACTTTTTAGAAAATGCAGTTTGGCCAAACACAAATTATACTCTAACCAAATGTAAGTTAATGAGCTCAATACAAAGCTAAGTAGATGAAATTTAAGAAGATCTAATGGTTCCTTCTGGCCTCAGTCTCTGTAAACGCTGAGTGCTAATTAAGTGACCGTTTTTCCTGAGTAAGGACTTCAGTATCTAACCACAAAGTAAGAACTTGTAATTTCTCATGGCTCTCTAGAAAAGATATTTGTCTGTCATGGGAAAGCCTGTATGCTGGCATGCTATAGAATTTGCATAGCTGTTCAGCACACAAAATCAGCATGTGAGAATATCTCTTTTTCCAAGATACAAAATGGAAAACACTTGACACTTGGAAATTGCAAGAACATGATTTGAATGCCATTAGGGGATGTTCTTTCACATTTTGTATTACGGGAGTCAAGTGTGTAACCCAGGAACAGCACTCGTGTTATGTTTGCTTTAGAAGACTGAATATAGATCCCTCAGGCACTGTTTTTGCAGGCAATCCCATGTGAGACAGAAGCAGCAGGGTGAAAGTGAAGCAAAAGCTCTCTCTGACAGAGCCTCTTTAGACAAGTTTTTTTCAACTGATGGAAGAAAAGGGAAACCTACTTTTAGCTTCCGAACCCAAATGCAGTTGCTCTGTAGTTTTCAGGCTGCTTGACTAGGCCATTTTCTTTCCCACTGAGAAACGCTCATAAAACTTGTGGTTTATTTGAAGATTAGTGTGCAAAACATTGAACATCTGTCTCCTATCTTCTGACAGGCTGTGTAAGGATGTACTTCAGCAAAGCGGGCTGCAGAACTCATGATCTCAACTTGAGCTGTTTTATGCTGCTTATGTCTGTGCGGGGAGGCATAAGTCTGAGAGATGAGTAATTTTATTTTGAAATGATCTTGTTTTCAATTAGCCTTTGGGAGACCTCCCCTATGTATTGACATCAGTGCTTTTTCCTGGCGTGTCCAGACGAGTCACTGCATAGAAAAGAAAACTTAGGGATGCAAGCTGAGGGGACACATGAACATGAAACACTTCACCCAAAAGCAGGGGGAGGGAACCTCCAGGGAAACCTCAGCTGGAAAATGGAAAGAGTTCCTCATTTTGAACAAAGGTTCTCAGTTTAGAATACTATTCCAGGAGATTTTTTGTACGTTGTTACCCTGTAATTCTAAGTTTGTCCTCTCGTGATGTTACCGTGTACTTTTGAAATCGTGAGTTCAGATTTGCCAGCTTCAAATCATTTAAGAAAGAAGAAAAATCCAGCCATGGAAATGTCATTTCTGTTTGGCTTAGTTCATACTTTTCTCCCCTGCTTTCTTTCCTCCCTCTCGGATTTACGCTTTCAGAATAGTCCTACTTTTCTATTTTTGAGTATTTTTCACAACCGTGAGGAGTAGAAATAAATGTTTTTTTTAAAAAAAAAAAAAGTCTCTCATAAGGAAGGACTCTTCTAAAAAATCGCTTGGTTTCAAGTATTTGGAGTCCATGAAATATTGCGACCTTGTCAGTAAAAACACCAGTGTTGCCGCTGCTCAAGTGTTTCTTGTTTTGTGCGCTGTGGTTTGCAGCTTTCCATGGGATCCACGTGTAGTCTCAGAACTGCCCCGGCACCCTTTGCAGTTATGTGGTGTAGTGCAGTAATGCATTCAGAAGCCCTCACTCAACAACTTCTTCTCATGTACTCCCTAGCTTTGCCAAGGCTCCGAAGAGAGGCCTGGAGAGGATTACTGCTTTACTTTTGGGGCTACGTTTCCTGTTTACTGAGCCTTAACCCTCTTCTGATGCCTTCATCCTCTGCCTGGAATGCAAAATATCAAGCTTGGAGAGAGACGGGCTGATGCTGAAGAAGCCCTGCGTACCTGGGATTTCCCTTTGCAGGGTATTCGGACTATTTTTAGAACAGAGTCCTGAGGCAATTTTAAGAATCTATATGAAATCATACTCTGTGGCTAAAGAACTGGGATTGACTCATCCTGCTCTCACACCGTCTTTGTGCAATATTCAGCAAACCTATCTATCCCCTTTTACTTTAATCAGATTTGATTGGGAAATTACGCAGGAAGTAGTTTTGAATTCTTTTATTCATGTATTCTTTGTTTCTTGGAGCAATTTTATGACGGCATTAGGAAGACTTATTTCTGAATACACTGCTTCTGTACTACTTGTTGTTTCTAGCATTAACTCATCCCTGTTAACGTTCATTTGTCTCACGGTGGTGTCCTTTCCGTGGTGTGACTGAGGAACTAGGGGAGAGTGTGAATTTAAGTCAGGGTGAGTATTAAATCACTGAAAATATGCAAGTTTTATTTGGAAGCATGTTTGTGACCGCTTATCAGTGGTTGTTAAGTCACTAAAGTAGCTTGTATTGCAGCTCACTGGTGCATTTTAGGTACTAAATCAGTATACTTTGCATGAAGTCTCCAATTTAAGGCTCTCCGAGACAGTACGGATTGCATTTTTAAGGCTGCACGCAGTTCAAATTATTGTAGTAACGAATCACCTAAAAGCGCATGAATCAAATTCCTATTTATTTTAGGAACTTTAAATGATCCTGTAACTACCCTTGGCATCGTAAAAGTATAGACCGGGCCCACCCCTGTGGGAAGAAATTGCGCTTGCTTTTGCTAAGACGACTGCTGTTCCCTGGAGAGAGATTTAGGTCTGGTGGGGCAATGGGAGATGTGCTGAAACCTCAGAGATGGGAACTTAGTTCAAGACTGGCAAGAGGAGAAGGTGCATCTCTAGTTCTCCTGGATGTGTTTCATCCACAGGCAGGTCTGACTACTTGGTGTATTGGCTGACCTTACCGCGAACAAAAAAAAAAGGTGATTTCTTGTGCCTTTCGTTACCTTTGTCCACTGGGTGCTTTTGGCTGGAGGCAAATCCTAAACATTAGGTCCCTCAGAGTTTCCTAATATATACATATAGTTTTCATAGTGAGATTTTAGAATGAGGTCATCCTAGTCGTAAAAACAGTGTACAAAATCTTCCTTGTAACTAAGCGTGTTGTAGACCGTAGTTGATTTCAGAGCAGGCAAGCAATTAAAGGTGAAGAAAGAAAAAGTGAACTGTTCTTAAAGGTCCAGAGTTTAATTTTCTATTTCTTGCCTGCTATTTTAGCAGCCAGAACTGGAAGGTAGCAATTTTGATGCTGGTTTCAATGCTGTGCCTCAAAACAGCTGGCAATTGACTTTAGCTGTAATTATTGGCTTCTTACCAGCATTTACAGCTGTATATTAAGATCAGTGCTTTGAGCTTTGCTTTTTGGGTGTATCCATATTGTTCTATTACTTTCCTAATGACCTTTTCATCACCTTTATTTAGATCTTGGGCTGAGCTATAATTACTTGAAACTAAAAATTCTCTATGGATTGATTTCCATAAATTACAAATATGTCATGTGCTATGCTAGCAGACAAAAGGTCAGCAAGCCAATTTGTTACCCGAGTAGAATATTTGCTAGAGATTGCACAATGATTCTGAGAAGCTGCCTGTTGTAATTCTCGTCTTTTACCCTAGGTAGATTCCTAGCTAAAGCTAAGTGTGGACGAGAATTAAAATACCTGTCCAAAGATTTTTAGCAGTTCCTAGCAAATAGTCTGTGAATGACTACCTTTACGATAGCCAGTGAAACAGGAGCACGCTCGCATTTGTTTCGAGAGACTCAGTAGCCCAGACTGATAATCCCCTTTTAAAATATGTTAAATCTGCTCTGCTTATTGCTCTGTTGTCGATCTCCTAAAAGCTTGGATTCACTGGAGAGAAACCAACCACTCACGTGAGCAAGGAATTCAGGGTCGGACCCTGTAGAGACACAAAGTGATTTTGCTGTCAGCTGATTAAAATATAGTTGAGCACAAGGACTGGGTTGAGGGGCTGTGAGTTTAGAAAGAAGAAATTTGTTGCTCAGGCCCTGGGGTGGGATTCAATTTCCCGTTCTGCCACTCAGCACCTCCGTTCCTGCGCTCTCCTGCTGTTGAATAGATAATAGTGCATGTTTATCCTGGTGTTTAGTACATGGCTGTGTAGCTTGCCATGCACAGTGTGCTGCCCATCTTAGCTGTCAACTCGAATGCACCCGTACAGTACAAACAACAACAACAACAGTGAAGAACACAGCTGATGGACAGAGCGAGGAGCAGGACCCTGGGAGGCCGAGGGTCCCGCAAGCCTCTCTGCTCCGCATGTGGGAGAGGTGACGACTGTGCATGGGGAGAGGATGGGACTAGCCCGATGAGGCTCCTGAGGGTGGTAAGCTACATATGAAGCTTACTAGGTCCCAGGCACGAGCCCGGCGTGCCGTTCGTTAGCAGTTAGGAAGGGCTCTCCTCCTGCGCCATGCTGTCTCCTGCCCCGAGCCGGGGCAGCAAAGCCACAGCGTTGCGGTAAAATGTGCCCGTTGGTTGCCGAGAGTTGAACGACCAACCTCAGCGTTCCTGCTGTTAAAAGTCATTTTTTTCCATTCCAAATTAAAATCTACGCTATTTTTTATTGCAAGCTTCCCACTGTTCCTCTCCCCCATCAACCCGTCCATGTAAAGGGGCCTCCTTTAATGGAAAGCACAGGTGTTGATACAGAACAGCGGTACTTATTGGTGTGATAGTGGGGTGGTGGCAGTGGGTATCGTTGATAATCGTGTCTTCGTGGCTTGAATCCTGAGCTCAGGACCCTGTAGAGCAGATCAAAGAGCCCAAATGAGCCTGGCGGCAGAGCAGCTCCAGGTGGGAGTGCTTTAAAACCCTCCCGTTGCTCTGCATGACAACTGATAAAAATGTTTTCTAATGCCCCGGTAGCCTGGCGTGGTCGAGGGCTCACGGACGGCGCTGTGCCGGTTGTAGGGCCTGCAGCGCGGCCCCCGAGTTACTGTCGTAGCCATCAAGCCGCGAGGCTGCTCCTGACGCCTCTTTGTCTTCTCCGCTGTTGCGAGTCTCTCCTGCGCTCTTCTCTCTGATTTTCCTGCCTCCTCTCCGCTTTGCTAATTAAAATTCTAATCACTCTGACAGCTAGAGCTAGGGGGAAAAAAAAAATCACTCTTCCATGCTGGAGAAGGTAATTTCAAGGTGTTTTAGCTGCCAAAGAAACAAATGGAAATTAGACAAAGAAACGGGTTGTCAGAAAGGGGCGAGTCAGCGGCTCTGCCCCTTTTACTATAATAAAATATTAAACTTCTAAGGAAAAAAATAAAGCAGGCTTCACGCTAAACATTATTTCCAGATATTTAGAGATGTTATAGCCTGGTTTACCTTTCTGAGTAAAGGAAGGTTTTGTGTCTGTTTGTTAACAGGAAAATGATTTACTTACCTTGTAGTGAATCACAGTGGAATGCAATGTCAAACATTTAACTTGGTTTGATGTGTGATTGCAGATGATACGTGTTACTTGCTTTTGTGAGCTGTGCTGGGGAATATTCATTTAAATGTACAGGAGCCTGCAGATGCATATTTAAAATAACAAACAGTTCTTGATGCAGTGTTGGAGATTTCATACTGCAGGTGTTGCGGTATTTGAATTTATAAAGTGCAAAATACGACGGTGTTCAGATCTCGCCGCTACTTTTTCAGTTATTTTACTTACCTGGTAGAGATAATTTTTAGACCACCATATTTCTTCAAAGCGTATGCTTTTTGTAATGCAGGTTAATATCGAACAGTTGTGCTAGGACAGAAAAACATGATGGTCTCTATTATGCCAATATATGAGTTGAACAGAGGCATATATTTACTCACAGAGCAGCACGCAGTGCGTACACACACACATGCACATGCAGTTTGAGCTCTGCCCTCAGAACTGCACCAGGTATGAGCAGCACAAATTGCTGAGAGATTCACAATCCGCTTGCAGATTAATTTCTAGGGATAATGAACCGGTTCGGTTCAAATAAATACTGGACCCACTTTTACCCATTTCTCAAACTAAATCCGAAGCTTACAGAGATACTGACAAATGCATGCGTTGCTTCCATTAATGCTGTTTTATTCTAGCTCTCATCATGAGGAGTTAGAGGATTTTAGCAAGAGTTGAATCTCATGGTATTTACAGCCTGAGTTTTCTAACGTGTTTGTACATTTTGCTCTGACCTCAGGAGAGGGAAGGGAGAAAACAGATGATGAGCGTTGGGATTGTGTTGCGTTGTGCTGTTTGTGGCAGGACTATTTTAGGCGATGTGGGAACGCTGCCGCGCTCCCAACTTTGCAAGCAGAAGGCGCCCCAGAGTTGTGCCTCGCAGCCGTAGTTGCTCACAGGGGTGGCCGTTCCAGAAAATGCACATCCCTTTCCTTATCGTCCTCCCAACCTTTTCATAAACATCTCACAATAGGATAGTGCTACTTATTCCAATTATTTTGACAAGCCTTCAACGACTTTGCTAGAGGCCGTCATTTGTCTTTTACTAGCTGAAGAAGAGGATCTTCTCCTCCAAGCTATTTCCTTGTGCGTCTTGCTCCCGCAACACCACCTTCGTTTATGTGAGATTTCAAGGTAAAAGGGGGTCTCATTCTTATCTTGAAAATGCCAGACTACCAGACCTTTGCTTTCAGGAACAGGTACTAAGCGACTGAGGTAACATATACTCGCTATAATCACTTTACAAAAGCTCATGAGACTCTTGCCCAAATCCAGCCATTTCCACTTCAACCGCTTACTTAACCAGATGAAATTTTACTGCTGCTACATGGCTGAATGTATTCTTAATCAAGAAGTAGCGGTCGTTGAATGTGCAATGATCCTGTAAAAGGTATTGTTCTTAATTCTGCACTTCTGACCTCTTTCATCATTTCTGGAGTTCTTTTATTTTCACTGAAAAAAGAGAAAAAAAAATCATGTGGAATCCTCCATTCTCCCCTGATGGTGAAGCCAAAACACAGGAAATGCAAACCTCAGGCTTTTTCACAGTAATTTACAGACCAGTTTTCTCTTTTTTCTTCACCTCACTTGATTTTTCTGGAGACAACTTCTTAAAAACAGGCACAAAATAAGTGCAAAAAGTAGTAGCTAGGAAACTCAAATACATGCTTACACAAAGAAAGCACTGATTTTCTTATGAAAGTATTTATATTAATAATAGATCTTCTTATTTTACTTGGAGAATCACCTTATGCGAGTTTTACAGTATGAATATGTCTTCATCTTTGAAAATGTCGCTTTGATAACCTGTGTTGAATATTGAGTGGGAGGGGGTTTAGATTATACGTTTACCTAGGACTCAATATTCTAGGTAAATCAGAAAGCTGTGGGTGGGAGGCGCTGCTGTTTCTTTAACTGAACATACAGAAACTTAAATAGACGTGGTTTTATAAATGAGCAAAGGTTCAGAAACATGAAACATTATTTTAACTGAACAGAGTCATGTGTGATGACTAAAACGTGTCATTTATATTATAATAAAAAGCAAGATCTAGCAAGCAAGTACAATAGCCACTGAGCTGCGGTCAACTGATTTACCTTTGATATTACAATTAAACCTCCTGACAGTAAACTGCTGCAGGTCTGCCTTTGAAATCAAATTATAAAGCCTATCCACACAGCTTTTATTGTGCAAGAATCAGTTTTTAAGAGAACAATTATAGCCCAGAATTATCTTCCTGACACTCCTGAGCAACATGGTATGGATGATTGATGTTAAATACAAAATTTTGTTGACAGTAGATCAGCTTCTCAGATGACGTAAATCTGACGGACGGAGTTTTCCTGTGTATATCAAATGAGGATCAGCTCTAGTATAGTTGTCTTACAGATACTAAGAATATAGAGTGTTAAACCTTTTAAGGATTGCTGTAGGTTAAATATTAATTCAGCAAAAACGTTAAGAGCTGCCTTGTCTTAGAAAAGGAGAGTTTAGACTCACTGAATTATTAGCCCAGAAATTTGAGAAAGTAATCCAAGAAAGTTGCAGGGAAAATGTTGAAGAAGAAAACTGCAGATATATGACAAAAGAGAAGGGAACCATGGAGATGGTTTAAAGTCATGAAGGAAGGAAGAAGCTTTGAAAGCTGCTGTTTAGCCTGGCATTTCCAGTGAAGTTTAAGGACACAGGACGTGTAGACTGTTACCTGGGATAGCCAAAGAGGAGATTATATACCCATCTGCTTGGGAAGAAACAGTCATGCACTGACAGGACTGAAGGGCCTGAGAAGTGGAAGAGCCAAAGGGCTGCTCTGTGCTTGGGTGTGCTGCAGCTGCTTCCAGAGCAGAAGAGTTGGCTGATGTGCCAAAATGCCCGGCCGTAAAGGAAACCAAGGTACCTCCAAAATTTTTTCTCTCCCAGGTCAGGTGATGAAGATGACACCTGGTTAAAATCAGAACCTTTCAGAGAATCCTATTTGCCTTTATTCTGTACATTGTGCTTGACATTGTTTTAGAAATGTCTTTTGCTCTTTTTTTCCTACCTGTCCTGAAAACTACTGCTGAATCAATCTTCAGCTTTTGTGAAATCTTTTCCTTTAACAATGAAACGTGAGTTCCACTCCTGGCTTAGGCTTATAAAATCACTGAAGTGTTGATTGGAAGGGATCTCTGGAGGTCGTTTTGTCTAGCCTCCTCCTCAGGGCTGGCCCCTGGCCAAGAGGAGATCAGGGCAGCCATGGCCCTGCCCTTGTTGAGCTGAGCCTTGAAAGCCTCCAAGGATAGAAATTGCACAGCTGCTCTGCCTTGAAACTAAATCTTAGTTTATGTCTCCCTGTCCTTATATGTGTGCCTTAACCTGCTGAATTATAAGGTATTTAGAGGTAGGGCTTCCTTAGGCCCTTTTGTTGGAGACATTCCACATTTATGTGAGGTAATTAAGTAGTTGCTGAGCTGGAAAGAGGGAATGAACCTCAGCAGTGGTGGCTGGGTCCCCAGTCTAAAGAATGTTTAATTATTTATACCCGGGAACCGTGTGAAAGCCTTCTCCCCTTTACCTTTGTGATGTTTTGGGATAGAGGGAGTCAAATCCCTTCAGGCAGAGATGGGATTGAACCCATTCAGGATGTACACTACAATCACTGAACTATTAAGTAAAACAGAGTTTCTGCTACTCCCTCCAGTTCTTGGAAACTCTGCCATTTCTTTGCTCTTGCTTGTCTTACGAACTGGACAGAAGTGAAATGTTTCCCTGTGGGTAACATGGGACAAGAGTACAAAATAGCTTGGGGGGAGTGAGGGCAGAGGAGCAGCTTTCACTTTTGCAAAATAGGAAACAATTAAAAAATTGCAGATGAGCTTTAAATGAATGCATCAAATGTATGGGGTTTTTTTCCCCCCCTTTTGGTTGCCAATTTGAAAAATCAATTATTTGTAAAGCCGTAATCAGGGGCACTTCTGTAGCTGAATCCTTGCAAAGAGACACCGTAGCATAATGAATATCTAAAGTTTTCCTTTTGACTGTTGTCTGTAAGTTCACCTCAGCGTTTGAAGGGACCGAGAGAGAAACGGGAGCATTTGCATCGAGCCGGGGTTACGAGGAAGGCTTTTGGCAGCGTTTCACGTAACAGTTTCAGAATTCTCGTTCCCTTAATTTCCTCTCTCGGCAGCCAGCAAAGCGGGTTGACGCAAGGCAAACGTCTGCCAAGGAGCTTGAACAGGAGGCAGTTTTTAATTAACGGGGGCCAAAGAAGGTGATAACCCCAAGGGGTAGCGAGGAGAAATTAACATGGAAAAGCAGTTCCACGCTTCCGTGGGTCCCAAAAGGCCATTCGTATTAGTGGTGTCTGTTCTGATTGAACCGCTGCCGTGTCTTTTTATTGATTCACTTGTCAGAATCTAACAAAAACACTGCTGGCCGTCAGTTGTTTGCTCGGGGTGGCAGCTCATGGCTAGAAACGGCTTCCTTGTAAAACATTCAGCAGCGCGAGGTCTGTCATTGTGGTTAGCACTTCCCAGAAATGATTAATTTTGTTAGACTTAGACTAAAACTAAACAGAGCTAAAATAGAAGCTTGCTGAAATAAAAGGCGTTCAGTCCACAGATTCCCTCCAAGTAACCATTTCATCCTGTTAACTGTTTGCCTGGCTTAGAGTAAAATGTTTTAATTATTAACCTGATTTAAAGTGAGATTTCAGGGAAGATAATCATGTTGGCTGTTTCAGAAAGAATTTAGCACTTTAACATATCTGGCACTTGTGGAAAATGTTTTTAAAGAATAATATCCTGTGGATAAATATTTCAGGTTTCTCTTCCTGGGATGAAAATGAGTAATAAATAAATCTTGTAAGAGCTTGAGGAAAAACCTGCCTAGCAAGCAGAAATAAATAAAAAAAAATGAAATGTAATAAATAAAGAGGTGACACCTTTATGCGTTTAGGCACCTGATCCAAATTCAACTAACATCAAAGGGCGGGGGACCAATCTTTAAACGAGTTCAGGAAAATCCACACTTGTTTTTAAATATTTCTGCTGCACAGTTGACTCGGAACAATAAAGAGCGTGATTCAATAATATTTGCACAGCTTTATGTGGAAGTGTCCAGTGTTTGCCTTCTCGCTTCTTAGAGCCATAGCGCACAATGGCCATTATTTCAAATAGAAGTACTGTTCCTATTTTCCTCTTCAGATTCAGGGCCGTAATGATAACGGTCATTTAGTTAGCTGATTTATTCAAAGAAACTGTGGTCAGCCCATTCCACTTGAAAGATTGTCAGCCTCAGTCCTTCAGAGGCGTTAACTACCTCACCATACAAACTCTTTCCTTGGAAAAGCATGCACAACTCCCGTTGGCTTTAGCGGCGATGACGCCTTTTTCAGAGGACAAAGTTGGCCCCTATGCAGTGGCGTATTTTCCTTTCAGTCCTCCTAACAAAAACAATGCAATACATGCTTTTCGTGCCTGGGGATTCATTGCACTAATTGTTCCCAATGTTTGCGCAGTGCGCTTCACCAGGAATGCATGATAATGCCAAAAAAAAAATCCAGCCTGAGCTCTAACAGCCGCTCCAGAGCCAGCAAAAAGATTTGAGATAAGTGAGAATAGGAGAAATGTCAGTGAGTTTGCTGGGGGAAAACTCAGTGCTTGCAGGAGCCCATATGTGTGCGTGTACGATGACAACCAGACGTGTGTGTGCAACGTATTTGAACGTTTCATGTAATTAGACAGAAATTAAAATATTTTGGCAACTGATGAGAAATGTAATGAAGACATTAAGGGGTTGATGTATACGTGTTTTTATCTTTGGTGCTCCTCTCTAAGGTATCGTGTCTCTTGCAAACCATTTCGTCCTGCAGTGACTCTGGCAAGCTGTAAACGGCCTACACTGGCGAGCGTAGAAGGTAACTCCGGCTGCCTGTGATCTGCTGGCTTGCACTGCTTGCTGCTCGTGGTTTCTCTTCGGTTGCTCACCTGTGTTAGTTGGCAGCGTTTTCCCCTCTGACGGTTTGACTGAAACAGCTTAAATGGAAAGAGTAAAATTAACAGCTAGTGATAATTCACTTCTCATGTAGCTTTTGGAAGTATAATCATTAATAGTTTAACGTACTCAATTTTCAGGAGTCAGAAACAATGGCAAGCTTGTATGTTTATGTTCATGCATTTACTGTTTACTAGCTCTGCACATGCAGAAGTTTTCATAGTAGAAGTTTTTATATTGTGTGTGAAAACACCGTTTCATACTGAAGTGCGTTGAAAAGCAACTGTAAATTTTGTGACTTATAATTTTTGTATTCCTGAAAAAGGCAAATGGTCCATCCTCAGGTAAGCTCAATCCATCCCCAGGACAGGCGTAAGATGCGCAGCTGTCATTCAACTTTTCATAATTTGTAATTTAACTTCAGGACTATTATAGAAGAGCTCCCTGCAAATGTTTTATTCTACTTAAAAAGACTTATTCACCTCTGTCTTTCATCAAGTCGATTATTAATGCTAATGCTGTTATTGTTGCTATTTGTGATATGGTCAGGAAAGCACAACAAGGAAAGGGACTAAGATCTTTGGTTTATCTCACATAGTTCAGTAAGTGTGCTTTTAAAAGTAGTGCAAATAGCTCTTTCTTTTTTTTTTTTTTTTTAAAGAAATTCTCACCCCATCAGAAGAGGTCTGTCCGAGGTAGATGTTGTCACTGACATTTGGCTTGCTGTGAAGAAGATGACTAAGACACAAAGCTCTGTAACAAGGCCCGTTTGTTTATCTGTATTTTTAGAAGAAATGGCAATTGAGGTTAAACAATAGGAGCTTTGGTAGCAAATAGGCCTAGTGCAGCTTGAGAGACTGTAGATATCAGCATCTATTGTACTTTTGAACCCGTAAGACTTCATAGCTACTGCATGTTATTTGGCAGCTCCCCTTCCCAGAGATAACCCCCTCTCAGCGCACAGAACAGAGCGCTCTTGATGTATCGTAGGAAACAGCATGGAAATGGCTTTAAGTCAGAGTCTTTTCTGTTTTCAAAATAAAAAACCCTCTGTAGCTTGTAGCTGAAAAAACGTAGTGCATCTGGACTGGCAGCGTTGTTTGTTATTATCTCTGTGTGTCACCATTTAAGTCAAGACAATGAACGCTGAGAAAACATTATCCTCCTCTTCCCCTCCCTCCTGAAAAACAAATCGCAGAGAAAATATTGACAAATGATACTTTAATTGCTTTGACCTCTAAAGTGATTAAATAATTATGAAACCTCTTCTGTTTAACAACTGCTTGAAATGCTCTATATTCTTGCCTCAAAGTGAAGCAGTTTCTAGCTAGTAGAAACGTGATTGATTTTTCCATATCAGATACAATGTTATGGCCTATTGTTTCCATAGCAAACCTATAGCATCTGTCTTCAAGCTTAGATGGCGGCCCTGCACTATCTCGTAATGCTTTATGTGGCCACATCCTTCCATTACAAGTACGAGTGGATTAATATTGATTTTTCCTTCTTGTCCAAGACTGAAGGTTCATCTTAACAGCAATAAATTACACAGCTGAAACATGACGATATGCTTGCTCCTCCTTGGTCTTCATAGCTGGGATTATTTGTCTCAAAACCCATTTCTGATGTTTTTAACCCTTTACAAGGCTAAGGGTTGTGCTCAGGTTTGAACGCTTATTTGCGTTATGTTGCCAATAACTGTTCGGCGTTTCCAGTAAACCTGAGTCCTCGGTTCCAGTAAGAGCTCCTGAAGCTGGTGAGAGCAAACTGCTCTCGCTTGCACCTGCTGCTTGGAAATAAAAGAGCAACAAGGAGCAAAAGAGCAGAATTTCAAGAAGTGAGACTTGTTCAGAAAGAAAGCGAAATAAGGAAGGGTAGGAGCAGAGGGCGTAACAAAATAGGATTGAGTAGGAGAAACAACACTTTTGGAAGGGTAAGGGCTTCCTGAGTTAATTCGATACACCTTTTAGGAGTGGTGATGAGAGGACTGTCATATGTGTTACTGCTGTCAAACTCTGGTGTGGCTTTTCAGCATTTCTTTTTTCAGCCTTACTTGGCTGCTGAAGGGGCATTCAAAATGCACGTGGGTTTTAAAATTTGCAACAAGTGGCAAATCTGCATGAAATTAATTGTTAAGCGTAGACACCTTTATTGTTACTCCTCGATTTGACTTGACATACCGTATCCCTCTGTGGTTTCTGCACGCTCGGGAGCGCGTTGCTGTGGCACAGGCTGGCCTCTGCAGTGCTCCTAGGCGGTGATCTGTAGATATGAGGTTTATTCTATTTTATTTTTTGTTTGTTTTGAGTATTTTTATAGCCAGAAAGAAGTTTTTGATGAGCTAATTACAGACATAGGCCTTCTAGTCTGACAAAGGCACATATTTGATGCTTGAAATAATAAGAGATGGGGCCAAGGACACATGTGGAAGGGGGTCGAGGCTTGTGTGTGGTGGAAGAGCTCTTGGCAGCACTTACAGGAGTGAGCTGTGGGTGAGTGGGGTGGAGACCTCTCTCTCATGGAAGCATGCAAAATATACGCTCCATTAAAAATAAAACTTTCCACAGAGAAGATACAGCTCCAGAGCTGCAATGATGAGTTGAACGTGAATACCAGGGATAAGGAGACCCCGAGCGCGTGGCTCCCTATTGCCCTGAGCCCCCTCTGGAGAAGCACTAGCCCCTTCCTCCTTGGCAGCTCTCTGCTGCTTTCTTCTCTTCCCTATTCAGGCAGCAGGGACACATGCGGTGTGGGCAGTTCAATACCATCCAGAGCAGGTAGCATTTGAGCAGGCCTTTATGTAGGACAATTATTTTTCTAACCCAGCAGCCCATTTATAAATGTATTGAAAGGAGGCGTGATTGCATTTATGGAGGAGCTAAAGGCATTATTGGTTTTGTCACTTTACAGTAAGTGTCACAAAAATATAAAAATGTGGTTATCATGGTGAAGAAAAAAGTCTAGACATTTCAAACCTAAAATGTATTTTTTGACAAACACTCTTTTTCCACTGAGGTTTTTTTTTTTCTTAAAAAAAAATATATATATATATATACGCACAAACTGCTGTACAAAGTGCCAACTGCATGTGGTCAGCGCTACAAAAATAAGTCACAGCTAAGAGCAGAGCTTTGTTCAGGCTTGAAGCTGGGCTGAAAGAAACTCTTACTCTGCATCTGTTTGCCCCAGATGTCTAGGCCAGTTCAGCACCCTTCCACCTGTTTATGCCAAAATTCTCCAGGTGGTGTGTGCTATTTGCAATATATAGCACATTAACTAAGGAAGGACTCGGCCAAGGATTTCTTAATAACTTGAAATGCTTCTGGTTAAAATAGCAATTGAATCAGCCAAAGATTGTCTTGCCAGCTATGTTCTTTTACAGTGCTGTAACTGTATCCTGGAAGGCTGTGTCTTATAATGAAATATTGGCTAAAGCTGATAGATCTCAACTGGAAACGTCTCTAATACAATGCAAACAACAAATAATCTTTATTCAAAATATGACTGTTGGAAAAAGCCTGTAGGCCAACCAGAGACGCGGATAGACGTAGGTGTGTTTTTTTTCCTCCCAAAATGTAAGCTCTACTGTGTTTAGCGAAAGAAGTAGAAGTGTAAGTTAACCACTATTTTGAAGTACTTTAATAATAATTACCGTAAAAAACAAAAATACTGAGCTCGTGGCAATTCTAAATGTTGCAAAAATCTTGGCTAAGCGTATCTGCAACTTCTCCGGTGTTTATAATAAACTTTTAAAAAGACTACCCCAAAGCTTTTTCTTTTCATGAAGGTTTTCTACAGCAGTTAGGTAGCTTAGATGGAGTTTCTTACCCTGATTAGAAAAATATCCCTGCAGTGGGCTGAGAGATCAAGCTAGCAAAGTGTTTACATGGGGGCATCCCACCTCAGCTGCCTCCGAGTTCACTGGTAGACGAGAAGGGGAAGAAGGAAACGGGGTGGGAGTTACTGCCAAGGGCAAGGCAGCATGAATTTCTTATACTGTTTTAGCGAGCATGTGAATTAAAATCTTTTCTAAGTCAGTTCCCTTTGTATAAAGCTGCTGTAGTTTGAACAGTGGTAATGCAGTCGAGGTTTAAATTACTCTCCAAGCAAATAATCTTCAAGACAGTTTATTTGGTGTGTTTAGGCTCTGATTTTATTCACAAACTGTTTGTGAATGACGTTCTCTGTGTTTGCTATTTGAAATTATTTGACAGTGTTTTACGTGGAGAAATTTCATCCACTGAATCTCCTGCAGATTTGTGACAGGGAGCAATCATTTGAATATTCATATTTGCCATGTGGTGGGTGCACTGCACAGGTGGCCACCCTTTAAGTCTTAATGTGCTTTTCTGAGCTAGGTAGAGAGGTAGATGCTTTCGCTTTCCTCAGGAAAAGGCTAGAGATGTTCAAAAGGTCTTTTTCTCCACCCTCCCTTGCTCATTTTCATGGTACCTGAATGCTTTACACTAAGGGCAAACTGTTAGCAGCTCTTATCCATGCCAAATTCAAATGGGACATTTAAAAATACTTTCATTTTTGCATTTCCAGTGGCAAAAAGCCTCAGTTTTGGGGTTCATTCATATACTCAAGATTTAAAAATATCTATTGCCTACTGACTGATAGGAAAGAAACTTTTGATGAGAAACTAAGATTGGGTTACTCAGTCTGTGACAAATATGGTTTGTGTAGGGACTAGTTTGGGGGAAGAGTAGTTTTTTGATTAGATCAGTTGACGTATTTAGAAAAATGAATGAAGTTTTGGGTACAAAAAATCTTTTCTAGATCACAGAGGTTTGTAGCATGTTTTCTAATAGGTTCCCTGGCTACTTACTTAAGAGAGATTGTTGATCCTCATGGTTTTGCAGGGAGGAGAGGAATGCCTTCTAACTTTTTGCCTGCTGGGGAACGTTTCTTTCCCTGTAATACCACAGCGTGATTCTGAATTTGGTTATTATGACTAATCATTTTAAAGCAGGAGTCCTGTTTGCAAAGTGATGCTGTGGTGACATTTTTTTTTTTACATTTATTAAAAGATGATTAAGAGAACAGTGTATGTCTTCTATTAGATATCATTTCCCTTAGCAGATGTTCTCCCTTAGCTGTACTAAATGTTTTACCTAGTACTTTATTTTATCATATTAGACAAACTGCTAATATTCCTAACTGCAATTTAAAATGGAAAACCATTATCCGGCATAAAAAGTAATTTCTCCATGCAAAATTTCACAATATGTTCACCTACTATTTTTATTGTCACAGTTTTTGAAAAGGTTCGAAACAGCACTGTGTCAGACGCAGGGTCATGCGAGGTCTTGTGACTCTCATGAGGGCCTTCAAGCTGATGAAAAGCATGAGGCTGGGGTGGGTAAGCGATACGTTAGCCCTCAAGGGCAGTGTGGACACTCACAGCATCAAGGTAGCGTTAATCTGCCAGAGGAGCGACGTTAGCCCTGTACTCCCAGCTGGAGAAAGAAGAGGGCTAGAGAAAGCTTGTTGCCTCATCCTTTGCTTCTCCGTCCTTGCACATCAGTCAGCGAGAGCCTATGCTCAAGCTCTGCGCACACTAATTAGGATGAAGGGTTTCCATAGGCATAGAGACATGAATTTTTAATACTGAAAGGGCTCATGGCTTGTCTAGCCTGACCTTTCGTATAACTCGGGCCGTGGAAGTTCCCTGAATATCTCCCCATTGTGCGCAGGCATTTGAAGATTGGCAAATGTTATTTTTGTGACGGTAAATTTAAACAAATGTCACTTTCAGCTTTCTGCTCTGCTGTTTTCTCATGTGGTTTTCATGCTGGAGCCTTTGATGTCTTCCTTTCCTGCTCCCCAGGATTTCTGATAGTGTTCATTTTTCTTTTTCTATCATTTCTGGGAAGAGCAGAGAATTTTCCTTGATGAAATCCAGGCCTACCTCAATAGTCTTGTTTTTCAGTTTCACTTACAAATTTGAACTCCGCCTATGTTCCTGAGAGATTTCTGTGGAGAATATTTGATTGAGTCGGTAGCGTTGAGTCGAAACTGGTTAGAGCCTGAACAGATGGGCTTAAATTTGGGCTTGTACTCTCCTCAGAGCTGGAAGGGTATTAATGTTTCCTTCAGGCTAACATGTTAAACGATAAAACTTGAAAGTTTCCACTAAATTCTGCTTTGAATTTGGAGATGTATTTTGAAAGCAAAGCTTATAACGTTTAAAACCTATATATTCTGAAGCGCGACCCTTAACCTAGCTGGTCGTTAAATGCTTAGAAGTAGCTAACTTGAAGGTCAGTCTAGCTACCGAATTTGTGAAGTTTATGGAAATGATTATTTCTTCATTGTCAAGAAGTTAAAAGTTAAATTGTGCATTGCCATTGATATGCTTTGGTATCTATAAAGCTGTTTTCCTTCCAGCCATGAAAGAATAGTAAAGGAGTTATTATGAAAGCAGGACTGCACTGTGTATGGGAGTTCTAAAACATAATATATCTGCTATTCCTGGAACAAAATAATTGTGTTAGAAAAGTATTTTTGGTGTATGTTAGTACAGAAAAAGTCGGAAGATGTGAATATAGCAATATACATCCTCCATCATGTTGCTGCACATGTGTAATATTACAAGAACATTAAGATTTCAAGTAAGCTGCTGAAATGCTGAAATGTTTAAGAAAATACTCTAAGTTTTTCCTGGTGCTATGTATTGTGATACAATCTTTAATTATACGACCACATACGACTTTTTCTACGGCCACTTGCCTCTTTTGGTAGGTATGATATGTTCCCGGGCCATCTCTAAGCATAGTGTGTAACCGAGCTGAAAGAGCTCAACCATCTCCAAATTCATTTCCCAAAATAACTTGTTCTTGCCCTAGGGCGGAAGCTTAAAGAAGGGCTAGATAGATTCATTACTTGAGAAATCACTGAGGGGATAAGAACCTAGAGCGGTATTTCATAGAAGTGAAAATTGGTGACAGCTTTTACGCTGTGCATAAGCTCCCAAACACTAAATACCATATTTCTTAAAGGGGGAATATAATTTTCAAAGGAAGACTTTACAGATAGAGGACTAATGTCATTTTTAAAAAATGTTTATATTCAGCAGGGTTCCTTTACATGACCTTACAAAGCAGAGTACACCGTTTCAGTGTTTCTTTGGGGAAACATTGGATGTGTCTAGCTTAGCTTTTAGTTTTGGCCAGAAGTGTGCTTTTGAAGCAAATCTTCCGACTGTACCTACTTACTGTGCTTTGGTTCATAGTGCACAGCGGTCTCAGCACGCTTAAACTGGATTCCTTGTGAATGAAGCTAAACAGGAATATACTTGGAAAGCGCAAGCAACGCGCTCCAAACCACAAATGGGACGCCGTTCCTGGGAAATAGTCCCAAGCAAAAAAGAGTAAGTAGAAACAAGCATACGAACAGGCCCTGTGTTGTGCAGGTCTCAGGTTCGCGGCACTGGATGCAGGTCTGCAGAGCTGTTCGACCGTGCTCTTTGCTCATGGGGACAGAGCCGTACTTTCTGCAGATTGCCATTGGAGACGCACGTGGCAGCCAGAGCGTATCACTCCAAAGAACAGTAGTTAATAGTACTTGAGATATTACAATTTGCAGGGCTGATGCTTTGATCTGAGGGGAAAAACCTAGAAAAAGCAGACACCTCTTATGAAGAATATTGAAGTTACAGGTAGCAGCAAACAGGTCTTGTAAAGGGGTCGCTTTGCAACTTTAAGAGCACTGCCTGTTCATAGTAATAATAATTTGGTTTGACTATACCACAAAACTACTTTATAATTTTGAGTTTTCGTATTAATGATTTCCATATCTGTGTGTGCATGCATGTTTTGCTTATTTTTTTATGGGTCAAAGGGGGAATTAAAAACTTCTTTAATGTAAGCCAACTGAAAATGGTTGTTGACCAAGTTATTTATTTCCTAGTTGTTAGAGAAGCACAGCTTAGTTTTAATTTTATATGATAGAGAATCATGTATAAATTTATATAAGTAAAAAGGAAAAGTGCATTTCCCCCACTGCTTCGTGGACAAGGACTTTCTGCAGAAAGCTGAGTAACTTCTGAGGTCTTGATCCAAACGTTTAGAAATAAATGTAAGCTTTCTATCTATCGGCTTTGCCAGATTCTGGGTTGTGCCTTGTTGGGCATGAAACGACGCAGCTAGAGGCAGAATAACTTCAATTATAGGGGAAAAAAATCAGACTTTTCTCATAAGACTTCCTGTCTGCTGCAGAATTCATGGCGCAACCTTGGAACGTATTCAATTCTCATATTGCTCTTAAAGGAGACAGGCTGTTTGTTTTGGTCTTCTGAGGAAGCTAAGGGCACGGTGGGTAAAACATTAGCAATAAATAAGAAAAATGGTGGCTGTAAACTTTAACAAAAGTCATCTGTCTTCGGTACTGACAATAGAAACCTTGGAATATTTGTAATTGCAAATATATTGCAGACAACAGCAGCCTTTATGCTCAGTCATTTCATTACTTTGTCTCATTCCACAGCCACAAGGTTTGCACTGTAAGAAAATATATATCTGTATACATTTCACTGCACGCACACTGAGTAAAAATCCTGCTGGCCCTGTTGAAGCCAGCTCTTGTTGACTTCAGGAAGAAACAGGATTTGAACCAAAATATCTTCTAATGAATAGCAGTTGGGTGATAGAGAAATGAAACCAGCTGATTTGGTAGAGACAAGAGGTTCAAAAGCGAATTATAACATTATAACATTTCACTTTTCGTATTTAATTCACTCATTTTTAAAAGGTATTTGGGACTGTCAGAGTTTCAAGTTTTCTTTTTTGCTGCCTCATATTGGAGTCAAGACCTGGCTAAGAGGTTGTGTTTATGTGAAGTACGGGGTCGCTCATGTGACTGCATGTGGAGGCCTGCCCATGGACTATGCTGAAACATTTACCACCCACCTGAAATAGCACCGCTAAGATCTCTATTGTATAACTGTTAATCATTTGTTTCTGCCGCCTACTGAAATTACCCTGCTGTCTAATCTTGCTGGGAGCAGACGTGTGCACCACAAGATGATCCCATAATTTCTACTGGAGTTGGAATGTTGAAGAGATTTCCTATCAATAAAGTCGATAAGGCTGATAATGCCAGATGCATGAACTTCCTTACGCTTGTAAAGAACACGCAGCAAAACTTTGAAACATAGTCTGCATACGCAGCGGAAGCATCAGGGTTTAAGGTAGTATGTTTTTTTTGTCCTCCAGGAGTGGCTGGAGCGAGTCAACTCACAAGTAAGGTGGGACAACAAAACCTATTAAAGGAGGAGAACACAGATAGGAGATGAAGTAAGTGAATGCCCAGTGGCTTAAGTCCTATGAAATTATACAAGAGCATCCAGACTACTCAGAAATACTCTTTGCTGCTACGCAGCGGTTGTGGCTGTTGAGGCTTATTTGGCCTATTTGGTTTGTTGGGAAGATGGCAAATTGAAGAAGGTTTCCTGATTCAGCAAGCTCTGCCGAAGCAGGGTGCTGTATTTGGAGTATTCTCAACCTTGCAGCAGTCGGCAGGGCTTGTACCGGAGCATTTTAAATGCTGTGATACGTGCAGCGTAAAGCAAGCAAATCCCCAAACAATTCCAACAACAATGCAAATCCGGGCAATATTTTCAACGTGGTGGTTGAATGAAATGATGTAGTCTCTGCTGACAGTGAGATGGTATCTCTCACTCATAGAGCAGAATCAATTTGCATTTAGATTTTACTACCAACTGTTTGCTTCCATTTTCAGACACTCATCCTCACCAAGCAAATCGCATAGAGAGGCAGTGTGGACTTTTTATCCTTTGGGCTTCAGTCTTGTTTTCAAAGAGCTGAAAGAAGTGTGCTAGAATTTTTTTCTCCTTGAGTACTTAGGGCAAATTTCTTGGCTCACGTTAAGTAAAGCGTTCAATTGTTATCTTTGGCAGATGGATTTTCTTGACTGTGGACAGAATTTGAGGCCCTGGGCTCAGAGTTCAGAGGTCACGTGTGAATTTGTTATGCTTCCTGGTTAACTCAACAAAATAAATGAATCTGCTGAAATTCTCATGAAGTGTTTATTTTTTAGTGTTTCTATAATATACAATAAATTGTAATTTATGAGGCGTAATTGAAGAAAATTCTAGAGGAAGTTGTGTATAAGATTAGGGGATTATTAAATCAACTTTATTGTGTTTTCAAAACTTAAAAATGTTTTACAGCTGTAATAAATTGTTAGAGAGTGCCATCAACCTATAAATTTTAATAATTTAATAAACATTCTGCCATAAAGTTGGGCACGTGGCCAAATCCCAAAGCTGTTTGTGCACAGAGTATCATTAATAGTAATGTAATGTTTTTGGTTTACCTGGCTAATGCAAGAGTGATCTGTTCTCATACATAACACGTGGTGATTGGTCATTAATTTTAATGAACTGTGACTAGGAACTTGCAGAAGTCAGGAGGATATCTGAAGTCCCCCTCCTCTTTCACCATCTGTTGCAGGCTGTTAGAGACTGCTGTTAAATATAAGGAGGGAGCATCACTTATTACCTCTCTGCTAGCATGTTGACCTTTAGGCACTTGGCAAAGTGTCTTAATGGGTGAGTGAAGGTGGTTATGCTTCTCTCACTGTTTGCCCAAGAGGGCACAAGGAAGGAAGGAAGTTGTGAATTTATTTTTTTAAAGACAATGGCCTGCCTTGAGAAAGGAGGAGGAGACTGGATAGGGTGGGAAGCGGCTGCTGCAGTTGTTTTGGGTGTGTTCCTTAATTTTTTCATCATTTTTTTTTCTTCACTGCCATTTTGAGTGCTGACTGGTTTTGATCATGCCTGGGATCAGTATCATCAATTATTTTGCTTGTTTTTGCACATGCCCTTGGTAAGCTGTGTGCTGCCAGTAGAGTGTAATGTAGTGGATGATCTAATAGTCTTTTCCATCAGTAGCTATCCAACAATGAAATAACATTGTATGGTATGCAGCATGATAGCTGTATTTGTGATAATATAGCACCTCGAAATCATGACTGCTATTCATGCATTTCTGCTATTCATTTATGTTCAATTACCCTGCATATTCAAGTAATAAATTGTTTATCTGGAAATCTAAATCAGTATGTTTAAAAGGAAAATTCCGCCATAATTTGCTCTAGTTCTCTGGTGCTAAAAAACAGATAAAGACTAGCGGAATGAGATGTAGTCTAATTTGCAGTGACTTAATTGAGGGAAGAATTGTACCGTAGCTGTCAAGCTCCATATAATGTTTGCATCTTGTACAAACATGATTTCAGAACTTCTTGAAAGGTTATGCATAATTTTATTAATTCGTTTATTTGTTGCGAAGGGGGAACCCATTCTTTTTCAGATTCTGCTCATCTCTGGCAGAGGATGCCCTCATTTGCTAATGGCATTGACAAAGACCTTGTATCCATTGATTGTTTCCACCTCTAAAGTAATTTCTTTATATATCTATGTATACACGTGAAATATACAGAGATACATACACATGCACACACTTCAGCTGCTTTTTGATTTAATGAAGACCTTAATAAAAATCAGCGTTCATAGCTCCTGTGTAGTCAGATAAATTAGTTAATGCACAAACTAAGCTCTTATGTATTATGCAAAAGATTAGTTTTAACATTTGCATAATGTGCTACAAATGACCTACTGTTTCTAGCAGGAGAAGCTCACTTAAAAGCGGGCTGAAAGCTGAAGTGACGTCAGTGAAGCAATTACTCCTCGCTTGGCACATCTCATTCATTGTCAAAAGTTCAAGACCCCCTGTCTGCTCTACAGCACCGAGAGAACAGCCGAAAGGTTAGAGCAAAAATAGTGCAACAGGAATCAGCACTAAGAGTAGTGAACACTCGGTGTGATTCAGATAGCAGCGATCCTTGGCTCTTCAGTGTTTCATCCAAAATCCCATGAAACTGGAAAGCAACCTTTACATTTTCTTAAACAGCATTAGTCTGGTCCGGAAGCAGCAGATCTGACATACGTTTTTGTACAAGTATGGAACTGAATAATTTGCTAAATCTTAGACCAGTGTAATTGGGGAAGGGAGACGCAATATTTTTATTTCCTTGTAAATCTGGAAATAATTATGTGATGGCTTCTCTATGTGAAAAACAGCAGGTGGTTGAATTTACAATATGAATTCAGTAATATTTGAGGGCTGCACAGAGAGTGGATTTGAATCCCATGGTCTTCAGTAACGCCTTGTTTTTTGGTTCTGTATATGGTCAGAGACCTTCATCTTTCCTCAGGTTTCACATAGGGGAAACTCATGAAAACTTCTCACAACATTTTGGCTTACTACAGCAAACAGTTGGGAAAAAAAAAAAAAACAATTGATGCCTAGTACTGATGCTATTCAATATGGATTACCTGAGACAACATTATTCAAAATACCTTCTCTAGTTGACTGCTGTCAGACAGCCTGTACTGATGGAGTTCAGTCTCCCTGCAGTCCTGAGGGCCAAATAACCTGTTTAATTAGTGCTACCAAAGGATCTTCTTAACTTTCTTTCAAGTAATGAATTAAATGGATGTGTTAGAATTGTTAACTGCAGATTGACTGAGATATGGGAATAGAGCAATTAAAGGAAATGTATACTACCACTGATTGTATAATGGGCTTATTGTTGTAGTGGATTGGAAGAAGTACATCGGTGTCTTCCATTGTATTTTGTGGAGGTGTAGGAATACCTAAATTCATTTAATGTCCTTTTAACCTTATTTTGAAGAGTATGCTTACTAAATTTAAAAAGAAATCAACTGAAATACAAAGTATTATCACTTTTCTTATATTGTTCTTACTGAAGGGGAAAAAAAAAAAAGCCTGAAACAACCACTTCTGCATATGTTAAGAGCTGGAAGAGTTTATAATCCAAATAACAATTTTTGACGGAGACCGTCTTAAATTACATTTTAAGTTAGAAAAACGTCTAGTTTGTTCCTCTGGTATAAAAATAGTAGCTATAGGAGTTCAGTTACGGCATTTGAAAGCCTTGAACTTTTTAGGCCATTTCTCCTTCTAGACAGGGAACTAGCTCACGGTATCACTATTAGGATGGTTGGTGTTTTGATCTGCTCTGCTGCAGCACATATGCTCCATGGAAACCAGTATTTCCCGCTCTGATTTCTGTTATTATTATGATTCCTTAAACAGTGCTGCTCAAATATTTGATTTCTAAACAAATGTGTGTATTGCCCAGGAGCAAAATTAAGAATCCCTTCTTTTTAATAAAATGCACAGGATGGAGGAAAATTGGCCAGCTGGGCTTCAGCTCTGAGCTCTTTATGCCTAACTCCAACCTTTCTGTTATTAGGGACACCACCTGCTTGAAAGGTCAGCTAAAATTTCTTTTAGGAGAAAGAAACAGTAAATTCAAAAGGAATCATTTCAAACCTTTGGTAAGCACAGAGGGGCTGGAGGGGGGCGGTTTGTGAGAAAGCAAGGCATATAATTATGGTAACTATTAGCATTCACTTGCAAACAGCCACAAGCGGGAGGAGTTCAAGTCAGGTCTTTTATTTATCAACCCAGAACTCTCATTGTTTGCCTGGTAAGCGGTGTTTGCAGCTATCTTTATGACAGCCAGTGTTCTGTCTTAATTAGTAATATTATTTCTACTTCACCTAAAATAGCTGAAGGGTTCTCCTGGGATCTATTCTTGGATACGATTTTGTTTAATCTTATTATTAATGACCATAATTTTTTTTCTTGCTTGGATTATCATCCGTATGCCAATGATTCTATTATTTAAACAAATAATTATTACACATTACAATTCCATTTACTGCATGACAATAACAAATCATAGTTATGGCTTATTCAAAGTAAATTAGTTCTAAAACACTAATAAAATTAATTGCAAGATGTTTGATTGGAAACGAGAGCCGGTTAAAATAGGAGCTCTTTATCATGGTCTTTGATAGTGAATTACTTACTAGAATAAAGCTACCAGCATTAAATATCTTGGTGCTTGTTAGCAAACAAAGAGTAATTGAAACTTGGTTGCTAAGAGACATTATTTCTCGTTGTTGACAATCATGATTTTCTTTGATTGCTGCTTCTATTGTTGTTCATTACAGAGGCTAAATGTTTTCGTATAACACTCTGAAAACATGCTTTGGATTCCAATTGTTCTACGCGATACCACTGGGTCTGTTTAAAGAGCCTTCATTCACAGCAGCACGCTCCTGGGAGATCAGTGGTGCGGGATTTTCTGTCGTAGATGTGCATTTTTGGAACGCTGCCGGAGACATGCGTTGAAGCAGTAATTGCAGCCCAAGGTTAGAGAGTCTGCTGTTTTCCCATATACTGCAAGAGGAAAAATTTGTCGCGATTCTTTGTTTGATATCAAACCTTCTTAGCAGCGTCAGATACATTTGTCAAAAGCGAATGCTAGCTTTTGAGGAACCAATTGCAGGGAAAAGGGGCTTTATTTTTAAAGCTGCACTGCTCCGTACTCTTTGTAAGCTAAGCCCCGCCAAAGTGTCTTTATTTCACCCCAAACCATTAATCAAAGTGCTTTTAAAAATGTAGCCACCTTTTAGAAGGGTATTCTTTGGAAACTAAAAAAAGTCAAAGCTCTTTGATTGCTGATGCAAGAAGCCATCTACCATTTTCTCCCAAGGAATTCTGTTTGATCAGATTATGTAGTTGGCAGATTTTGTTCCAAATTATTTGGTGATCAGCTCTGGGGATGAAAAATTAACAACGGAAAACCCACCCACACTGACTGACTGTTATTTGACCAGTTAATAAGGCAACTTTTGACTTAGGCCAAAACTCTGGTCTATAGAAACATCTTAAAATATTGAAAGGGGAAAAAATTAAGACGTTCCAATTAAGTAAAATATAGTATATGTATATTCTGCTTCTGGCAGAGAAGATTAGGAAAAGATGGAAGGGAATGGAATAAAGGCTTAAGCTGTGAATGAGAAGGACCAGTGAGGATTTTCGATCCTCCTATACATGCATATTTTTCTCTGCTGCTCAGTGTGCCATTTCCCTTTCCTCTGGCCTGCTGAGGAGCGCTCCAGCCATTAACTTCTTCAGGGTGCCTGAATGTTGCTTGGTCCTGTAAGAGCAAAGGAGCCACAGCTGCGGGAAGTAAGCGCTCCAGCCATTTACGCGAGAGCATCATTTTATATGGCAACTGGCAGTGCAAATTTTCAGAGTTAGAATATGTTCCTTGGAGAGGTCCCAGTCACGGTTCCAGGGGAGGGTGTTATGACCCCTTTTGTTTTGACCTGAAGTTCTTTCAGACAGGGAGTTACAGCCCTGTGCATCTGGGAGGTACCTTAGAAAATGAAGTCGAACCCTGACGGGTGCTACAGAGCATGACTGCTATATGCACCAGTTCTCTTGATGTAAACCCAGCATGCATCAAGAGGTATTTCCATCAAAAAAAAAAAAGGAATTTTTGTATATAGGAATGTGGGTGTGTGATTTTGGGTTTCACTTGGAAATCAAATATGGCAAAAGAGTTAACTTAGTTTTAATCCTCTAAGGACTGAGTTCCCATGCTGAAAAGTTTAAAGATGGGTTCTTTTGTGTTATTTCCTTGTTTTCAGATCTTTTTGTGTTACTGGAACGAGCTGAAGAGCGGTAGCTTTTCATTCATTTAGACAGAGATAACTTTTACTTCTTGAAGCAGCTGGGGCTGAGGGTTTGTATCTAGCAACTCCTAACTCGAGAAATATTGTGAAGAAGTAGCTGATCTTTCCATTTTCCTCTCAAAATGGAGGTAACCTTTGCAATATATTGCAACAAGGATATATTTTGGATGTTTCTGTGCGTAGTAAATGCATGCCGATGCTGATACGGTCTGTCTTCCCAACCAGTGTTTTACTTTGGTTTATCATTTATCTTAGTATACTTTTGTCTCTTTGTATTAAGTTCCTGTTGATTGGCTCACTGTTTAGATACTGTGACTAATTCTTGGTTTCTAGTTTCTAATTTGATTACTTAATTAATGCTTTCTTGCACTCTAGTTTGAGCGAATGATGGCAGTTGTGTAAGTGCAATGCGGTTAGCACTAGTTTTTAATACTGTAGGAAAATGCTGAGCATCAGTCAAGTTTCTAGTGAAACTTTTTAGGTGAGTGGGAATAAAATCATAGAAACCTAACTTTGGAGAGTACAGAAATGAGACTTTATTCAGCAGTCAAGGTAGAACTTTAATGGGTTCGGACACCGTTTATATGATCTGAATGAGTTTGTTACATACGTAAAGTTTCTGTAGTGGAGTCAGTGAGGCTAGACCTCTCTTGAGAAGCTCCCAAGATTTCAGCCCGATTCTGTGTGCTCCATATGACTGTGAACTGTGACGAAACCAAGCTGTAAATGCTGCAATCTGTTACCTGGGTGGAATTACTGCGTGTGTAAAATCACAGGCTACCTAGTCTTCTGGGACTTCATTCCTTCAAGAAGCAAAAGCATATGCATAAAAACTAGTCACCTAGGACCAATGAGAAAGGACCGCCTGTGCACAGAAGGCAGATTAGGTCAGGCCTGATGACTTTATGACAGCTGTTTCAATGCATGTTATTTAAGAGAAAAATGCCAGTTTAGTGCTTTGGAAAAATAGCCATGTTAAGCCTGTGCTGTATGATGAGTACAATAGGGTAACAACAGCGTTAGCAAAGATAGATTTAAATTTCTTTAAGAGTTCACTCTTTCTATAAATCTTCGGGTATTGTATCATCCTCATAAACATTACTGGAGCCTTTCGGTAAGACGTTTGCTCGGAATGGGGTTTGTCACCTGTGGTGCATGTGGACTGCCTTCCAGCCAGGGAGACAACTGAGTAGAGGGTAATGTTCTGCAGGAAGCTGCTTTCCAATTTGGACAAAAAAGGAAGGAAGTCTTGAGATGCCCTCAACAAAACTATCTCCTGCACAGATGAGCTTCAACCTTAGAGTAAGCACTGCTGTGCCAAATGAAGGAATGCAGATATTGATACGCTGCATCCATACGATACTATTTATATATAGTATTTTATAGTATATGCCCATAGTATCCACACTGTACTATTGTAATCAATGTGGATGTTGATTAAGAACAAGATACTTGATGTGATTTGACAGACCAGCGTAAAGAGATGAGGGCAGAGCTGTTGTTACCAAGCTGTGCCACATATTCTGTGGCAGATGGACTACATCTATAGCAAGATCTACCTAAGTCTCATACCTGCATGCCTGAGTATGTTTGGTCTCCATATATGATAGAACAAGAGGTGGATGAATGTTATGTTCGTAATCGCATTTTGACATTGAGGTCTGAGATCATTGTTGATGCTTTCACACTCCTGGTTTACTTCAGAAACGATCCCATTAAAATCAGTGAGCGTATTATCCATGTATGGTATGGTGTGATCCAAGGGAATGGAATTGGGTGATACAGGTGCGATTTTCTGTGATGGCAGCAGAGAAATGTGTGTGGCAGTCCACTTGGTCCTGAAAAAGAGAGCCCCAAGGCCACTAGCAGGTACCCGGGACAAGAGAGGGTCTTCAGTTTTTTGCTTGAAGGAAGAGGAAGGGTTTTAACATGCAGATTCTTATCTACTTGTGATAGATACTGTGTCTGATAGGATCTGCAGGCGCTGGATTACAATTACTCTGCTTGCTAATTCCCTATTGCACAATCACGGCTGTAATTCCTTGGCGCTCATGTGGCAGAGATGGTAGGAGGTCTGTTCAAAATCTCTTACCCTCCTGTGTGTGCTCTGTCTCTCCATTCTGGCATGAAAGAGAGCTAATCCTCCAGCAGCCACGTTAAAAAGAAAAATCCCAGACCTCTTCCAAGAAAACTGTTAGGGCCTAAGTTTGGGACTGTTAGCATGGTCTAGAATAGCTTGAAAATCGTGCAATTTTTCGATGTGTTTTATTCTATATATACAGCTCGTGCCATTTTGTCTCAGGAAGATGAGAGGTTTGAGTGCTATGAAAAATGAGACCAAGGCCCAGATTCTCCTTAATTTTGTGTCTGATATGAACATTTGCACCTCTGTCTACAGAGTGTGAAGGAGATGTACCATGTTACCTGCTGAGTGTGGTAATGTTTTATTCCTGTATTGTAATAATATAGGTATCTATGAACAGTGAAAGGCAAAAAAATTGCAGCGTTGCCGGTTCTTGTGATGTAATTGTGAGTTTCATGCTTTTTGTTTTTTCTCATCATGCCAAAAGTGAGAAGCTTTTTAAACCTTATAATTATAGAAGGAAGTTTGAAAACAGATGCTAGAAACAGACATGAAGTTATGTTCAGATCTCCTTCTAGCCACATACAATGTAATATCATCTAGCTATATGATTAATTTAGGATTAACAGTTTGCTCAAAGGATAAAATGCTCCCTTGGATTTATTTTTTATGATGGATATTTGTAGAGCATAAAATCTGAGCCTGAGGCAATTAAAAGCAAGTCATTGAATTATATTCCTAGTGTTTTCTTTTACAGGTTTTTATTTTAATTTGCCTCTGCTTCTACCATCTTTCTGTTTCTGGCATGGCTGCCTACTCAGTGTTTGTTTGCGATCATTCGGTTGGGCTCCAGTCAGTCCTGAAAAACCCTTCTCCATATGTTTAAAGTTAAATCATGTGCATATGTATTTAGACACCAAGTGTGGAGATACTACTTGGTGTGAGTAAAGAGTGCAGAAGCTGTACTTTACCTACCAATTATGTAATATAGAGCTTTATAGAAAAAAAATACCCTTATGAATCTGGTATAAATGAGTAACACCAATTATGACAATCAGAATCCCTCAAATACAAGTTTTTAGGGAGTCAGAAGCTCTCAAATATACAGTATTCTATTTATATAGAATACTTTCATGTAAATCTCTTTTGGGTGCTGCTTCTGTTTTCGGTTTTAGTTTTTTAAAGGGGCGGTAACTCTTCATTTGCACCACATGCCTTTCCAAGGCAGCATAACTGATCTGTTCCCCTTTGCAATGTTCCCTATTTTATATTCTCTTCAGCTCCTTCCCTTTTTTCCCAGCACTCCCAATAAATTCTTTATTCCAGAATTATTTTCTCAGAAGCTTCCTGACTTATTGTTTCTGTTTTAAGGAAATCCATAAAAAGATAATTGGTGCAGACATTGCTCATTTCAGTTTACAGTGTTACGACCTAACTTGAACAACGCTCATTTTACCGAGAGGTATGTGGGTTAAATCCAAAATTCAGGAGAAAGGAAGCCGTTACATTTTTGTTTTAGGAAAAGATATTGAAATGCCCCATATTGTAGCTTGTCAATTGAGACTGTGAATTTTCAGTAGCTGGGGCTTTTACCCTCAGTGAATAAATGCCTCAGGATAAGAGGTCAAGGACAAAGACCTCCCTCAGCTGTCAATATTCAGGCAATTGATCTTCTCATTGTATTTAATCTCACCAGTCACTTCCCTTCCTTTCCTCTGCCTTCCCTCCTGCCTCTCTGCCCCCTTCCCCCCGCTCTACTTAGAGCAACTAAATGTCCTGGCTGCCAGCAGTGCTTAGTGTAAGTGTAATATTACATGAATCAAAGGCCCTTTAGGCCATGATATAGACTGGTAATTTATTACTGAAGAACAGAGGCTTTTTTGAAATTTCCTTTAGTTGAGGCAGATCACTGTGAATTAACTAGGCAAGAGGGCAGCAGGTGCTCTCATTAAATTTACAGTCACTGGCAGCAGATAGGAAAGTATTTAAAAAAGGGACATGCAGCTGCACCGACACACGTAATAGCAACCATGCGCCGGCACGCAGGATGCAGCAGGGCGGCCGCAGGCTTTCGGTCGCCGCGCTCGAGCCGCGTCACGTGTTCACCCCCAAGGACTGCTAGTCCTTATTGTGAGGCCCCTAAAATGGCAAATAGCTGGCGCTAGACGTCCGTATGGCGCGCAAGAAAGCGAAGTGCCTTGCGGAGCTGGGCTTGGTCAGCTCTCCCAGCCCAAGCGGCCTCCAGCTTCGGGGAAGCGCGGAGGCTGAGGGCAGCTTCGGGGATGAGACGTTTCTCCGCTCACCCATTCGCGCCTGGAAAGTTATAGCTCCAGCAGACCTCTTCGTCTGTTTTCTTGGCTCAGTTTCTTCTGCTGTCAGATAGTGTTTTGTGTATAGCAGGTATTTGAAACCACGGAAGTGCTATTTTCTGCAAAGCCAAACATGTATTTTCCTTAAAGGAAAGGAAATTCCATGCAAAGCTGCTTCCAGGGCAGTAATGATACCTTCTCAGTTTACCTTTGGAAGCGCTTATTACCAAAAATAGCATGGAAATGCTTATTTTGTCCTCTGAACTTTGCTTGGAGAAACGTTTGCAAAAGCAGCTCTTGGCATTGATCCAAAGCTCGTTTAAGTCAAGACTTCCATTGACTTTGCTAAGTTTTACATCTGGCCTTTAATACCTGGTTTTAGCTTGAGAAGTCTGTGCTTTGTTTTCATTAATTTCCGTGGAAGTTGCACACACATGTCCAAAGCCACTATATTGACCAGAGTATTATGCCTTGTTATCTGAATTCAATACGCTCCCTCAGTGCAAATCTACTGAAGAGATATAGCACTGTCTACTTTAAGCGCCTTGTACTTTGGGTACTGTTATGCAGTGTATGTGGCTTGTATACTGCATATTGTTTTAAAATTGTACTTGTTTTTTCCTATGCTTCCTTTCAAAATATTTTAACTCAGAGATGAAAAAAATGAGTTTAATTAGAGAAAGTCTAAATTATGCAATTTATCATGAGTCGCTACAGGGAAATAGCCTTTTAGCATTAACAGACATTTTACATTTGCTTCTCTGTGACCAGAAATTAGCATTCTGGCCTTTTTGTTATTTTTGAGAGCAAGAAAATAACATAAACAATTAAATGTAGATTCAAGTTTTCCATTCTTTCTAAGCTTAAAAAATAAAGAAGCCTCTTATTGTGCTTTCTGGTATGTCTGACCTTTAAAGCAAATACAAAGAAGAAAATACTGCTACAATATTTTGTCTAAGTGTAAACTGCCTTTCAGGATTACAAATCACCAAAGACAAATACAGGCATCTGCACAAGGCCTGAGGAAGATGTTTCTTCTCTCGTTTCCTATTTACAGTTTCACTGGGTTCATAAAATGGTCAGATGCTACAGAGCCATGAACAAACTATGCTGCTTTTAATAGAGCCATTTATCTGCTCTTTGAGAAGGTTAGTGTGCAATCCCTAGAGACATTTCTCAGATAATCAGAATAAAATGAACGCTACTTGAGCACCTGTAATCAAATTACCCTTTATTCCCTAAACTCTTGTCAGACTCTGAAATCTTGTCGTTTCCTAGGCAGGCATTTTAGGGTTCCCAGTAGCGCAGTGCTGGGACTTTCTTTCTCCTCTTTCTTTTTCCCCATTTCCCATCCATCATTACTTGGGGAAAAAACCAAAAACAACCAGCCAAACAGAAGCCCCTGTCAGGATGCAAACCTGAGCGTTTTGGAGGGATTAAGCATGCTGCCAGCTGTTCCTCTGCAGCTGCCTCAACCCTGTCTGCAGCGGTGGTGGAACAAGGCCAAAGTATTATATATATCTTTTTTTGATGTGCCATGCTGTTTCAGGCTTGGCTGTTCCCAGATAACTGTCTCAGCAAGACTGAGACATCTATTAAAAAAAAAAAAAGATTAGTTTCAGGGAAGAAAAATAATAGGTGCACGTGTGTATGTATGTATTAAACCCTCTCATAGTTCAAATAAAAGCAAAACTCATTCTGTGCAACGTAGCTGATTCTCACTGAATTACAGCAGACATGAATTTGGTCCAGTGTCTTCAGACAGAACTGTGAAAATTCAGCAGTTTTAATTCAAGATATATTAAATGGATATTCTAAGCTTGTTATATGTGCATTTATGAACGAGGAGGGCCTTTGTTGCTAAACTCTGATATATTTTTCTCTTTTCTTCAGGGTCTGGAGTTTGGTTCTGTCTCGTCATACTAAAAAGCCCTAGTTGTGATACTTGGATCCATCTCCCAGATAGGGAAGCAGAAAGAATATTTTGCACAAAACTCATGGGTTGTTCAAGTTGGAATCCTGTTTAGATGTCTGTTGTTGTCCCTCTGAAGATGAATTCATCTAACTTGTCAATTATATCCTTAACTAATATTATTGCCAATAAATTTCCTAGACTACTAGGAAAAAAGCCAACAGAACAGAGCCAAAATACCATTAGGTTAAAAAAAAAAAAAGGCAAATTCTTGCTGAATTGTAAGCGATGGTTGAAAAGTTAGTGCATGACCATGTCAGATGGTCACATCAGAATGTCTTTTCACAGATTTCCGATGAGATGTGATGCCAATCTGAGAAATATTGACCGAACCTTTTATTCTAATCTCACTTCCTGTAATCTGTCAGCATAGGGCCCCCAAAAGCTTACGCTAACTGTATCTTTATGATGTAAAACACTCTCCTGTCTCAGGTGAAACTAATCAAAAAGATTCAGTCCAAAAGGACTTCTCCATCTGCCCCCACTTTCTGCGAGGATAGGCTGTTATACATGTTTAGAAAAAAGAGGAAGGAGTTGCTTGCTAGGAGTGGCTCTTATTAGCTAATACCTTTGAATTTATTGTAGAAAAATCTGGAAATGAACTCTTTCTCCCTATAAAGGACGTAGGGAAAGTATCTTGATTTTAGAACATCTTATTAAGACATGGTGTCTTGTGTGCTTCAAGAAAAATTGCATGGAAATGCCTCACATGACTTGAAAATCATGATGTAAAATAGGAATTGCTGAATGCTAGAGAATGGCATAAAATGCCCAAATCAATCACCTTAATACTGAAAATTTAAAAAATCAGTTTGATTTCATCATTTTAGAGCATGCTTTCTAAGTCAGGTTTTATAGGAAGTCACAAGATCAAAAATGTGATCCAACAGTTTCTGATTTGTTGTCTTTTTTTTTCCTTTTTATAAATAAATCCATCTTTAAACTTTGAGATGCATTCTATAAATCAAGCAGGAGTTGGCGCATATTACCCACAATGAGCTCATTTCCATAACAATGAACTCATTATCTTCATGGCTGTTGAAAATGGATGAGGCCACGCTCATGCCAAAAGCAAATGAGGTCCTACAGTGAGGCCCCTTCTGCTGCGAAGCTGCAGGAAACCTTAGTTTGTTTGTTTTTGAAGACAAAGAGCAAATTTTCCTTTTTCTTTTTCATTCTTGCTACTTTTGGCTGACTCGAGTTCACTTTTTTATGCTCTGGGTACTGCAAGGCAAGTTGAAACAAAGGGGAAAGGCATTCAGAAAAATCTGCATGGTCTTCATTAGGATTGAAATAGTAAGAATCCTTGAGAACACATGCTCAGCCTTAGAACGTAGTTTGATGATTTCGGGGGTTAATAGTAGTTTATGACCAAGGAAATATTTCACCTTGTTAATAACTCTTAAATGTTTATTTTATACAAAGTAATTGGAGCTTAAATTTATTATGTCCTTGATGAGTCACTTGCATTATTGAAAACCTAGACCAATTCTTGAGGCATCCTTCCAAATTTATACAGGAATAACCATTATCAAAATCTGGCACATTTTTTTCACTCCTCTTAGCTGATGTTCCACAGCAGAAAAAAATAATATGTTATCAACGACTTCTCTTCTCTTCAGAGGGTCCAGAAATTTCAGTTGACTAATATTGAGACTCGTCTCTATAATAGCAACAAAAGCTATTGACCCTAAATCTCATCTGATTACCGTGCAAAAATCTGCTCTCAACAATGTCTTGTTACATGCCTGCCTAAACAGAACATTTATCTTTGCAAACTGCATGTAAGATATGTGACATTTAATGCACCTTTACTACAGAAGAGCTCATAATTTTAGCACGTATGTGTCCAAAGGGGTATCTGGTTTACCATCAGTTCAGTTATTTTGTTAATAGACATCACCATGACATTTGTTTTCAGTGCTAAACTCTTCAGATGCTTAACCTAGAAGCGACCAGTTTTACTCATGGTAAACACAATTTCTTTCCAGAGGGCCATATGCTTTCCATTATATTTATCATACAGACCATTTAATTAAAATTTCATTTAAAAGAATCTTTTGGCATGTGCTGTCCCTTTTTTTTGTCCCTCCCTGCAGATGAATGCCCTGCTTTCATGTCTCATTTTTAATGTTTTGCTGAGGAGCAAAAAGGGAATAGATACACCAATAATGAGGTGGGATGCGACTCGACCAAGATTATGAAGCACCAGGTGTTCTCCTATCAGTCCATATCTAGAATGAATATACTGGGACGCAACACCTTTAAGCGCCTTTGATGGATAGCTCCTCAATGCTGTGCTGCCTGGCTGACCTCCAACAAGGTTCTGCTCCACTCATCAGAAGTCGTGATGAAACTTGGTCATTTTAACCGCTGCTGTCCTACATCACCTCTGTCTTGTGTATGGTATGTAACTCTTCTCCTCGCATTAGCCATTCAGAATGTGTATGACATTTATTTATCCTGTTTGGATTTTTGCTACTTAAATTGTGACATTTAATGTTTTTTGAAAAAAATCACAGCATTTTACTTCTAAATTAGGATTAGGGGACAAAGTGACAGTAAAAATCATTATGACTTAATAAAATTTTCTAAGTTGAAATCCTAAAAAATTCTATTTTGGCATTGTTTTAAATCCAATTACAATCAAAAAATGTAAGCATATCTATTACATTAAAAAAAGCATAATTTAAAGGTATAAACCATCAAAGTAAGTTAATTATATGAATTCCTTATGTTGTTTTTTTTTATGTTATTTTTATGTACCAGCTTAAACGTAGAAAAGTCCTAAAGCATTGGACCCAGCAGTGTTGGGATTCTGTATCCACCATTGTCTCTGAAATGCAGTGTGCAAACCATTTTGTGGCATCAAGAGTGTGTGGGCAAGAAAGCAGAGACTTAGCTTCTCCAGTTGAAACTCAAGGCAGGATTTATGCTTTCATCCAGGAACCTAAAAATAGTCCTATTCATGTATTCAGGTGAGTAGGTTGTATTACTAGAAACCAAAAGTGTAAGAAATGTAGGATTCAGTGGAACAAAATATGCATATTTGCCAGATATAAAAGGAGATGGGCAATGAGGGAGATGATGATGGCATTTTGTCTTGAAGCGTTTACCAATACCTTAAAGACAGCTTTATCATCAGGGGACCAAAATGAGTTGTTCAATCACCATGTTGCCTCAACTCTTTTATGCTTTCCCCAGAACCTTAAAAAATACAAATTAATTAAAAAATACAATTAAATAAACCAGTGGCTGACACACTAGTCATGTTAGGAAGGTTTGAATAGTTGATGCTGAGATGCACCAAATTATGTGGTTTATATATATATATTTTTTAATATGTACTTTAAATAGACACCATGTGTCACTGTCTTGCTCTAACCCAAATACATTTTTGGATGTGTTAAACCGCATAATTTTCAGTTTTTCAACTCAGTGTAGATGGCCAAGAAGTATTTGTCTAAAATGGATAACCAGTTAATCCTTTCCATTGTGACAGAACTGGTGTTATGCTCTTTTTGGAGTGATTTTGTCAGTGAAGGAAAAAGAAAACAAAAAAATCTGTGTTATAATATCCTGTCTCGAGAGGACTCTGATGAAAGGAAAAACATAGTTTCTTGGTTTTCACTGGGACTTCAGCTGAAACTTTCTAACAAAAGTGAGAAGGTGATTACTACCTTAATGTTAGGTGTTTTTACTGGCCTACAGTTCTTTCATGATGACACCAGTTTGAATGACTGATTATTATTTCAATATGACAGACGAGCTTGAAAACTTCTGCTTTAAACAGTGTTTGCACAGAGCACGGCTTTGACACGAAGACTGAGATGCTGCTTCTCTCTGTGAAGACCGGTGAGTACTTGGACCCCTCTGTGTCTTTGCAGTCCAGGTGAAGGCATTCACCTGTTAAATGCCTGTCAGATCTTGTGCAATATATGCTTGTATATGTAATGAAAGACACCCGTGCATATTTTAGTCTGTGCTTTAAAAAAATACATTGCTGTTAAGTAATCCTTTCTGAGAAAGACGATATTTTCCTTGGGATTGTGGAAGACTCATCTAACGCACACCGATACATTGAGTAAAAGAATACATTGTATTTAAGTAATCCTTTCTGAGAAAGATGATATTTTCCTTGGGATTGTGGAAGACTCATCTAATGCACACTGATATATTGAGTGAAGGGCTCAATGGGCATTGCAGGTGGGGTAAGTATAATTCAGCCATGGCGAGAGATTGGCTCGCCTCTAGTCCTGCTGAAGTGGAGGTGTTTTAGGGGGCTGTTCTGTTATCTTTGGGTTTTATTGTCCTTTTTCTTCCCTGGGGTTGTGAATAATTCTCTGCAAATTGAGTAGTAAGTGTACGCTCTACAACCAGTTCCTCTCCTGTGTTTGCACTGGATGCATACATGCACGGGTTTGCTGAAATGTATGCAGCTAGCCAAGATTTATCCAGTCAACACAAGGTATTGTCTTCTGAATATACAGATGTGTTCAGAAGGAAATAGTTTGTTAAGGTGGTTGAGGTATCTGGATTGTAGTTCTAGTTATGTATGTCCCTCTCTCTGCCTCTTCTTTTTTCTTTTTTTTTTTTCTTTCCGTGTTGCTCCTTCTATCTCTGTCAGCTGCAATATGCCTGGTAGGTAGTCCTGGAGGTAGATGCAAGTCTTGCATGTTTGCTGTACACATAAGTGAGGTACCAGCCTGTTAAAGCCTCCTGTGGCTTTAACAGAATCCCAGAAACTTTAACCACTCCTCCTGCTTTTTTAGTTTTTTTTCCTTTTTTTCTTCCACCCCCCACGATCCCATTCGGTTGGTGTGGTGTCATAACAATATAATGTGACTGAATGCTTGCTCTTTTTTACATAGTCACCGCAGGTTGGTTTTTCTAAAGAAAAGGAGCAAACTTTTTTTGCTCTGTCTAGGATGCTCAGTGAAGCAGTTTATATATAAATAAAGTTATTCACTTGCCAGCAGGGTGAACAGCAGTCCGTAAAAGTAAGAGCGTGCACAGGAAAGGTCCGTTCTTAGTTTTATCTGAGGCCTGTTGCAGGTTGCTTTGCGTTTTAAGATATTTTTCCAGCTTGGTCTATATTCTCCCACATGAATCTTAGTTGCTCACTAGTTCCCTGATACCTTTGATTATGTTTGGCCTTTGTACAGCGTCTGTAGTGTTCCAGTTGCAGACACCTATTCCAGATTAGATTTGACATCTTTTCTGAGAGAGTTTCAGTTCTCAGTGAATGTCTCTCTATATATACAATACTCTTCTGTACACTCATTTCATCTTAATAGTATCAGTGCGTTGAGGAAGCAGATGGAGCTCTTCCTATAGTGTCTGCCCGCTCTGACAGAATGATGGAAGTGAGACCTTTATCATAAACGTAGTGTATTTCTTATAAAGATAGAAAGTAAACCTTGATGTTTTATTTCCCCTCAAATTATTTCTAGTCCCTGCCTTGAAGTTGGCATACAATTGCTTTGATTAATGCTTTTTATCGGATTGAGGATCCTATATTCTTGTTCAGTAGCCATATTTCTAGGCTGCAAAACTGTTTTGTTGTCAACTATGTGCATAAACGCACAGAAAATAGGACTTGCATTCTAGTCTGGTCTGTGCCCCAAGTCAGATTATACCAGTCTGTTTCTAAAACTTTCCAGTGATGGGTATTTGACAACCTCCCCAGGCAATCTGTTCTAGTACTTCACCTTCCTTACCCTTAGGAAGCTTTTCCTAATCTAATCTGACGCTCCCTTATGCAATTTAAGTCCATTGCCTCTTGTTCTGACTGCCATTGATGTGGAGAACAAGTTATTTTCTTCCTTTCTGTACCCGTTTTTTATATATTTGAACATTGCTACTGTGCTCCCTATCAGTTTTATCTTCTTTGAGCTAAGCAATCCCAGTTCTTTTAACCTTTCCTCATGGTTCATGTTTTCTAGACGTCTGCTTATTCTAGTTTGCTCTCCTCTGGACTTCCATAGTTTCTTCTTGATATTTTGTGTCATTTTGTTCTGTTTTTCCATAAGAAGAGGCCGAGGAAGCTGGGTTTGTTCCTGGCTTCAGCTAGCTCTTCTTAGAGGTGCCCAGTGGAGGAAAGTGAGGCAATGGTCACAGGTAGCAACAAAGGACATTTTAGCTGGATATAACCAGTAAAAGTGGTCAAGCACTGCAACGGGCTCTGAGAGGCTGTGAAAGCTCTGTCTTTGGAGATTTTCAAAACTCAGCTGGACAGGACCTTGAGTAACCCAACCTAACTTTGCAGCTGGCATTGCTTTGAGCAGAACATTTGACTTAATGGCCTCCAGAGGTCCTTTCCAGCCTAACTTACTCTGTGATTCCGTGTTGCCTAAAACTTATCATGATACACTCTGCATCGGTAATAGGGGAGAAGATAACTGATTAATTCTGTAGTTATAAATTATAGTTTTGTTATGTATCTGCAAATTTTGTTCGTCTTTTTTTTTTTTGTGACTTTATTGACTGATGTTCACTTTATGAATCACTATAACCTCCAGACTGTTTTCCATAGAACTGCTACCCAGTAGGTTCTTCATTTTCTGTTTATTCAGTAGATTATTCCTACTTAACCCTGTTAAAGTCTCCTTACTTGATTGCATCCCTCTTTCTTTTTTCTTTTATCCAGTTTATGAGGATCATTTTGAATTCTAACTCTGCCCTCAAGAATGCTTATAGCCCCTCCCACCTTGCTTAGTATTTGGTAAAATTAATAAGCATCCTTTCCCATCTAGGTGATTAATAAAAATGTTAATATTACAGAAGCAAAATACATGCCTTCAGATTTGATAAGTCCCTTCTTTAAGATGGTTAACCATTGATAACTACTGTCTGAATACAGCTTTATAATCAGTTTTACATCTACTTTAAGTAATTTCATCTATACATGTTTTGCTAGCTTGCTTATGAGCCTGTCAGACGAGACAGAGTCAAAGGCCTTACTTAATTAAAAAGATGACATCTTCTGCTTCTGCTCTATCCATAAGGTACATTATTCTGTCACAGAAAGAAATTAGATTGGTTTGACATAATTTGTTCCTGACAAATCCTTGCTGACTGTTGTTCTTCCCTTTCTTTTTTTTTTGATGGTATTTTCTGATGATGTTGGCAAAATATTTGACTGTTTCAAGATTTTTTTTTCCTCAGAACTGAAGCTACATGTCTGCACTAAAATTTTCACAAAGTCCTTTTTCTTTGTAAAGATACCCATATTTGCTTTTTCCAGTTTATTGGTTCCTTTTCTGTCTTCTACGATTTCTTGAAGATCCTAGATGACACTGCTTCTCTGAAAACCCAGGAGGGTGACACACAGCAGGACTACCTGATTAGAAGACTTTAGGTTTTCAAATAATCTGTAATCTACTTTTTGTTGCCTTAATTTTTATCCCAGAAGGCTCTGTCGTGAAGACTGAAGCAAAAAAGCAGTAAACTGTTTTTCTCAGCATGATCTCTTTCTGCTCGTTCCTCCAATGAGTAAGGGACCAATGCCCTCAATGGTCCCTTTCTTGCTAGTAATCTACAAAAAGCAGCATTTCTTGGTGCTTTGCTAGTTATTTTATGCCATAACCTTTCTGATTGCCACTGTGCCCAGTGGTCTCATCGAGTTTTCATTTTCAAGTTGCTTCTGTGAGAGGCTGTAGAGTGATACAACCTGTTTGTGTATAGCGTGTTGTGTCCGCAGCACTGTTTGTGCACCCCCAGAGTACGCAGCGGAGAGGGGAGCAGCTTGCTGAAGTCTATCTCCTAGGTGCTACATTATCTTTATGTTGTTCTTCTCCCTCTTTCCCTTGCAAGACTGAGGAGCAGTGTTCATTTCCAGGCAGTCATCCATGGCATCTTCTGTTTTCTTTTTCATCAGTGGTTTCTCTCTATTAGACTCAAGTCTATACGATCATTCTCTTTAGTGGTTTTTCCTCACCTTCTCTGTACTAATATCCATTTTTGAAATCCTGCAGTTGTGATGATTCCACTAATTGCTTTATTCGTCTGAACTTGTTGCTTGTTGGGCTCTCGAGTTGTGTCTTAATTGTTATCAGACTGTCATCAGGTCTATGTTCCCCCAAAGCAAGGACTTGCTTGCATCCTTAGCATGCATATAACACTTTCTGTCTACTCACACCAGTTTTCCTAAGAAGTATGTCTTAGTTAAATTGCAGATTTAATTACAAATGAATACTTAGGTCTCTTCTTGATTGTTTCCCCTTCTTCTTTTATTAATAGACAGAAATCTGAAGCATTTGAGTCAGTGAGTCAGTTCATAACTTATTTCCTTTCTATGATGTTGTTATGAATAACTTTATCCTTCTTACTTTATGGGTCTTTACCCAGATTATTACACTTCCCAGCCGGTCACAGCTGAAGCCTCCCTTGTATAAAGCTTGTGAATGGCATGCAAAGATGTTGTAACCCCTTTTTCACGACGTGGAATCCATCCTCTGTCAATGGCTCATGGAGCATCTTCCTAAAGCCAAGGAAACTAAAGCCCTCCTGGTGAACCATCTGTGCAACCATACTTTCATCTGCAGGATGAATCTGTCCTGGCCTGATCCTTTGACCCTTGATGGAGGGATTAATGAAAATACCATCTGAGCCTCTGACTCTCTCACCCTTGCTCTGAGGCTCGTTGTCACTTTTGATGTGTTTAGAGGCATTCTTGGTGGTATCGTCAGCATTCAGGCCCTTTGTTATATCACTTCTACTTCAGTAGCGTGTGCTATTGAATAGCCATTTGGAGGGACTACTAGAGGATTTTCAAAAGTCCTCCTTAAGAATTTGCCATTAGTCTTTGTTCAAATAATCATCTGTCCTTGGGTATACTGCAAAATCTTTTTTTACATGCAAACACCATTGCAAGGCATTCTTTTTTAGTCGGGGCAAGTTCATGCTCCATTGGTGCAAGAGTCCTTCATTAAAGAAGCAGGACTGTCTCTTGTCTAGCACTTGTCTCTTACGCTCTGTCTCACTACCATCACACGACAGCTAGCTTGTTCACATCATAAAATGTCAGGATGTGATAACCATCAGTGCTACGGTAAGTAGGCTGGCTGTCTAGTGGAGAAATTTGTTCTCACCTCAGAACCTGGAAAAAAGTTATTTGACTTGAGTAATGAAAATAATGGCTTGATAGTCATTGAATTGATTTGATTCTTTAGACATGCACCTCAGGGAAGTTAAAACACAGAGAGGTCGTAAAGTGTCCCAGGGATGATACTGTACTTACTTTTAAATTTTTTCTTTTTTTTTAATCAGTTATATTTATTTCCTGGCTGTAGCAAACAAATGTGAGAATGGCAATGATATGTTGTATCTACCTGCAAGTGTCCTTATGTTGCAAGGAGTTGAGTCTGTTTTTTTGCCAATATTTTTCTTTGGTACTAAGTAACTAGTAACCAGATTTAGAATAATTTTTCTGTGTGAATATTTCTCCAGTGATGATAATGATATCAGGAAGTAGGCTTTACCTAATTAAGTATTAAGGTTGGATTCAGCTAAGGCACTTGGACCAAGAGAAAGACTTTTCACTTTAAAGTCTAGACACTTTTCTTCAGCGTTTCCTTAATGGAACATTTGATTTCAGAAATGCCAATATTTTTATTTTTAAAAACTGCAACAAACTTTTTCACTTAAAATTCACTATGATGTTTTTTGTTTTAAGGTAATTTAAAATGTTAAACATAATGGATAATTTAGTTTTGGGTCAGATAGAGTATTAATTTCTTCTTAATAAAATTACAAATTACAGACAACTTAATAGAGACGGATGCAGAAGAAAGCCCAAGTTATCATCTTTGAGGATAGATATATGATGTAAAGTAGAAAGATCTGATCTTTTTTAAGATGTTCTGTGGGAGGAATGGTTAATCAGGTTAGGTGAATCCTCTGTGTTAAAAAAGGAACCAGTTGGGCTAGGTTAGTCAAGAGGACATGAGGCTAGCAAAAAAGGGGAACTGGAAAGGGAAGGCCTGAGGTAGCTGAATTCTAAATAACATAAATGTACTCAGAAAAAAATTAACTTGCTGTATCGAAGTGTGGTGGAGAGACCTGCAGGGCAGGGATGATGAAATCAGGGGCTCTGAGCACTGTAACTGGATAGGCGAGAGGGGAAAGGCGGCAGCCATCTGTCAGAAACGGCATTGCTTGTTGTGAGGTGACTGTCAATTTTGTCGCAAATGATGCTGAATAGTGTGGGAGCGAAGTCCTAGTAAAGCACAAGAGAGCAGATACCCAATAATATGCTACAAGCCACTAAATCACACTGGAGAACAAGATGGCAGCATCTGAAGCATCTATCTAGATATAAAAGAAAGAAAGCAAACTGTGTTACTGGGGAAAAAATCAATCTGATTGACGTGTGAGGTCTCATGCAGCCAGAGCAGGAGCATCCCAAGAAGTACTGAAAGGTAGTAATGACAGTTTTCTCACATAAAAATGGTTGCATTCAGCGTGGGCGGGGACTCAGTACTGGTCTTCACCTTGGCAGTCGGAGATCATGACTTTTAAAAAACAATACTTGTCTCAATGTTGCTGTGTATCTATTGTGCAAACAGAATGATGACCAAGCCATTAGAATACTTTTTTTTTTTCAATACAATATCTCTGTATCCTAAAGAGCAAATGTTTCATAATGCTGAAAACAATTTGGAGACAAATCAGCCAAAAATTAATTTGAACAAAAAAATATGAAGGATAAGTAGATCCCGTTACAGGAATATCATACTATGTGCCCCCAAACTGCACTTCTGGAATTAAAACAAGCAGCTGTTTAAGGTACTAACCTTAAGGGGAGCAAAAGTACTAGTTAGAGTAGATAACTGAATATTCAAGTAGTGTATGAGAGAGAGCGAGAGAGAAAAGATGAAAGTAATCAAAATGTATAGAAACTAGTACAGGGAATCAGAGAAAATTGTCTGGAACAGAAGTCGAAAAAAAGTCAAACAATGCGTTTTAAGTCTACAAGGATCAGACTGAATTCTAACGATTGTTTTTATTCCTTACCAAAGAGAAATGATAGGATTGTCAGCCGTAGAGTAGAGGGAAATGTTCAGTACGTGTTCTTATACTGAGACCAGACACTGCACTGCTATCTGATGGTGGTGGTGGTGATGGATTTTTTTTTTTTTCTATTCTACAAGTAACTCTGAAAGATGTTACAGTTAAATCATCAGGTCTAAATTAGTTGAAGAGTTTTTAAATATTCTAAATAAGAGTGCTATAAAGAAGTTAGCTGATGATCTCTCCATTAACGCTGGTTTTCGTTCTGTTTTGAAACATGGGAAATTCCATAGAACTGGAAAAAAACCTAATGTTAAGATAGTATTTTTAAAAGGATGCTTTTGAATGCTGTAAATAATTAGAATCTGTCAAGTAAAATAATAGAATCTTTGATACAGTCCTTTTTATAGATAGTAAAGAATTAATAAAGAACTCAAGGCAAGTAACATTAAAACAAGGAATTTTTAATTCCAGTTGTTTGGAACAGGGTTTTGTTCATGGCCCTGCATTTTTTTAATGCTATTTTATTTATGGTGAGCAAGATATTTTAACAGTCATGATTGGGAAACATGCAGTTGATGCAACTGCTTGGTAAGTGAGAGGATAAACTTTATAAAGTGATCTGGTCATCCGTGCTTATAGGTAGATGAACATTAATGTATGTATATAGTCAATCCATACCGAATACGAAAAGGACAAGTAGTCTTTCCTGGGCAGCAATGCTTACAAATACCTTTTATAAGTAAAAAGATTATGTAGTGGATATTTGTGTCTAGCTGCCAGCAGTTCAAGAAAGATGTAGAGAAACTGCAAAGAGGAGGCATGGGAAAATACTGCTCTTTAAGAAGAAACTCAAAATTCTCAAGCTGATTGATCATAACAGAGAGAGTACTGAAAAGCATTGATACAGGGCTTTTCTGTTTAGTAGGAAAATTTTAAAATTCAGAGTAGAACTGGAAAAAAAAAATTATAAATCAGAACTTTGCTAGGTCACACAGCCAGAGCTACAAACAAGTTAAACCTAGAAAATCATGTTTCCTTCTTAAGCATTTTCTGTGATTTTTATGATTGTTTCAATCACAAAATGTCAGTGATGAGTGAATTCATTTTCTTACAGCCTGGTAACTGCATGTCTTATATGGATACTCTTTTCCCAGATTCTTGATCCTGCTTTTTGTAGATATTCTTCATAACGGGCTTTTGGCAATAGGAAAACTATTTGCGTGCTTTCTGAATTGTACGTGTGCCAATGCTTTTTGTTATCAACACAATTAACTAACAATGGGGCATGTGGCAGTCTTTGCCGCCTGCAACAGCTCTTGCAGTTGCTCTTACTTTGCTTGGCTTTGTGTTGAGCTTGGTTGCGAATTCACATTTTTCCCCTTGTCATCCAAGGAATGTCCAGTTGCAAAACACATCCTCCTCTGCGCCCGTCTGCTCAGGAGACAGGAATTTGTTATGCTGCCATGATTATTGTTTTCCTTCCTTCCTTCCTTTCTTCTTTTCTTTTTTTTTCTTTTTTCTTTTCTCTTTTTTTCCCCCCCTCTCCCTCCTCCACATACTTAGTTTCTGATTTCATGCACCTGCAGGAGCTGGCTCATTGCTGACCCCGTGTTCAGTGTCTCTGAGTACAAAGCGAGAGAGAGTGAGCCAAGACAGTGGGGCATTTCAAGCTTCACTTTTTTCCTTCACGTATTCAGACTCCTCTCATTAAGCGCTTCCTGAAAATATATTTCCCTACTTTTCTAGACATAACTCTATACTAACATTACCTTTACATTTCTATTCCCATGTTGGTAAGTTATCTCTTGTAATCGATGGGACCAGTATATTATACTAATTCACCCTCAAATATGTTTATTCAGGTGCTTTGTAAATAGGTAAATTTTGTTTGTTGAAGAAAAAAATGCAAGATTAAACCTTCATTTTTCCAGTGCGGAAGCATCTCAGTTTTCTTTTTTGATAGTTACAGTATGCCTTTGACCTCAAACAGCAAGACTGAATCTCACTGTGGAACATGATAGGCATTTAGAAGTGCTTCATTGCAAAATACACGTTTTTTAAAAAAAATTGGGGAAGTTCTATGTTACTTTTCCCTTTGAATGTGACTTCCTTTGCCTGAACATGGTTTCAGAGGTGCATCTCCCTGCACGCCATCCTGCTGTACACTTAGAAGCCTGTTTTAAAAGAGGCTTAACTTTGCAGACATGCTGTTTTGTTTCCTTTGGAAGAGTTTGGAGAGATGCTGTCAGCAGATTGGTAGGAAACAAAGCAGCGTGAAGGAGTGAGGGGATAGTTTTGAGCATTGCCAAGAGCTAGTACAGCTTTTGGAATCCCAAGAAAAGTAATTCAGCAGGTTTTGGAATGCAACATTTAAAATTAACATTACAAATCCTTTTCCTATTATTAGTGTTATTATTTCTGTTACTCTTCTCCACTCACTTGCCAGAATCGTTCAGCTTGTGAGAAAGGAATGGAGAAATTTGTCCCAGGAGTCCCTAAAGAAGTTCTTAAGAATTCAGCACTTGGCTTAAAGACTTAGAAATTATGTATTTAAAAGCGGGGGCCAGGCAGCCTTGTTGCAGAATAGCCCTGTTATAAAATTCCCCTTTCTTCAAACTGTTAACATTACATGAGCTATGCCAACAGAAAATAGAGAAAGCAGTCATTTTATTATTAATTAAGTAAAATGTAAATGTTATTTCACATTTCTTCCGTTGTGCAACACCGCCAAACTCTGTCCAGCCTCAGGCAGGGTGCAGAGCTCATGCATTTGAATGATGGAGCTGCATAATGTGCTGTGGGAGCATGAAGTGCACATATATAAACGTGGAAGGAAGAGCCATTTGTAATTAAACACAGCCAAGGGAAAAAGATGGCATGTTTTCTGGGGCTGAAAATGTAGCAAATGCAAGGGAGCGGGTCAATTTAATGGAGCCGGGGGAGCAGACCTTTTGCCATCTGATGTGGCAAGTTTAAAGTTTGCTGAGGGGGACTGAGCTAAAGCTGGCAACCTGGAGGAATCAAGTCCTTTCTGAAATGAGCTTGGCTTAGTGTTATTAATCAAGCATTCAAAAATAGTTTACCAGCTGTGCATGCACCCACATGTGTACGCCAGCAACGGGCTCGTCCCTGTTCTGCGATGTTTGCTTGTTTGCAGCTACAAATTTTATTTTCCGCGCGTTGATGCAGAGCTAGGTAAGGACCGGGCAAGAGAAGTCTTTTCTCTGACCCTTTGTGTGAAAGCTAATCTCAGTCAGGGGTCTCCTGAGCCCCAGGCGTAGGCAATGAACCTCCTGGATTGGAGACGTGGGCAGTGCGTCGGGGCTGTGCTCGGGAGAGGACGGGCCATCACGTGGCGCCTCCGGAAAGCACGCTTTTGTGTTAACAGACACCCCCGGTCCGGCTATTGCTTTACGGACACAGTCTAGCTCTTAATCACTGCACATTACAAGCCTAAATGGGATCATTTCCAGTGCTATACACTAATAATATTTATTAGAAGGCCCAATAAAGCTTTCCACTATAGTCAGGCTCTTATTGTATAGTGTCATTACATAAACAAGCCTTGGAAGACTGTTTCCAGTTACAGACCTTCAGCAGAAGGCTTAATCTGAGAGGCCCAGTAGGGTGCAATTTTAGACTTTTTTTTTTCTGTCTACGTTATAGCAGACTAAATATTGAGGATAATTTGGGGGCTACAGCGTTTCAGCCAAAAACATTCCTTGCAATAAATTATTTCCTTCCCCCCCCCCCATCCCGCTTCACTTTAGAGACTTGGAGGTTTTCATCTTTTCTTTCTCTGTTTTATTCTTGGGTGTCTGTTCCAGCATCAGTTTCCCATATGTCAGAGGCATCTCAGGGTTTATTAGTCAGCCTAGGTCAATTGAGATTTGCTGTATTTGCTTTCATAAAAGCTGTGTGTACTATATACTTCTTGAACTGGAAATCACACAATGCTCCTTATTTGCCTTCAATCACTAGCAGATGCAGAACGGTCAGATCATTTCCCTTTAAATTGACCTAAGGGATTAAAGGAATTCAAAGGAATTTCCAACTAACTAGTGTCTCTGCTTTCCCTGACTTTACTTCTTGAGCCTTCAGGGTCAGAGTCGCTGGTAACTTAATCTGTCTCTCCCTCCCTCCGATTTGTTCACTTCCTTCCTTTTGTTTGCCCCCAGAGCAGCAACTGAGGAGCCAGGCTCAACTCCTGTGTTTTCTGGGCTCCAAATTTTTAAAGCAAACGTTTGTGTAAATCTAGCGGGAAGTGGGCGCTCGGTGAAAGCGCAGAAATCTGAAAACCTCTGTTGCTGCAGCGTGCAACCTTTAATCCGTAGGTATCAAGAGGTGTAAGATTGCACCAAAGGTAAATGGGAAAAGCAAGCCTATTGGCAGTAGCTTAAATTTGCAGCGCAAGGGTCCCAGCTGCCACTGGAAAAACGTGGAGGGATTTGAAGAGGGCTGAAAACTGCTATCAATATAGCAGATAGCGTACTGGGAACAATAAACAAGCACTGGTTTTCGGAGGTCATGAAAGCTGCCCTGAAGGGGAAAGTCAAGAGGTGATGACTCGTGGCAGAAGATGCTAGATGCAACAGGAGAGCGGGGCCGCAATCTGCTTCCAGTGAAAAATGTCTAATGACAGTTCTGCATCTTTTGCTGTTTTTTGTTTCAAAAACTAGTCTGGAGGCCTTGTGCAGATTGTCTTAACTATGAGGGGACAAGAACTTACTTAGCAGGTGGCTGCTTGAAAAGTGGATTTTTTTTTGTAATGCCTCGACCCCTTTTGTGCCCTCTCTGCTGCCATAACTTTGATTTTTCTAGTTTTGGCATCTGCTCTTCATCCAATTACTCATTTTGCCTATGTAGTTGTAGGGCTTGAAAGGGGCTTTCTTTCAATGGCTCTGCTTTTCTCTGCTGACTGCCATCTCTATAAATCAGTGTCCGTTAAAAAAAACCCAACTCTCTAACCAAATTAGTGATCAAAAACTCTAGAAGAGCTTTCTCAGCAGTTGTTCCATGAGGTCATTTCTAATGTAAAGAGTATCGATTATATTAAAAAAAAGAAAGGCATTTAAAAGGTCTGGCAGTGTATCATTGATGTATGAAAGTTAGAAATTCCTAATTGGCTGAAGAAAAAGAATTTCAAAACATGAACCAAATCTTTTTGAGGAAGATGGTGATTTACAACCCGTGTTTGCAAAGAACCTGAAAAAAAATCTTGTCATGCCTAGAACTGCTGTCTTTCTGCCCAATGAATGATGGTCATCCCAACAGAGGTAATTTAAGTGCTCATTTTACCTACTTCATTCCTTATTAAAAAGAGGAAAGCATGAAAAATAGGAGAAAGAGTATTATGCATGATTTTCCTGCAATAATATTTGATTTTTGGATAGTGAGCAGTTGGCACTCAGAGCTATCACTTGTGTTGTGTCTTTGTTGTAAACCAGGTGGCCAAAAAGCCATACGGATGAAGAAATGCTCAGGGTACCTCTGAATCCACCCAAAATAGTTGGGAGTTCTAGGAGTGTTTCCAGCAATTTGGGTATTATTTTAGGGGAAATAGAGAGAAAACTTAGATTATGAATCTGAGAAGCAATATTATAACTGTGATGTAATTTTTTTTGAAGTTCAGTCCTATTTTTACCTGTTTGGTTTCTAGAAAGGAGGAAAGAAGCGTGTTTGAAAACTGCTCTATCAGCATAGCAGCCTTTTAACCATGTGGTTTCTCCTTTTGTGCACTACTTTAGTAAGTGCAAGTGCTATCTCCCATCATTTGTTTCTTTCTGGTGACAAGGAAGAGAGAAATTACTTAAGTAATTATATAAAGTAAATAAAGCCCTAACTACTATGGGAAAGATGGAGGGAAAGGCACATTTCTTCCTTTCCACATAGGAATCTTGCCATAAGTGAAGCACTAAGTTAAAGCAGCCTCACGTGAAAAGCAAATGTCTAAATTTGCCTCAGAGCATACAATTGTTTCTACTAGCTTATCTAATTTAACCCTATTAGCCTTTTCAGAAATGCACATACTCTTAGATTTTCAGTCCAAAATATGGTCTGTCTGTCTTTTGTTTGGAATTTCTAACCTTTTATGCTCTTGATGAATGAGGCAGACCTATAAGTTTCCTAGGCAGAAAGCGATTTGTTAAATTTTCCCATTCAGCCCTATTTAGGAAGGAGGTATTGGCAGCTTGCTGGAAGCTGTCCGCTATGGATAAGCTCGTAGGCAGGAGGAGTGCGAAGGGGCCTTTGGCCCAATGGCTTACTGAGGAAAAATGTGGGGAAATTTACTTCGTCCTTGGAAGTCCATGGCAGAGTGGCAGACAGTTATGGCCAAAGCGGGGACCTGCCTGGCCCCACCATGTGCCACAGAAATACCTTAGGTCACAATCTAAATGATGAGCGCTGTGTGAGTCACCTACGTAGACTCACTAGTGAGACCCATCATCTAAATCACTAAAAACTGTTCTTTGTAGTGTGGTCTACTCTTTTGTTTTAAATGATCCAACAGATGGTGTTACTTTCTTCCAAGTCTTCAGAGAGGCTAGACTTAGATTTCAGAGTAGGGATGTTTTTTCTGATATTCAATCTACATTTATTTTGGCTTACTTCCATCTTCTGACTCATAGTTATACCTTCTTGGACCAAGAACTCACCGCAGCTCCGTTCTGCAGACCACCAGGCAATCTCCTGTAGCTCCAAGCTTGTTTTCTTCTGTGGATGATGAAGAGGAAGCGAGGCTCCAAGCATCACTCATAGTCAGGTCTTGACCAGAGTAATTTTGATGTCTCCCTGGTGGCTGCATCTTGCAGTTAATCATAGCAGCCGTTATTTGTGATTTAGCTGATCTTGCTCCATTTTAAGTCCATGGAAATACTGTTACTGATTTCCACAGAAGAAATCTCAGGACCTGCATTCTTTAACACTCTGCACAATCATTATTTATGGAATTGTTGGTGTTTTCTGAATATTTCCTGATATGTTAGCAACTTTCTGTTTTCTCTGAATTGCCAAGAAATGAATCCTGATGACTTAAGTTCAGTCCCAGCAGTGCTATATAGAGTTGGATTGTCGCCTCTTGCATATGAGAAATGACGGCTTTTTCATATAGTTCAAAAAATGTATTGGTCTCTTTTGCCACTGCTTTTCGATTACAAGTTCCTAGCTGATTTTCAATTTTCTCTTCTTTCTTCTTTCTTTGTTATTATTCTCTCTTGCTGAACTTTTTTACCTTTGCTATTTTGCAAGTGCCTGCCTCCTGCTGAGTATCTGTTTCAATTTATTTTCCCTCAGACACATTAGCCTGCATTTTTTCAGGTTGATTCTCATTTTGTTACTTCCTGCCTATGTTTCTGACCCCTGTAGGACACTTTGATTAAACAAACCTGCTCATGAGCTCTATGAAAGAAGAGATCATGCATGTGTAGGTTTATTTTTATTGAATCATAGTGAAAATTGCACCTTGAGGGAGGGCTTTATTACATTTAACTACTTAGCCAGGATTTATTAAAATAAACAGCATTGGAATCAAGACCTTCCAGATGGGATCACACTCTAAATTGTGCTTCGAAATATATATGGACTTGCGGTTATCTACCGATGATTCCTGTGGTTAAAGAAGCCTAGTTACCCTCAGCCTAGATTAGTTGCCCATTAATATGGGATTAGGTACTCCAGAGCACTTTCTCCATCGTGAATTTGGACGGGTTGAGTGTGGCGACTGAGGGGGAGTTTCACATAAGAAAGAATTGTCCCATAGCCTGTGTTTTGCCGTGATGAAGATGGTTTCAGTGTTTTCTGGGACTCTGCCTTATTCAACAAGTATTAGTTTTTGTCCTGCTGAGCTGCACAGGGAAACTGTAGCTCAAAGCAAATTAGAGGCTGTGCAATATTGTGGGAGATGAGGGAGAACTGGATTTCTGCACTGAAAGTGTCTTTCTATCAGACCATAACTCTCAGCATATTTAAGAATATTGCATGGAATCAATTCCATATTTTCCTGCTAGAGCGTTAAATAGTGCAAAACCTACAGTTACAAGATTGGATGGTTTGATTTTATAGAAACTTTTATAGGAAAAGTATTTTGCCATATAAATAGAAGAGTTGCACTGGGCCGGATTTTCATCTGTTGCATTAGCGTAATGTGAAATGAATTCTCCTGATCCTAGAGGGATGACGTGGGATTTCTTTCTGGATTCACACTGGTCTCACTGAAGCCAGCTCACTGAGTCCAGAGCACCATTTTTTAACGGACTTAAGGGAAAGTATTGAGGATATCTGAAGGATTTCTGCAAGACATGGGGGCTGTGTGAAGGTGTAATTTTTGCCTTACATATATAGATGACAACATTTAAGAGACAACAGCAGGGAAAAAAGTCCTTGACTGTGGGTGAGTTGCAGGCAGAGCATCTTCCCCCCCTCCCCAGCCCTGCTGTGATGGTAAAGTTTAAATAAGCATACTGCACAGCTATGGCAGAAATAAAACTCACAACTGTATTACATCAAAACTGGAGCTCAGGCAAGCTAAAATCAAAGCCTGTGTCAAGTACATCAAGATCACCATCAGGCTTTGTCTGCCTGCTCAAAGAGCTTACTCGTGATAAAGGGGAAAGAGGCGGGAGGGAGCGCGATTTTACACTCATAACTCACGTTCCCTATCAAATAGCAGCTGCTCGAGGCTTTGCCGCCTCCTTTAAATCTATTCTTTGCTGAGAAATATAAAAGAAAGGAACGCAAAGGCCGCTGGAGGAGGTGTGCGGGGAGAATCGCGCCGTGCTGACGGGGGGCTTGCTGTAACGCCGTTTACACGTAGCCACCACGAGCTGAGGAAACAGCAATACTGTGTGCCGCCTGTGTCTTCCCCTTACCCCCTACACACTCCTGCTCATTACAGCTCTTTCTTTAAACTGCTGGCTAGACAGCTGGCAGCGCCTCAGAGGAGCATCGAATAAGGGAGCATATAAATTACTGTTGCGTTTTACAGCCAAGATAAACTCAAACTGCAGGGTTATAGCCTGAGCTGACACACACAAAAAGAACCTAGCAGGCCCCTGAAAAAAAAGGAAAGAAAGCGTATTTTGGTGAACCTAAAAATGACATGGCGGGTGGGGGGGGATGGGAAATGCACACAAAACGTGCTCCTTCGCTAGGCTCGCTGGAAGAGTTGAGCGAGGTTAATATGTCTGTGCTTGCATAAATGTGCAATTAAAAAAAAAAATTTAACTAGCTTTAGGGTTACTTGTACTGTGTCATTGCTGCGGGCTCTCAGAGATGGCAATGGATGTGTAGTGCTGATTTCAATAGCGTAAATTTTATTAGATGATGCTTAATGTACACGCCATTTTCAGATAGGTAGGGCATGGGTAAAGCTCACAGACAAATGCAGAGCAGATTGTGCTACTTGGCTGTAGCACAACCTGTGCTGGCTGGGTGCCTCCCGCATGGTATAGTCTAGAGCCCGTTATTTGAAACGATGGGTTCAAGATATACTGGAGATGAGTGAAAGAGTTACCAGGGTTAAAACATGGTTCCACGTCCTATTGATTTGCTATTGCCTTTTCACAGGAAAGAGCAGGCTGTGGTTCCTAATTTGAATGACTTTATTTAATCCTGCATCCAGTACTGGGCAGGTTATCCTACAGCACATACCGGATTTGTTTGGATGCAAACATGGTTCTGCACTGCAGCTTATAATAGCAGTTGCCAAATATTCAGATATTTTTATATAGACACTGCAGTCCGTTACTTCACACTACTGCAAGTATTCCCTGAGAGTACTGCACGGTTTGTGCAACAAAGAGAAGCTGAAAATACATGCAATTTGATTCATTCTCTCAGGAAACAGTACTCAAGTGTTGGAAGACCCACAAAATAGGTACTGGACTTATTTTCAAAAACCGAAGGGCTGCAGCACAGTGTGTGGTGTGTATGACTGCTCTGCGGCAAGGTAACATAAAGCATGGAGCTTTATCTTTCAGCCAGAAACCTTCGAACCTCTGGGAGAGCACAGTCTAAATCAAGAGTCAAAACGCTTTCCCAGCGCAACTGCAAATTGAAAAGAGGCCCTTATACTGTGCTGGCAAAGATATAGACCTCCATCTTTAAAGGTTCTCATGTGCACTTGGTGACTTTGTGTGAAAAACATTAATATCAGAGCTCTATTTGTGCTGATTTGTGGAGGTGTGAGAAGAGGTGAGAAAGCGAGCTCTTAAGAGACGCAATTATTTGTTTGCTGGATTATTAACGATATAATCGTGTTTGTTTAAAAGTCATTACAGTGGGCATATAAAATCATGACTAATGAAAGTGAAGCAAAACTTTCTACGCAAGCTAGTATAATAAAAATGCCACAAAGAGGAGCCATAAAGTGGATTTGGGTTTTCAAAATCAAAACCATGCTGCCTTAGATCAGCGCTGTATTCTGTATACTAAGCTGAGTGAGACCGAGCTGAACAAAACTCTTTAGATTTCAGCTCAGCTTCAAAATGTCATAGTACTGGTACTTAGTGCCAGGAGAAAAGTGAAATAATAAGTAGCACCAAGGTCTCATATCTTAGGCTCTTGCCAGAATGGAAGCGCATTATAGAATCGGGATTGTTCTGCTTTTCCCCCTGCCTCAGTTACAGTCGCCAGCCTGCAAGGTAATTTGAGACTATTTAGACATAACCAGTTTACCAGAGGTGATTCTAACACTAAACTGAATTACTTACGTAGATATTAGCTGGGAGAGGAAAAAGCCTCTCAGCCCTATCTAGAACATTAAAATGCAACACTGAGAACATTTGTTTTAAAGTCTGGTTGTTGGCTGTCCCTGTGACCTCTTTTGCACGAGGCAGCCAGCGGAGAAGAGCCTGGGGAGCTGTGGGCCAGGGTGGTATTACTTTGAAGAAGTCCTGTCTTTGCAGCTTAGCTTTTCCTTTTGACATTTCCTTTGCATTAAACACTTCTCTATTTCTGCCCTGCAGCTAAAGCAAGGTGTTAAGTTTTCACAGTCAAAGATGTATATTTAAATTGGTTATTTAGGTAGGATTTGTAGGATTCCCAGAGATCATGTCTTGCTTTTCAGAGACGCTTGTTGCCTCTGTCCTCTGGAGATGTTTCTAGGAAGGGTCCCTGTTAAGTCAGGGATGACTACACTATGGTGTGGCCATGCTGACAGTTTTGTGATCCTGAAGGATACTGAAGCACAAAAATGCGCAAGGGAGGCGCGAAAGAGATTGTGTTCCCTGACACTTGGCTCGGAGCTGACCTGGAGCTCACCGAAGCCTTCCTGAGGGGCTTCAGGTCCCCGCTGGTGCTCGCGCTCCCTGCGCCAGGGTCCATGGTGGTGGTGGGATACTGTGCGTGGCCTGGGGACCTGATTGCCCCAGCAGTGAGCCGGGATCTCACTGGCAGCACCCATGTGGTCCGTCTGCTCTGCGGAGTCCAGCATTGCTCACATTTGAGGTGCTGAACCTCTGTAAACATGGTGGAAAAAAAATCCAGCGCTGTGAAACAGGGCTCTTTTGTGCTATATTATTAGAGAGAGGAAGTCTGTATTTTATAGAGAACCTATGCGTTCCCTTCTTTACAGATGCGTAAAACTGCTGGGAGAAGCCCTGTACGGTCTGAAAAAGGTGGACTGAATCTGCAGAATTGCTTGTCCCGAGTGCAGTTCTCTCTCATACATTCACCTTATTTTGCTTATAGGAAGAATGTTGTATCTCTAGAGTCCAGCAGGCACCTCTACAATGCCCTAAAACTAGCGTTGATATATAGCGTCACCCACATGTGACCGGACATAAAAGCTATCTAAATACTGTAATCTGTTCTCAGCCCACAGCAACACAGCACATGTGCTTCCTTTCTGCTGTCTGTCATGAATCATAACGCTTGACAAGTACAGGTAATCAGCTTCCTAAAAGGGCACACGAGTGCTTAGGGGTGGGTTTTTTTTGTTTTTTTTTTGTTTTTATCCCTAAGGAAACCGTGTGGTTGTACTTCTGGGGCTGTGGGCTCTTATTCTTCCAGGCACGTAGAGGCAGCTATTGAAAATGTTTTCCATTTTTTAAAAGCTGTGCTGTCTGTAATTCCTGGCTTCTCCCATTAGGCTTATTTTAAATGAGTGGTAAATCTTACCTGGAGTTCAGTTTAAGTTCTTCGTGTGAAGCGATGTCTTTAAATAGAGTAACGTGTAGTGGTTTGGTAGATAACTATTTCCAAACTTGACTGTACTGAGGTTCTAATACTAGCTTTGCTTTGCAGATAGCCTTCTAGTGACTAAATTAAATTCCTGGTCAATAAAAGAAAAAAAAAACATTTCTATTAAATTTTTACTTTTAACATCAAAGTCCTACATACTAGTACTGTGCACTAATTTTGTAGCAAGGAAATTAGAATATTTCTTCAAAAGAATTTAGAACTGACATCACGATTTGCTTTCTCAAAACATTGCATACATTCAAGGCAGCTTTCAGCAGTTACTCGATATTATCTCAGATTTTAAACCCATGCTGTAACTTTTCAAAGACAAAACTGGAATCTAAACCAGATGGGACGTAGTAATAAATTGCCTTGTGATTGAAATAGCCACATTATTGCCTTTAAAAATCATGCCCCCAAAACCTTTATTTTTTTTCTCCTAAAGACAGATATTTGCTAATGATAGACATTTGCTGTACCACCTTTTTTCGTGGGAGGCTGCCTTTATAAAAAGTCTGAGAGTCACACTGCCCACGATACCGATAAAGCATCAAGTGCTATCGCAGGTGATACACTTCAGCTTTTCCTGCCAAATTTTAATTGTCTCATTGGTACCATATGCTATCTATTTCTCTTCCAAATCTCATCTCCATTCCTCAGTAATCTCATCAGATTTTTCTGCTTTTGTCATCTCCCACTTGCATCCTTTTAGGACAAGTCACATCACTGCAGTGTGTAAATGACTGTTTCCTAGCTGAATGGAACCCTGCTCACTTCCTTGACCTTCTTAATGACCTAAATAGGCTTATTTATTTATTTATTTATTATTGGGTTTAATTTACTGAGGTGAAGTCCAGAGGATGACAACGAGTTGTAAAACTTAGTCCGTTATGGTTTCGAAAATCAAAGCTAGCTTACTTACTTACTTTGGGATTGCATTTTTCCTGGATCCTCTAAACTTTGGCAATAATTTCTGATGAGATTCGTAGCACATCAACTGGTTATCTATACGGGCCTTGCTACACGTGTTTAGTTCGTTTACACACTGCTCATTTTCGTGTTTTTTGACTGGGACATATTCTGCAGTAACAACTTTCGATAACGTTCACAATTTACCCTTGATTCGAAGGCAAACAAGAGATTAATAAGCAGTAAAGCCAGCATCATTAAAATAAATAACGATTGTGTGCCATTTTCAGATGAACTTCATGGGATAGACAGAGATATATAATTCAGCTGGGCTCCATGTTTCCTGACTGTCACACCATTTGAGACAGCATATAGGTATTTCCTGTAAATAGAGGGATAAGCAAATTTTGCAGGTGTTTTAGGGTTCCATTCCCTAGTAAACAGTAATGGTACAGACAATAATATTCTTAATGAAAAAAGACACATGTACAGAAACGTATGTTATTTTTCAAAGAGATGTATGGTCTTTCAAAACAAAAGTGTGTGGTCTTCGAAATCCGTCTTAGATAAAACTGTGCATAGCCAGAGCCAAAGTATGTCAATCAATTCCTTGCTGGCTTTTCTTTGAAAAGGAAATAGAATAGCAAGTACACAGAATGTGGAACAAATTACTGGAAGCATGGAGATAAATCAATTATTCACTATTTATTATAAAATAAAACAGCTCAACAATTCATAAATTTAAGGTATGCTAAATGCCTAAACTATGACTGTTACACATGGTTTTATTTCTGCCTTTATTACATTTTGCTTTTAATAGAGCTCTCTAAAAGAGAAGGAGTATTTTTATGTGGAAAATTTAGTGGGGGAAAAATTTCCATTCCATTTTTGGTGATTTCATGCTCCTGAGATTTCACTCTTCCACAGAATTCCTCTGGGATAATGGAAATTTTTCACATTGAATCATGTGAATGTTTGAAAAGCCACTTCTGTGTGAAATGTCATGCTCCGCAGTTCTGATCAGATGCTTAAGAGGAATTGTGGCCACATTTTAAATTTGTCTTTTGATGGAAGATATCAGTAAAAGTGGAGAAAAGATCATTATCTACGCCGGCTGGCTGTTGAAATGCTGCTATGTATTCCTAATTTGCTACAAGACTTAAATAAAAAAAAAAAATCATTCTGTCTTTAAGAAAGGAAACAGTGTTCCTGATACTCCAAGGGAGCCTTAATGTATGACATATTTGTGAACGGAGTGGGATGATTTCACAGAGCCTGGTCTGTTGATAGATCATCTGCCACAGCACTAGTTGCTGATAAATTCCTCTGCTTGGAGAAAGATAGGGATGTGCTGTGATTGAAGTTGCTGAATGCCTGCTTAAGAAAGAGGAAATGGAATCTGGTTTTCCTTTCTAAGGATTTTCCTTTCCAGATATAAGTCTTGGGAGAGCTGATTGTTTATTCCTGTTTTGGAGAGGAGGGCTCGTGCGCTGGCTCGAGCAGAGGGAGGAATGCCGCAGCTCCCGAGGTGAAGTCTTCGTTCCACATTGGTCCCTTTTTCTTTAGAGTGAAAAAGGTCTAGAATACCTAAAGGCACCCTAAAAACCCCTCCGTGTTGGTTGTAAAGGAGTGTCCTGCGGTGGGTCAAGCTGGGGAAGCCAGGCAGGCCCTCAGGGCTATTCTAATTATGATGGGGACCTAGTCCCTGGAGCAGACAAAGGAGTGGTTGCAGGCTGTGCTCCTGCCTGCTCCCTCCCTTGGCACCAAGTCCTGGACTCCACCTCTACAGGACACAGCTCTGGGGTCTAAGACAACGTCCAGCTTTACGGAGCTGTGGGCAATTCACCGTGCCGTGTCTTCCATGCACAGTGGTTATAAGGTTGGAGGCAGCACGCAGTCTGTGACAAAGCATCAGCACAAGCAACATGAACGTATATATCGCTAATGCAGGCAACTCCCAATGCTCTATGAATCAGGTCTTTAGAGCAAATAGTTCGTTCTGTGATCGCATTTCCTCATATTGCTAGTTATGATCTAAATCGCTTTGAATGAGTTTGATGAGGAGACACAAAATTTGTGAGCAATCAAGTTACTCTGGCTTTGTGGAGTTACTTTAATCCCTCTGTTTCCTCAGTTTCTCCACTTCTGGGATTTAACTGCTCTGTAAGAAGTATCATAGCTCAAAGATAAAGCTGCATTTTAAACAATCGCCCTGGCTTTTAAGGACCTCTGGTGATGAAGGAATAGAAGTAAATCAAGTGTTGTGAAATTGGGCAATCGTCTATTGGCTCTTTTTGAAACAATAGAGATTTTCCGTAGTCTTTTTGAATCAGCTTCACTGTTCCTCCAAAAGACAAACAACTGGAAAAGAGTTGCGGACTTATTTTCTTTACAGATTTTGAAGAAACCCTTCAATTGTAGCCTCTCTGTTTACCAGAACACCAAGAAATACTATGTTGGATGGTGTCAGAATTGATTTTGCGGTGCTGGTCTGAAATCCGTGGTAGAACATAAGTGAGCAATAGGCAATGACATGGAAGTGGACAGCTTTGCAGCTCTCATGCTGCATGTTTTGCTGCTCCTGGGAGTGAAGAAAAGACAGCAAAGTCAGTCAGGGAAGCATAGGGATGTTGCTTGGACATGCAAAAAGAAAGTTGGACATGAACGCAAGAAACACGTTTTAAAGGGATCTTAAGAGAATTAATGGACTGACTTCTCAAAAGATTCCCACGATTTATGATCAAGTTAGCAAACGTCAGGTAACGGAGCTGTGAAGGGGGCAGGTGACTGTCAAATCCAGAAATTATATTTGCATTTGCATTGAGTTTTCCAGTAAGTGAGTCATTACAGCTTTTCAGTAGCTGTGATGCCAGGCAGAGCCTCATGTGGAAATAAGACTTTGTTAAAAATATACTTGTTAAGCATTTCCTCTTTGCATCTGATGCATGCCTCAGTGGATGTCATAATATTTAAATGGTTGCTTACTGCTCAGAGTGTGTAAAACGCACAGCTTGGGAATGTACTTAGTCATTTGTGCAGAACTGTGAAGTCAAGGGCAAAAGGCAAGAGTGAGTTTCCAAGCTGAAGACTAAACTGCTGGATGAAAAACAATAAGGATGGTGTTGGATACAGACTCACAGCACTGCTCATACATCTTAAATAGATCTTTGTCAGGCACAAGAGCACACAGTCCCACAGTAATAATAAAGCAACATGCCTTCTGTTTTTTACACTCTTCTCTCTTTGAAGAATTATATTTAGGAGCCAAGTCTTTTGACAGATTTGACAAATTTTTATTACTGTGTGTCCAGCACAGACAGTTCTTCTCAATATACTCAGAGCACAGCAAAAAAATCTTTTTACGAACACAGAGGTGCATTCAGCTCCAGTCAAGTGAGATTGGCCAGTTTAGCGCGGCTGCATGGTTGCTGTCATTAATTGAGAGCCAAGGGAGAGCTATTCTACAGAGAGCAGAATATTTTACAGCGTATCTCAGATAAAACATCTTCTGGTCAGTATTAAGTCCCAAGCCTTGTTAAACAGCATAATTGAAAGAAAAATGTCACATAATTTTGCTTCTAAATAATTGATGGCGGCTGAGCACTAGACAAGAGGCCTGATTCTTCCTCCTCCCTACGGCTCTCCAGGCCAAGTCTGTAGAAACCTGCCTGCAGTCAATGGAAATGTTGGGAATGTAAAAGTATTAGGGCTGATAAAAGAAACAGGCTGGGTACGTTCCCGCACAATTCTTGCTTACTTCGGAATTTTTATTCTTTTGTATTTCTCTGAGTTTTAAAAGCCTTATTTTCTTTTGTTTAATGCGCAGATGCCTTCAAGAGAATGTTGGGGTAGTAGGGGAAAATACCTTCAAACATGCAAATGAAAGACAACTGACAACTTTTTCACAAACAGTGCTGGCATGTCTGTTGTGCTTAAAGCAGCTTGAGAGCTAAAGAAATCTAGGATTAACTTTTCTGTTGAGCGTTATTTTCCAGTGAAAAAATGAGAGCGAAATCGGGTTACAGGCAGTCAAAGACACTTAAAGGGGAAAAAATATATATATTTTCCTTGTATGAAAAGGCAGATGGACTTTAGAAAGAGAGATTATAAAACAGTTCTTTTTTCACATAAGAATTTTGAAAGCAATTCATTTACAGACTTAAGAATCATTTCCTCTAATGCTCGGGTGACCTTTCCAACTTTTTGGATTCACAAAGGACCTTATTCACAGCATGCAATTCATACATAGCTATGAAATTTTGCATAATGCAAGTGACACTTCTTGATCCATTTTCCTCCTCTTTCTCTTTCTTGTGAATTGCAGCTGTTACATCTGTAGCAGTTTCCATAGTAACAGTCAATTTTGGACTTTACTAAAGGGTGGGAATGAGTAGCTTGAGAATGATTGACCAGGAAATAGGTTTAAAATGAATAATTATAAAACCTTTAGAGGCTACTAGGAGGAGGGAAAAAAAAAACAACTGAACAACTGAAAAACCTTAAACCTTTTCCAACCCCTCAAAGTGTTAACCCACCCTTCCAAAAAAAACCCCCAAAAAACGAAAATCAGAACACCAAACCAAAGAAACAAAAACAACAAAAAAACCCCACCACCAAACAGCAGCTCTGAACAAATAAATCATTAGTGCTATGACCTGAGATTTGGTGGCTTGATTAGATGATGGTTTCTCCTGTGAGGATTGTGGTAAGTTAGCTAGGTACTAAATTTTAACGCTAAAGGCTCGTGTTTTTCTTTCTCTCAGGAGCGATGGAAGCATGTGAAGTAGAATTGAAGTGATCTGGGAGTGCATCAGAGTGATCTCTGTGCACGGAGATTTAATAGTGGTCATGGCTTGACCCTTCCTTGTTGCACGGAAAGGAGTTTGGAAATTTAAGAGGAGGCCCTTTCCCATATTCACTTTTCCTGTTTCCTTTTTTTCCCCTCAGTGTCAGCTGCGTGAGCTCCAACCATTGTCTCAGCCTCCACCAGCACTGCCTTAACAGGGTAGGTATATGTATTGGGCTAAAGTGGGAAAGAAGAACGGTGACGTTATGAGCTGGCAGAACCTGAAAAGAGTAGAAGACCGTTTCGGTGCGTCTGCCAGGACGGCTGCATAAGCTCTCCTAGTATGAATGCTCACTAAAAATAACTATAGCAAATAACATCAAAAGGAAAGGCAATAGAGGAAAGGGCAGAGATTTGAGAGCTTAGCAGCTAAAACCCTAAACCTTTCACCTTTGGATGCATGCTGAACGTCCAATTTGAAGTTCTCAGAAACAGCGTTTTCTGCTTCAAAATAGGAAGAACTTACCATACATAATTAGAAGTGATTTAGGATAAGAAGCTAGAATAGGAGTTTTATGGGGTCGTGACCTTTTAACCTGCACATTTTGTCATGGTGCTTTTTACAGCTGGTGACATTTAATCCAGGGAATAATTTGTCTTTGCATGCTTTTGTTTTGGTTTGGTTTTGTAGCAGTGGCATTTTTTTCGCATAGATGCTTTATGTGATAAGTGTTTAAATGTCTTGCATTTAATTACTAGAAGGTTACTTTATTGTGAAGATTATCTAGCTAATCTTTACCTAAATGGAATTCTATTTATTATAGCAGATAAGTTGCAATGTAACTGTATACCTAAAGCCATCATTACCGTAGCATGATTAAATTTATGTGGAATAAAATTCTCAAACAGACTAACTGGACAAGGTGGGCTCTGTGCCCTCAATAATGCCTGGTAGGGATGGACCAGGTGATAGTGCCAGGTCTTCCCTATGCCCTCACTTTTGTGTGATCACAGTGTAGGCATCTCTTAGAACGCTGATGCAAGTCATACGATTGAAACTAGAAAATAGCATTCAAGTTTATCTTCTGTTATCATCCTCGGCATTACACAATTATTTCTGCATAAGATGACTTGGCCCTTCCCCAAACTGTGCTCTTCTATCACAGCTGGGCTTCTGTATAGGAGATGAAGATGCTTGGAAGCTCACACAGCTTCTATTTGCACTGTTTGTGAATAGTGGCTATAGTTCAGTTATTAACAAAGCCAGTGCTTAAATCTTCACCAGAACAAACATTGCATTATACACAAAAGTAATGAATATATATGTGTTTTTAAGCTAGAGTTTAAAGGTTGGAAAAAGATTTCAGGTTTAACCTGATATGACTTTGTTAATATTACTCAGAAATACTATGATGAGAAGAAGAAAAGCATCTTAAGAAACGACTGAGCAGAAATTTAGCCCTATGAATCATAATAGCTTAGGGAGAGTGGGAGAAGGAAAAACATCCCCCCCCCCGCAAGTGAACTACAATAAGATGACTGGTGTAAGAGAGTTAAGTGTTTCAGTTCATGCAGCTTGGCAAATAGAGGAACACAAATCACTGCAAAGGAAAAAACATGCTTGGAAATCTCTGGAGACTGCCTTCACATGGCTAATTTACAACCACATGCTGCATCTGTCACTTTTACAAATCAATGAGAGTGCCTACCCTTTAATAGCATAGGGTCACTGGTAAAGGTTGCCAGTGTCGGCCATACAGACGAGACCTTTCAGGATGTCAGAAAAGAACCTTGGTGACGCACATTAACACCCACACGCTCCTTTATGTCACTTCCAATTTACTTTATCTTAAATTGTCAGCTAGCAGAACTCACTCCCATATTAATAACTAGAGGTTTGCATCCAAGCCAGGAAAAATAAACCCTGCTGATAGCTCCATGAGGCAGCTGGCTTGCTTTAAGGAAAGCCAAAAGGGGAAGATTGAGCTCTTAGTCTTAGCGGAGAGTCTGCAACATTATGGAAAGGAAAGAGATGATATGACTTACAGATGGCCCATGTGCAGTATATAGAGAAGCATTTGTGTTTTGTTATTTTCTGTAGATACTGTTCAATAAGAGTGATTCAGTTCTTTTGCAGTGCTGGACTGCAAAAAGAAGACATTAAGGCCAGATATTAATACAAAATGTTCCCATGAGCTGGAACAAGTTTTCCCAGCCCTGAGTTTATATTTCTCCATGGTATTACTAGGTATTTAATTCTCTTTCATATTCCTTTTTCCAGTCTTGTTGGAGAGACTTAATAGGTTTGATTCCCTTTTTGAATTCAGCTGGTGGAAGCTGAGCTCTGGGACTTGGTGCTGGAAACATTATTTGGGTAAATCAACAAGCCAAATGTGTTTCAGCCCAGCTAGTAGGCAGTTCCCCAAAGCGCATAAGTATTCTTACTCTTTAATAGCATAGGAAAGGATGCAGAGCTAAGTACTGTGGAGATGTGCTGATTCAGCTGGTCCCATAAGCATGCTTTGCCAGAGTTACTCCAGAGGAATCACAGCTCTCCACTGGGGGAATTCGCGGCGGCCCCCTAGAACAGCGCTCCCCATGGTAATTGCAGCTTCCTCCTTTCTTGTGTCTAAGCAGGTGAAAAACACCCTGGGTTTTCTTTCCAGCTCATTCACCTGAAGAATGTTTATCTGCAATGTTTGACCGAATTCACAAGCGAGTACTTTGCTATCGCAGACAAAGCTTAAGCATGTTCACTGGAATGCTTAGAAGTGTGGTAGAAATGTATTTCTATTTGGTTGGTTTTTAAACCTGCTGCTTGATAATGTTGCTGGAATCATTCCCTATTTTTGATTTCATTGACTTCAGCTGTATCCCTTTAGTCATTTCATTTTCAAGCTAAAGCATCCTGGTCCTTTTTATTTCTTTTTGTATGGAATCCATCCTTGCTTCTGCTGTTGTCGACAAGTTTTGCCACCTACGTAATTGTCCTGTTTTCCAGTTCATTTATAAATAGGTAAAATGCAAAGATCCCCACAATGATCCTTGTGTAATCCTCCCTTTTGAAATAAATGAGTGTATCTTTCTGCATTTTATTTCCTATGTGTAATACATTGTTATTTCTTGGCCATATCTTGTTTCCTACTTGTAATAGTTTTATAAATAGTGTTCGATGAGGAACATAGCTGAAGGCTTTTCTAAAAGTTCAACTATATGATGTCAGGATAGCTCATCCTTATCCACGTGAACTAGGTGATTTCCTGAGATAATTCTAGTAGCTTTGCAAGCTATAACTTCCAGCTACAAAAGCCACGTTGATTCTTTTTCAGTATGTCATATTGATCCAAGTGATCATTAATTCATTTCTTTGTCTTTCTGGAAACCAATTTCAATGGTCTGAAGTTTGACTTTCAAGTATGCAGTTTTCAGGATTGCCCTTGAAGCACCTTTAGAGATTGATGTCACATTTGTCACTTTCCGTTCCTCTAAAAGGTAAGCTAAATATGTCTGCTTCCTCAGCAGTCACGCTTTTGGATTGTAGTATATAGTCTAAATAGCAATCAATGTAGCAACTAGATACCTTTTGGTGTGGGAAAAAGATTGAACTAGATCCCGTCTGTGGAATGTTAGGAAATGACTAAGTGCACGTCTACAGACAAACACCCGTAACAAGTTTATGAAGGCTTCAGACTTCTGGTAAGAGCTGGCTCTGTTCAGGTAGCTGTACTCAGCTGACTGAGTTTTGCATAGGAAATAATAACTGAAGTACTTGTCAACGGTCTAAGCTGCGCACATTAAACAGCACCTGAGCTCAAGTCTGTTGGCAGGCAGGTGGAATAAAAGTGGGCTGTGACCACATCTGGCAGAGAAGCCCCCAAATTATGCTATTACGGAAATGATTTTTAAATTACAATGGAAATTTTGCCTGCAGATGTACCTCTCAGTTTGTTAGGCTGATATAGTTACACTACTTGAAGTGATAGCAGAACCAAAAATACCCTCACGGAATCGTTGCTGTTGTTGACAACAAAATGCAGTTTAACTATTCTCCAGCAGCGACGCAAAACATTTTCTCTGTCAGAGTGATTTGCAAAAGTATATGATGTTGTATTAATGAAAAAATATATGGCTATGAAGGAATTGTGCTTTTGCAGCAGAATGCAGAACTTCAGATGGCCAGTTCAGTTCTCAGGTTCTTATGCTATCCTCATGGTCACGCACTGCCTCTCCAGACATAGGGCCGGAGTCGGCTGGGGAAGAAACTTCCTCAGCAACGTGGTGAAGGCCGTATGCTATTTTCTTTCAGGAGCGTATATATTGTGTGGTTGGGGTCAGAAGAAGGTGTGTCATAATTCCCAGCGCTGCTGCATTTTCTGTACGTAGCATAGGCTGTAGGCGAGAGTGGAGGCTACTGCAATTTAGAATATATTTCTGGACTTCTTTAAATTACATGAATGCCATCTTGGGTTAAAAAATTGGTCCTTCAGTGAACCTTTCCTCATGATTTGCAGCACCGAGGGACTGTGTTATACTGGAGTAATCATACTTTAATTACGGATACTTGGTTTCCTTGCGCGTACTTTGTCATGAACGTGTATGCTCCGTAGCGGGTGCTACCCCAATGTCGGGCATTTCAGTCATGTTTTTATTTAGCTTCTCAAGAGTTTTCCACTGCAAATACAGAGTGGAGCAACAGTTTGATAAAGAATAAAACATGGATGCAGTAGAAAAGATGCACTCATTCTTCCAGTGTAGGTAGAGGCTGGTGTTTGATCCGTCCGTGTTGCCTTTGCTTCAGTTTCTTACCAACGCTTTCCAGCTGACCTCACATGGAGGGGCATAAACTCCTCAAGAAGTACAGCTGGAGACATCTGCTCAGTGGCATTAGTGACCTATGTTCAGATTTTATGCAGTTGCTGTCAATTTATTATTGTCACTTGTTTAGGCCAAGTTGACGTTCTTGCTCATGCCTTCCTGGCTTCACTTCAAGTACTTCTATAAAAATATACTACTTACTTGGGGGTGAGATGCAGAAACTGTTCCTAGTTTGTTCTTTTCTTGCACTAATAGTAATTAAAAATGTATTTGGAATCAAACATTATTAAAAATAGTTTCTCTTGCAGGAAATCGACACGTCTGCTGAAAAATGCTGAACCACATTCACATACAGAGGAAACAAGTATTAAAGGTAGGCTAAAAGCAATCAGTGCCATTCAGAGATAAGTGCATAGTATTAATTTTAGCTTTTGAATTATCTTCATCCAGAAGATGTTGTACACAGGACCAGTCCTGATGTACCATATTGAAACCTGTTAATTTTATGAACTGTTAACAAATGCAAGGATCCGAAACCGCAGTCACTGACTGGTGAGGAAAAAATGGTGTTTTCAGCTACAGACTGTTTGGCTTAACAATGATAGTATTAGAGTTCCACGAGTTCTGTTACATATATTTTGGGCAAAGAGATATATTTTTAAATTTAGATACCTAACAAAAATAGGCATTATCCGTATTTCTCAGATCTCTTGCCTGGAGAGAGTTGTACTTTATTGTTTTAGACCCAGTTCTTGCCGTTCTATCTTTTTTCTTAATTCAAAGTGCTCCAAGGGTTTTTCTTCCCCTCTCCCTTCTCTCTACAGTTTTTGATGTTCTCTAGAGAATATAGGTGGGTGAATAATATCAAATTTTATCTCTGCATCACCCCTGCTCAGCATGATCCTACAGAAGAAAATGGAAAGAATAATTGACACTGGTCAAGGAACTAAAGGCTGAACGTGATCCATAATTAAACAATACTTTCACGTGGCTGAGCAAAGAGCAAGCAGCTATCACTGCTCTCTGATGTTCTTTTAGAAGGCTCATCTCCATTTGAAAGCTTACTTTAGAAGGATTTTTTCCTGCCAGCGTTTTTAGCAAAATTTTAGGTTGTGCTCTAGATATGAACGTTATTTTTTCTTTTATATATACTCTGCTACTTTTTCATCTGTTGATACCTAATATTATGGCATAAATGTGAGAATGTACTGAACTTAATAATAAATGAAATACCGGCACAAATAATCCAAGAACTGCTTGTCCTTTGCCTCTCCTAGGAGGAAGCAAGGAGAAGGAACTGTCCAGAGGGATTTGCATTCCTCACTTATTCAAGGCATGCTCTGGCAGTAAGGTGTTACCCAGAAACAAGATGCTCTTCAAGCATCCTTGGGACACTGGCAAGGTTCCCTTAGGATGGAGCGATACAGAGTAGAGTATCAGAACAAAACAACAGAAATCAAAGCCAAAAATAAAACCTGAGACATATACATGTCTGCGTCTATTATGCATGATCAGCAAGATGTTCTTGAATACATAACAGGTATCCTACCGTCTCTTTACGTGTAAAATTAGTTTGAACGCTACAGTTGTTAGCCCAAAGTTTCATCCTTTCGTTTTAGATGCAAGTCTGAAATCACAGGCCTCATGACAGCTCCAAAGCACGCTCTCTGACTGTAGGTGCTCTCAGTACCCATGTTAGCAGTGAGGTTCCCACTATAGAGATGACTCAGAAATGTTGCTTCCTGATTTTTTACTTAAGCTTTATCTAACCAGGGTCTGACTGACTAAATGAGACCAGGCATAGCCTAGGAAAGGTGTCAGCACCCCTTGTGTTAGACAAAAATTAAATAATGGTTTTTCCTAGGGCAACTGGTTGCAAACAAAGATGTAGAAGCACTTCAGTGCTGAAGATCTTGTACCAGTTCTAGTCTTTTATGGACAGAAACATGTTGCAAAACGCCCACTTCTCACCTGGCTTCCCTACTGGAAAGTCTAGCTCAGACTCAGACCTTCAGCACTCATCGGGGGCCTAAGCTTTTTCCCAAACCTCCCAATCTGTCCTGTGTCTACCTGCACAGTATCCACCCAGCTCCCCATTTGGACCCCCTTTTTGCAGAGCATCTGGCTGCAATTGGGGGTGTGTAGCACCCGGAGAAAGATTAAATCACGTCACCAGTCTCGTTCACTTGGTGTTTGTAAAGAGCTCTTCCACTTGGGTGTCTTCTGCCTGCTAATCCTGGCAGTACAGGTCACCTGTCAATTTGTTAACATGTATTATTCAAGAAGCTGTATTTTGAGTCAATGAGAATTTTTGTCCATGTAAATCTACGTGATCCTTTTTATGTTGCCCATAAATAACCCTTTACTAATCACTTACAAAATAGGCCTAGGCTGTGCTATTGTATACCAGATAACTACCGTAGCATCATCTTTGCCATATGAATTTCAGTTATGCTCCTACACACTATATTGATAAAACTGATTGTAGGGAAACGATGCAATAATTTTTTAAAAAAGAAATAGGGTAGTAATTCTGTTAGTTATGATTTTTCATTACAATTATTCCTGAAATGCTTTTGGAGGCATGTACCCATACTCCATTCCAGTGGGGAAAAAATTAAGCAGGAAAAGCTCTGGGCTGAATGAATTCTTAATTTTTTTGATGATTTCCATAATACTCTGTTCTCTTGGTGTATTAGCATATTGCCATTCCTGCTTTTCTTTTTTTCTTTAAAAAAAAATCTGTTTGCGTAATTATGTTGAGTACAAATCTGTCTTTCAGGTTGTTCTTGGATGCCATGTATTTAGCATTGCATATTACTAAAGAGGATAAGCTTCGGTGTATTCATAATTTTCTGGACCTGGAAGAAACAGCACCAGTGATATTTACTGCGCTGTTACTGCTGTGCTTATGGAAAAAAACAGCCTTTGGGTAAAATCATTTTGGATGCTTTACTAGTATTGCACAAAATCTGGAATTGTGCTATTTAACTTGAGAAAAATTGCTTGGGATATGTGTGAATACAAAATCTTATTTGTTCCTAGAAGGAAAACTGAATAATTTTCCAAACCCAAATTTTGTCATGTGTTCTTCCTCCCAGATGTAAAACAGAGGTGTGTATCCATACTTAAGCAGAGATCTTTTTTGAGTCTGTATCGTAGAAAATATGAAAAGAAATTTTGTTTTCTGGGATTCTGTTTCCCTTTCTGGAGAAAAAAGTGGGGGATATTACTACTCATGTTATTAAGAATTGATCAGAACTTAAGCATGAAAGCAAAAGAATAAGAGGCGAATAGATAATTACAATGAGACAGAAATGAAAAGACTTACAGGAATCCCATGTCTGTGTACTGAGATAGTATTACTTTGAAGGTCCAGTGAGTATTTTGTGATAATCATTAATCCATAAGTAGCTTTGGCTGTAATAAAATGTATCTGATAACTGCTGTAAATACGTTACCTGTATTGACAGAGAAATTAATTATTGTGTTAGTCATAAGGAAAGAAAAGAAAGAAGCTATGAAGATTACTGTCACTGCATGGAGAGCAGGATAAAAAGGTATGAAGAAGCAGGCACTGAATTTCGTGTAAGAACTGAGAGACAGCACCTACTCTGGAGAGCTCCTATATCTGCAATGCAAAGGAATAATATGATCTTAACCGTGTAAAATAGAGCCTTGAGAGCAAGACTGTAAAAAGCTGTGATTAGAAAGAGCAATAACAGGGCAGAAAAGATAACTGACCACAAAGAGTATAGCTTAGGAAAGAGGAAGAAGCAAGATTAAACACTAACTAGGAACCTATTTTTGGAAGATACTGTCAGAAATGATTGCCACCATTTTGCTTAGGAGAAGCAGCTTAGAAACGGCTGGTAAGTGTAAGGTAAGAGTCACGGAAGTGTATGATGTGGCTTAAAAATACGCTTTTCATCAATATGATACTAACAAGAAAGGGTGGGAGGCAGAAAGAGGTAAGGCAGGAGGAAACAGACTGTGGTTCTTTTATTTGCTTAAAGGATGTAGGGATCCTAATTAAATAATCACCCTTGATTTGCATTGAGCAATAATGACGTTTTCTTCCCCTGGCACTGAAGTGTGTTTTACAGTTTCAGCAGCACTCTGTGTTTAAATCCTATTATTGCCTACCAGAGTAAACAAGAGGTTTAACACGATTATTTGGGATGTTCCACTTATTTAAAGCTGGATTTGTTACTGCATCTATCAATAGGTTCAGCATTTTCTTAGACTGCAAGATAGACAGTAAGCATCTGTTTGCCTTTCTCTAATGCTTAGGGTGCTGTTTCATGAAAATTATGTGGGGATTAGGGAGAAATTTTCTCAGAATATTTTTAAAGGCCTATTTCCAAAGATACTATTCTTGAGAGTTACAGCTTTTGGAAACTAAGGGATCATGAAAACAACAACTAAACCTTGTACAGAAGTTTAGGAGGGAGGAATAAGATAGGTATGTCAAGGTAGGAATTGTTATGAAGCAAAGAAAAACTCTTCAGCACTGAAACTAGACATACTCTAGTATCCTCTACTATCCTTAGTTCGTATGGGTGACAGAGTGATCATATTTTTATTTCGAACTGAACACTGGGAAGTAGCTTGTATAATAAGGGGTTGACAAGTAATATTAAATAAAATGCTAGTGAATTTTTTTCAAAGTCAAAACGGGGGAATAAATAAGGCTGCCCAACTCTAGGTACTCGTCTTCAAGTATCCTGTCCGTGACCCTCATGCCGAAATGTAACTAAACGAGCCTCCTTGAATGCTGAAAAGTAGAACTGTAAAACTCTACATAGTCCTACTTTGAAATGTTTAGAGTGATTGAAAGGGAATTTCTTCTACCTCAAATGGATAACGCCATCGGGACTGGTTGTCTTTATGGGACTCAGATACCCTTTTAATGTGCCCACTGCTGCAAATTAGATCCTGAAGCAAAGGACACAGGTAGCTTAACCTTGTGCCAGGCTGCAAGGCTTGGTTGGTTTCTCTCACAGCTGCTCTTCTGTCAGCACAACCATAATTTCTGATTGGCTGCGTTTATCTCGGTGTTTTGGGTTGGCCTGGCTTCTTCGTTCTCCTAACAGGGGCTTTGGACTGGTGTAATTCTGACTTTGGCGTATCGTACTGTATCTGGTCCGAGCTCCTGTGAGGCTGTGCAGGAGGGAGGCAGGCTGTGTACCTTTACCCCATCGCTTGCTTCTGGTTTTCTGTAACAACTTTGTTGCAGCTTGTGTCAAACGTGGTGTTGGGATTTCATGGGCTATCGAGCGCTCATCCTGATGTTGGTACACCTCACTTTTCACTGCAGGACATCTCCACAAACACATCATCTTAAGCAAATGGGATTCCCTAAGAGTAAATTTATAATAGACCGAAATATGACTTGACCATCTCAGTGTTGACCTAGTGATGGGACTTAGCACATCTGATTTGACTGAGCCTCTTTCCTTACTGAGCTGCTGGGATGATGGGGATATGTGACACTGTAAAGCCTAGGATCCTGCAGGGGCCAGCGTATACTTTTAACTTATGCGGTGGATCATCCCATTAATTTTTGTGTCAAAGCACCATCCCCATTCTTCAGAATATTCATAAAGCAGACAGTTGACTGAAAAAAAAGGGCTAACAGTTTAACATGTGATTTGCCCTAATAATGTCAAATTTCTCGAAAGTAATACTCTGAAACCAATTTAGGTGCCACAGTCTCCATTGATTTTCTTAATATGTATATATCTTCAGTGAACTTTTTCACTCATTAGTACCCATTAGCTGGCTTAAAGCATGATATCATAATCATTAGAGAGTTACTCATTGCTAATTGAACATTTAAGACTTTTGCAATCCGTAATGGAGTAGATTTCTGTCTAAGGTATGAGGACCCTATCGATAACTTTCCATATTTGTAAATTTTAAAGTAAATGTTGTAATTAAGCTTGTTCCTTGTGAATACACAAATGCAATATCACAGCTATTTGGTTTTGAATGGAAATTTTGTGCAGTTTGGAAGGAGGCGGGGGATATTCATTAAATTTTTGCTAGAGGGTTTAAGCTGGCTGCTATTGGTAATTTTCTCAAACTCTTTCAAGCTTGAAATCATCAGCTGGCATGTGGTAAAGTTTACTGCAAATTTTGGTTTGCTTTTGTGATTTGAACTCAAGAGAGCATATAGCCTGGGATCATGGCTCTTTTTCACTGTTTCTTCTTATTAACCAAGTAAATAATACAAGAAATGTGTGTAAAAATGTTCCCATCTGCAACTTAACAAAGCTACAACGTAAAACAATCAGATAAAATTTAGCATTGATTGTAACTGAGCTCAAAGATTGTTTTAGCTTTTATTAGCAAGATGCCAGTATAGATGGACTCGACTAAGTTCTGATATGTTATAGGATCACAGTACCTATGTATTTAAAACTGCAGGGCATGGTCAATATTTAAAGGCATGTCCATGAAACACAAGGTGATGCCATGGGATGATCCCGTGCCCCAGCACTTTTATCAGTTGGCTTATTGTATTAAAAATGCTATCGCTCATCCTAGCGGTAGCCTAGGCAGAATGCTGTGCTAACATGTTTGTGCTGTTTATAGTAGTTTTCATGTAAAATGACTTTAATTTTGTATTTTGCTTTATTACTGGTCTTCCAGTACCAAACCTGCTCTGAATTTTATTCAAGCAGTACTAGGTCTTTGTTTTGGTTTTCTGTCATCTCTGCTAACATGGCCTCATTCCCTTTTATCATATTATTGTTACGTTTTATCAAACAGCACAAGCATCCTCTGCCTTTTTACAGAGGGGGATTCTCTTTGGGAAGGGAGGTGCTAGGCACTCTAAGTTGCATACAGCAATTTACATTTAAAATTGGCAAAAGTGGGTGAGATATGATTTGTATATCCTTAGTGAATAACACCTATGATCTTCAATATATCACATAAATTCAGACATCTGTTCTGTTAAACTTCTGATTGCTTGAAAATTGTCCTTACACACAAAGCCCCTGTGACTAAAGTATCTGGATATCTTTAGTGCTACAGTTGTCAGCTCTAGTTAGATATAATAGAGACTGACTGTAACGTGCTTCAGAGAACCTTAAATGAGGAAGTCAGTGCTGTCTTGAAAAATAGAAACTGGAAGCGTCTCTGCTATGATATGATAGTGGGTATAATCGAAACTCATCTGATAATTCCCTATTCTGTGCTAGATCCCATTTTGCAAAACTGCACATATAAAATATCTGAATCTCTTACTTTTCCTTCAGTGTCTTGGAAAAAAAGCTTTTTGAATCCTTTAAAGTCATCACCTTGGAAAACAGTAAAAGATTTGGACAAGGATTTTCAAAACTGACTTTTAACAGCCGCTGTTCCATCTCTTCAAATTGGGGCTGATTTTCAGCCCACAGGCACTCAGGATATGCTGAACAACAGAGTTCTTCTGTGAACAGACTTTAAGCTTCCTCAAAATTATATTTGCTTTCATCCTTAACTCATGGCTTTTACCTCTGAATTCCACTTTTTTCAGAGCATCGTGTTCTGATTTGTCCCAGACATCATTCGTAAGTCTCGATCTAAGTCTGACCGCGCTACTTTTCTGACCTGACTTGTGGTTTTGCATTGTCTGCTGTTTCCACTTGGCCAATGATACCACTTTTCCATTCTGAAAAAAATACTCTTTCCTGGTATGGATTAACTTCATTAAATGGCTAGGTGATCTTACAGCCGTTGTTCCCATTTTCTTATGTAATTGTTATATGCTACAGAAATAGATTTTTACTTAATTAATGCCCAGAAATATTGTAATTCACCTTCTGCAATGTTTCAGAAAAGTGAGGAGGGTGTAATGGGGGTTTAAATTTATTTGATGTGAGGGATATTTCTGAAGACTCTAATTAGCCAGCCCTTTACCCTATTAGCGTCCTGTACTCTAATCTTCTACCCTCCAGCCTTCGAGGAGTGTTATAGGATAGAAGCTCATCCCAAGTCGCTCCCTCTGGCATCTGGGAAGGTAACTGGTAGATTTATCCAGACTTTCAGGTATTTGTCAGCTTTGCTGATTTTCTTCTCAGCTGTTGGAAGATTTCTTCCCTTAAAGTAAGCGGTGATACTTCTTACGCTTACTCACTTACTGTGATACTTTTCTGATTCTAGTTTTATTTCACCTCCTTTGGCCAAATCTTAAGGTGCTGCCTGTGTACAAACCTCGCAAATGCAAATAATTTATAGCTTTTTTCCATTTCACAGAGCATTTTTAGAAATTAGACTCAACGACCATTTAATTTAATGTTTTCACCATGATTTTTTATACAAATATACTATATCTTCTTTTTTCTTTGAACTTCAGTAGCCATTGTCCCCTTTTAGAATAAATGAGAAGGAAGTGTTATTAAATTAAAGACAAAGCTGCTGCAAATATAGATAATGATGCTGCTAATCCTAATCACCAATGCAAAACTGATCTGTAGGAGGCTCACCAACTATGAAATTTCGTGTCTGTGGGCCCATACATGTGTGCCTATGTTCATATATAAATTATACATATAAATGTATGCAATGCAAGGTGCAATAAGGAGATAAGTATAAGTTCTTTTAGTTAAATAAGTTCTATTGTAGTCCTTTTTTAGTTTCAGTTTAAGTGGATGTAATCTATTTGAATGTAATCATAGGAATTTGACCCTTTACATTTTCTGATGAGAAATTCAAGAAGCTTTCCTTCCTGCTGTTTTGGTCAGACAGTGATATTATGAGGGGGATGTATTTTAAAATCCTGTCGCCTGGCAGGTGTCTACTTGAAATGTCCACTACTACTCTTAAAAGGAGATATCAGCAAAATAGAAACAAATGATTAAAGTTTTGCTGTGTTACAATTTGTTTTTTGCAGCTTGCCTAGTGGAATGTCACTGTTCAGCACTATGGTATTTTTTACAGTTCTCTTAGAATCTGTGAGCATGTGACTTTAAATGTGTTTTTGTTTCCAAATATGTTATATATTTGATATTGAAATATTCCTACATAATCAAGTAAAAAAATCTATCAGCATTTTTTAGCTCCTAATGAAGTGATTCACTCATACAAAATTACTATTCAGATTTTAGCGTTAGTCCTTTGATCTTGGGGTTTGCCTTAAGACTGAAGGCCTCGATGCTTTAAGCCTTAACGAAGAATCCTCATCTATATCTGTGTTTGCATGACCATGCCTCTTCTAAAGGTGGGTGTTTCCAACCTAATACATGTATACAAATGCTTTATTTTATTGTTTCCCATTTCTTTGGAACTTCTTCACATCTGGGTCCAGAAGATAGTCCTAAGCTATTTCACTGTAATATCTTCTTTGAGATCTGAAAGCAGTTTTTTATTAAAAGATGTATCTTCATAAATATAGATTTATCTGGCCTTTCCTTTGCAAATCCCAGAAGAGTTAGTATGGGCACTAATAAGTGTTTCACTGGGCCCTGAAGATTAAAATGAAGAAAGTCAACATTCAAATCCCGTTTCTTTCTGTTTAATTGACTTAAGTCTTAACAGAAATTATAATTATCTCTATTATATTTAAAACCTTGTTATAGGCTAATGAAGTTTGGTACCCCAAATTACATAAACTATATTTTTTTTCAAAATTAAGTTAGAAATAGGGAACAAAATATGCCTATAGTAAGATGAAAGATAAAAAGTGATTTTATAAGGTAACATCTTCAAATATCAAAATTAACAACCTCAAGAACCAAACTGATTCTTGCTTAATGTTTTCTTGTCAATTAAATATGAAGTAGAGCTCTACAAATTCTCCCTTCAATAATCTGCAAAGTAACAGTTCCTTCAAAGGAACTTGGACATCTCTATCTGCTTCTCCGAAAGATTAAATAGCACACAGCAGAGGCACACTTTTCCTAAGAGTTTAGCATGTTTAAAATGTATGCTACATAAATACTAGAAATGGGCTGAAACAAAGACCTTCAATGTGAGTAGTCCCAAAGGTGTAATAGCATCTTTGGGTTTGAACCTAATGTCAAACTTATGATTTTCTAGTGGAGATAAACCAAAACCTTGACCTTTAGGGAAATTGGGTCCAGAGGTGATTTTTTTTTCATCCAGCACCAGCAATAAATATGCCACATTAAATAAATACTATTCTGCGTAAAGAAAGTCTTAATTTTTAGACCCTATGCATTGGTTTCTTTGCTTCTCCTGGGCAGATATTTGTTTCTTTACTTCATAAATATAAAAACCAGTCTTGAAGTTGGTCCCAATCATCTTTAATATTAGAATAAGGTTATTTTTTAGGACTCCTTTGTGATTTGCCTTATCATATCTTCGCAAAATAGGTGCTAAGTAGGAAAATTGCCAATCTCTCGTCTGCACTTTAGTAGTTATTTCTTTCTCTGCCTATTATTCCACATTTATCCTCACTTACAAAACACCTTTTACATTCTTTCTCTATTTGCATAGCTATATCATCATAATATTGTTCACGTGAGAAATTATCTCTCCTGCTCATGCTTTTCTCTATATCCTCATTTCCTTTTAAGCCTGTTTGCTGGCTCTATGTAATTTCTTTGTGCGTCTATGCACTCTCAAGCTTAATCTGATCCAGGAAGTACTGTTAGCAAAATTAACATATGCAAAGCTATTCTCCTGATATTTCTGGCCTATGTGAAAGTGGAAAGTGTTGGAAAAAAGCCAGCAGAGTCTATAGCTGACTCCTAGACTCAAAAGGGCTGGTAGGATTAACATTTGAAACAAATTTAAAACCATTTGAATGTCACCTAATACAAAAGTAGATGAAATATAGTACTTTCTTTTGCCTCTTAAAAGTTCTTATGAGTATTTTCTTTGGCTTTGTTTCATGTAGAATTGCAGTAGCATCTCTTTGTTATGGCTGTGGCGGTTAATCAGACCTATATTCATTAGAATTTTTACAAGAATCTATTTTACATACTTATATTTCATTTGTTTTTGTCTATGAAAGGTGTTTAAGCTTTAACAGTTCCCAGAAGGAATTTTAAAGAAAATACTAGGACATAAAAATAAATAGTACTGAAGAGTAATTTTGATTTCAAATCTGTGAGTATGCAAAGTACAAATATACTTGTAAGAGTCATATTCAGTCAGGAATTGGAAATCATCTATGTAAATTGTATGTCCAAGCACAAATAATCAAAACAGCTCTGATTTTGTATATCAAACACACAGCATATCTTTTGAACCTTTTTACAAGATAATGATTATTTACAGAAATTATCCTATGAATAACTTAGGGGAACAGATACTCAAATGAATTATAAGCTATTTTTGTAAGTGTTTTAGCTGAAAAGAGACAAAACGTATTGGCCTTTATCAAAAAATATTTGTCTGTTTTCAATGAATGTAAAGCAATGACGTTTTTTGCCCTGTTTTGCATTAAAATATTAAGATGAGCTTTGATACAGGATCATAAATCATCCAAAACTCATCTGAAAGCCTGCGTAGGCTTATGAACTTTAAAGATCTTTTTAATGAAACTAGCTGAATTCCAAATTGAAAACCACACGCAAATCTAGGTTTCTTGTTATTTTAGTTTACACGCTAATCACATTCATCTTTTCTCAGCTATCAAATACACTATGTTGTGTCATGCCCTTAAATCTGCCCCATTTAGAAAGCAAGAGAAAAATTCAATGTCTCCTCCGTAGAAGACTACCACCCCTTTTGAAATAAAGGGTGATAAAGGGGAAATTTTTGTATAGCAAACGTATTTCCAGAAACGGACTCCAGCCTATGACAGGACGTGAATATGTTGACACAGTTCAGCCTTGTCATGCTTTGTATTTGATCTGAACAACACTCATTTGAAATGGTACATTACTTTGTTACATAAAAAGCAAGAACTCCCTAATTATGATTACCCGCATTATATTCAGGGAAAATACAGCAGCAGATGTATATAGTATCTTTTGTCTCCTTGGTTTTAAATGACAAAAGGAAAGAGCTATAAATGCTTCAAATAAATGTTCAAACACTTAAACATAAATAATTTCTTAAAGCACATGTTTTTTCTTGAGCAGCAGCATTTAGCCCTAATGACGTTTGTGGCAGGAGCACAGATGATACGTATGGGTTGGGATTTTTTTTTGTTTTTCTAAAGGGATATTATTCCTGCGTGACTAGTAAGCATGAGAAATAGAAATAAAATCCACAGAAAGCGTTTCAGTTTCATTTAAAATGTCACACAGTTGCCTCTATTATTCCCGCTGGCTTGCAGAAAGAAAGTCCTCTTTGTTAATAACAGCAGCACAACTCATCCCATTATAGTGCCTCTAACCTAATAAATCAGATATTTGCACATTTCTCCTGCACGCTCTTCCAAATACTATTTTGTTCTCATGGCCATAAACTCTAGCGCGGAATAGGCGTTGCAGCTGGATACTTTAGGAAATATGAATGAATGGAAAGGCCTGTGTCTAATTCCTCGCAGCATGGAGGGCTAGCCGAAAATATCCATGAGGTGGAGATGATGTGAGGTCCTGTCTCCTGTTCATGCCTGTGTATAGTGCTCAATAATGCTACCATAGCAGTAAGGCCTGAAAGTCTGTTTTGGAAGGCCAGTAATAGGTGCCCTAAGGATATTGTGATGGCTCCTATTCTGTCAGTAGCAAAAGCGTGCACTTACAAAGTGGGCAAATACTGAGGTGTTTAAATAGCCCTCTGAAATCCCTTAGAAGACCTAAGTATCCTATCGGTAAGACTTACAGAGCCTTCTGCTGTCAAGGATCTGTACAAGCAGCCATACATTTATTATTAAAATGCTTCCTCTGGCAGTTTTACTAGGGTTCATTCATGTATCTCTAAACATGGGAAATGGAATAGTTGCTAGGGCTGTTGGAGAGACAGTGTCATAAAACTCACTTAAAAATTGTCAGAATCTTAGTTGTTTTACCAAAGGAAAAGGGAGATGCACGCTGATGGTATGGTTTCTTCCAGGCAGTAGGGTGAGTTAGAAGTTATCATAGGCTCCTGGGCTTCAGTAACGTGCTCAGTGCGTGAGGTCAAACTGCTTTTTCTGATCAGAGCATACTTAGGAAGAAAAACTGTGCTAGTATGAGTCCTCTGACTTACCGCATGAGAAGGTTCGGTTGGTGCCATCTTCCCAATTGGTGCATGCAAGCCATCACCTAGTTTTTTTTTTCCTAACACAGATAAGGGGTACAAACATTTCATTACACTTTAACAGGCTGCTTTGAAAAAGGTAGAAAACCCACAAAAGCTGTATTATACAGGCCACGAGTGTGCATCCAAAGGAGAATACGAAAGAGGCTACGCAGGAGCCCTGATTATTGGAAGGGGAGAAGAAGAGTGTCATGAGTGGCCTCAGCACAGGACAAGGCTGAGCAGCCCTGGAAGCAGCTCAGCCAAGCTTCCTGAAGGCAAGGAGGAAGGATGGAGCTGGGAAGGGAACACTTTGGGGTGAAACGGTGGCTTTACTGAAGTCAGCGACAAAACCAGAGCGAAGGAGGACCCAGGGAGGTCAGTGTTTCTTTGGAGGACTTGTGTGAGGAAGAGATTTATAGTGGGGTTTTGAAGGGTCATTCTGCTTGGCTCTGCTTGGTCAACCAGTAGGAAATTACACTACTTTGTGGTTATTTCTGCTGTAAATTACTCGGCTACTCTTGGCGCTCGGTGTGCTGAGAAAAGCAGCATCCCCCTCACTCCCAGCAAACGAACCCATCGTATTTGCTCTCCACTTGCTCACAGAAAGTAGGAATGAACAGCCCATATCCTTGGTTAGCAAGAGAACGCGTGGCAGAGGGGGAGGTAAGCTGCAAACTGCTTACGGTGGGCAGATTTGTTGGGTTTTTTTAGAGCTGTTTTGCATAGTGCATGCTCCCCAGCCCCTTTAGTTCAGTGTACTCAGAAAAGATAACTGTGAAGGCTTTCTTGTTATGGTGAAAATAATGGCGTTATTTAAACGTAGTCATATTCTGCGCTGCTTGTTTGCGGTAGCCCGGGGTGTCCTTTCTGCTGAGTTTCTTTTGCTCGCCAGAACCTGGTCCTGCTGCCATAAAATACCTGACAGTTTTACCACCGATTTATTGTTGAAGCTGGATTGGATCCTAAGAAAAGGTTATTTTTGCCTACCTACAAATAACTGCCGTCTGTTCTAAAAGATTTCTACTAACAAAATGGGGAATTAATTTCTGTGTAAAATACGAGAGGAAACACTGTTGATAATAACTTGTATGTGAACCTTCACAAGATAGAACTGTGCAGGTAACGTGAAATAAGTATGGCATTAAATATGCTAATAAGATAATGCCATGTTAGATTGGAAGGCAAAGACGTACAGTAAGCCTCCAAATATCTCCAGGATGAACTACATGTTTCCAGGAGCCTGGACATTACCTATAAAGGCATTTTTTTCCCAAAGTATATATACTGTTTACATTTCATGAATAAGATTAATTGAGCAGTATGGGCCATATTATTTCAGATGCCCGAAGTCAAAGGTGCAAACTTCGGAATTGGTCACAAAGGCAGATAAAAGTATGATTCAGGAGAACACAGAGGAATTGTATTTCCTCTGTAGAGACTCCCTTGTTGAATCATGCAGAAACTATTGATTATATTTCAAAGGTGTTTTTTTTTTAAATACATGCCACTGACTTCATCTGTCTAGAGCTGTCTAAACTTCAAACAGATTTGGGAAACACAGTAGATAAAAGGAACGTATGAGAAATAAATTATGTCACCAAACTGGCAAAAGTCGTTCCCCCAAAAGAGGAGTCTTTTCATAGAAAAAGTATCCTTTTCCCTGCTTATTGATAATCAGGAAGTTTACACATAGGCTATATTTATCTAAATAGATAATTTTAAATGAGCGTTGCAATATAATCATTTTAAAATTCTATGTAAGAATCTGTCAGTTCTGGCAGACTATTGTGGAAAAAATGCCTTGCTTTTTGATTTGAATGTGTTATTAGCGTTTGCTAATTTAGAGTTTTCTATTCTGAATACGTTCACATCTGCAAAACGTTGATATGTGCCTCCCATATTTTTTCTGATCACATCCACGGAAAGATATGAAGAACCATAAGGAATCGAAGCTGTACTGTACGGTGTTCATTGTTCACGATTAAAGACAACTCCAACAGTGTGTTGCACTGAGCCAATAGCTTCAAGGTAAGGAGGATATCCTGGGCAGCTCTATACTCGAGTCTCTGCTTAAAGTTGGGCAAAACAGTGATTTGAAAGCAGCTTGCCAGGTGGCAGCCCTTCTCACCAAGCCCCTGGGGGTGAGGTGAGATGAGATGTGAGCAGCCTCAGCTGTCTTTTTGTGAGGGGGCTAAGCCAGGCGGTGTGCTCCGATGTCTCCGCTTGAACCTCATACAAGCCTGCATCTTAAAACCATTGCAGGGTGCTGTTCCTGAAACAGCTACGTACTGTTATTTGCACAAACAATAACCAGTTTGAATAGATAAATTAGAAAACTGTGATCTCCAAAACTTATTCTTGATTCAGAGAGGCGATATGTTTCAAAGAATTTATTCACATTAGCTGATTTTGGCTAAAGATTCCCAAGATATTAACGGCAGAACTAGGAATGAAAGCGATGTAAAAGCTTTAAAAAGGCCATAATGGTCAAAGGTCCATCTAACCCTGTGTCTCATCTCCAGCAACGATCAGAAACAGATGCTTAAGGAAATAGCGTAAGAACAGGGCGAGCATATCTAATACGTATGCCTTTCCCACTTGTTGCCATAATTGCCATAATTCTAAGTAGAAGGAATTTTTTCTTAGCTGATGATAAACCATATGATAGCCTATTCTGATCATAACTCCATCACCTTGATGAAATACTGGAAACGCTCAAATTGTTGTCAGACCCCACTAATAAAGCAAAAAAAATTCCATTAATTAAAGAATGAAAAGAGAACAGTGAAAAGACCATAGGATTTAAATGAAATATAATGGAATTTATTTCTGAGTGGGAAGGAATTTATTTTAAAAATGCAGTAATCTGAGGGTGAAGGCTTCCTCTCACAGCACCATGTGGGAATAATGAGTTTCCTGTAAGGGGGAATATCTGTAAACTATGCCATCCTAGCTTGATTGTTTTTTTTATGTTACTAAACATCCATTTTCAGGGCGATTAGTATTGGGGAATTATTTCATCAGCATTATCCTAGAGCGCCTGGTCGGATGGAGGAGGTGGCGGGGGAGAGGAAACGCGCAGCAAAGAGCGCAAAGGGAAAAAGAGCTTCTGCTCTGTGCAGTTACAGGCTCTCCGGGGACTGTTTGTCTGCCAAATGTTTCCTAAATTCCCAACTCTATCCTTTAGACGCTCAAACGTTAAGAGGCGGCTCGTAAAAAGAATAACAGCGATGCTGTGCTGGGGCTGCGCTGACTCGATGCGTCTGTGCTGGTGGTTCTCCTGTGTATTTGACATGGTTGACTTAGGACGTCTTGGTCACGGCTTGTTTTTCCAGCCCGGCTCTTCATCCTGGCAGATTTGCTTTCAAGTGCCAGCCACCTTTGTGAAGCTACCTTTAGATCTGCTTTTAGTGAAGCAGGTGGGGAGGGAAGCTGACAGGCAAAATTGCAGTGTTATCAGAAAGCCATGCGCTTGTGTGCTCTGCGAGAGGCACTACTTCAAATGCCTTTTCACTGACAGGTTTAAAATGCAACGTTTGTTCTTAGCCTTTGTTGGCTTAGTTCGGCTGTTTTTCTGTTTTAAAAAGAAAAAAGGTGGCCGTCTCACCCTCAGATCCCCTCATATGTAATCTGCTAAACTACCAACTGGATCCAAGCGAGTAGATTTTGTGTATGTTTATTCAGCCAGCAGATCAGCTGTTATTGAACAACTTGTAGGGAAATATTAAGGGATCAAAAATTCCCATTATCCACCTATGGAAGGAAGGGAAGAATCTTTCTGTGTCTTTGTAGCATTGCTCTAACATCAGCAATGAGTCCAAGGTGCCTTTTGGCATCACAGAGCTATTGAGGTGCATGCTCCATCTCCGTGACACACGACAGAGTAACACCACATCATCCAGATTTGCCTCACACCCCAAAATTGCTAGGAGAGCTCTAGCACCCAGAAGTTATTTGGTGACAGCCACCCTAGCCCTGTGGCCAAATGGTGAGATGTGAGCACGAGCTCGGAAAGGGTAAGCCTGACCTGTGTAAGTCCTGCTCCAAGACAACTCACCGTCTCTGGTCCAGCAGGTCCAGTTGTGGTCCTGGACAGCTTGGGATTGTGTTTTTGACTTCATGTGTCAGGCATTTCAGGGTGTTTAATTTAACATTGCTTCAGAAACCCTTTAGAAAGCAGTGGACCTGCAGCATTCAATCTGCTACAGGTGATGTTTTTGATTTCTATTCTTTTTCCAGCTATTCCTATTGTCCTCAAGGTTGCAGGCAACTTGCTTTGTGAGTAAAAAGATCTGTTATTTCCTAAATGAGAACCTACCCCTCTGCATTATGTGGGAGTAATGTAGGATATAAGGAGTGGTGACCCTTTATAATGGATTTTCTTCCATTTGCTTCACTGAATCTTCAAGGACTGCATTTCGATTCTTCCTTCGTGATTTTACCTCAGAGGTTGGCACGTTAGGGTTGCAAAAGAAGAGCTCTAGTCAGATCAAAAGAGGTGGCAAGTAAGTGCGTTAAGTGCATAAAATCCTCCCCTTCAACAAATATATGTTTTATATGAGCGCAGCATCAGTGCGTTATACCACAAAATCAATGTAATTTACACAACTCTACACTAAAGTTCTCTCTACCCTGCTTCTACCTCTCCCCTCACAGCATAAAATAAAATAAAATGATCCTTTGTGCGTTTCTCAATAAATGTGCTTCTGATATGCTTCTTATCAAATCAATCTGACACTCTTCCCTTTCAAGCCTGACATGCCATTAAATTGACGTGCAAAGATTTTCAAAAGCGCACAAACCGTCTTAATTTATATATTTCTTAATGGTATAAGGTATAAATAGCTTTTAAAAATTTGAGATGGTCTAATCATGTGTTTTAAAATCCATATCTTTGAGGGGTGAAGAACGCAGCTCATTTTAATGTGTTACAGTTGCTGCTTCTCTCATTAGTTGCTATGCCTCCTGTTAGAAACGTGTAGCCACCGTAACCATGAAAATTCAACATTCATCCTCCCGCTTGAGGACATGTTTATTTTGAAACAAGAACCGCACTGTGGTTCATTTGTGCAACGTTTACATGGAAGCGTTTGTGGATATTGTGAAATTTGCAGCCCACGTAACGATGCCAACATTACACCTGCAATTTATACATTTCTTGGTTCGTTTCGAGGAATGTCTACTTGTGCACTCAAAAAATTACTTTTAGTACTCCCTAAACAAATCCAATGGTAACGAGTGTAATAAATCAGTTTTAAAAATCCATAAATTTGCTTTTGTGGGAAGAGAAGAGAAGTTAGGAAACTTAACCAGCAACTTACCTTTGCTGCTCTTTCCTGTTCAAGGCATTGTCTGAACAGACGAGGCATCTCTGGACGGCATTTGAAAGCCTTTGAGCTTGTGTCCTGTCTGGTAAGAGGTTGCAAATATCAGAAATCAGAATTTCCAGCAGGTACTGCTGGGCCTTATCACTGTAGCACTGACTTAAGAACAAGTAGCTGTAGTACAGGGGCACAATCAGGGACACAAGAAACTCTTGGTGGGGCTGGATGTACTGCTCCTGTTGGTGTAAGGGGAGACATCAGAGTCTGTCCACAAAATTAAATGAGCTCTGTCCAGAGCTGCATCCAGAAGCTAATAAGAGATTGAAACTGGTTTTGAGATCTTGGCATAGCATAATAACTAACACGGTCTATTTATTGAGGTGCCCCTTTTCATTTAAATGACATCTCCCAAATCTCTCCCAGTGTTTCCTCCTGTAAGTGCATTGCAGCAAACATATCTAGAAGCTGCAAAGCTTTGATTGCCTCAAAAATTACAGTAACCTTGGCAAATTGAAAGCAATTCTTTTATCAGTATTACATCGGGAAACACTATAAAACACAAACTAGATTTGTAATGCATTGGGATGTGCAAGGGGTGGAAATCTCCCAGGATTTTGCCTCGGGATCTTTCCCAGGATTTACCAGATTAAATTCTCACTAGTCTTCTGTTTACTCCTAGCATATATTCACAGGCTTGCCCAAGTGGATAAATGATCATAGAATGTCTGGGAATATAACACATATCTTCTTCTCTTCAGTCATAGTGACAAAAATATAAATATTCCATCAGGGATAATCAATATCACCAATGCCGACAACTGTTATGAAATATTCTGTTCATTCACCTCTGTTTCTTCTTCCAGGATGTGGAAGAAATAGTTTGATTGGTTTCTTGGTTAACTGCTTATTTGCCTGTGCTTGTGGGCATTTAAGTGAGTGGGGTGTGGTAAGGATACACTGAGATAAAGCTAATTTAAAAGAAACTCATTGTGCTTTTGATTGTCTAGTTCATTAATTATTTTTTCCTCTTTCGAGGGTAAGCTCCACAGCAAACAGCCAGCATGCGTGACAATTCTGCCTGTAGCACTGACGTTCCCCCGGCTGAAGTCTTCATCCAGGAGAAAACATCCTTCATCTCAGGTGCTATTTCCCTTTTCAAAAAAATCGAGAGCAAGCTTCAAAAGATGGGCACTTTCTTAAACGGTAGGTGGGCTGACTACTGCCTGACCCTTTGAGGAAGTCATGGGATAAATACAAATGGGGGACAGTATTCTCCAAAACTTTTCAGAAAGTGCTATCAGCCTTGGATTGCAATTTCATGGGACAGAGACCCCCCAGCTCCTGGACTTATAACTGAGTTGGGCTGTGGGCAACTGAAGAGATTTTCTTTGCAAAGCACTGCTACTGATCTCAACAGAGCCATTTCTTCAGCCATGGTTTCCTTAAATCAGTATTAGAACAAATCTGGTTTTATTTTAGTGAAACAGAGGGTTTTGTGTTCTTGATTACAATGTTGGAAGCATGATACAAAAAAAGTCACCCCAAAATCACAGAATCACAGAATGGTTGAGGTTGGAAGGGACCTCTGGAGATCATCTAGTCCAACCTCCCTGCTCAAGCAGGGACCTCTAGAGCATATTGCCCAGGATCACATCCAGACGGGTTTTGAATATCTCCAGCGAAGGAGACTCCACCACCTCTCTGGGCAACCTGTTCCAATGCTCAGTCACCCTCACAGTGAAGAAGTTTTTTCTCAGGTTCAGATGGAACTTCCTGTGGTTCAGTTTCTGCCCATTGCCTCTTGTCCTGTTGCTGGGCACCACGGAGAAGAGACTGGCCTCATCCTCTTGACACTCCCCCTTCAGATACTTGTACACATTTATGAGATCGCCTCTCAATCTTAAAATGTACGTCTTTTTTCTATTTCTCTCCTGAAAAAGTGTTTAGGTACCCAAAAAAGTCTTTTCCTAACTAAATCAGCCTGACTAGTTAAAAAAAAAAAAAAAATCTTTGTCTGCAAACCTCGCCCGCCGGGGTCTTGTTCTCGCCGTCACTCATGGATTGTCTTTTCTTCATTGCAGGCAGTGTCTTTGTAGCCAGGTGCTAACCCAAGAGTACTTCAGCAGGCATTGTGGCCTTTAGAGAAGGACAATATCGCAAGTCCTCTTTACTCTGGCTGTGCCTGAGGCATCTGAGGCTGCCAATGCAATAGAATCATCAAAAAGTGTGTTGAGAATAACCCCCCCTTTATTTTTTAAATTATTTTTTAACTCGAGCTGCCAAGGGCTGTGCATTTGGTGAGCCCTGGGGATGCATATTAAGGATGGGTCTGGGTGTGCCCGAGTTAGCTTTTGAAGGAGACGGGCGCTATGAGATGTCACTTTTCCACGACAGGGCCGCTTCAGCAAGTCGACTGAACGGCTCGTTCATTTGATCCCTCTCTCCTTGCGATATGATTTGCGTATTGGCGTTTTCATGGCTCTGCAAAAGCGAAAATGTTTTACTTCGTAGGAAGTATTACCTACACGATGTTTCTGCTAGTTTCGCTAGACCGCGTATGATGTATAGGCAGTTTTTTATAGAGATCACAAAGAGCACATTTAGTAATAAAGCTGGCTGAGCTGGCATTTAGATTTTCTTGCCTCCCGTTGTTTTTTCTTGACAGTTTGAGGTTTGGGCCGTCACCGCCGGTCACGTGGGTGACTTTGAAAGTCGTTAAATGACTCCGGAGCTGGATTTTGTGAGCGCGGGGGCGGGAGCCGGCCGCAGACAGCGGAGCCCCGTACTCGCCGCGACGGGAGGCTGCGCAGGCAGGCGGCTCCGTTTCGGTCCACCTGGATTTTCTCCAAAGCATATGGCTTCGTTCACAGCCGTAACGAGCCGCAGTAATCAGCCGTGAAGACTGCGAACGTGTGGATCTCCCCGAACCGTCGCTGTAGCCCCCGCTGGCTCTGAGAGGGTGGGACGCGGTCACCGGGCCAGCTGCGGGTGAAGGATAATGTCTTCGTCCCACCCGCGGGTGAAGGATTATGTCTTCGGCGTTAAGAGCCCAATTAGACTTAACTGTCTGAAGGGAGTTAATAGTCTAATAGCAGGTGATGTTGATAGCTGGGGCTGTTACACACCAGGGGGCTGCTTGCCCCTTGCCTTCTCCCTCCAACGTTTATATTTGGCCGGCTACCTCTCGCCGCTGGTTTTGACGACGTTTTGCGCAAGATAGGTACAGCTCTGGTTACGCTTGTTGGAGGGAGGCACCGGAAAGGATGCCGTCCTGAGAGATTTGCTTCACCTTTTTGTCCTGTGGTTATAGCCTCACTAAAGGTACGAGTTTAGGGCACCGCTTCAGTATAGCCTTCAACTGAAGAGGGGATCAGGAAAGAAAAGCACTTGTGGGAAAAAAAAAAATCCACATCCAGTGAGGGATTTTCCTCTGGGGAAGTCTCGAGCCATCGTGTGTTACATGTGTCTCTCCAGCCGCTTAGAGGCATTTGCTCAGCTGCTTCTCTCTGAATTTGTCAGATTTCTAGCGTAATGTATAAATCTGTTCCTGCTTGACTCCCACAGCTGGTTTTGATCAGGCTCCTATAAAAAGGAAGTTGCAATTAGCACTGATCCAAACATCTTCTGGAGATGTATTTTTACGGCCGCTCGACGAACCGCGCTCTTTGTTCGCGCGGGTGCGGGCGACGCTGCAGCGAAGCGCGGCTGGAGCTGGGAGTCACGGCGGCGAGCGCCGTGCTTCGCCGCAGAGGTCAGGCGCTGCCGGCACCGGAGGAGTCAGCTAGCCAGATTGAATTAGCGGTGGTGGCACGTTAATTTACGCTCTGTAAATATTATCGTGGCCCTGTGGGCAAGCGCTTAGGTCACGGGCTTCGTGAAAACTATTTACCACTAGCGGGCTTGCCAGCCGTAGGTCAGCCCCGAGAGGCGCCTTTGCGAAGCCGTTTGGGTGCCATGTCGCGCTCCCCATCCACCCTGACCCCGTTTTGTGGCGGCGCTGTGCGCAAAAGGGGTGGGTTGACGGCGAGAGCGGAGCCAAGACGGGGTCTAGCTGAGACCTGGCCGTTCGTTACGCTTGTGGTCCTGTGCGCCCCGGCAGCTCGCTCGCCCGGGGCACGGCGCGCTGACTGACCCGGCCCCAGCCGCTCGAGTCGGCGCAGCTGGGCCGTGAGCGGAAACCGTGGTTTATCTTGAGCGCGCGCGCACGAGCCGGCCCTGACAGGGCTGTTCCCCTTCTGCGGGAGGAGGGGAACGAGATCCACTTTTGGCTGGATTATTTTAGAAGGGGGAGAAAGCAGAAGTAAGTGTTTTCTGGCTGCAGAGCGCAGTAAGCGAGGACACACGCCAAGACAGAATTATGCATAAACGATAGTGTTTAAGCTTGTTTTTATGTGTTTGGATGTGTCTCTGCCAAAAATCTGACAGGGCCTCGTTGTTGGAGCTTTTTCATCACGAAGCCACTGGCTGCACCCAGCGAAGGTTTGATAAATACTGAAATAACCGGGAGCCTTTGGTGCTTGCTGCCGGTGTCAACGAGCGCGCGTAGGCAGGCTGCGCTCCCTCCCCGGCGAGCCAGGCGAAGGCTGCGGCGGCACCGCCGGCCATCCCGCGAGAGGAGCCGCCTTTCTGAAGGAGCCCGTTTCGCTCCACGTTGACGCTTCCAGGCGCTTGGGTGGCGCCGGCCTGCGCACAAAAGCCTCGCTGGTCGCCGAAGGGCTGGGCCAGCCGCTGCGCCGCCGTCCCCTCGCCACCCCACCGCCGAGTGCCGCCGCCGCCATCTCGTTCCTAAACGGCCTGCAGCGCGCGCGCGCCCGCCCTGGCCGGGCACCTGCAACGCCGCTGCTGTCGAGGGCGCGGCGAGCCCGTTCGTGCCACGCGCTTTGGCCCCGCGTTGTTTGGGACCTGGGCGCGGCTGGTTTAGGCAGCTCGGACGTTAGTCAGCCAGGTGCGGACGGCGTTTTTCTTTTATGCCCAACGTTTCCGCTGGATCGCGAAAGGATGTTGTTGTAGCGTGAAACATTCATGAAGTCACGCTAAAATAGTTAAGAGGATATGAAAGAGATGAAGCCTGGAAAGCATAAATATTTTATATTTTAATAGCTTTTTCGTAAGGCTTTTTTTTTTTTTTTTTAGTTTTCCTACTATAAATGAGCACGTTTAGTCTACTTAATAGTGATTTGGTTTGATTTAGCTTACCGAAAGAGAGAGAAAAAAATTGGTGCCTGACACTGCCAGCCCTGCTTGCGTGAGTAATCTCCGTTCATCCTGAAACACTCCTGTGCTGACTGTTTTTACTGCAGGATCCAGTTTTACCGTTACAAGGATTGCAAGATGGCTCTTAAAACTGCCAGAGTGTAATTTTTCTGCATAAATAGCTTTTTCGAGAAAGCAAATAAACGATCGTCTGAAGTGAGGTTGATTTTCGGCAATAATGAATCCATATGTTTCCCATTAAACCTGTCTTCAGAAAACTCACGACAGAAAGGAAAGCCATTAACGGTGACAAAAAAAAAAAAAAAAGAAATCGTGTGTGACTTATGTATGAGTTTCTTCTCTTTGGTTTTTTATCGCGGACGTATCTCCGTTCCCTTCAGGAGAGGAGAAAGGTGGCGCGTAGCGTTGGGTGGCAGCGCTGGTGCGCTTCCTAAGTGACTGCTTAATCAATACGAGCGGTAGGCTAGGTATTTACTACGTTTCATTAATTAGGTTAAGGAAGCAGGGATATTTATGACGATTATTTGGAAAGCTGTGTGAAAAGATAGCCAGACAAACAAACCTCCGTAATCCACTTAGGCCTCGCAGATGCCAAAGGGTTGAACAAGCCTATTAACAAGCTGTATGCCTGTCTGTTTGGAGGAGCTGTTAAATCATGAATCTCTGCTCAGCACCTGAGGCAGTCAGTTAATAAAGATCTTTTGTAGCAGGTTTCTGTTCTATTAAGAGTGGACATAAAGCAGAATAATTTAAAATGTGTCAATAACTCAAGGCAAAAATGCTTAATGCAAGCCACATCATCTTCATAAGATGTGGTCCGCTGTACACAATGGTAACTATTAGGTGGCATGTTGCTCATGGACAACAGAAATCATTTTTTGGATAGATAATACGTGTGGGGGGTTTTTTGGGTTTTTTTTTTTTTTTTTTGGGTTCGTTATTGTGGTGTCTGTCTGGGAGCCAGATTCAAGCTTTAAAAACGGAAATTAACTTATTTTCCGTCAGCTCTCCCTAGGAGAGAGTCTGAAAACTTGGCTGACCTTTCCAGTGGATGAATCCACGAAGTGAAGACGTTTTTGCATTGTGCTATTAGAGAGGAACGCGCCGTCGTTCGCTCGGGGGAGCTTTTGTTTCCCGCGGTCCTCGCTACGCGCTGCGAGTTTCCCCCGCGGCGAGCTGGCGCGTTTTTGCACCCGCAAAAGCCCGCGGTGGAGGTCAGGCCTGCGCAGCGTCTCTTCGAAGGCGTAGCACTGCGCAAAAAATGAACGTTGCTGGTTAGGGGCTGAGGCTGGCTGGCCTGATTGCCCTGTGCCCCTTTCCAGAACCGCCGTTGTGCCCCTCCCCGGCGCGGCGGGGCCGCGGCACCCTCCGCCGTGGAGTCGGGGGCGCGTTTGTCCTGCCGCTCCCTTGGATCTCTCTCCCGTCGGCCAAGAAAGGCGGGCCGAGGTAAGGCTTAAAAAAAAGAGCGAAAAAGGCTGCAGGCCTGTCCTTTCAGTTGTAGTTGGATTGCCTAGAGACTCAGCGGAGGCTTTAATTAAATTCACTATATTTAGTAATTTTTTGGCAGTTTTGATTGATTTATTATGTGTTACATCTGGTCTTGATTTACTACATTGCATTTATACTACTGTTTTGTTTTTGTCGCTTATGCGCTGCGTATTAGTCATGAGTTTTTGTGGTTTGCAGTTTTTAAGTTACATTGTGCAAAACATGCGCGCTACAACTTGAAACCAGGTGTTTCAATATGAAAGCAAATCACTCCAAGGTTTACACAAACCACTGGGTTAGCAACCCACAGAGTTTGTCAAAATGTATTTGACTAGATTACAGTTTGGTTTCTAAAGATGATGGGGTCTGCAGTGAATTTTTAGATGGGAATGTTTTAAATATGCAATATATTTATATATCTTATAATTATGTATTTTATCAGTTAAGGGTGTTTATTGTTTTCAAGGCGCTTGCCCTGTCCCCATGCTAGTGTACTTGGCACACAACCAAGTCAAAGCAACCCCCAAATCCTGACAATCCTCTTTGACCCCTTCATTTTGATGGTGTGTTGTAGACTTGTGGAAGGGGCTTTAAAATGAACGCTGACACATAGCAAAGCGAGTTCTTTGGACCACCACTAAATTTAACAGGATGTTTACCGTGAAACACAGCATGGTTATGATGTAAAATATCTCCAATCTTAAGTGTCAGGAATTGTGCAGCTGCTTGAGAAATCAATGTACTTGTTTAGCTCAAAATGCTAGTAAATTATTGTAGAGACCACTTAATAGAAAAATCATCTCAGCCACGGAAGCACTGAAGAGAGTATTCTGAGCCTTAATAAATTGCAGTATTCATTGTGTCAAGCACACTGTCAAGGTCACTGAGGGCAAAGGAGGCATCGCAAATATTTTTAATGTGCTCATCACATCACAGGATTGAAAATGTTCCGTGATTTCTCTGCAAGGGGGTAGAGGATAACTGCCGATTCAAAGGAACATTTTAATGCTTTAATTATCATGCCTTTTTCTAGCGGTGATAATGTGGAACGGAAATTCCTCCTTTTTGCAGATATGTAAGTATGTTTGTATTCTTGGAGGATACTGGTGCGTTTCAAGGACACTAACCACGCTTATCGCTCTAAGCTGCCCTGGATTTTCTGAACCTTCGTGCAGCTGGCTCGAATCAGATCTTGTTTGCACCAACCTAATAATAGTGGTTTCACGGTTACACTGATTTCGGTGGGATTTCCATTGATTTGTGCTGGCATCAGAATCAGGTTCTTGTTGGTAAAAGAGGACTTTCTATTTGCTTGTTTTCTAACGTGGATGTTTTCATTATCCTCTGTATTTTTTGCTGCTTTGGATTTTTGGTCTCATTAGTTGTTAATCTCGGCTTTGTTCCTTTCTGTTTCCTTTAAAACATGACATGTTTTTGGAGCCTCCTCTTTATTTTTGTTTTGCCAATGCTGCAGTTTTATAAACTAAGACCTTCAGTGGCCGTACTGGAGTAAGGTATTTCTGCTTGCTAACTCTCCTTTCTTGCTGCTGCTCTGTATCACCGATGCGTACCCTTACACCCTCCTCAGTTGTGCTGGATGACCATTTGTGTGACTGCAAACAGACAACTGACTTGATATATATATCATTTTTTAATACATATTTTGCCAGTTTGTTTTTAATCCAGATCAGTTCTCCAATGCAGTTTGCGTCATGGCATAGCCGAAGAGAAGCGTGCTAAAGCGTGGGGATACAGAGAGCTCATGCTGTTAGTGGAGGCTACTTCGAGAAACCTGCCCTAGTTTCCGCTAATATTATCTAACAGGCAATCTATGAGTGGCTAATCCCTGAAGTCAAATAAAGAAAAAGAATAAGATGGAACTCAGTATCAGGTAAATCTTAGGCACAGGTCTCCAAAGGGTAATGTGATTTTAGGCTTAGCTGTTAGGAGTCCAGGAACATCAGCTGAGTCTAAAACAGGGGTCATTTTATAGCAATGTGTAGGACCTTACTGGTCAAGAGAAAGATAATAGAAAAATTAAATCTCTGTTCTGGAGAGCAGGGTGCTGACATTGTTAAAGAGGAGATGGTTCGTCGCTGACTCAATTTCTGGCTACTGTTATCTGAAGAGCTTGGGTATTTGCCAGTTTATGAGGGAAGTGAGCAGAAAATTCAGTGGTGATTATTTTTTGCCCATGTCTGGAGACCTTCAATTCCATGGATCCCAGTTGTTGCATCTTAAGCCTACATTTGATAGGGGGGAGAGTATATTCCGTTATTGTAACTACTGCTTCCACTGTTTAAGGTAGCATGGGAACATGCCCTGTCATTAATGCGCTAGCTGAAGCTATAGACAGCAAGATAAGAGAAAGAGACAGGAAGCACTGTAGAGGTGAGGATGACTGTATCTTCAGGCTGTATCTTCATTTTGTACAGTCTGGAGGTTGCCAGTCACCTTTTTTTTTTTTTCCCTTCCCCCCCTCTTCAAAAATCAGATTTAGGCCTACCGGAGAAATTAGAACCAATGGCATCAGTTCTGGAAGCCTGAGGAGCTGTTGATATGAAAGCTTGAATCTCTGAAGCTTAATTTTTGGATAACCAGCTGAAGAAATGAAGTGCGTTAGAACTTGTTCTTTTTTGGTTACGGAGGCCACGTCCTTATAGTTCAACTTGTAACTGAGGATCTTCAAATATCTCAGAGAGTCCATACTGCAGCTATCAAACAAATCCGTAAATAATAACTATTTTTTAAATTCTCATTGAAATTATATTTTTCTAAATGCCCTTTTTCATGAGTGAAGATACAGGCTATGACTAGAAAGGGAGCTGGGAGGAGAGGTAAAGAATTGGAAAGAAAGGGAAGCACTGGGAAGGAAGCAGTCAGCACTGAGATATCTGGCTTTGTTGCTACTTCCAAAAGCAGCAGTAATTCAGACACTGAGTACCGGTTCAAAATCCAATTTGTAACTGTGAGAAGAAAGGACACTATAATATTGTTTGCAAGTTTTCTTATTTCCTTCCGCTCAAAGGCTTTCCATTTTTGAAAATATGCCAATCCAGATGTGTAGTCTGTTGACCTAACTGAATGCTTTTTATGAATTCTTAGATAAAAGCTGGAAAAAAAGAGGACTCAAGTGAAGTTACAGCTAAATCCCTGTAATATAGCCTGGAAAAAACAATTTACATTTTTTAACCATGTGAAATTTGGCAAATGTAAATAGTTTTACAACGGTTCTATGAAGCAGCCTCTTACAGTCCCTCTGCTTTCAGAGGGATACAAGCCATCACATGTACAAAATATGCGGTCCTTACCCCTTGTTCAAGTCCACATTTGTATACGCTGTAGGTTTTGCTATCCAAAAATTGTATGTTGAATGTATGATTACTTGTTGTTATATGCAAATACAGGACTTTTAAAGGACAGCTGGGTAGCTGGGTATCCTGCCTTTTGTCCCAATCATTCACTGCATATCATTTGATGATTTGTGCTTTAGAAATGCTAAATTGTGACTTTCCGTATCATGAATCTCACAATTGTCTGGGAAATAGCTGCTTGAGAGATTTTGCAAACATTTAGAACTTGACTACTTGTAATCTCAAATGCCATGAATAGAATAAAAGGAAATCAAGGGAGATTTTCCCTGCTAGTGGCTCGTGGCTCTCCACCATATTTTCTTACTTTACCTTAAATCTCTGGGCTGTCTCAATAAACTGTCAGGTACCACCTTTCCCTGAAATTTTGAGAATATTTAAGCAGCTTGTGGGGAAAATAAAGGTCATGATTCTTTTTGTTTAACTGTTTTGCGGCTACTTTCCTGAGATGGAGCTCCATATATATTGATATTGACCTTTTTTTTTCTCTGCACGTGAATGCCAAGAGGTGTGCCAAAATAAATAAGTATGCAAAATGTATGGAAAGATAGGCAGCTTGTGTTTTTCTTCACACACGAGATTCATCTCTTCATTCGAGAGATTTTACACAAGCTCCTACTAATTACAGACTTTTTTCAATTGTACTGGCTCAAGCTAAATGATTGCATGATCTCCTTTGTAAATCACATGGTACGTTATTTGTTGACATATCAAGTGTATTACCATTAGAGAAAATAGGTTTCTGTGTTCATCTTTCAACCATTACCGCATTAGTATTAAAATTGACAAATGACTTCTATAGCGATATGGATCCAAGGGTCATATGTGGTAGGTTATATGATTTATCCTACGGTTTTGATGTTATGACCCATAGTGTTTAATTTGCAAAATATTTGCCTGGCTTTTTCAATTCAACTGTTTCCTGGGTGAAATCTTACTTTGCAGGTAAGCAGGGTTATTTTGTAGTATGTCAGTCTGTTTTCTCGAATTTCCAAATGGCTCTTCTAAAACGTTCTAAAATTTCTAATTGTCTAATGTTTGGTTTCCATTTTTTATTATATTTCTAAAATACAACTTCCTTGCTATGAAGTCACAGGTCTAGTATCTAGGATAGCTTGCATTTATGTGAGCAGAATCTGATAAAAACAGAACTTCCTCCGGCTTTCTGGGGATTTACATTCACGGGCCCTCAGAGTTCAGGCCTGTATCTTCTATTTTCAACATCACTTTAAAATAACATATATTGTGGTTTTATTTTAAAGCACCACCAAACCTTGCAGAATTCTTCCAGCACTGCAAACTCATTTTTGTCATGGTGGATGATTCAGTGTTAATGAGCTTGGTTAAAAGAAAAGGAAAAGTAAACAAGGTGTTTCCTGGGAATAAGTTAAGATTAGAATTCCTGGAAATGAACTCGAGCTTACACTGGTAGATAATAATCAGTTTATTTTCATCTGACACCTTCAGGTATTGGAATGTGATATGGTAAATCTGCTGCTGTTTTGACTAAAAAGGAAATACAGCGTTTGGTCAGCAAAGACTGGGAGCGGAAGTTGGAGAGAACGAGGTGTTTTTCTCTCACTAAACCTCATAAAATTGCTGGATTTGCCAGATGTGTTCAAACTGTATCTGTATTGTACGTCCTTTATGTTTAATCTGTATGCATGTCTAAGGACAGATAAATCAGCAGACTGATTAGCCTGTTAACCTGATCCGAAGCCCTGCGGAGTCGACCCATGCGCGGTCTGCAGCGTACACCTAAAGTTTTGGATTACTGTATGTTCTGTGCGATTGCGTATTTGTGGAAGGGGGGGCTTTCTGCTTCTAGGATGAGAAACGGCTCATGTGGATGGTGCGTGTTTACTTACCTGTGGTTTTATCTGAATAATTACGGACGCTTGTGCTTTTTGGCTGAAACAATGCAGGACTGACCTTAAGTCAGGTCCCGGCTGCTGACCCTTCTCCTCTATCCCTTCTCCTCTTTTCTCCTTTGCTTGATGAAGGAACAAGGTTGGGATGCGTGGAGTCCCCACGCTGCCCCGTTCACGGCACAGTAACTCCTCTGTGCGTTTTGTGACGGTGAAGGCTTGCCTCTCCCTAGGTATTCTGCAAGGGAGCGACGAACCACATTACTGCAATGATGTAATTCTTTTTAATTTGTTATGTTCAAAACTGGCAGTGTTACAAGAGTTTTTGAGGGCCATTTATGCGAGAAAAAAAAAAAATTTAACTGTAAGCTTCTGCAAAATGCTAGAATTGTACCCCAAAGCCTTTTTATGCTTTTGCAGCACGGATGTAACTATGGTGACAGTTTCTTTCTTAGTAATATTAGTCTAGTGCTCCCTAAACTCTGAGCAGCATATTAAATCAAATCTGATTAAATCGGGTTCCCTTGATAGAGCAGAAGATTGCTTAAACCTTTCTAATTTGTGACCTATGATTGTGCTCAGTTAAATGTGATATTAAGGTCAAGGTCTAACATAAAGTCACAGAGTACACCACAAATTCATTACTACATTTTAATTCATGTAGTGGCACATCTGAGAACACACTCCTTTACCTTTGACCCTCTGTTGTAAAGGAAATCCATCTGTTCGTACGAGGGTACGCGAGCCTCTGGAGAGCAGCTTGCAAGGGCTGGTAAGGATATAGAAGGTCACAATAAGGAGACATCTGTATAAATACGGCATCATTAATATTCTCCTTCTCAGTGAGTATTGGCGCAATCAGTAAATAAAGGCTGCATTCAGCAATGTCTCGTGACACCTTTCAGAGCGGAGGACACATGGGGGAGATTTATCAAGTCCTTTCTGCTTCCGGCATCTAGCTTGGCTGCGATTAAGGGGACCAAATAGGGCACCTGAATTTCCTCCGCAGCCAATGGAGATGGGTGGTGACACGGCAGCTGTTCACCACCAGAGTTAGGTGCCAAGCAGGCAACGCAAATACTTTCTTTGTTCTGAAATATAAGGCAGGTGAACAGCCGAGAATGGGCACTAAAGTGCAAGCAAAAAGCTGAAATAAAGAAGAAAGTACTAATTTATAGTAACAATTAGAAGTGATTTTACGACAAGATGACTGTTCCCAACTAAGACAAATTCTTTTTACACACTCACCATTTATTTGGGTCATTCTGCATGAGTGTTTTTCATAAGGGAAAAAAGAGGAGAGTTTATTGCTTTGTTTGCTGTAGCTATTCAGCTGGTACAAATGTTATATATTCGGTCATATCTTGTTCTTTAGCACTGTCAACTGCCTGTCAATCTTCATACTTGCGAAAAAGAAAAAACACCCGCCACCCCACTGTGCTGAATGTGACAGCATTGTAATGTCGGAGGACCAGAAGACAGGTGATGGTTTATGATAGAAATAAATCTTTTATGAGAGCAAACTTGGGAGAATTGCTTGCTTTTGTAAGGGATATATCTCTGCACAGCTATCACTGCCAGTCTTCTCAAATGCCTCAGTTCTGTAAGGCAAGGTTTTCATTGTGTCTAATCATGTATTGAGTCACTGGAAAAAAAGAGAAGGTATCTGCTGTATATATATGTATATATGCATATGTATGTACAAGTACTCACATGTGCATGCATATGTATACATTTGAAGAGAATTACAATCATTAAACGATCTTTAAATGGACTCCCCCATTTTATGGTACAATTCTGATTGCTACACAGCACGCAAGAATGCTTTGGCTTATTGCATTCTGAAATGAGACAAATGCTTTTTGGAAAAAGACCTTAATTTAAATGAGAGGACGTGGAGTTTAACTGTATCTTTTTGGAATACAGAGGCATGCTGCATCTTTCACATCTTTCGAACGCTTTCAGTAGGCTGCCTGTAACTAGCTTACAGAATTGTTAAACTCAAGGGTCTTTTCTGGAGGAGGCAGGGCATGTATATAAAGAGAGTGACAAAATCAAAGAGCAGCTGGGGTTGGCGAGGGACCTCTCGCAATGGCCTTGTCCAACCACCTGCTCAAGCAGGGTCAGGTAGAGCCAGCTGCCCAGGACTGTTTCCAGTCGGATTTTGAATATCTCCAAGGATGGAGCCTCCACAGCCTCCCTGAGCAACCGGTGCCAGTGTTCAGCCTCCCTCACAGTGAATGTTTTCTTGTGTTCAAGAATTTCAGGTATTTCAGTTTGTGCCCATTGCCTGTGAAACAGGAAAAAATTCTTCTGATTCCTTGTTTAGCTCTTCCAAATTTTTTTGCCATTTTGTGCTAACCTTTCCTCTTCTTCTTATAGTGATGCTATTTTTATTATTGAATGTTATAGTTTCTTACATGACTGGCATAATTACTGCATGGAGCACTTAGTTATGCCTTTACCACAAATCCTTAGCAAGGGTCAGTACAGAGTCATGCAACCCAAGGGGCAGACAGATGTTAACAGTGTCTTTGTATATTGATCTAATCTTACTGATAGGTGAATTATTTTCCTTGATAGTTGCTAAGTGAAACCAAACTGGGGTCCACAGCCTGCATGGTTTAGGTACAAGGCTAGGAAGAGAAGCAAAATAGAGAATAGAGCTGTGTTTTATTTTTTATGGGATAAAAGATCCCATTTTGTTTGTGGTGCGAAGATCTATGCCAAGCATCCTATGTCCATGCCTAGCAAAACTCGATAGTTGCACAAGTTGGTGTGGTAGCAGGCTTGGGTGCTTGAGTGGGCCAACAAGGGTTGCTGACCTACACATGACATGTTTCCTTCTGATGGCATCAGCTGGGAGCCTGGGAAATTAAAGAATATACCTACATGCAGACATGTGGAAGGTATCCCAGTCTGGCCCCTGTGGCGTCAACCTTGTTCAATTAATTCCATCTACCAGTCCAGGAAAGTAAAACATATTATTCCACATATTATTTTGCCAAATAATCTCCATTAGTAAAATTGTTAAGCTCTGTAGGTTTTAGCTCTGTTTTATTTGCAAAGCAGTTCAGTCATTCTGCGGGTCTGTTGCATACAGTCTCGTGGAGATGCTGGTGATCATACTCCCAAATTCTGGTTATTTGTACAAGCACATGTTTTCAGAGACCTCTTTCTTTCTCGTTTTTCCATGACAGGTGTGATTTTTAGTAACAACAAACTCAGCTGAAGAAGGGTGGGAAAAGGGAATTCTCAACCCAGACAAATTCCCTCTTTCACTCCTTTTTTTAATGCTCTGTTTATTTGTGTGTTTTTTGTGTATGTAGTTTTTTTTTTAATTCTCTGAAACCCATCTGGTGAGCAGCACAAAGCGTCTCTTCCCAAAACTCCCACTCTGGGAAGGTTACGTGATGCCAAAGCATGGGGTGTGCTGATGCAAAGGCCAGAGCTAGCCCACTCCATCTTCACTTCATCTGCTGCCAAGCACTGCTCCCCCGAGCACCAGCACAGTGGACAAACATCAAAGTTAACAAGCGTAGTTCAGATTAGCAGTCAAAGGTTTGGAGGATTATCCAAACAGTTCATACACCTATCCAAGTACTGAGAATGTGTAAGGGTGCCCATGCCGGCACCCACAACCCTGTTTCCGTAGCTCTGCGTAATCCTCCTTATAGCTTTCAAAGATTCTCCCTCCCATAATCTTCCTTCCTTCCTCCCTTTCAGCAGTTTCATTTCTTATGTGGGCTGTCTGTGGTCTTCTCTCATCTCCATGTTGCCACATTTCTTCTGAAATTCTCTTCCACAGAAAAAATTTCTGCTTGCTGAATGGTTTTATTGGGGCAGAGACAATGAGTTGGGCATCTAGCTCTGATGACTTTGGAGCATCTTTTTTGCATTTTACAGGCTGTATTTGCTCCCTATAATAGTGCATCTATACATTCTCTGTGTCGGCGAGGCCATGCTAAGTTGTGCAGCCGGTATATTCCTCTTTCATCAAACGCTGTTGCAGGCTGTTGGTTTATTTAAGCAAGCTTGAGAACTCGCACAAGGTCACATAAAGAGAATGGCTGAAGCCCAGATTTCTTTTTTTCTAGGTTAATGACTTGGCTGCATTGAGAGCAGCTTTTTTCCAAACATAAGCACTGTCTGACCCATTGAATAGGCAGGAGGTTTGCCACTCGTGGAGGTTTCAATAGAATAATCTGAGCCGTATTATGGGATGTTTAGAAAAAGGCTGGGTATCATGAAATTGAAGTCTGTGTAGCTGTTATTTTTCCAGATTGAAAGTGAGGTCTGTCTAAATGTTCATTTTTCGTTTAAGTTGCTTCAGACTGAGCTACAGAAGAGGCTAAATTAGGAAAAGAGGATTAAATCAGTGTTTACTCACAGACCTATTGGTAGAAATAGTATATATTACTCCCTATATTTTAATAAGTAGAGAGAATTACCATGAATTTCTCTGCAGTTAAAAACACTTTTAAAAGGACAGTGAGCTTATAATTGATTTTATAAATGTGTATGTGTCCACATATATAAATTTTCTAAGACAATGACATATGCAGATCAGTCCCTTACTTCATCCCCTTTTCTTTGCAGCATACCAATAAAAAAGGAATTAAAAACCAGAATCCAAAAATCCAGATGTTGCTCTGGCTGATTGTACTTCCACAAGGAAAACAATAACTAAAAGTACTTGCTGCAGAACCGTAGGGGTTTTTTTTAATTAATTTTTATTTCATGTGAGGAAAGAAAACTGTGAGGAAGTCTGATAACAGTACACTCCAGAGGCTCCATTAATTTAGAGACTGCAAGACTTTGACAGGAGCTTTTCTCTTGTTAGTGAACTTGTGGCAAGAATGGTATTCAAAGACCGGGTAATTGCAATAAGCTCCTTCCTGGAGGGCGATACAAAGTACAATCTCCAAAAGTTTTATACAGACTAGAAAAGCAGTTACAAAACATGTAATGTCACTAAGAAATAGAGATTCCTTGAATATAGGTGTGTGTCAAACTCTGTAAAAACTCTGTGAATACTTTTGTATATATGTAATATGTATAATAATGTAGATTTTCTTTAATGTTAGACTGTATCTTTAGAAAGGGTCATTTTGCATGGGAGTTTGGTAGCAGAAATGACTTTTTCATCTTTTCTCTGTCCTTTACTTCTCCTCCTCTTGCATACTCCGTCACTCAGATACCCCTACGCATCTGGTGCCCCTGTTCAAAGGTTTGCCCCTGTCTCCAGGGGCTGTTTTAAGTAGTCAAGGAGTATTGGAGAGCAAGAGCAGTCTGTCCAAATGACCTTTCCTTTAATTGTGCCCCCTGCTCATACAAATTAACAAGGCTCTACTGTCCCTAAAAACAGTCAATTCTAATCCTACCTGTCCTTTAAATGTACAGAATACATTAGGGTGTAAATTATTGTAATCTTGGGGCAGCTGGGATTTAACTACTAAAAATCTGTCACGGATTATTTGCTTTTCTTTTTCTCACAAAATAAGAAACATCGATAAAAATCAATATAGTCTACGGACAGAAGATGGAGAACCTTGCCAGTGAATTGATCTGTGTGTTTCGTATGTGACGTGTAAAATGAAGGATTGTGGGGAAGGGAGGATGTTCAGGGTAAGTAAGTAGATGCATTCATTTGGAAAAGTGAATAAATACTACCTTAGTTAGCGACACATGTAAAAACAGAAGGGAGAAGGGAAGCATGAAAAGGAAAACAGTTAAATGATGAAGTGATCCATGTGGTTTGTTGTTCCATAGCCTGTACCTATTTTCTAATTAATCCGTGTTTACATTCCTAGGAAACCCTATTGGAAACTAAAGATTTAAAAGTCTCCTCAAAGAAAAATATTTTGGTGAATGATTTGAAAAAAGGAGACAGCTGAGGCATGCTGACTTGCCTGGTTGAGGGAGGAATTTGAAGCTGAGCAGACTGGGTGAAGTACTAAGGGGATGACAGAAGGAGAGAGAGGCAGAACAGAAAAGTGGTAAGTTGTGCAGATCAAGGGATCTCCATACTGAAAGCAAAATTAAAAAACATGAATGTGGTGAGTGATAACAAGTCAATAAAGAGACTTGCAGATGGGATGGACGTGGTCAGAGTAATGATACCATTACTGCCTTATTTTGGTTACACTAGGATTGTCCTGGGCATATAGAGAAGGTCAGAGTGAGAGAAAAAGGATAGAGAGGATGGGATAGTTTTTAAATAAATTGTAAGAGCATAGGAGCCAAACTCAAGAGTTTTCACACTACCAGTGAAACAAAAAATTAAAAGCAAAGCGTGAAAAGAGAGCACCAGAGGGCAAGAAGGTCTGAATGAGAAATGACACTCATTTGTAGATGTTTTGCAAGACATGTAGGTCTGTATTCAAATGGAGGGTTAGAGGTAGAGAGAGAGAGCCAGGAATCATTGGAACAAATGCTACAGTATAGGCCACTGTCATCTTCTACAACTGTTAACATCACTGGTCATCTTCCCTGGGCTTCATTAGGCTTTGAATTAGATCCTGTGAGATGAGAACAGAGAGAATTAGACAAGAGCCTGAGGGACGGTGAGGGGAACAGCCACTGTCATATGCCAGGAAAGATGCAGAGCGTGAAGGTAGCAACATCGGCAGACCGCTCGTTGTCGTGGCACTCGAAATCAGCATGCATGGGAGGAGAAGAAGGTGCAAATTAGGAGCTGTGGGTGGACTGGAGGACATGGGACAACCTACGTGGAAGAGACCAAGGGAGGCAACACCACGAAACAAACAAAAAATGCTCCTCTTAGTAGAAGGAAAGAGAATACAGAATTTAAAAAGTTCTGTTTCCCATAACACATCTTATAAAGATCAGCCATTCTAACAGCTAATATGTAAAAGAAGCAATTTTTTGCTTCTCTTCCTCTTTCCACAGATGTCTCAGGATTTGAAGATGGACTGTACTGGGTCAAGGGGTTGAACGGACCTTTTTCATTTTTTTCTGGACTTCAGAGTCTGAACTTCCCTCAGGTTTGTTTTACAGTGTATACAGATTGCCCTTTTATCAGATTTCAAATGCTCTAACTTAAATATTTAAGTTAAAAAGCACTTGCAGTAGTTATCACTTGTCACAATGGGGTTTATGTATTTTCACACAATCCAAACTGCCTGTGCATATGAAAGCCAAGAGTGGATTCACACTTCATCTACTTTTAAAATGTTGTTTCCTTCACAGGAGTGGAAAAAAACCTACTTTGCCATTTATCTCTCAAAAGCCCACATGCTGAAGAGCCAGGCTATCTACATCACAAAGCAGAACAAACTTATTAAAATTCATGATAAGGTACATTAGCTACAAAGGGAACTGTGGTGGCCAAGATTCGCCAGTCCCCTAGATGCTTGACTGTTTTTGGTACCTACATCTTCAGATATATTAGGTATCAAAAACTGGATTCAAACCTCCATAAAACAAACAAGAAATTTGTTGAAGTGCTTTTATAGATGTGAAAGCAATGAATGCTTGATCACACTTGAGAGTTATGTGAAATATCATTATTTATCATGTATTAACTAGTCAGGAAAGAAAACAGGGCTGTGAGTCTCTTTGCTGAGGACCAAACATACTCTCATTGCAGGAGGTGCCTGAGTGAGGTTCTGGTTCTACAAGCAACCTATATAGACAGTCATTGGGGAAACTTCCTCTGTAGCTTCTTATTAAACAGCTACAGTAGCCTGATTAAAATGGTCAATTTTCCTGCTAACCATGCTACTATCATGTATTGAGGAAAGTAGAAAAATATTTGTCAACTAAACAAAAAAGCTTGAAGCAAAACATATATATGGAATAGTCTTTGAATGAGTGTTTGCAAAATAACATGTTGGATGTTCACTTCTCTTTGCAAATGGAGTATCACAGATTGAGAGATAGCCATATATAAGGTGGGATACAGTTGTGCAAACTTTAAAGTGAAGAGCTTTGTAACGTAATTTGTATGATCTTTTGTTAAATTAACAAATAAAGAATAGATTAGAGACTGCAGTTAGGAAACAATTTTATTCTCACTCATGAGGATGAAGTGGGAAGTGTTTTGGGTTAATTTGTCATTCACAGCTTATCTACTTTTGTAGCTGTGCAATTTTTCTTTATGCTCTTCAAGTTGCTGCTTATTTCTTGAAGTCAGCCACTGAAGCTGGATTTATTTGTGCATTGGCAAACAGGCAGGTAATTGAGAGTGAGTAGAAGCAATATAGTGGTGGGGTATATGCATGTCCTCTAATTGTAAAGTTATGATCAAAAATCAAGACAATTTAGCAGCCTTAATGTAAAATGTGGAAACTTTATGTGTGAATGTAGCCTGGCTACAAAAGTTTTATCTCTGCCCTCTTAAGCTTTTCTTCTAGTATGCTTCCTAACTGAGAACTGCAGTGTACTGTTGAGTGACTTCAGTGCTTTATGACCTAATGCTACCTAAAGCTGTGGTAATAGAGCCGGGTATGTGCCCCCACATGTGGGAGGACCTGGTGCGTTTTCAGTAGTGGACATCTGGGTGCCTCCAGTTCTACACTACAGCTGGAGAGTTCACGTGGAGGAATCACGTTGCACACCATCCGTGTGGAAGTTTAAACGAGAGCCAAACCTTTTCACTCTAAGGAAGAATAAAAATGCATGTGTATTTCCTGGTTTGCATTTATTCTGAAAAGAATGAATCTGAGCAATCTTAGTATAGTCATGAAAGTAGCTATGACTAGAATCAGCTGCCTCTGTTGACCAAGAGAAACCCTATTCTTTTGCACAAATACTTTACACAGTTTGTCAGAGTACCCTGGTGTTGAACACCACTTAGGATGTTTTTAGCTAGATTCAGAACAATGTATCTCATCACATTTGTACTTCACCAGTTGCCAGGATTCCTCCACAGGATACTACTTCAATCTAGGTTTCTTGATTCATACATACCCAAGAATAATATAGGGTTTGACGTTTGAAGAAAGTTTGCATCCCTCTTAGTTTGATTGGAGTCAATAGTTCTGCCGTTCCGAAACTCTTTTCTTCTCACACCCTCTTCATTTTGATTTCTCTGCAACTAAATTAGACACATAAGGTTTGATATAGTTGTAATTTTTTCAAGGTAACAGAACTGTTAGAGGGTTTTGAAGTTAGATCCTCTTTCTATGCCTTGAGTATCAGCTGATATCCAGTATCAGCAGAAGGCATATCACTGCTACGTCCTGATTCAAATGATCTCATATTCCAGTCACAGGGGCTGGGAAATAGTGAGACTTTGCATGGAGAAAGGGGCTTCAGATGTCACTTTCTTGCCACTTAATAGACCCAAAAAGAGATTTCCAGGGTCATCTACTGCTAGGAGCTGGGTCCTTTGAACTCCTCATCCACACTGTGCAGTTGACTATAAATTTCAATGACATTTGTAAACTTTTTTTAAAAAAAGACCTTGTTCCTCACTAAGATATAACAAAGCTTTCAGGACTGTGAGAAACGAAAAGGACCCGTCAGGTGTACCTTGTCAGTCTCCTTCTCAGAAAGGGCTATTTCTTTGTGATCCCCAAATTAGCAACTAATCAGATTCCCAGTGCTATTCAAACTACATCTCCGTTACAGGACAGCAAGGGAGGAACCATAGATAATGGATGATGACTGCATGCCCTGAGGATTTCTTATGGGCAAGAATGGATGCAAGAAATTATGAACTCCACTTTCCCCACAGCTACCATTACCTCATCAGCAGCAACAGAAAGAAGCAAAGAAATTATGCCACCATCATCTGTATTTTCTCAAGGAATGTTGCCCTGAGAGGTCAAGCTTTCTCTTTTTCTTTGGGCCTAAGCAGTTTTATTTTTCTTGTCTCTTTAATCAAATATTATTCATACCCCAGGGTAGGAGGAACATTCATTTAGATGACTTTCATAGTCTATTTGCCTGACATATACCTTACATTGTTCTGCGTGATCATGTAACTGGAGACTATTATTGTAATCCACACACACAGGAGGATGGAGTTACAGTTGTGCATTCATCCTTAACTTTGGCATTTCTTGACATTTAAGTGCCTAACCATGTAAACTTAATGTTCTACGAACACAGTTTCTTTTTGCATTTAATTTCTTAAGGCTTTTTTTACAGGAAAAATTGGGTATGAGAGAATTAAAAATTGGGAACAACTCACAAGGGATACATAGACTTTGAGCTTTATAGTTTGCAAATAATGTGATAACAGCTTCTTAGTTCCATTATCAAGGTAGGTATCTGGGCAGTCCGAGTTCAGCCACCCTTGACCAAGGTTACCGGAACAAAACAATCTAGGACCTCTTTAACAAAGAAAATATTCTTTTTTGTCTTCACTTTGCAACTTATTTATTAAAAGATCATCTATGTTTAAAGAACCTGTGTAATCACCATGTATCTATTTGTCACTAGATAAATTCACATTAATACCATCTCAGTTGAGCAGCAGTCATTACTATTCCCTATCATCAGACTAAATTAGTTTCCTGGGAGACAGCTTGTCCCATATACCACGTTCAGTTGCAATATTTAATGCCTTTCATTCCCAACCTGACTAATAGGCAAAGTATCGCAGAATCACCATTGCTTCTGCAGAGGACAGCAGTCAACTGCCTCAAAGATATAATGGGAAGGGCAAATGTTATGTAGCAAATGCAGGCAAATTGCTGCTCTTGCACCATCTGTTCCATAAACTTTGTATACAGCATCAGAGGATGGGCTTAAAATTCTGTTGTGGAATAGACTGTGGAAAAAAATCGCAAGAAACTGAATAAACCTATCTTTAATGCACATGGAGAATGGGCTGAGCACTGCCAACATAAAGGCAATGATGCTGAAGCCAAGAACAGGGTCTTCCCACAGGTTTTAAATGGGAGGAGAATAAAGCCTCAAAGTTTCCAAGAAGATTTTTTACGTGGGAGCGCTTGGTGGGAAACACTTTGAGACACAGCGGGACGCGACCTGAGGGCAACCCACTGTCCGGAGCGCCTCTCCCTCTCCAAATTACAGGCAGTGACTACCGATGCTATAACCCCAACTTGGGCGCTGAGAATGAAAGTATGAGTCAACTCAGCTCTCTATAGGATGTGAGCCCCCAATAAAGATTTCAAGTGTCAAATTTTCACTGAGCCATCTTCCTGAATAACTTCTATGTCTATAAAGAAAGGATATGGCCCAGATAGTGTCTTCCAGCCCACCCATCCCTTCTGATTTTCTTTTGCTTCCACAGTTTTAGTCAATGCTGTGCACACTGGGCTCTGACGAAGGAAACAAAACCTGGGCCAAAAGGAGAGAAGTTTGTCCTCCTTGTACAGCTTTCTTTGTCCCTCCAAGTGTAAGGTAACAAATAGCTATTTAATCTTTTACGTGCTTCTAAGGTATAATGTTCAGGAAAGCTTTCATAAATAATACCTCCCTTATGAGTAATTATAAATGCTGTTATACAAATGTGGGGAAAACTAAATCTTTTTGCAAGGTTATACAGACAGCATGTTTCTCTACCCTGAATCCTTTGCTCCAAATCTGATGGATGTTTTATGTGCTGTAAAGAAAACAGTAATGATAGGTGACCTCACACAACAGACACTATGCAAGCAAAAGATAGTTATCTAGTTCTCTGCATTTGTAAGTTTAGAACAACTATAGGAAAGAGCTAATTACTGGTGAAGGGAAGCTGTGTGCATCTCACACATCTTTGACTTTGAGGAATTCACCACAGCAGATCTGCAAACGTTCATGACTCTGTAGCAGTAGGTTTGGGTTTCTTTCATATTTCCTTAGGCACAGACTACTCTTCTACAGATTTAATTATTTATTCCCTCAGAAAAATTGTTCTTTTTTTTTTTTTTTTTACATTGAGGGAAATACATTTAATTTACATAAATCTAAAATGGCTGAAAGAATTTTTTTCTGGAACTGTTCCAAGATGATGAACAGTTTTGGGATGAGACCAAACATGGAAAGTTGCCACCTTAGAAATGACTGGTCTAGGTTGTTTTGAGTGTGTGAGTTTTACAGCCTTAATTACTGCAGCTACAACTGCTTTACTGAGTGTATATGCCTGTGTTGCAAAGCACTTGATGTTTTATACAGTAGTTCCCAGTGGTATAATCTAGCCAACATATGGCCTGTGTTGTGAATTTATGTTCATTAGGTGATCCATCCAAGAGTAACTGACCTGTTGCTTCTAGCCTTGACTTTGAGCATCACGTGTTTTGGAAGCAGACTGATTTTGCTCAGTGCCCAGGGTGCCTATAGCAGGTCTCTGCCTGCAAACACCAGCCAGCTTTTTTTCCTCTCATTTGCAACACTCTTCAATGAGTGCTAAAGAATTGCTTTTGGAGCTGGGGAAAGCTGTCAGATCCCCTATGAGATTAAATGAACACACTTGCCAGAACAGAAAGGCAAAAAAGAAAATTTGCCTGTTCAGGGCCTGCATGCTTTGTCTTGCTGCTGTCAGAGTGGGTGCTAGCAGTAAAAATGGACTCAGGATTAAGAAACTATTTTTTAATACTTGGTAAATTGGTAAGTGCGGAGTAGCCTGGTTAAATTTTGATCTCTTTGTCAGGGCACTTAAGCCCCCCCACAAAACCCCCTCAAGCTCCATGAATAGATAAAAGATAAAATATGAAGACATTGTCTTAGTGAGTTGTGAAAGGTAGGTGATAGCTTAAATCCTTATGCAATCCCATTATGTGGGTGTTTAGACCTACTATGTTCTTCCTTTAGAGTTTGGCTATCTCCTGAAGATATTCAGAGATATTTTTTCCATTCTGATGGTGTTGATCAAACCTATCATTGGCTTATTTGTCAAGGACTGGAGTGCACAACGTAATAATACTAGCAGAAAACATTGCAGATACTAGTCCTGATGTGAGAGTATTTCCCCAGGTGCAGTTCTGCTACCTTTTAAAAAGCCTGCCTGTAGACTCATTGAATAACTCTAAGTGCATTGAAATAGATTTAAACTAAAGAAGGATATCTCTTTTCCATGCATGGAAATAATGGGGACAGGTCTATCTGAATGAAAGTAACTATGCCTATGGAATTACTGTTTGAATTAGAAGCATTCGAATCAATTTATGAACAGACCTGAAACTAAAAGTGTTTTGGCAGAAATTCTTCATCAAACCATGTTTGTCCAGAAATTATCACCCAGGATGTAATAAGGAACACCGAGACTAACTAGGGAGCGTATAAAAAAAATGTTCATAAAGTTGTTATAATATTTAGTACTTTTCATCATCTTTGGTTCCTCGCTCTTCAAATACGGACTGCTGAAGACTACCTGGAGTAGATAGATGTTGCCCTCTCGAATATAAATTTGACGTTCCTCCTGTCTGGGACCATTGATAATAGCAAAGATAGTACTGGAATTTCCGACAAATTTGCCATGGTTCTAGGAATTAAAAACAAGAAAGGTTTGCTCCGATAATTACTTCTCAAGCTCTAGCATGGGTATGATCTCCATCTTCTTGAGAATTGGAATCAGACTTCCAAAGCATTCAAAGGTGCTTAGACCTACGGCTTGGCCCCAGGCATCTAGCAGACTAAAGTAAATCCATAAAATGTGAAGCTGGCCTCTTTCAAAATAATTTGATCCAACTAAGCCAAGCCACAGGAGCTCCAAATATCTGAATGATTAGATGAGAGGTCACTATTTGTTGAATACTGTGTACAAGGGGCTGACGGCACAAGTAAGTTGCTGGGGAGGCCTTTCATTATGTTTGTGACGTCTGTTGGAGGTACTGAGGGTGATTAGTAGGCATGATGTAGATGGGCAAAGGTTATGCGCAGGCAGTGACAAATCTGATCTGTTCTGCATGGGCAGGGAACACAAAACAAATGAATTTGAATGCCTCCTTATGCCTTTGCAGAGTAGCAACCAAATGTAGCTTTACACAGGGAGGTGGAGCGAGCAAATCACTGTGCAAGGAGGCAGCTAATTGCTGAACTTGATTGCAACTGCTAATCAGAGTCACAGGGAAAAAAAGTGTTGGGAATTAATTAGGCAAGGACCTTCAGAACAGCAGCAGGAAGCCTCCAAGTGACCTTTATTTACAGTCAGTTAAACAGAAGTGTGACTAAAAATGCCAAGGAGCAAATCAGATTATTAATATTGATTGCTTAAAGAAAATGAATAATTTAGGAGCAGAGTCAGAATAAATATGCAGTGACAGAGATGAAAGAGCACAATGTACTGCCTTCCCAACATTCATCTATCATGCAGCAGTGCCCCTTTGCACAGAAATGGAGAATTTCCACCATCACAAAACATAATTAGTTTCATGACCCAGCATGATTACTATATTGCTGCTACAAGGAGCTTTTTTTTATTATTATTTTCCCAGGGCACCAAAATGAGGTGGGGGGGGGGGTGCGTAGGTACTGGCCTGCTGAGCAGAAGCTTTATTCTTGCAACTTTCCACAGAGATTGAATTCAGGTACTTTGGGATTTATTTTTAGTTCTTTGTCAACAGAATTGCAGAAGCATGGTGTATCCTCTTTTTCAGACATACTGTCACAGTAACTGCTGGCATTAGCAGCAAAGCTTAAAAACAATTTTAAATCTGTAAATCCTACATTATCTCTCCTACTTGTCCATACTCTGGTTTTTCCAGTGATTTTAGACAGATTATTTTTAATGAGTTCTCCTTTTTTGCCTAATTTTAGTCTTGTGCCCTAGTAAGCTGGTATAATTGGTTGCAGGCACTGCTTGAATAGATTGTTTATTTTCTGTGTGAAGCTGTGGGGGGATTTTTTTCAAATTTGAATAATAGTGTTATAAAATATAACACTATTGATAATCATAAAGTTAAAAACCATTACAGCACTGAAAGTATAAAGCAACAGCATAGTAACTGTGTGTGTAGGTATACCTAATCAGTCCAGCTTTTTGTAACCTCTTCTGAATAGGAAACTGGGTATCACTACTCATATATCTATGTCCTGATTAGTTTCTGGCAGCTATTTCTCTCTTGGTTTTATTTGCTTGTCTTCCCCCCCCCCCCCTTTTTTTTTTTTGAAAGAAAAGGAGAGGGAGACATATGTAACCAGGACAAGTAGTCTACACAAATCTAAGACAAAATTGTCTTGCATCATTTTTCTGCTACCCAGTCCAGGAATCTGAAAGTACTGAAATTCCAGTACTGAGACTGTACTGAAAAATGTGCTTCTGACAATTTTCTTTTTTCCTTTGAAGAAAACAAAGTACTGCAGCCAAAGTTGTTTAAAAGGGGGTGCTTAGGTTAATTGTACTGTACGGTGGACATATATTCTCCTTTACTGTTAATGGTCTCAGAGGTGGCTGCATACAAGCTGTTACGCAGCCTTCTGACTACGCAAGGGTTGGCCTGGTGCTAGTGGGATTTGCTATTGATGGTATTTGCTGATCGTTGCATCCTTTTACAGGCGAGAGCCTTGGTTAAGTCACTTCCTTTCTCTGTAGCCCAGTTCCCTCTCTGGAAAGAATAAGGTAGAGCATTTTGATTTATAATGAGGGGAAAATACCTTTTAGGAGCTAGGTGTTACTGTTTTAAGAACACATGAGTGAACCTGAGGGTCTGATGATAACGTACATCCAGGGATTTTTGGTCCTGGTTTCATCGTGGTCCATGCCTATGCACACAGGCAACGCATACTGGGCACAGACAAAACAGGTTAGCGTATATCCTACATCTGTACATGTCCACATATATATAGCATATACCTACAGGGCAAAACTCTATTTCGGCCAGCAGGTTGGGTAAATTGGAAGAAAAAGCGAGTACCTAGAATGCAGTCCTGCCCCTCCCCTATGCAAAGAACCTATGAAAGGCAGCCAAAAATAAATGAGCCAAATAATCTGTGCAGAGAAAAAAACTGTAGTAATTATCCATAAACTCTTATACCAGTAAATCTGGTGCAAAGATTGTTTTTCTTATGTAGGTTTGCCCTGCTGCATGTGGGAAGCTGTGACATGCACTAAAGCAAGTAGGAGTACACTGAAATGTATAGTATTAGTAGACATAAATATTTTAGTTTTTGTTTTCTGTACTGCCACAGAAATAATGACTTATAGATGAAACAGTGAGTTTGCTTCTCAGATAATTGTCTTTAGTTCAGCAGACTTTCAGTATTTACATTTAAGTGACTGTTTGACGTCCCCCAAATCACAGAAAGTGCTTCATTTCTCTACTTTGGGTATGACTCAACAAAACTGAGAAATGATGCCAGCAGATTAATAAGGCAAACTAAGTAGCAGTGACCAAGGAAGTCATGGTTTCAATATGAATACAAACGTATGTCAGCCACGTGAGACCTTATTCATGTGAGTTAGGCCCATTGATTTCAATGAAACTGCTCGGATGAACTACTACTCACATACTGAACATCAGTATGACGACATACTATATCGTGTTAGGTTCACAGAGCGGTGAAATAACATTTGAGTGCTTAATTTCAGCCATACTGTGTAGCCCCTCAGAGCAGAGAATACTCTTCATTAACAAACTGGCATCCTCTTTCTTTTTTTTTTTTTCCTTTGGACCGTAGGAATACGACATTCATGATGAACGCATAAGGATAACATTAATGCATGGATAACATTAAAGCTGGCATCCGGGACTTGTCTTTGCAAACTAAAGGGGAGTCTCTTCAGTATAGCTGTTTTTGAACATCAGTGTAAAATTGTAGTTGACATGACAAAACCATTCTGATATGTGAATTTTAGCTGATAAAGAGAATTAATACCCACTCTTAAGAACAGAATACATCTAATGAATGGAAGCTATTGTAAAGTGAGGTGCTTTATGACATGTATGGCCTGACCTATATCCACCTGAATTCATGCCATCTCTGAGTGCTTCCTAATTTCTTGATCTCCACCAGACCAGAGAAAATCAGGTACAGAGCAATGACAGCGGATGAGATGAGTTCCCCTTTTATGTTAAGCATGGAAACATGCTTGCTGACCTCTCATCCTTGCCCTTTCAGAGCCATCTCATTATAAAACCCGCTGTAAAGTTTGACAAAATTGACAGCTTCTGCTCTGGGACGGGAATAGCGGGTGTCCCGCTGCTGGGGGCCCAGCGGCGTTGGCAGAGTCGCGTGGGAACGCCGGCGCAGCTCTGCCCCACGCGATATGGTACCTGGCTCGTTTTCAGTCAGTGCTGTTCATCTCTCACTTTCCTGAAGGCTGTAATTATATTGGTTGCCACTTAAAAGTGAGCGTTTGCCAAGCGCTGTCACTGAGCTGTGTCTGAAGCACCAGAGCTTTGCAGGAAATAGCTGCGGTAACTGCGTGACACCTGTTGACAAACACTGACTTTTAAGTGGCGCCCACTGTAAGGAAGCCCTCAAAACATGTTCTGAGTATACCAGTGAGAAGCGAACCATTTGTTTTTTCACATACCTTTCCATTCAGTTTTCTTTTGGCACATGAAATGTCTGTAACTTGAGAAGGACTGTAAGAGCTTCTTTGGAAATGGAACTTGCGAAAGGTCCTTTTTCCTGAGTTGAAATATCATTATTCAGGGGATAGCCCCTGTTTCTTTGATGATAACTCATTCCAGTATATTTTAAATTAATCTATTTAACTTTTTTTTTTTATAATTGCTATTCAGAGGAAATGACAAGAAGGAGCCACAGAGATTTAATAAAGCACAAGCTTAGACCCTTAATCACATTAGATATCGAAGCAATACAGTTTTTATTGAGGTGTGTTAAAATGGTTCTGGTAGTTGACAAATGGCTTACTGGTGGTTTATAGATTATATGGGTATTGAGTGAGCTGCTATTTCCTCCTACGCAATGCCAAGACACCTTGCCCTCCTTCCCAAAAGAGGCTGTTTTAATTTTCATCACGCCACACAGTTATGCCAAGTTATTTTGCATCACTTGACACAATGAACCTGCATTTAAAAAAAAAAAAAAAAAGTGAGAGAGACTTAGCTATGCAAATACACTTTTCTCAGGTGTGGTGAAATGAGCCAAGTTCTTTGGACAGGGAAATCCCTGTGCGATGTGGCAGCGTGCTGCCCTCGGCTCGCCTGGGCGGCAGGGGCAGGAGCTGGCTCATGAGGGCTGCAACGTGCCTGCTCCTGCTGCTCCCGGGCCGGCAATCGCCCAAATGCTCTCGTGGCATTTGCTCCACTGCATTTTTGGCTGCGGTAAATGGAAAGGAGGAGGGAGAGAGACAGATGGGCTGAAAGTGCAGGATTTATCCAGGGAAGAGCCGTTGTCGCTCCCAGAAATAGCCTTTCTCACGACCGCTGTCCCTCCTTCGCCGTTCGGTTAATCATTTTGCAAAAGTACTCAAACACATGCCTCAGTCCCATGATATTTGAAACGTATCTTGAAATTAAGCATGTGTTTAAGCATTTTCCCAAACTGGAGCCACAGTAATGGAGTTTGGGCCTTGCCAGCCTAACTCGTAAAGGAGTCTTGCTGCAAGGTAGCGTAGGGCTGTTGTCGTCGTGGACGGGCCAACTGTCTGCAGTTACCTCTCCCTTTAAAGTGACCTTGGAAGAAGCACTTTATACTGAGCTGTAAAAAGGCACTAGCAAATGTAGGAACTGATGCAAGACTCTCTGATACGTGAACATGCTAATGCTTGAGCAAGAATGTCAGTTATTTCAGTGGGATTACTCCCCTGAATAAGATCTCACATTTGAGTAGTATTGGAAAAATCCTATCAGTTTAGCATAATGATCCAATCACACGTAATACAGGGAATCCTCCAGACTCACTGAAATTTTTGTGATCACTCAGTGTTTGGTGGGTTGGAGTCTTTCTGAGTCAAATAAATGACAGCGAAGCAGAGCGGTATATGTGCCAGTCTGTACGTAACAGGAACCTAGCAGACAATTTAATTTCATCCATTTTCTGAACCAGACGTTATTGCAATGCTTCCTGACATCGCCCTGTAATAAAGTATCATCCTTAGAATGGGTACGTGTTTCTATTTTATCCTTGTGTTTGTACACAGATTAAAGCACAGTCTCCATTGACTGTAACCTATAATTGAATCAAGGATTGTGCTGCTGTCACAGAGAGCAGGAGCGGCGCTTGAGTGGTTTGTGAGCATGAACAGCAGAATCTGAAGATGAAATTTCATCTTTGATCTTCAGTCTGTGACCGTGAATTTTCCGTTGATAACATATGGAAAGGAAAATAATGCAGATAATTGTGAATAGAAAAGCAGTACAGGAAAAGAGCTTAGTCAGGGATCAAAGAATCTTATGCTCTCTTGGTGTGAGATTTCGACGCAAACCAGTCAGTTGAAATTGTGGAAGATTTTAGTGGAAAGTTTTTTCATGCATTATTCAAGAAATCTACTGAAATTTTGGAGGGTAGATCATTGGATCCACGTGGGTTTAGTAAATTGCCTTGTTAGTCTTTTAGCTTTGGAAGTCTCAGCACTATTTTGAATGAGGAAAAATTCTTTTCTGCTGCTCTTTACATGCGAGTCACAGTTTTCTTACTGGGATCCAAAGTACCCACAGTCTCAAAGTGCTAGTGCACAGCTGCCACTGCATATGTTGCTGCTGAACACTAAAACTTGCTGAAATAATCATTCCTGATGTTTGAAGAGGATGTGTTTCTTTAGGGAGCGTGAAGTCATGGTGCAAAACAGCAGCGACATCAAAAACACAGGGTTGGCATGGGGTTTTGTTGTCCCCTTCCTATCCGCACCCCAGTCTCTGGCAATAGGAAGGACTATGAAAAACTGCTGGTGTCATAAGCCTTTATTCCAGGGTAAGGGATTGGATTTTCGTTCATACATAATTGCCCATGCTAGTATAAGAGAAAGGGACAATATAGAAATGAGCATGGGTAAAGGGCTAAGAAAGAAAACCAAGGAAGATGTAATTTTTCATTGTTCCGCTGTCATAAAAGAGAAGTGGATAAAACATAAGCTGGCAGGATCAATCATACATATAGGTAAAATCAAATGAGCCATATAGCAACCTTGAGAGACAGCTCGCTCTTCCATTCCTCCCCAGTTTTTTCACTCTTCCAAGATAAATAGATGCAGTCTGGTAACTTGTCTGATGCAAATCATTATAACTCCACGGAAATCTGCTGCACTGTTTTTTTCTCTCCCTGGATCTGATTCTCGGTTGAGTTTGACCCACTGCAACGCGTGCTCTGAACGAGTGGTTCAGTAGGTTTCTGTGCTCCCTTTGCTCCCTTGAACTTCATTACCCACAGTTGTGACAAGCAGTGAGAAATGTTCAGTGATAGAACTGGGAAAAGGAAAATGTTCCTGTCCCAAACAGAGAAAAAAGCTAAAATAGACCCCAAAGTTATTTTTTGGATTCTTGTACTGACGGATCTGAGGCCTTATCTTGGCACCAAGCTAGCAGTGGGATGATATTTGAAAGCTGGCACGTGGTGACCTTAACAGATGCCGGAAACATTCAGTTGTTTCTGAAAAGCAAGCCTTTTCAATTTGATGCCTAAATATGGCATTCCGACACTAACTTTAGTCAGCGTGGTTGGAAAATTCCCAGTAGTGCCTGGTAGACCTAAGTCTGTGCTATTTTCACAATCACTTGCCTTTTCAAATTAAAGCTGAAGGGTGAAATCCACACCTGTGCGAAGCCCCTGCAAGGCTCGTGCGGTACTTAAGGGCTCAAAGCAGAGTGCTGCGCGGGGCTTAGGCGGTGCTGAGGCCAGGAGATGCTCCGTTGTGTGGGAATGAGTTTAATCCAAGGAGAAGAGGGCGACGCGCTGCAAAGCCGGCCTCATCTCAACGTGCTATTGAGGAGGACAGGGATCAGGGCGCAGCATGTGGTGGAAGGCAGGACGCAATTACTCCGCTTTCCTTCTCTTCCAAAAGCAGCAGGTCTAATTCTCTCCTGACCCCCTTTTTTACTTTCTCACACCATAACTTCAGTGGTTTCTGCAAAGGAATTTTAAGTTATGCCATTATAAATATAGCCAGCGGTACTTCAGCCTAACCTGAGCTCCGACAGTTTTTTGATGTGTAGTTGCAGCTACAGGAAAGGTGAAAGCAAATAGGAGCAGACAGCCAGAAGACGGTGCCGTGTTTCACGGAAATCGGTGCCCTAGGAGGAGTTTCCCATAGAAACTCGCATGCAGAATAGAAATCCTACTCTGTGCGTTTGCACCAGAGCTGGGAAAGTGATCTAACAAATGTTGCTTATGAATATTCATGTGCATTTTATAAGGCAGGCATTTATCCATGTCAACATCTCATTTATGTTTGCGTCCAGCCAAGACGTAATCATGAACTATCTAGTCTGCACTCAGTTTAAGGTAACTTTTAAAAACAACGGCAGCTATTAAAAACCCTATGCTTTTGTGGAACCTAAATCTGCACATCACTCTTTCTGACATTTATTCACTTAAATCATAAAAGAATATGAAGCAAAGACTCTGCCCAGGGTATCTGTCCTGAACTGCTTCCATCCACAAAATTGTCTGCAGATCTCATGGGAACATTGCTTCCTCTACTAGTCACCTGGAAACAGCAAGTATTTTGGTTTATTTGAAGACATATTTCCAGTTTAGCTATAACTAGAGGTGTTATATGTGCCAGATATCAGAGAGATTTAGGGTTTCCTGAATCTCAGTAGTAGTCCAGCTTAATTCTAGGTTAGAGATCAGCATAAATTCTCTCATTTTATGTGAGCTAATAAATGTATCTCTGCTACAGACTGTGAATTTACAGTTTTGCATGTGGTTGGCTTGTTCTTCCTCATACAAACGTCCGTGGAAGATTTCCAGCACTTAAGGGAACACCAGCCTGCGTAAGAAACTTAAAGTCTGACATTACAAAAACTGAACGCGGTGGAAATACCTAAGAGGACATAATCGTTCAGTCCTTTTCTCCTAAAGTAGCTCCTGAGGTTATGAGAAGTTTCAGATATGCGGCAAATCTGGCTTCAGTCAAGACAATCTAACCTGGCCCTACCACAGCGGTCTCACAAAGAGATTAGTATTGTCTCAAACTTGGTTATCTAAAAATTGAAGACAGGGTACACTACGATTTATCTGCGACAAGCTTTCCGTGACTCTTAAGGCTATATAGCGTGGATGGCTCCTATTTGGAGACATGTCTTTCATAGCCTGCAGCTGCATTTGGCACTGCAGCTCATGCTCACTGTTGGTCAAAGAAATGATTTTGGTTTTTCATAACAAGCTGTAAGCACTGGTATGTTTTTTGTTTTTATTTTTATTTTTAAAAAAAGGAGAACAGAGAAAGAGAGAGAGAGAGGTTATCTCAACAGGCATACTCCAATATATTCCAAGGTTGCTGCAGTATAATTAATGGCATTACCAAATGGAGCTGAAAGTGTAGAGTCTGCAAACAGCTAATAACAAGGATTAGATATGCACTCTCTTTTTCATTCATGTTCTTATGGTTTCTTGTGGGCCTAATTGAAGTCAGGAGGGTTTTTCCACGTGGCCATCTCAGATTCAGTTTTGATCAGTGACATGCATTGATTACACCCTATGGAAAAAGTTCTTAGTGTGTATTGCAAGGCACTACAAAAAAAAAAAAAGAAAGAAAAGAAATTCTTGCCCCCTTTTATGATCAAAATTGCAATAGGATATGTTACATTAGAAAAGTGGGAAGAGTATTTTCAGATGGGAGGATCAGCACAGTGCCTGTGGGCCTTTTTTCTCCCTAGGATTGTGCTCAGTAAGCTTTTACTGATGGAATCATCCAGATATTGCAAAAACCTGTTAAAGATATCAAACTTGCTTCAAAAGTCTGTAAAACAATTGCACGTAGACCAACTCTGGAAAATACTTCTAAATGAATCCTTCTGGCATCAGATTATTTTGTGATACCAAAAATCCACTTTAGCAGATAAGTCAGAGTACAGCTGCTAAGGTAGACAGTCGGCTGCGTGGAGGTGATGGTTTTAAACACTATCAAAATGATTTTGGATTAATCGCCTTTCCGTCTGCAGCAAGGGTTATTCATAGAGCGTGCGTAAAAAAGGAGCAACCTGAATATCTCTAATCTCCTGCTAACCTCCTACAGTAAATAGCAAAGCATTAGCTCTGTGTGCATCTTTGAATCCGGTCTTTAATTATATCTTTCCCGTGTTTACATGAACTTTAGTTTGCTTTTCAAAAGCCTCGTGGAACAATTCCTGCCGCTGACCTGTGTGTAGTGGTGAATTTCGCCATAAAGTGCGTATTGATGAGCTGAAAAGTTCAGTGAACAGGAAAATTCTGCTGCTTTTATTGCCAGTGTGACAGGTTACTTTATTACCATGCCTTTCACAGCAATTTAACAGTTACCCTGGTAACGGATTCAGTGAGGTAATGGGATCACAGGCATTAGAGGGGAGGAAAGGCTAGCGACGAGAGAAAACCATCTGCTGGCTTATGTTCTCGGGGCTGTTTGCTCACCGCGAGCGCCTGACAATCATTGGGCTTGCATGGAAATGAGGCAGGTTAAACCACAGGCCTGCCCTATTTAGCCGTACTCTGGTGATTTGTCTTTCTAATTCTATTGAAATAATAATCAGGATTTGTTTCTGATTAATTAACTAACCTTTTGGTAAAAAGATTAGATAACGAAATTGCTGCCTATTCAGAGATAATGAGATTTTTATTACTCTGTCGGGGGGGGGGGGGGGGGGAGAAGTACGTTTATGTGTCACCAGCCACAGCGTCAAGGGAGGAAAATAAAGATTTAAATCTTCATGTCAGACATTTATTTTCCTCCGCAGATTAGGTGTGTATTTAATTCCATGGGTGCACATCAGCTTGTTTAAAACATTTCAGAAGAGCTTTAAAAACCCCAAATAAAGTAATAAACACGTGTAAACCAGGAGGCGTTGGGTTTGGTGTTAATTTGTTTCAAAAAACGTCTCCTAACGGAAGAGAAACATTTGAAGATTCAGAAATCCACCTGTACTGCGTGGGTGTATTTATATAAGTGCAAGAGTGTGAAGAAAGCAGTAAAATCTCAGTGTGAGCGCTCTGGAATGACATATGTAAATAGGCTGCTATTATATCTTGCAGTACAGACACGTCTGATACAGCAGTTGTAGAAAATTCATTTACATGTAGGGGCTTCGGCTGTGTGCGTGTAAAATACCACGCAGGCCGTTGCAGGCAGCTAGAATTAAGTAATGAATAATAACCACATGTTGTATTTCTAGTCTCCTCACGAAAGGCTTCTCGAGAAGATGCAGCTGCCGCGTTAAGTGAATTACCCCGCTCGGTACCAGGCTGAACAAACGAGCCTAGGTGCGGTGAGCAGCAGACCCATCGCCTCGGCCTTCCACCTCCCCTTGGTTATTCCAAGTAATAGAATAGCAGCCTTAAAACTTCTAAAAGCTTGCTACTGCCAGCTGGAAATCACAAGGAACAAAGTAAGGATGGATGGGATCTTCTTCTGTAATCCGAGGCCGTCGTGGCCTTCAAGGCTCGTTCTGTGTGGGCCCACAAAACCTGTAGAGCTATGAAACGCGTTGCTTGGGTGCCGGTTACGTAGCTGCGGAGCGGTTGGGAATCTCTTGCGTCTCCTGCTGCGTTATGGTGTAAACATGAACTGGTAGCGATGGGAATTTTTGAGCAGGGAGGTTGGACTAGACGATCTCCAGAGGTCCCTTCCAACCTCAGCCATTCTGTGAAACGTAGTGCAGGGACAGCACTGAATCGGCCAGAGAACGTCTTGGGGTTTGTGTGTGTCACAAGCAGAGCCGTGTGTTTTGCTGACTTTAAAGTCGCCAATTATGATCTGCTAATTAGTAAATCAGGAGAAAGAGTTGTGATAAGGACATTTGCTGTCTTGCATGCAAAGCGCGAGAAAACACAGGCCGCAGCAGAGCATTTTGTTGAAGCGGAGCTAATGGACGCCCCCTCAGATCGGAGGTGACACTTACACTGGTGGCGTTCGGCGCGCTTCATGGCTTTTACTTTTATACGTTAGCATGAAAGGCTCTTATATGCCGAAAGTCTGTGTTTCTCCACAGCGGCGTACCTCGCTGAAAGCCGGTCAGAAACCCGACCCAGTTAGACGAAATGTCTTTAGTGAAGAGATGTGACGCTGCGCCTGTTCCTCCCCGTTCCCCCGTCTCGTGGCTTGCAGTTGGTGATCACTTCGCCTTGCCGACATTCCTCTCTTCCTACCCAGGCTTTTCCATATTATAGCCCTGACAAAGAAGGCAAACGAGAGCACTTTCTTCTACTAAAAGAAAATGGTTTCCCTACCCCCCGCAAAAATTCTTATTACAGACTTCTGACCCTTGATAACCACTGGCCCTTGAAAGACAAACATACCTTTTTTGCCTTACTGTCAGCTAAGAGAGCTTTTGCTCTCCCTTTGTCTTTCCCCCATGTGAAAATTAGGTTTAGTATTAGTAATTATTATTAAAATTAGCAAAAAGTTATCAAATGATCTCAGTAAAGGAGAATAAGTATAGTTTTCCTTTTTCCAGACGATGACATCTGCAGCTCTACATTTTCATGAAATGACTATACTTAACAAAAACATTACTTCATTTTCATGGTATTTCTTTTGTGCCTAGGAGCAACCCTGTAATTGTTCACTTCAATTACAACATTACTATTTTAAACTGAAACCCATTTTATCTGCATGCCAGCTTTTTATTTGTTTTACCAACTATATCTATTTCCATTACTGCAAGGCTGATGGTTTGTCTCAAGAGGAAATCAAATCCATTAATTCAGAAATTTCAAGCACGGCTGCCTCTGCCATAAGCAGCATTTTTTATGCTAATAGCAAATGTGCTGAGACTGAGAAGAACTGACACAGCTCTGTTTTTTATCATAACTTAAGCATTTATGTAAAAAGGCAAATCTAATAGTACTAGGAAACTGTAAGTGTTATTATATATAATTCACTTTACTGGGCCCTGGTTTGTGCAACTGTGGGTTAGATCATGCTCTTTGTGGTTTTGACTTGCTTGACATTTGGGGTCTGATTTTGATTTTGGTTACCCAATGTAAATCTACCATTGTTCATCTGACAACAATAGAATTATTTCAGCTTTACACCAGGCAAAGGAAGATCAGAACCTGTTCATTTAGCTGAAGGCAAAGCACCACCTCACGGTTACGACAGACTAAATTACTTTTGGAGTATGCTGGTACAGAAGATGCATTATAGAAGTTGGATGTCTCTTTTCTCCAGAAAACAGCTATTTCAAAGGTAATTTGGGTATTTCCAGGAAGCTGCACCCTCCCAACATCACGCGGGTATAAATGCATCCCCCTTCCCACTGCCTTCTCATTTAACGCACTTAGCTCTCTTGTATCACATGGGTTGTGTTCAATTAGATAGCTTAACAAGATAAACTCTGACTTTGACCCAGAAAAAACAAACCAGATTGCTGCCGAGTTCTACATAAGCTTTTCCAGGCATCATGACCTGTTTATGTCAATGAAAAGTGCAAGAGATCCCTGTTACGAGGTCTGAATTAGTCTCTGAGTTGTTTTTTTTTAATATACGCGTATACAGACACACTATACAGAAAGCAATCTACCGTTCTTGCCCTTCATTTTTGCAGCAAAACCCTTTAGTGCTGTAAATCAGATCTCATTGGGAGATCTTATACACTGGCCGCCGATAAGCTGTTGAGAAGTAGACAGGGCTTTTAGGAATTGCTGAACCATGAAGCTGACCTGCTTAGTGTTTTGTTGTAGGCTATTAAATCCAGGATTGGTGTTTTAAGATGATTCTGCTTTCTTCTTCCCTTGGCCTGGTTAAGCAACTCTACCCTCAGCTCATTATTTAGCTGATTAAAATAAAAACTAGAATGAGAAGCCTGCTGTTTGAGAAGTCTACCTTCCCCCATCAAATTAATGAGAGTGACTTATGCTGACGTAGTTTATGGGCTTTAGCAATTTGACACTAATTTTGCAGCTAAGAAAAGATTTGCTAACTGTACACACCACTCTGCTTTGGTGGCAGTGAATTGGGGTTCTTTTCTCCAAAAACAAGCTCTGGGTCTTTTGTAAACAGCATTAGTTGGTTGACTCATTGTAAACGGATCCTGCTTGGGTAACGCTACTTCTCCTTGCTAATATATTGGCAGTTATGCACCAAGAGAGCTTGGGAAAAGCTTGTATTTCATCTAGAATGCCTTTATTTTTTTCAGATTTTTCAAGTGTTGTAAATATGTTTTGCACTGTACCCGTTACTCCCTGGTTAGGAATGTGCTGGTTCTTTGTGCAGCCCTTTCATACTGAGAGAGAAATTAAATGTGCTATTTTATTTTTCCTGTGTTTGACGAGTGTTAACAAGTCCAGCATTTGAGAAAATCCAAACCAAATCAGGCTCTGTTGCTGTCGCTGCTAAGTTAAGGAGAAGCCACCTGGTGAGTAAAGTTCACTGGGGCTTGATTTCTTTGTGTGATTGAAAGAAAGAAAAAGAGAGAGGCTCACATGCATACACATGGCAGTAAATCCCATTGAATCCCATTCAGGAAATCAAATCATAATAATATGCATGCACATTTATGTGTACATATGTATATGGGTAGGCATGTGTTCCAGGTTCCACTCAGTGGGAGCTCTAAGGCATAATTAATTCAAATTTCAAAAAGGGGAAGAGACATACTTAAAATTAGAGGCGACTCTGCGTGCAAAATGCACAGCCAGTTTTTTCCAAGTTAGATGTATTTGAATCACAAGTGTGTTTTTATCCCTTTTTTATTTAGAGCTGCAGTGTCAGGTCAGCTCCCGTTGGAGCTGTTTTCATGTGATCGCTCTGTTTATTTGAGGACTCTTAGCATGATTTAGAGGGCTTGAATTGCTGTTGTTACAGTCTCATCTTTAATGGCGTTGTCTTGTTTCAATTTTCTCATAGTTCAAAAGAAAAGGTGGGAGAAGCAAATGATCGCAAAACAATAGAGCCTATCATATTGGAATGAAAAAGGGATTCATTTCTGTATCATATACCCAAGCAGTTATGCTCAGGTTTGTTTTCTGGAAGCAAAACAAATTACTGCACAACCTTTCCCCCCCTTTGTTAGCCTATCGTTCCCCTTTTTAATTGTTTATTTATTACTTTTAATAGAGATCAAGGATCGAATTGAAAACTCAGCTCCAGTAGCCTGTCCAGACAAGAGATTTAACCTTGGTGGTTCTTACAATTTTGACAGCTGCGATGGGACAGTTTGCATTTCCCACGTTCTGAGTAAGCAAAACTTGTTTTCCTCCCTCTATTTTATAGACTCACATTTCACTGCAAGCCTTATGTGTGCATACAGGCTTATGATGATGAGCAAGCTTGTAGGGCAGTAAGATCATAAGCTTGGAGGTGGGTTTTTTTTTTTTTCCCTCCTTTACCAGGGTTCATACAACTGCTGCTCAGTTTGCTGCTGTTTCCTATCTGTGAAATAGTAAAATAATAACACTAATAGAACTGAACAGTATTTTACTGCTGTGGGACTGCTTCCACACTGCCTGGAAAAAAGGAACATTGTAGTTTATTATTGTGAAATCATGTGAGGCTACTGCAGGGAAATCTAGATTATTTCCATAGTAATTACTGGTTTCTGGCACCATAGCTATAAATAATTATGCTAGTACTACGTAAACTACCTGACTTTTTCTTAAAATGACTATTTCCAGTTTAGTTACTATATTCCTCTATTAATCATGTCTTCTAACCAACATTTGGTGTTTCAGAAGAGATCTATTTAATCAGAAATGCGGTTTTATATGCACCTTATATTATTTAAGCTAGATAAAGGATAATGAGACTTCCTGACACTTTTTCGTTATGCTCTGCAAAGAGAGATGCAGTTTGCAACTCAATGATTCCCTTAAAGCCGTTCATACTCTGGGTGCGATTCAGCTCGTAATTTTAGTCGTGTAAAAGAAAGATATCCAGTATTGGTCATCCAGTTACTGGAAAAAAGAGACGTGTATTTCCCAAAGGAGATCGATTTTCAGTGTTTCTATGCCCTGGTTATGACTGGAGCCAGAATAATTAGCCCGGAATAGACAGCTAACTCTGTTTGGAGGGGAATGCCACTTTCTGTGTGTCCCACTTGGTGTGACTGAAGCAGCACTCAACTCTTAACAGCTTTAGGAGGGCTAAGTGTGACCTTCACCAGCTTAGGATGAGCTAAACTCACACCTTCGTGACGCCTTTATCCTAATATAAGCTTTTTATTTCCCCTTACTCTGACATCCAGAGCCCATAAAATATTTTTCTTGTCTAGCTACAACTTCTGATAAAGAGCACATGAGGATATCAGTTTGCTCAGTTGGTCAGCAGTGGCTAGTCAACTGTAAAGCTATTTACACAATATCTTAGGGGTCTGTTCTCAGATCAGTGCACAAACAGAATTCCCATTAACTGTAATAGAAGTTATGTGCAGGCATGGAAGTAAAGAAACTCCCTAATTAGAAAGAATGAAAGATCAGACTGCTGTAGTTCTGAAAAGCGGTGGTGCCTAGGGTTACTTCGAAATAAAATGAACATTGGGACTAAAAATGAGACATTAAACTCTCATAAAATGAGGCAGAAGGAACTTAAATTTGGAGTATTTTGCAGCCGTACATGCAGCCTCTTCATGAAGATATGTGCGGATTTGTTTATCTTGCTGCAAATACCTACTTTATGAACATCTACTTTACAAGGTGTATTTGGAAAAAACAAACAAACCAACCCATGGACCTGAATATATCTTCTATGGTAAAAGAAAGAACACTTGGAGATTTTTGTTTGGATCTTGGGAGTTCCTGGCCTGTTGACTGTACTCTGTTGTCAACCTAGAAAACCTTACTTCGAAGACCATACTAGAAGACTGTATTAATTTTGTCTAAATTAATCTTCTGTGTGTATGGGTGACCAGAATTGTTTTTCAGATGAGGGTCTCACCAGTGCTTTGTAGATTAATAATGTCAATACTTCCCTTGCTCTGCTAGAATATTTTTTGAAATACCCTAGATTTTAACCTACTTTATTTCATAGCCACTTTATATTGGTAGCTTATAGTCATTCTGTGCTTGAATAAACACTTACATCTCTTTTTTTCTTCATCTACTTAAAACAGATGAGCCTGCAGGTTATAGCAGAAATTCTTGTTATTCTCTAAATGAATGACCTTGACTTCTGTATCCCTTTTCTTTAGATAATCAGTCCTCAGCGTAATCCAGTTTGTTTGCGATCCTCTTGCGCAGTGATGAATGGCTGCTATTTTCATCCTCTTTGGGGGATGTGTTCCAGTATGGAATATATGGCACGCAATATTGTACCAGTATTATTAGCGGAACTATTAAATGAAACCAGTCCTGTGACTGATCCTTTAGACCTGCCCTGGTTAGCTTGTCCTGCTCAGGTAGCTCCCTTTCAAACAACCTACGGACGTTTCCCTTTAAGCGGTATCTCAGTGTTCTTACAAGTCTTGCCTCCCTCCCCAGAGTTTCTGTTTTCATGAATAATTATCCACGCGGTTCTGTATTGCATCAGTTTGGACACTGCTGAATTTGCTTATGACCTGTCAAAAGTTTCCACTGAGGTGTTTGAAATGATTAGACTATCAGCAAAATGTCATTTTTGGATATGGGCTGCTCACTAACTCTTTACTGAAAATATTAATGTGAACATTGATTATTTGAATATTTAAAATCTGAACTATTGGTTATATTGCTATGTTCTTTCACTATATGAAATTCTTAGAAGCATGTTCTGTGGAAATCTTACTACTACGCATCTGAAAAGTCTCTTCATACATATTCAACGATAGCTGCTTAAGCTATTCTGTTTCAGTACATGCAACTGCACGAAACTTGTTCTGTGGTGCTAAAATGTCTAGACTGTCTGCAGAAAGCACCAAACAAACCATCTAGAAACAGTCAAGTGACATTTTCATTAAAAATTATCTATGAATGCTTGTGAATAATTTCAGCAGAATTAATTTCACTACTTTTGAGTGAATTATTAGGAATAATGTAATAATGAGTTTACCTCTGTAGAAAAGCTTCAGTGTTTTTATATATAGCACTAATTATGATTTGAACAAAGTTCTAATTTTTCGCACAATTTCACTAGGGTTTCTTTTTCCCCTTTCATCTACATGCCTAAAATGTTCAGGATGTCAAAAGAAGTTAAGTGCGTAAAGCTTTGTCTGAATAGTATCTGCTGCAGAGAGTTTGTGGTGAATGGCTTACCAATATTCCCTTAAATTTATCTTAAAGTTTGGAAACTGTCAGGCTTCAAAACAATAATGAGTGATGATTTTGAATGAAGTTGATTATGTATTCCTATGGGGGTGTGGAGACAGAAGATTAATCTGAACCAAATTGACTGTGGAAGATGATGAAGGCAAAGAAACCAAGTTTTTCAGATGAATTAAATGGCTTATCCTGGCAAAAATAAATCCTAGAGCCTGACAGGAAAGGGAAATGTGACAAACTGATGGCTAGGGACTTTTTTTACGAGAGCATAGGAGGGGAATCATTTTGCTTAATTGAGATCCCATCTCCTTCAGCTGCTTTGGGTTAATATGACTTTCTATGGGGACCTTTAAGTTAGCACAATGCTTGTTGTCTACCTTTGCTCTAAATCTTTTTCTGCGGGTTGTCTTTGACTTTATTAAGGCCAATTTGATCTGGAAGTAAAGAATATTAAATTGAGGGACTTGTGTTTGGGAAATTTTGCAAAGAAGATCCTAAATCCTGACTTATACTTTGACCTCAGAAGCAGCTGAGTGATAAACAGAGGGGATGGACTTCAGGATTCAGCTGGAGACAAAGATGACATAATTTCTTTTGCAGAAAGCTTCCGAGAAAGGGTTAGTGTTGGGAGAACTGGGTAATTGGAGTGGTACTAAGCTCTTGTGGTAGTTTTTTAAAGAAAATGCCTTTATTTTAGCAGTCTTTTGACAATAAGAGTAGAATTGCTAGTCAAAGCATTTGCCTTTTTTTATTTGTTACATAATCAAATGGTTATGACTTAAATCTGTCCACCACTAATATCAGTCCTGTATCTGTAGTGGACACGGCTTCCTAAATGCTTGAATCTGCTTTCTCTGCTGCTGAATAGAAAGATCTTTAAAAAATAGATTATTCCCAAGGGAGGAAAGTAATCTTCAGTTTTCAGAGAAAACAGTTCTCAGATCATTAAAACTGCATTCCTTGAACCACCAACGAGTGTTTGCTTTGGTTGCTCTCATATAAAACTTTTGTAGCCAAACCTAGAAGTCATGCCTATCTGGGGAATCTTAACACATTCCTGGCACATACCCAGAGTCTTTAGCGATGCAGAGAGTGGCCGGAGAAAAATAGATTGTCAGGAGGAGGAGGAGGAGGAGGAGCTATTCAAGCATCCAAGGGGAAGAAATAAAGAGTAAAACAACGTTTTCTGCTTTATACGCTTTGATCATATCACATCTTCTGTATTTCATTAGAGGGTGGAACTATCTTCATTTATCAGTTTATGATTCGTTTAGAAAAACTTATCCACTGTATTCCCTTAGACTCCATGGTCAACAAGGGGAGCAATAGGTAAATTCCCCACGAGCCTGAACTCTGAACACTGTACTTCAGACACCTATTTAAATAGTCTGAACTTTTTGAGAACTCAGCCTTCCCTGCCTTTTTCCCCTTACTCTGCAGCAGCAGGGCAGGACCTATAACTTCACTGCTAGCCATTATTTCTAGTCCTTTACACTTTACAAGCTAATGTGTTTCTGGGATTTCACCCGCCCTGATCTCGCTAACTGCTCTGAGCAAACACTGCTTGCTCCATGCTGCTCATGGCACTTTTAATGCTATATGACATTAACATGTCTTAGCCTTTGCAAGGTTTGGTTTTGCTCTTTACTTTTCTGAGGTGTGACATTGTTGAAGGGAAAGCTATGAAAAAGACTTTTTCTAGCTGTTGCAGGGCTCTTCTGTAGTACAGAAGTTTCTCTATTTTTTCTGCCTTGATCAGAACATTTGATAATTATCTCCTGTAAAAGATTTTAGAAATTGCTGCTAATTTAATCAAGTGGCATATCTGCATTTAGAGCCTTCATTGCAATGGATATCTCTGTAAACACATAAAAGAGGTAGGTAATAAATAAAAAAACTGATTGCCTTCAGAAGAACTGAAGGAAATGATTTTGTCCTGGATCCTCTCTAGCAAGCTTTGCCTTATGATTCTCACACTGCATTGATGTAGTCCTGGCCCAGCAAAGTCGGAGCAGTGCCTGTCCTTACTTAAGGCCCTGCAGAGTATTATGTCAGCCATAAACTACTTTGGTAGTACCAGAGCACTCCCACAGTGCCACACCTCAGTACACCTTTTAACATCTTTTTACCAAATAATTGGCAGAGGCTCTGTCTGTTGTAGTTCACTTTAGTCGAAGACTTCTCCAGGCGGTGGCAAGTCTTTGCTGTTTCCTTGGCTGCACGCTGGCTGATGCTCCTTCCAGCCCCCTGCGTTGAGCGCAAACACTGACTTAGGCTTTTATCGTCCCTTGTTGCGCTGCTCAGGCCGCCAGAACCATCCAGGCTAAGATTACCCTTTCAACCCTTTCTTGCCTAGGCCTTTCAATCACCTCATCTCAGTGATGCTCCTTTTTTTCAAGCATTGGTTTCACTCTGTGAGACAGTGCAAAAGCAAAACTATTTAGCAGGTGTGTACTGAATATGTTCTCAGATGCCTTGCTGTGAGGGCTCAAAAAGCTCCAAACTTGATCAGCGCCCGCTGACCAGACCAGACCGGTGCCTAGGATTAGGCAGGGCGCAAGGCCAGGATGCTGGTTGGGCAGTGGCACCATCACCAACCTTTGCAGCACCCAGCTGCCTGTGCCGGGCACTCACCTTAGTCTCAGCCGCAGTCACTGTGCCTCGTATTTCATGAATTATTCAGCATATGTGGCCCTTACAGCCTGGCATGGTGGTTCCTGTCTTTTCTCATGTTTATACTGCTTCTGTAATCTTTTCTATTCCTCCTTTTTTCCTGTTTTTCCTCATATTTATGCCGCTTCTATAATCTTTTCTATCCCTCTTTTTTTTGTCTCAGTTTACATGACAGATGTTTAATGTGACTAAACTGATCAGCTCCTAATCTTTCAACATGCAAAGAGTATTACCTTTATCCCTGAGCCCTGACTGCAGTTATAGGAAACTGCTGTCTCTACTGCTTTCTCTGTAGGTTCTTTAATGTAGTTTTCTATACAAAAAAAAAAAATAGAGGATCTGTCACTTGGGCTGCACAACATGCGCTCTTCTGGGTCATCAACGCTTTGGACTTCAGGAGTGACAAGGAGCAGCAGCAATCTTTTCTCCCATACGTGAACAAGCCACTTCTGGCAGGTTTTTTGAAGAATTCATCGTTTCCACCTACAGAAAGCACAGTCGAGTACGTTTTGGCACACTGAGAAGTAAAGGCTCTAAGTCTTTACAACTTGCTATGTTAGGAGAGACTGGCTGTGTTAGGGATCGGCACCCTGACGCCAGCTGCGAGGGGAGTAAAGGAGTAACCGTTCATTGGCTTGGTTCCGTAATGAGTGAATGATTCTTAGTCCTCCGCTCAGATGCAAACAGAAGTTTGGTCCAAGGTAGGAAGAAAGGACTGAAACTTTACCCCTGAATTTATTTGTTCTTGTAGAGTTTGTAAGCAAGTGGAAATCACATTGTATAAAGGAAAATGTTAGGAATCTGGCTCGCTGTTTTAGCATTCATCTACAACATATATATGAATCTTTAGGCACTTCTAAACATACTGGCCTCATTTGCAGACTTATCGAAGAAAATAGCTGTATTTTTACTCATTTTCCTGTTTGCCGTATGTGTTGAAAAGCCATCAAGATTTTTCCTTGATGAAAGTTAGTTTTGCGTGTATTTTCAGATGCTGCCGTTTCTAAAACATTGCATTTTGTGAATCTAGTGGGAGAGATTAGCCAAAAGAGTTATCCTGAGTACCACATCCACACACAGAGAATATGATTCTTTTCCAAGTGCAGGAATTTCTTGTTACAAGTGTGTATTAGAAATAGTGGAGAAAAATAAAGACTACGTAGTATGTATTTAAAAGATTTATATTGATAGTAGGTCTTTGTTTAAATGATCTATATGATCTTATTTTACCTGTATACATTCTTTCTGTCTGCTAGACTAAAAGTTGTGGGGGATTTTGGCCTGATTATAGACAAGGCATTATAAGGAACTGGTCAGAAGTATCATCAAGTACTGCTTTCATACGAACTACTAATTCTCCACTGATTCACCACAGGGAATCAGTCTGGCACACAAAACTTCTAATAACTATGTTAGGCTGCAACTGTGCACTAAGTGCATAACCTTTTGGTAAAATTGGCCCATGGTTTCATATTGTATTTGTAAGGTAAGCAGCAGGTTAAAAGATACAGAAGTCTGAAACAGTTTGTTCTAGCTGGAGATTTTGTATCCACTAAACGCATAATCAACCCTGTATAGCTATGCAATTGCTATTAGGGCATGGTAGCTTCACTGGCAGCTCAAGCTTGGAAAAACATACGTTTTATTATTGCAAAAATCTGGCCAAGATTTTGCCAGTTCCCTTCTCATTTCTGGTGTTTCAGTCAGGGTAAGAGGATCCCCTATAGTTCTGCTTCCTTCTAAACAGTGGGCACTTCTCAAGGACGAATGATGGATTTCGTAACGAAGATCAAGGCAGGCCATGGGAATAAGGGGTTTGCAACACCTAACGTTCAGGCCCAACTTAGCCTGCTTCATGGGAAGACGTTGGGGAAAGGGAAGAAATTGGCATAAAATATTGAAAGTGTCGGCAAAAATTGTAAAAGTACAATTCTTCCAATACCAAAACAATATAATGAATCGGTGAGAGCTAGCAGTGGTCAATGGCAAAATAGTACCTGTATTTAAAAACTATGGGGTGAAGGATGTATGTAGAGAGGAACAGAAAGTGCTCTGTCTAATGCAGAAGTTTTAATTCAGTACCATGTAAAATCTTAGAACAGATTTTTGTAGAAAAGTGTAATTAAGGGCAGGGAGGCAAATGGAAAGAATAAAATACAATGTAGTTTTATCAAAGGTAGATTGTGTGAGACTAATTTAATATTTTTTTTTGATAAGATAACTGACTTCTTTGACGAGGTTAATGCAGTGGACCTAATCTATCTGAATTTAAGTAAAGTGTTTCCTACAGTGTTCTATAGTAAATTATTATGTAGGATGGAGATGATGGCAATTAGTATGGGAATGATGAGGGAGGGAGAAACTAAAAGGGAAACTGCAAGAGCGTGTACTCTAGAGGAGAATTATCAGGGTGGTGACTAGGGATTTTCTTTAAAATATTCTGGATATTCTGCTCGGTATGGTGATTTCAGACCGAATAGTAGACAAGTGCAAGTACTTGAAACATACTGAAGATGCAGGCTACAAGGTTTCTGACAGTAAACTAAGGTGAGGTAGCATTTACAGAGGGGACAGGGCTGGGGAGCAGGAGTAGAAAGGAATAAGAAGCCTTGTTGCATGGCAGGCTCCCTGCCCTGGCCCTATGCAGGGCTGTGCAGGGGGTGTTTGGCGACCCTCAGCTTTGCTCCCCGGAGCCATGCACCTTCCTGTGTCCTCTGGTGTCCTCTCAAGCACTGCAGCGCTTACCAACCTGTTGCAACCCCAAAACACCCAAACAGGAGCTGAGTTGAAAGGATCGCAGCCTACTCACGCTCATGTAAGCTGCACTTAGAGCAAAAAAAAAAAAAAATTGAGACCCATTCAGGCTTTTCTCCTTTTTCAGATATGAAAGTTGTATTGGGCCTCTGCTTCTCCTCCGCTCTGCCTCTGGGGCAGAAATCTCTGACAAACAGTCAAATTCAAAAGAAAAACCCTGACCGGGAATCCCTCTGTGAAAAGTGTGGGCATGGATTCCCTGAGTACCCCCCTTGCTGAGGAAGATCATGTCATCGTATGGAAAGAACTGGGTGGCCTTTGAACTGAAGTAATAGAGATGGGAATGAAATTTAAGAGAGTGAAATGCCAAGCCATGCACTTGGGCACTAATAACGGGACTTCTCAATTTGAAGTGATGATGAAGCATAAGTATATCGATCATGGGATGACTAAGAGTTGCCAGGTTGATGTAGCTGTGAGAAGGATTAATGAGATTTTGGGGTGCAGGAAGAAAGGTATTTTCAGTAGACATAGCAAAGTAGCAGGACCGTGCTACAAAGTAAGATCTCATCTTACTGTTGTGTACAAATCTGGTCACTTATATTCCAAAGGACCTAAACCAGAAGGAGGATGAAGTCCTAAAATACTAGGAAAGTTGAAAATCTGTTGCGGGTGAAGGGATCAAAAGAACTTGTTGTGTCTAACCTACGAAACCAGACACTGGTGGTAGGGAGAGCGTGTGTTCATTTTACATACTTCTGGGAGGTCTATATCAAGGAGGAAAGAATACTTATTTAAATGAGAAGATAAGACAAGCACAGGGTGGAGAGTTATGAATTTGTCATAAATATGTTTAAACTAGAAATTAAAACATTTGTAACCATCGGAGTGCTAAAATCCTGAAATGATTTTCACACAGGAAAGCAGAACCTTGATAGTTTTAAGATAGACTTTGAAACACTCATTGAAAGGGATAAAGACACAATAAGGGTGATCTTTAAGTTAGAAATTAAAACTCGTGGTTTGTGAAAAAATCCAGATGCTTCAACATAAGTGCCTAAAACCATTGTAGGTGGTCTGCGTTATCTGCAGGATCTGCATGGGACTGGCATTGATAACACAGGGGATCCTCCCCCTTCTCAAGTGCCAGCTGGAAGCCACCAGTGTACTGGAGGGCACCTAAATGGCTCTGGGGACATTTTGGCACTTGTTTCCCGGTGGAATGAGATTTGCTGGTATCCTTAAAGAATTTTGAAGAGAAACTCGGTCACTGCTGATTGTCTGTGTTTGAGACATATTTACTCTAAGAATTTTTCTGATTCCCTGTGGCAGCAAGAAAGGACTTCTCTCTCTTTCTCTTCCCTACTCCATGTTCCCCGATACCTAATTTTGTTTCCAGGAGGATCTGTTTTTTCTCTTTTGTATCAGAGATTGGTCTTGGCCACAGACATGGAATGTGTTGATATTCCCAAGAGTGTTAAAAAAATTGCCCAGGGTTTAAGCGAGATTTCAAGAAAAGAAGGAATCTTTTCTCAAGTAAAATTAGCTGGCACCTTTGGGATTTCTTTGCCTTTCTTTGAAGCACAATGCTTCATATACTTGCTGTGTCATATGGGAATTTTATCAAGTGATATCCTGGCTATTCTGTGGACTGAGGAAAATGGTGGTGCTATTCCTTCTCTTGTGTCCTTCATCTGGCATGTTCTGCTCCTTCTTGCTGTTGATCCTTTGTAGTTTTTGGGGGAGTTGTTTTTTATTTTTTTAGTATCATGCTGAGAAATGCTTTTGCGTGTGGGGAGCAAGTGAGATGTAGATTCTAAGGACCCTTTTGGACTATGCTTGCAGACTACTGGGCTCAGTGACTAGGTAGTTTGAACCGGTCTGTGGTTCCAGGTGCATGAGGCATTTCATAGGTCACAGTTCTAGCATGGTATTTCCATACTCTGCTGTTGGTTGCCCCATAATCTGGTGGAGTCGATGAAAAACTGACAAAATAATTGACAAAAGGCAATTAGAATACCATACAAGGAAATACACTTCTCTCCTCATTAAAAATGAATTGTATTTAGTTGTGATTTGTGTTCTTTGTGATCCGAATCCAAATTCCTCGTGATTGTTATTACTTAGTAGTACTCATGGTGTCTTCAGTATATTTGTTGCCTCTGCTGTATTTTTCTGTAGAAAACAACTGCATAGTGTTCAGATCACTCCCTAGCCATGTGTGCACCCTAGTGCTGTGGACGTCTTGACATTTGCAGAGTCCAGATGTCCGTCTTCCTGGATGATGCTTTCAGCATCGACATAAAGGCATTCATTTCTCTTCTTTGACCTTGTTGGCAGATGTCTGCATTTGTGTCTCAGGATCATGTAGACTCCCTACCTCATGTCATTGTCAATCTCTTGATTTCATCTGATGTGTCATTCGCTGCATCCTGCCTGTTGTCAATACACTAGAGAAATTCGTTAAAAGGGTGGAATTCACATAACATATCCCAAGCTTGTGCCCAGAGCGGTTTAGGCCAGAGAAGCTGGTGGAGCAAAAAAGCTACCAGACTACACTGCCCATAGGCTGAAACTTCTGAGACCTTGGTTTATAAAAGTGGGCTCTTGCCCCTTTGCATCGTTAATGCCCAGTTGTCCACGTTCAGGAGAGGCCTTTGCTTCTTCTCTTCCTATCCTGCCTCCCTGCTCCTATCTTCATCCATATGTTTTAGAAACAGAAGGGGTTGTCTCCCACATACAAAATAGCCATTTCCCGTATAACTGTTCCATGACACAAGTACATTAAGTAGGGGTTATGCAAATAAAGTGATTGCATCGAAGATGCAGTGGTCTAAACCACAGCACCATATGTCTCATTGATATAATACTTCATTCTGGTGATGTGAATGCAGTTTCTGAATCAGAATGAAAAATTATAGCTTCTCTAATGCATAGTGAGGTTACACATTTCATCATGAGTGCACAGAGGTCATGTGAGCTCTATGTTTATGTTCCAGCATGTTATATCTGGACGCACTCCCTTGCTAATAAAAAATGGAATATATCAACATGACTGCCACCAATCTGAGTCTAAAACTGATACAGTTTGTTTTTGCTTGTAGAGTTTATGCTCTTGCTCTAGTGTTGAAAGAGCTAACCAGGGATGATTTATAACTGTGAAAAATAGCATTACCAAATACAAAAGATATAAACTGTTTTTACATACGGTCACCTGGCAAGAGGGAAAAGTGTAATGAGACTGGGTTTTATTTCTTTGAGTCTTAAATTATTGCCTTTCAAGAATCTTAAATATGTCAAAACACCAAAGACAGGAAATTTAGAAGTAGAGTTACTTAGATTTACTTGCCCAATAATTGCCTGGAAATTACTCTGGAACCTTGGAAGATTTGTGCAAAAAGAATCCGTAAGATTCCCCTTTGTCGGCAGTGTTAGCAATGATACTGCAGTAACCTTCTTCACCTTTCTCTATCTCTGCTCGGAGCAGAATTGAAAAGGCACAAAAGTCAATGGAACATAGCATATTAACATGAAAAAAAAAAATCTGGTTTGCATTCAAGTAGAAATTGAGATTAGGCCTTGTTAGTCAGGACTAGTCATTCCGTCCTTTTTCACAGCATCTTTTTTATGATGTATGTATCTAGGCCCTCTCTGATATTACATGAAGCAGAATTAGCTGCAATAAGCTTTAATTCTCATTTTAACTTTCTGTAGTTTCTCTCCCTTAATTTCCCTCTTGCAAAACTAGGCTGGACTCTCCTAAACCCATTCAAGTTAATCTTGGCTGAGACTAAAGTGTTGCGTTAAAAACTCATTTTTTGATCCCAAGATCATCTCATAGATACCACATTATGATCGCTGAAAATTTTTATTGTAATGGAACTTGACACATTCTAAACACCAGTGTAATAACATATTTTACTACTTCCAGTTTCACTGGGTTTTCAAATATTAGCAGTGAATTAACTTCAGAAGTTTTCTTCTGCAAGGACTCTGGTATTATTTGTTCCATAACGTAATGCACAGGCCACATTTTTTAAGGTCGTTTTATGCCACAAGTAAGTGCAATTTATATATAATAAAAAATCTACTCCTTATTTTTCTTAATAGTCAACTTAATAATGGGTGAGGGGAATTTTTGTCATAGAGGCCAGAAGTATGATGTCAGCTAATGCAGGCATTTTAGCGGTACCCCATTTATTATACACAACTCTCCTGAATGACAGAAAAAATGTGCAAGAAGTAATGCCTAATGATTCACCTGTGCAGCACCTGAGAAATATTTTAATGTTGGCTGGCAACAATGTCAGCAGGAAACAAGGAAAACATGCATGAACAATGACGTTTTCAAACATGCCAAACTGTTGGAAAGTACTGTATAATTTTGACTCTGCTCACAAGCATGAAGAGTGATGGAAAATGCTGTTCTTCTTTCAGTATGGCCCTCTCTAAATGCTTCTGATTTGTAACACCATTGCTGTAGCATTACACTCATTTTGCTATATCTTAAACTGATTTATAACATTTGCAAGAGCCTGATCTATTCACAGAAAAATGATCACAGCAAGCAAATATAAGGCAAATCCAATATGAACTTCCCAGACCTATTAATTTGCTGAGTAGGTTTGGATGCTTTCCTAATTACTACTTAATGTTTTGCAAAAGTCATCAAAACCTGCTATTACATCTGTTGAGTCCATGATTGGACAGATTTAATTTTAAGATACAAAGTGAATGTGCGAATGCGTGTTATTTCAATCTACCTTTTCTGTAAGACAGGTCAAGGCTGCCAACTTTTTTTTTTTTTAGTTTTGCGAGGTTTCTTGGCTTTCTTTACTGTCTTAATGCCAGACATGCATTAAAAGTGACATCTATCCTTGATCTTTCTATGTGGTTTTATTGAGAGTTCAGAATATTTTTCATTTATGTTATTCATTAATCAGTTAGTCTTATTTGGATATATTTATCATCTTGCAAATATCCTATTTTTTTGTTTTTAAAGCACTTGTGTTAGCCTAAGTACGGATGAGCCAAAGACTCACTTGGCCAATTGGCAAAAGCCAGAGAAAAAAGAATAAAATAAGCGTATAAAAGGAAAACTAAATTGAGTGATTTATGTTTGCTGTCGCAGAATTCACCTTAGACTCAGATATGGCTTAACTGATTCTTGTCAACATGTGCTATATTATTTCAGGAGTCATTATTGTGCATGATTAAGATTCAGGGTATTTTTGTGTGTGTAATACAACGGAAGCAATCATACCTTGTTAGAAAAGGAACGCAGATTTAGACTATTAATTGAAAAGGTAAAGAAGTGGAAAATTCCTGCTGCTATATTCTGGCACGGTTTTTCCTGGACCTCAAGCTACAAGTTTATGAGCAGCTAAGGGAGGATCTCTTTGGCTGCAGAAGACTTGCAAGGTAGGAGAAGGGAGATGCTGCAGAGGAAGATTGGTTGGTTTGCTTATATTTAAACCAGCTCAGGTCTAAAGAGCTCTGCGACCCACCCTTCCACTGCCTTCGTTCAGGAAATAATGATGCAAGTAAGGTAGAGGGTTCAAATACATTAGAGCAGCAGCTGTACAACCTAGATGTGCCCATGCACAGCTCCACCGCTGGAGCGCCGCAAGTGTGAGAGGGCAACCGGGGATCAAAGGTGAGCACTAGATATTGGAGCCGGCGCCCTTGGATGAGCCCTATGGAGTGTCCCTTGCATGTGGGCCGCCTTTCCTGGGTGCTGCCCTTCCTGCGGGGCCAGGAGCAGTCCTGGCAGCCACCCGCGGCACTGTGCTCCTGCATCGTCACTGCGCCGGGCTTCCCTGCTTCGTACTTTAGCATAACGAGTTAGCAGAGTTAGGCTGGCTTACCCCAGCTGTGCTTCAGGCCGTAGTCCATATAAATATGCCAGCCAGCATGATGAAGAGACCACTTTTGCTCAAACATGCACATACACTTTGCTTCAAATTCAGCAAGAGCGGAAAGAGTGCTGCAGAAGACCAGATTTCACTTTAAACACATGCACAGATGCAACTAAGTATTTTTGTTCTCAGCTTTGAAATTTACACAGTTTTACAATAATTAATGTTCAAGGGACAGAAGATCATCCAAAAAGTCCAATTTCATGAAACTCATCCTAAGCTCTAGCCTTGAGCTCTGCAGGTGTGTTTCCTAGGGGAAGGGAAAGCCCAGGGCTGGTACCACGATCTCTCTGGAAACAACAGAGGAGAGCTCTTGTTCGTTTTGATGAAAAGCTGTGACAGCAGAGCTGAGGTGAATCGAGTCTGATCATCTCTGCTTGTTTTTTAATACATGCTGCTCTTTTGCTGTGAAACTCAAAGACCATTTAAGCATATTATACCATTATGAAATTCTCCAGTGTTTAACTAAAAAACCAAAAGCGTTACTGCTTTTGGAGATCAGAAAAGATGTATAATAGACCATTATAAGTGGATTATTTGTATCATTAAGGAGGATTGTTATGCGTTTTTCAATGAGCAAACATAGTGGAAGAATGGGATTTGATGGTGAAAGAACGTTTGCTTAATAGTAATGCAGGTGTGCACTTGCAGAGAGATAGTTACTTTTACATGATGTTTTAGACAAAAGCATTTGAAGTTGATGTAAATGTCACACAAAGCATTTAGAAATGCATTATTTTTTTAGGCTAGCTGAAGGGAAATTTACACCTCTTAATTTTGCAATATACTTTTTTTTCCCTTCATAATAAGTTAAATTACTCCCAGAAAAAGATTTATGCAGTTGCCAGGTGCTTCTCTACATTTTTCAGTCAACATTCAGTATTTAAGCCATGACTTGAATGGACCACCTCTCCAGTATTATGAATGGTAATTTAATCTCCATCCTCAATCAACCATGAGCCCGGAAGCAAAGGTTGCCAATTATGTTGAATTGTACCAAACTATGCATAATTTTCTTTCAGACATACACTTCTCATTGCTTTAATTCTTACTTCTTTTGTCTTTGGCACAAGAGATGGTTTTTACTAATTCAAGTGTTTCAAAATGGAGAAAACCCTGCATGGATGGAATAAAATACAAGGATCGAAACAAGCAATTTAGCTATACTGCATAATATGCATCCTTTGTAGAAAGCAGACAGCTCGACCGTGCGCCTGTAATTCCCAGTGGGAGACAGGCATGTGAAAGGGATACGACACTTTGATTTAAAAATAATCTTAATCAGTTTTGTTTCTCAGTAAGCCTTGTATGTTTGGATTGAGGCAATCTCATTTCTTGAACACATTTTACTTATTACCTAGCTAGTTCAGCAGTAAACCTGCATTCCCCACTTTTCCATATAATTTGATTGGGATGTAAACTTGCCAGTAGATTCATATGGAACGTTATGAATTTCCAGGTGTTTACTGTGGGAGTATCAAGTGTAACTTTTAAGGATAAAAAAGACGATTTAAAAATTTGCTTTCTGTATAGACAATGATCCTTATAGAGAGACGTCACCCTTTCTTGTTAAGGTGATTAGTCCTCCATTACACTACCATGAAATATATGAAGATAATGGCAAGATACTTACTTCTCCAAAACATATTTATACACTTGGCAAATGTTGGATTAATTTTGCACTCATCAACTGTATAATGGTAAAGAGCTGCAAGACTTTATCTTGAAAAGCTGAAAATCTGTATAATTAACTGTCCTCAGGCAAATACCTGCCGCGACAGTTAAATGAATCTGTGCTAGCGAGCGGCTAGTGTAGCACAGAGAATTGTGCCATCAAATTAATACTGCAAATACTGAAATGATATATCTTACTCTTTCAACTGTTCAACAGTAGATGACGTTTTTCCTAGGGTATCAGATGGCAATGTTGTAACCCATAACACAGTTTACAGGAAATTCTGGCAAAGGTCGTTTACTTTTGTTTTCAGAAAGGAAACAGGGCGCATCTGTAAGAGTCATGTGTTAGCTTTTCAGGAATGCAACTTCAGTGAAATCCACAGCCGCAAGACCAATGGGTGTTGTATCATAAGGGCACAAGCAAACAAGATCAAAGCAGCGTCATGTTAACTGAAAGAACAAGACTTAATTGTCACAGTCAGCCATGAGCCACCTTTTACCCTGTAGTTCTCGTTCTTTTTTAGAGATTTTCAAAACAAATACCTAATTCAGGCCACTCAGGACCAGCCTTTTTCTCTAGACTTAGGTGCAAATATCTTTTTATGCTCTGGATGTGCAGGGCATTGTGCTATGATAGAAGTGGCTGTACCCTAATTTACATGTTGTTCAACACATACTAAACCCCTGTAAATAATATGATCATAGCTAAGTCATCTTGAACTTTGTCTCTGCGTATGAGTAAATAACTAATGATACTTCCCAGTTTGCTAAAAAGTATATTTTTATTTTTAAGACATTATAGTGTTCAGTGAATCTTTATTTTTTCTTTTAGCAACTTCTTCTCCGTTAAAGACTGTTAAGCCCTAGAAACTGGATCAGCTACATAGCAGACTCAGTAACAGTAAATGAAGTGCTGTAAGCTTACATCAGACTAATTAGTCTGAGGGATAAAATAGGGGGAGAAACTTTTCAGGTTGCTTTGTGAAAGGCAGTTTGCTTAATTAAGCCAACCACTAATTGTTAAATATTTTTCAGGCATTAACAGAGCTACGCTGAGTGTAATTAAATTTTGATTTTAGTGGTATTTGCAGGGATTAAAGTCACAATCTGCTGAGGCGCTGAGGTTAGTTAATATTCACTTCACTGCCACAGCTGTCCTCCATTACATTACAAAGGACAGGAAAAGAGACAGCAGAATAGGGTGAAGTAATGAGAAAGCTATTCATTCATTTGAACCAGCTCCGCACTGTACAGTCTTGTACAAATGGATCTGATCTGCATGACACACAACTAGGCATTAAATCCGATTTAATTTGATACAATAAAGGACAGCCTAAGCTCTAAATGCATTTTTATTTTTATACTTAGGCACTTTGCAATGTATCAAAAAATATAATCATATGATTATCATATGATTCCATTCAAGTGGTATTTCTAGACTTATTAGCTCTACAGGAGTCCACAAGGATTGTAAAGCAATTCCTGCTAAGCCGTTATTTGTCCCGTGTGTGTGTGAATGAACCCTTCACATTTCTGGATTGTGAATTTTTGTCCCCAGTGGAATATTTACTGGCAGGATCAATGTTTTGAAGGTTTAAATGTGGCTTTCTTTCGCATGTGAGTTGCATAAGGGGAGTCATGCAGATGGAGCAGATAACTCATCTCTCCAGACCCGAGGTAGGCCATAGCTGCCACACCAGGGAGGAATCAGTGCTGGTGGTTTTCAATGTTGACACTATTTCATTCACAGGGATGCCCTCCAGTAACTGCTAACATTGGGCTTGGGGTTGGGTTCAAGAAAATGCATCTTGCGAAGAAACGCCAAGGTTAGCAACCAACACACATCCCTATAAAATTATTCTTCTCCATCCCATGAAGTAGCTTGTATGCTCTTTACTGTATTACATCCTTCCTCTTGCTATTCCCCCAGAACCTGCAATCACCGTTATGTTCCTCAGCCTGCACCTTTAGAAACTGTCAGTATTAGCTTATAGGAATAAGGCCAATCTCTTTTTCCCTCTTAAGAACGTGGCAGACAGTCCCTAATTCTCTACCGGGGGTCACAGTAATCTCCTTTCTTTTCTTGTTGATGCAGAGGGTCCTCCTGGGGAACAGTTGTACCAGTGGGAGGTGGAATAGCTGTAAGTATGCCCTTATTTCCCATTGAGAGGTAGAGGTCATGCCAGTTACCGTAAGGTCTCTGAACTTAACGATATCTGGCCGTGCTTCAGCCACTCCATGGCCTAAAGTTGAAGGACAGCAAAGGAACCCCATGGCTGTCAAAACATTTGTCATCTTCATCCTTTTTCACTTTGCTGTTTCTGTTAATATTCCATTTTACTTCATTTTATTTTCTAATACTGTCTTCTGACATCTTGTATCTCACGTACCTCTTGCCATCTGCTCATCAATCAATTTCAGGTTGAGTGTCTAGGTAAACTTTTAAAATGCAAACGCGCAATGGCATGGTCTTCTTTACTGTAGTGTCCTCCATAATGTTCATTAGTCTAGTTCAAGTTTTCTAAGGGGGCTGTTTTTATAAATGCTAATGAGAACGTTATCACATAAAACTCTAACCCTGGGAGTATATGGTCATTCCCAAATGTTCAAGATTTTTACAGACTCTTTCAGGAATCTTTTTCCAACTGTAATTTCTAATTCACAGCATACTGAGAGATTAATTTGCTTTGTACTTTTACTGAACATCATTTTCTCCATCCGCTTAATTCATCTTGCGCCTGAATTTAGAAAAGAGTACTACATTTATATCATACAAACCTGTTATATTAGAGCTAGATGTTGTCAGAAATTGCATTTGTGTGCAGTGTAATGCAGCTCATTATATGCTTCAACTAAGTACTCAAGGAATAACTTGTTTGAATAAATTTATGGATGCAGGTAAGTTTTTGCAGGATCCTGGCCCGACACTGGAAGCCGCAAGTTCAGTAATATAGCCACGCTTTCAAACCAAATGGAAAGTGAAAAGAAATAGTGGAGATGACAGTACTTGTTCAAATAAATATTGCTGATAATTAGAACAAGGAGCATGGGAATTTATCCAAAAACATGAGAGGGAAATGGATTTATGTTTAGATATATTATATTTCAAAGTTTTCTCAAGTACAAAGGTCTCTCTTTAAAGAGGATCTTTTCACTAGCTATCTAACAAGTCATGTTGAAGAAAAACGAATATTAGAGAATATAATTCATACCAGAACTATATAACATAAGTAAATGAACAATAAAAATGATAAATTGGGCAATAGAAAAGATTACAGAAATAATGCTTTCACATATTGGGCATTCATTAAATTGACTTTCCAGGGTAATTACTTTAACATTTCTACCTCTGATTCAGCACAGGCTTTCGGATCATTAAACTAGATAGTAAATATTACAGAGATTCAGGACCAGCTCTTGCAGACCTGTTCCTGGAAATTCAAGAGCTACGTGAAAGGCTTTACTCAAGGCTGAGTCTCTTTTGTAGGTCCAAATCTTCTCGACTGGAAACTCAATTCTCTGAGGGCATTTTCCTGTCTTAGAAACTGTTCTTTTTATGTAGGCTAATAATCTTCAATCCTGTGTAAGAAGACGTAAAGGGCAATGTCTACACGTATAGGCTGAAATAATTTTAAATTGTATAGTAAAAGTAGTAACTGGTTAAACTGTAAGTATGATTCTCATTTATATTCTTGTTTTTGTGTGTTCTGATAACAGCTCGAGGCCTAAAGTGAGGGCTGAGTAAAGCATTGCAGTAATGCAAAGTGAGAAGAAACTCCTATTGTAAAGAACTTCCTAAAGTTTCTCTTCATGTGCTCTGGAGAATTTTCCAGATGTTAATAGGAAAACCAAGCTGGAAAAACGACTAGTTCCGAAGGCACCTAGAATTGTACGTGTGTATGCTTTCTGATTGCTGGCAGAGCTGGAATTTGCTACTAAATAGATCTGATTAGTAATTGTCTGTAAAAATTTTCTCTGGAAAATGTTGATGTTGCTGATATTTTTTCTAGGAAATGATTCTCCCCTGTAGTTATGACCCCATCTTCCTTAATGCAGCAGTCATCCTCTCTCACTGACTCATTCAACATACAGTGGGGGTGGTGTGCTGTAAAGACTTCAGAGATTTGCAGCTTGAAATTTAGTTTGTGGAAAGCACTCTGTACATTTTCAGTGTCTGTAAGGATAAAACAACAGAATTTATGCAGTCTTAAAGTAGCACTCTTTATTTATTTCTCTCTTAGGCTAATATTAGACTCCTCTTGTGGTAAGATAGTTTTCCTTTGGCCAGAGCTAGGCCATAACATAAACCCCACCCAGATCCCTCTTATGGGAAGTTTTTAGCTGGATTTACAGGTCTAGCAACTGGGCTGTTCAGGAAAAGCTCGGCTAAGAGCTTGAACTTTAGGATTACTCTCTATAAACCAATAAAGCAGAGCACACTACTTTTTGCTTATCTGCAAGGTGTTTTAAAACTTCCCAGACTAAAGATACTGACTCTGATATGACAGCCTGATGTTACCTCTCATAAAGGTACGCTATAAGAGAGTGCTGCTTACCACGTGACGGATGCCATTGCTTTGTACGGTGACAACTGAATGTCACTAAGCCAGAATACAGAGTAGTATGTCATACTGCAGCAGCTTCATTCTGGAGAAAAAAGTGGGTACCTGGTTGTTAAAAACTACTAATTTCACTATTAAAATTTAAGAAGGCTACCCTGTTGGAAGAACTGCTGCTTCTAACCGAGGCGCTGAACCAGGGATGTGTTAGACACATGCCTAACTTGAAATAAGAGAGACCTAATGGTGTCCAAAGGACAGTTTGGAAGCCTAAAGCTAAGGAGATCCTTAGAATTTTGCCAGAATGGAACTGCAAGGCCCAGTTATATTATCCAAGAGCAGATTTTCATGGAAATGTAGAGGGAGTGGGATAAAAGAAGTCTACTCAGAAGCGCCACAAGATGCATGGTTCTCTTCTTGTTACAGGGTGTTGTGCTCCTCATAAATCACTATCACAGCTCCTATCTAAGTCTATCCCTATCCAGATCCCTGATCATAAATAAAAAGTTAAGCATGTTAATATACTTTTGTAGGGTTAAGTAACCCCTTTTCAGTCAATTCAATTAGAAAATGATTCTCTTATTGATCTACTTTTAGAATTGCTTTCCCCTTTCCCCTCCCAATTTCATTAAATCAAAAATATATCCTATCAAGACTGAAAATTTCCAGTTTAACACAAGCATTTTGGAGATCTTCTTCTGTAGCTTAGTCTCCTCCACTTTTCTTTTAGAAGCTGTTTAATTTGGCGTGACTACACGGATACTGCCTGTGATGCCATCTGAAAGGATATTTGCAGACTGACTCACAGAAGCAACATGGAGTAAAGTAGTGCTTTGGATTGTATGACTATATATCAGATGATCAAGCTAGCATGTTTTAAGAAGGTGCCAGTCCTCAACTGGAAAATATCACGTATTGCTGGAAACATAGTAAGTGAACAAATGCAAGTATTTTTTCTCTACCAAAGGTAAGGAAAACTAAATTTTGCTGATATCACTTTGAATGTACTGTGTTTGCAATGGACTAGGAGGCCACTGACTGTCATTTACTGTCGCTCAGAAGAACGAAAAAGGAGCTGCTGCAGTTCGTTGTCCTGTAATCTGCAGCTGTGTTCCCACAAACATTTCTCTTAATGGCAGTGCCAGCGTTAGCACTTCCTTAGTCGCTTTTTCCTACCTAACGTAACCCTTGCTCATTACATAGCCCTACAGAGGTACCAGCACAACCGAGAAAGTACACTGGGTTGAAAATGAGCCACCAGAGGATATGGAGAATGAGGAAAGGCAGGAACAGTTCACTGGTGACAGCTTTGGGAGAAATGTCAATAAGATTCCAGGCTCAGTGTGGGTAAGAATGGAAAAATTTAGCCTATATGTGAACAAATTAATTTTTATTATGCCTATTGTATTTTTTGAAGCTTCAGCTGACATGTTCTTTGTGACATCTGTCTATCTATCTACCCATTCGTCTACCTATCTATCTATAAAATAATAGCATTTATAACTCATTCCACAAAAACTGTTCCGTTTCCTAATACAGTAGTCACAGTAGAAAAGTCATTTAATTCAAAACTCTGTGTAGATGAAGTAATGGTGACTGCGATAAAATACGTATTCAAGTCATATATATTTGCAAGACTTGGATATAGGACAACCAGGCCTTCGTCATGAGTCCGGTGTTTTTTCACATATAGCAATCTCTGCTTACCTAAACTCATGCAATAGTAGAAGAGCAGGCATCTAACCTTCCCCTCCAATCAAGAATAGATGTGAAGACGGGCTTTTTGTAATGCTTTTTCCACCTCGGTCCAGCCATTTCAGTTTGCTCCCAGCCAAAGAGGATTGCTGTGCTGGTAACACAGCATGTGCTGGAGGTATTACCCTTTTGTGGTATGGTGGTTTATTCCATTTTCAGCAGTTTGACAATTCCTCACTCCCTTTTGTTAGTGGTCTACTAGAATAAATAAATACATCTGCCTTTAACTTCAGTTGCTGGTAAAATAAAAATAGGTTGGGCTTATAGATTCATGCTGACAAAGCAATTTGTTCTAAATCGAGACCCACACCCCAAGTCATCAGAAGCGTACTGGCTGTGATTAAGTTGTATTTTATGACAGAGCGAGTGAGGAAAAGAAATGAAACTGATCTAAAATATTTATTTGTGTATGTAAAATGAATGCATATACTGATATTTGGTCAAGTCTCATAGCTAAAGATAATTTCTATTGCCCTTGCTGTCCCTCCGTGCAATGTAAATGGCTTGTTTGATCCAACCCACAGTGAGTTATGCAGAGCAGAATGCGTATCATAATATGATGCTTCCTCTCTGTTCATGCATATATTGATGAATACTGAAAGAGTCAACAGTGAAAGTATTTTCTCTATTTTGGTTACTCTATTTGGTGCAGAATTCAGTCCTCTTGTCTCATGCATTCAAGTAGTATTTGAATTTAGATCCCTAACGAAGCAGTCCTTTTGCACAATCAGTGGAGAGATGTATTTCTGGAGGGCTCCAGGAGATCTGATTTGACCATCTCCGGCTCTTAATCTCCTTAACTGAGGAGGACGGATTCTTCTTCAGGGAGCTGCCAGGACACCCAGCTTCTTTTCTCGGAGCAGGGGAGAAACTCCTTATGGGAACCACGTCTCTACGCAGTGGACTGGACCCCGCTCTTGAACGAACAGGTCAATCCATGTCTTAGATGCTATCAGGCTCTCTGCGTGCTCTGCTAGGGGAATTGAAGTAGCTACTCTGGGCTTCATTTTTAAGCTCTTCCCTTGAAACCAGAACACGGAGCCGAAAGCTGAGATTCTGCTCAACTGAGGAACATGTTTACATCCTGCCTTCCTCGCTCCCTCATATGAAGGCATTACCCCCGTTCTTGCTCACTCCTTCTGACTCATTTTTGCCCCCGAGAGAGGAGCTTACTCCAGATTTTAGGGAGAAAAAATACCGCTCTATGCTAAAGATTTAGAGGAGCAAAGCTGAAAATCTTGAAGGGAAGAGGGAGACACCCTTTGACCCTAGAAGGGCTGATTATAAGATCAGCACAGAAACACAGATTTTTCTGCAATTAAACCTTAGCAGCCTTTGTTCAGTGTGTTGCTCCAGCAACAGCAATCTAACAAAAAAAGGAGAAAACTGCCCTAAAGGGTGTGTGAAAAGAGAGAAAAGTGGAAGAATGGGCAGATTTACATCAGAAGAACCAGATTCTTCACTAGTGTAATTCTCTGTTGCTTTGAAGGCCATTGTCACTGAGAATTTGGCCCCAGACTGTATTTTAAAAACAAATGAGGAGTCTTAGGAAATGATTCGCTAGGGCAAAACACATATTTTCCCCTGTAAAACGCTATAAGGAGGGGGAAAAATGAGACAGCAGGCTACTGAATGTGCTTGGTGCAGAGTGCTCTGTCTCTCCAAAGCGTAGCATGAGTAATGCAAGGTTACTGCAGTAAGTACACATTTCTTATTGGATATCAGAGAAAATAGGTGTGTAAAATCCATGTAATTTGATAGCACATACATCACCACTGCCCCTGGGAGTACTGAATCATAAAGCTACATATTTAGCACAGTAAAAGAATATTTCTCATCTTTTCTCTGAGAAAATTCGATGGAAATGAGTGGGGGAAGGGAGAAAAAGCTTATAAATCACGCATTAAAACAACAGGCAAACTGTAGAGATGCTGCGGAGACACAATATATATCCTTTTTTTTTGTTCCATGACATTTGATTTTAAGTGCCCCTCTCCCCTCAGTGTTTTTTAGTACCAGTGTTAAATTACAGTAGCGCTCTTATGGAAATACATGCGAGATTCACATGAATACCAAATGCCTTCATTATGATCGGTGCTGAATTCCAAATGAGAAGCGCCTCTCTCTCTCTCTCTCTCTCTCTCCCCCCCCCCCCCACGTTAACCTTCAAGGCAAGTCAACACATTTCAAACATTCCGGTCTGATTTTAATTTGGAAAACAGCCTTAAATATAGCACCGACAAGCCAGATCGGCTCAAAGCTGCGAGGGACGGGGCGGGGGGCCAGAAGGAGGGGAGGCAGGGCTGCCACAGCGAGGAGACACCGGGAGAGAAAGAGAGGTGAAAATGAGAGCTAACATCAGCTCCCCTGGGGTCTGCTGTAATCAGCAGACAAATGGTCTCTACTCATGGCGTGTATTCATTCTGCAGCGAGGGGCTGCCAACAAGAGCCTTCCCATGTCTGTTTGGAAATACAGTACTAGCCTTGCTCTATTCAGATGCTTTGAAATAAAAAAGAACTGCTGACAAACACTGCTTTGGGCATTTGACACTGCTTTTAGATCTAGTTACTCAGGCAGTGTAAAATGAACAAATTAGGAATTTACTACAAAAGAGTCTCAGTTCTAGCCTGCTAACGTGTCAGGGTTTATAAAATTAGGGCTTTTTTTTTTTTTTTCTCCCCCTCCCTTTCTCTCTCTCTCTGGATTGTTTAAAACCAAAAAACCCCCAACCCTCTCTATCATTTTTTTTTACATTGGTAACTGGCTGTTTTCTTCCGTTTCCCAAACGTGGGTTTTTAGACGCATGTCCGTACATGAAAAAGATATTGAGATATATATGTCACACGTACCAAATATATTTACATATTCATCCTCTAGATACCTGCATCATTTGTGTAGCTCCTGTGTCTACATATGTGGTTTCGATTGGAAAATGTGATAAATTTCTTTCAGAAGCTCTTACAGGAATTTTTGCTTTCCCAGGAGGACTCCACTGTTAATTAAGTTAACTTCTTCTTTTAGTAGGACAAAAATACCTTTGTGTCAGTGAAATGCCCATAAACAGGGTTTAACAATGACTCTGGAGCAGCACAACTGTTCTTTTCTTCAAGGAGATTATTTTAAAAATGTACTTTTATACATGACATATTGTATATGGGGCATTACCCGAGCTCCCATGTGGAGTAAGGTTACATCATGTGCTTTGAAGTACGTTATGTATGCTCATGGAAATGTTGAAAAGCTGCTCTTTTGAAACCACATCTCATTTTTGAGAGTGAGCAAAATGAGGTAGGCTGTTAACACAGAGCCAAAAGCAGACATCATACAATAGCCCCCAAGACTCATAATGAAATTAGATTTTTTTTTAATTCAATGATCCAGATGGATTCATTGATGGAATAGCAAACCATTTCTGAGATCGCTAATACCCTAATATATAATTGCAGGATAGCAACTACTTATCCATTACATTCAGCTGTTCTGCGAGTGCTCCTGAGTTTAATTATCAGTCTGCCTTAGAGAATCCATTTCTCCCTCTCTTTCTGCAACAGCAAAATCAAATTTCAGTCACAGTTTGCATTATAATACCGTATCATAAATCCACGGTTTAGGATGAATGATTATAGTCGTAGGTGCCCACTGATGGAAAACATTTACAGTGTGCGACTGTTCCCCAATGATAGCAGCGCTGAGGGGAGAGCACGTGGAAGATCATCACCGCTTCCTGATCCGCCTGTGATAAAGAGACAGGCAGAAAACAGGCTGATTTTCCACCAGTGACTATCCCACTTACAAGCAGCCTGAAAACCTTACAGTAATGTAACCACAAAGGCACAAGGACTGCACAAAAAAACCTTCCAAGCAGCGGGTCAACGGAGCCAATAATACTGTGTGATTTTAATGAATGAGACCTGGGCTGTGTCCCATCCCTCGCTCTTCTGGATGATCAAGTCCATGCTCATGCATATGAACAACAGAAAGCAGCTTGTCCTAGATGTGGTTTTTTTATGTGGTGCATATGTATGAACAGAGGCTTGCTCGTCAGCGACAGTGCAGAGGAAGGGCAGAGCATGGATTGTAGATCAAAGGAAAACATTTTTTTTCTTTCCTGTTTTTTAGCGAATGTTGTGGTTTGGGTAGGAGCTGGATTGGCAGCCTCGGAGGCTGCCTTCCCACTTAGCGAGAAGGAAGGCGCAACGGACAAAGTGGAAACCGAAGCTGCCCGTGCTGGCTGTTTGTCTCCCAAATTGGAAGGACTGTGCTTGCAGGTGCCACGGCAGGGCAGTCTCCAGGACTCACTCAACAGTGAGTTGCCCTGTCCAGCTGTGAAGGAGGCTACTAACTGCTACAGCTTCTAGAGTCTTCTCTTTCCTCTGTATACATAGTATATGTACGAGTGTGTGTGTGTGTATCTTCCCATCTCCAGAAAGCCCCGAGGAGTCGTGACACCAGGCATGGGCAACGTACACTTAGTACTCAAAAGTGATCTGTAACTTTTTCCTTCTTGTTATCAGTCACCTAAATGTTTCAGTCCTTCTGACAGCCTTTCTCTGAAACATGATGTCATAGGAGAGAGGCTATAGAGCAGAGACAGCTGGTAGTGCATCCATGGGTTTTCTTCGAGAACCACACGATCCACGTGCAACAGATATGGATGTGAATGGGCTGTGAGAGCCACTGTTAATGAGACTTTTGTGTTTGCACAGTGTGTTTAATACTTGACAAATAAGGAGTCCTAGTGAGTTTTTCTGAATAAATATAGTACAATATTTGCTCTGCTAACCGTGTCACCAAGAAAATGGAGTGGGTTTTGTATTTCCTAGGAATGACATAAATCAGATACAAGACCTGGTATCAGAATGATGGCAACTTCCAAATGATCAGTAAGTAGTTAATCCACTAAAGTTAAGGATTGTGAAGATTATCTGTTGCACCCTTTGGTGATCAAGTCACAATTGTTGTGGCAAGGGGTTAAGGCAGCCAAGTCAGCGTATAATTTGTTTGCACGCCATCTGAATTGCTAGGCTTTTAAACTCAGGAGCAATGTGAGGATAAAATACCAGAAAAGCATGGTGATTTAGTTTAAAGCAAGCCATTGCAATGGGGTTTGAGTGGGGATTTTGACTGTCTCGGGCTCACTCAGAAATTGTCGGCAGCCAGTGGAGCAGTGTGAGCTACCCATTCGTCCAGCCCTCGCTTTGCTGGCTAGAGATGGTAGTCAGGCATCCTGATGGCCTTCGTGGAGGTTTGGGCTAAGTTCCTGTTTTGCACCCCTGATTGTGCATAGTGCTGTTTGAATGTAGCTTAGCTGCTGGAGTGTCAACTGCAATAGCTGTCCTGCTGCTTTGGTCTCCTACCTCTTTCCACTCACCTAAGTCTAGTGTCAGAGAAATTCTGTCATCTTTAAATCTCAGCAGAGAAGGCCTGTTATCAAAATTATGCCGGTCCCTGCCACACGAGAAGTAAATGCTAAATCACAGTGAAGTGCTATTGCTGTGGAAAGGATCCCTCTGAGAACTGACCTGTGAAGTGAAAACTGTGGATGACACTGACTACGCCTTCTTCCCTATTCTTAAATTGTCCTGCTTGCATCATTTATTCCAAACACATTTCCAGGGCAGCTGGGAACAAACTGATGAGCAGGGCTGCGAATGCTGAGAGCGCAGAAGGACTGACATTTTAAAGGTAAACATTGAGACTTTCCATCCAGAAGATGCAACAGCTGCTACAGATGCTGACATAACTTCTGACAGCTGGTGATGAGTGACATGTAATGTCAGTTCAAGATGAGAGGCTACAACTTAGTTAAAAGCAGTGCCCTGAATGTGAATCACAAGGCTGGCGCCCGCCACACTGTGGCCACACTGCCGAGCTCCTCCTCGCCTGTGCCTGGGAGCCCGCAGGGGAACCGTGCGGAGCACGTGGCTCTGCTCCGGTGCTGGTGGGTCGTCTCTGGAGAGGACCTGGCTCCAGGAATGTTGCTGGTCGGCATTCCTCTGCTGTACTGACACTAGATATGGGCTGAAGGGCTCATCCTTCTGTGGCATAAGCATTATCCTGTGCTTGATAGCTTCTTTTTGCAGACGGGGAAGTTAGCATCTGGCTTGCGTAACCTTGACTAAGAGATGGCAAATCAATGGCTACATCACTTTTCTGTCATCGCCAGAGACAGTTAAGCTGCATAGAGAGTTTGAAATAAGCCTCCAAACTTTCTAGAAGTTTAAAGCTTTTAAATTTAAATTTCCATGCCAGAGGAATCACATTGAAAGAAGGTGAGAACCGCTCAGCTCCTCGGTACTTCCATTTCAGCTAGGTCCAGGCATACCAGAGACACAGAAAGATGAAACAAAATTAACAGAACGTGAATTCAACTATTGCAAGCCATGCAGAAATACTGTACTTCTGTTCAGCAGTAGATCGTAACAAAGATTCCAATTAGTTTTCATTTTAAACACACCTTTATTCCCAGTCCCGCTGACTGTCTAATCATATTCCTTTCACTTATTCTCTTTGTCAGATGCAGACACTCACTGCACAAAAAGCACGTGAAAACAAAAAATGAGCAGTGGAAATCATAAATCTCAATAAAGTTGGTGTGATGCAGCTGTAAAGATGCTTTATATTTTGAATCTGATCACATTTTGCACTGTTTGTCTCCCTCTTTTTGTAGGTATTTACAATTTTTTATTCTCTGTTTAACCTTCATTCGACTCTGGCTAACTTTGCTAATCAGGGGTTTCTTTACCAAAGTATGACTCAGAGACCTAGCTGTTATCAACATGGACGTAAATTAATAATTTAAAGAGGGCTACTTAAATACATAGTTTACCCAGTTCATGGGGTGTTTCTATAACCTTTGACACCAGGATTTAACATTAAGTGTTTAATGAGAGCTTCCAAAAGGAAAACCATCTACTAGTAAATGTCTTTAGTTGTAGAATATATGGGTTTAAGGCACAGAAGCACTTAAATAGTAAGTAGTATTTTAAATCATTAGCCACAGCATGTTTTAGTGGGAAATTTCTTTTTTATGTTAATATTAGTCATTGCATAATATCTTCCAGGCTTCTGTGTCTGTTTCCCAAATGTTTATGCTTACATATGTTAAGAACAATAAATCTCTCTGATTCATGAGCAGTAAATGCTGATACTGCTCTTTTATTGAAAGTCTTCAAATTATTATTCTTTCTCTTTCCCTGCAAGTCTCCTATGAAGAAACAATCACCCCAAAAAGCTTGTAAGAAGAGATGGATTTTGCTGTGTCTTTTTAATGTTTCTTTTTGAAAAAAATCACACAAATAATAATAATTAGAAGGCAATATTTGTATTGCCTCAAGGAGTTAAAAAGATGTTAGCTTTCCCTTGGGGAGCTTGAGACTGGTGTCTACAAGACTGCTCTGATATTTTGATTTATTAAGAGAGAATAAATGAGACTTCAGCAGCTGAAAGAAGAAAGCTGTTATCTGGAGGAAGCAATATTTTCAGGTCTGTCCTATTTTCTTACGTTCCTTTTTGCTTGCTCGCTTGCCTTTCCCTTACCTGCTGTTTTTTTATTATTTTTTTATTTTTTTAAAATAATACCCGCACAGTTGAGTCAAGGTTAAAGAGCAGCTGGCACCATCAAGGCTTTTCAGCCTCATTTTGTGGCTTTTCCATACCTCTGCTCTTGACACTGATAAGCGTATCAAATGTTTGGTTGTGGAGCGGCCGTGATGGGGGTGGTACTGTACACAGCCACGGGGATTTCTCCCGAGGGCCAAATTCATTCTGCACATGAGCCCCCTTCCCCGTCCTTGCCTTTTAGCTGTGTGCTTAGGTTGATTCACTGGCAGAAGTATTTAAAAATACATTTGATAAAATAATAGATTATAATAGCACTTCCCCACCATCCAGTTAAAGCACATGGTGTGTTAATCTTGTAACACGAAGAATTAGCACGTTTCTAGTAAACACATGACTTTGCAGGAAATGCAACTGCTTTAATTAGGCTTTCCTTTAGAGGCTCCAGTTTTGGAGGCGGATATTTGTACGCAAATATCAGAAGTAGCATGGACTGTGTGCTTTTCCCATCATAGTCAAAGACTTATTTAAATTCAGGGTGAAGCGATTGGAGCTAAAAAATTCAGAGCTAAACAATCATTCAAATATCAAGCTCAGTCTTGCTGATGGGAGGTTATTTTGAACACAATGGGATTACTCACACGCGTAAAATTACTTCTGTGTATAGGTGTTTTGCAGAATGAGGGGCTTCAGATTGATTCTGAGCTCCAGTACTCAATAGTTTTGCCATTTCGTTCAATGAGCCTGTACTGGAGCGCTAATCAGTTAGCTTGAGCTGCAGCTACTCTCATGTCAAGACCAGCAATTGATACAGAACGGAAGTTAGTTTTGCAGTATAGAGAATCCTATATGCAAAACCCCCTTGTGTTTTGCAGGCTTTGCGTGGAATATGTTGCACGGATATAGAAATACAAATTTCAGAAGAATGGAGCTGGAGAAGGTAATTAGGAAGTCACTACTGACATGTTAGTGTAGGGAAATGCCATGAGTAATTTTCACCAAGGTCAGGGGAAGTGTGCTAATTCATTAGAGTGTGGCTTTCTTATTTGGTAAATTTGAGATTTCTTTTATCTAGTAGATTAGAGAATTTTGCCATCTGGAATGAAATTAGACTGAAGTAGGCTCCGTTTTTAGATATATTGCTATTATGAGGACAGGGCAGATATGGGTGATAGAAGAAAATGGGATCAGGACTAGAAATTAGCCAGAGCTGCTGACACCATGTGGATGAGGATAATATAAAAACAGAGAAAAGCCTCATTTAAGAATGGCCAACAATCAAAAGGCAACCCAATCACTTACTGAATGTGTTTTCATTTTCAGGTGGAGTTTCATTATCAGCTAAAAGGATTTTAAACAAATCAGAAGTTGCCCATCATTTTGTTCACTGCCAATATGAACACTGACTTATCAAAGACTGCTTGTAAAGGGAGCAAGAAGTCCAAAATTAATGTTGTAGGTGAGCGAGATTGTCAGAAAGCATAGTTTCGTAAAAGAATAAAGATTATCTCACTGAAGTGGAGGCAGCCCTACTGGTGACAGCAAAGCCAATATCTCCTTCTCAGTCCCATCAGCTTTTTGCAATTTAACAACATTTTTGTTTCATTCCTAATCAGGATGTATTCATTCCCAGAGGACAATCACAGCCAGCAGGCAAGATAACTTATTATTTCACTCGGAGAAAGTTTCCATAATAATGTCTTGACTATAGAGTCACAGAAATTCTTTATTGTTATTTTTGTGCTTGCTTTTCATCAATACAGCAGAGATGAATAGCTCTGGAAAGCAAATTCTTTATTTTTTCTACATAAAAAACATAGGTGGCAGCCAGATATTTTTTCTAATGCAGCCCTCGCATCGCTCCTGTCTGACCTAGAGTGGCTGGTCCATGGCTCAGAAATTCAGTCTTCTCAGCTAAGACTGCACCAAAGGAGTGTCAGTTGTGAAGGTGCTTATCATTTGTGCCTCAAAGGAAACTGGCTCAAGCCACCGACTCATTATAAAGAAGCACAAAGCCATCCTCGGATGGTAATGACTCTTGGTTCACTGCTGACTTAGACTTGAATCAAACCAGTGACCCAGAGTGAAAGGCTCCATAAACCCTTAGCAATTCACTGAGCCGTTCAGGGCTTCAGGGGGAAGGGGAGGGAGGAAAGAAGCCTTAAAAAAAGGGGCCTCAGATATACAAAGAATTCACCAAGGATATGCTAAGCATTAGCTTCATATATACTGGCAGCACTCACTACTCCCAGTTCCGTAAGTGGGGTCCGTCCGTACAGGAGAGTGCAGAATGAAATGACAAATATAAATGTTACAAATAAAAAAAGGGTGGAAGCAAAATATTTATTTTTAAGAATTTTCCCTCATTTGTCTTTCAAGAGGCAAAGAATTTTCAAGGCAAAAAAATTCCACCCATTTAAAGACTCTGAAATACCCAAACCCTAAAATTTAAATGTGAATAAAGAAGCAGCCTTTCAGATATACCTGCATCTTTAGTTCTCCGTAGCATGGGCTACTAGGTGGACTTGTTTCATTGTAGCATTGGCATTTGCTGTTCATCTGAAGGAGAACACGGGTGTTTGTGTGTACGTGCACATGCGCACATATAGATCTACGCAATGTATCACTAGAAATATAATTAGTGGTTTTACTAACCTTGCAAATAATGATAGCTACTCTTACTTGATAATCTGTGATATATGTTTTTACCATTGAGATGAACTAATTTTTTCCTTCTTTTATTGACTCACTGTAATGATTATCAATTCCCTCTTTGATGCTGATTAATACTTCCCTTTTCTAGAAGTTAGTTCTTTTGTTTGGTTCTTATTCTTCTGGATGAGCTGCAAATTGTCTACAGTGACAGGATCAATTTGCTTCTTTTTCCCCATAATGTCAAACCCCTACACTTTCTCCCCTATTCACAGGGCTTTTCTGAATTTCATTTAGTGAGCAAAGTTTAATTAGGGATTTTTAGACTTTTAAATTTGATATTATTTTTGATTCCTGCATTGATTTTTGTTTTCATTTATGACATTGCATTGACTGACAAAGACTCGATGTTAGCAATTAGTGCTCTTTCTCAGATTCATCTGTCCCTCTCTATTGAAATTTAAACATTCTCTAGTTTTTTTGGATATCAAAACCTGGTGCTAGACTACTGAGATAATTGCTAAATTAATCATACTTGCCAGGCTCTGTGAAAATACAGCTGTACTTTAGTTTTAGAGGAAAGAGATGAATAAATTAATCCAAGAGATATATACATAAACGATGTCTTTCACTGGCTATTAAGCCATTGAATCAAAAGAGAAGTTCCATGTTTTTAACAGTAATCTTTAGCAGCAGCCTCTGAAAATGGCAATTCTTGTTTTACATCTGAGGTAACAAAGGAAATCAAGCAACTCACTTGATGTTTATTTTAGTAAAAGTTAACTACTGACCTCCCTACCTGTTCTATAGACTACTATTAACCTTGTCTGCAAGAGGGTGGTGATTTTAAGAGTTATGATTGTTAATGGCCTTTGAATGCAGCAGGCTCAGACCGCTCACTCCCCAGTGTACGGCCTGGCTCAGACTTTTCCAGATGGGAAAATGATAAGGAGACGAGGAAGACAGCAGGTCATTCTTGAGGCAGCCTTGAGAAAATTGCTGCAAAATGAATCGTGCAAGTCTGCAGTGCTTTACCCAGCATTTTTCTGTTTTAATTTATCAAGCCAAAGCTTGTTGACATGAAAGTGAATGAAACGGTTGTACTGCATGCCCTAAAAAGCCAGCGCAGAGGTTTTGTGCAGCAGAGCTCAGCTGTAAATAACAAAGAGAATCCAGGGAATATGCTGTATACTGGTGTTCTCCATAACGTTTTATATTCATCTGCCACATGTGGACATCCCACCATTAGTATCAGCTGTCAAAGCAAATAAATAATGAGGTCCTTCAAATTTGAAAATAGGTTTTTTTTTTTAATGCCTATTATCAATGAAATAAAACCTGAAATTGGTGATATTTTCTCACCTGGCTACCTAGGCCTAGATTTATTTGTTTGTATAATACACAAATTGATTGTATGAAGATGAGATAGCTTTGTAGCACGGGGGAAGCACATTCAGTTGAGCACAGCATTACTGTCGGGAATTTTCATACTCTAGTCCAGATCTCTGAACTAGGGGGAAAAAAAAAGTGAAAGAAGGTGCTGCTATAGGAAAACTTCACAGGTGTCGGTTTCCAAACTTTTCCTTATAAATAACTTTTCACATGGAGGATAAGTAGGCCATCAGAGATCACTTTGTTGCACTGTGACACAAAACTGAGCAAGTACGCTATGCCTACCTTTTCCCTTTTAGCTCCTTTTTGCTCTCCATAAACCAGGGCATATGGAGTTTTCCCCGCAGTCATCAAGCCTCGGAAACCTGGCCTGAAGGTTGGCAGCCTAAAGGGCGTGTTGTCTTTGCGCAAGTCGGGAGATTTATTTAGGAAGCCTGAGATTTAACAGTACACATTTCAAGCTGCTGTGTTTTGTTTCTTGCATTTGAGTCTTCCCGAGTTTGGTGTTTCAAATTTTGTGACTCTGATAGCTAGCAACTTACTATTTATTGCAATGAATCTCTCTGTTTATTGTCATACTGCTTCATGGCTCCCAGTGCTGTAATTTTAAGAACCGTACTAAATGCTGCATGACTCAGAATAGAACCACTGGAAAAGAGCAATAACGTGCAGTTCTGAACAATTTCCTCGGGGCTGGGAGAACAAGTATGTGTTTCACCTGCTGTTGCTGCCCTCCTTACCCTATTCCGCTTGTAGGAACCTGGGAGAAGCCCTGCAGAGAGAGAGAGAGAGAGACAGAGTATGGCCCCTTATTACACAGAATATGCTGGTATTAGTGGTTGAGATGCGTTGTGACTGGTTTTCGAGAGCTCTGTGCTGTATAGCGCAAAGGGTGGTGAAATAACTCATGCAGCACGGTTTACTCCTCTAATATGCAGTATGACTATAGTCGGTCGTGAACAGCGTGGGCACGACGTATTATTCCGCACAACTCCGCGTGAGGGTCCCCATCGCTCCTGGATGACAAGGGCAGGACAGAAGTGATCCATTATAACCCGGGGAGGTGGATTGGCAATGGGGCATGGCGGGAGCTGGGTACGAGGTAGCTCTTATTAAATTATTACAGTGTTTCTAATTGCAGAGAGTTGCTCAAAAAGAAAACGATTTAGTAGATTAGGAACTTTTGCTCAAACTCTTAAATGAAATCTTTGTCAGTTTGCAGCTTCTATATTTTACACACAAAATTGAAATGACTGGAGTTTCAGTGGTGCAGGCAAGACAATCATGGAAAAATTCCTCTCCTGAAAACTTGCTCTAAATGTTTTATCACGTCCTAGATACTAATATATGACAAAATCCTTTTGCTCTTAGCGCTGTCACATTTGTGTGAGATGAAGGTTGTTGTCTCACCCACACAGACGATAGGATGACACTTTAATTGGAAAGTGACATTGTTGAGAACGTTTATGAATAATTGAGTATGTCCTCCCCACTCATCTTTTTATATGTTCTCCAAGTCATTATTTTATTTATTATTTATTAAGAACTGACATTGTGCTGAGAGCTGTACAGAATAAAGGAGAACACAAAGTTCTTGCCCTTGTGGATCTTACGCAGCAAGAAACGTAGAAAGCTTTTCCATCCTGCTCGTAAGATAGTAAACACATTCTGGCTACGTTCCAGACCTTTTCCTCTCTTGGAGGTTGCCTTTACTGACAAGTATAATAATAACATTAATAATAAAAATATCTCAGCATGAATGTTCTGTTAAGCCTGGCTGTTTTTAAGATTTGTCTTTCCCTCGGAGACCTTTATATCCCGCTCTAGTTCCCCCTTCCTCCTAGAAATACCTGGATCTTCTTATCTCGTTGGACTGAAGTTAATAGGACTTGCCTGGGTTGACATCAGGGCAAGTCAACAGAAACAGTTCTGTCTCTCTCTCTACAGGGAGCTGAAACTTGCTACCCTTTTACGAAGCAACAGTATTTCTTAATTGTTTGGGTCTCCCTCCCTCCCTTTTTTTTTTATTCATTTGCTCATGCATACCAACTCGTTGGTGCCTGCTTGGATTAAAAGCCTCTGCCTCTTCCTTTGGATGCAGAGTCCTGGCACTTCAGGGCCTCGTCTTGCATTGAGGCCCGTAACACAAACGTATCATGAGGCAATGTAGTTTCTTCTGGGTTAGGTAATTTGTCCATACAACCTCCTTCTGATGCAGGGTTGCCTTGCTGATATTTCTTAATCTCGAAACAACTCTCATCCTCCTACATCAGTTACCTGATGCATTAGCTTGTTAGACATGAAATATAGGATGAATTTTTGGTGCCAACAAAAATTGTGAGAACCCTGCTTAGAATAATACGCTTAGGATCCCTGGTAAGTAACTGCCTACATCCTGGTATGTAGTATGAGGAACACATTCTTCTGGTTCCTTTATCAATTTCCGCTGAAAGACTTAATAGATTTTACTTTTCTAAACCTCCTACTTTTTAAATAGGCAATTTTAAGCAGCTCTCATTCAGAAAGTTTTTGATAGCTCACAGAATATGTTTAGGATATACTCCCAGCGTATGTCTTGATGTAACAGGTGCGCTTCCCTACAAGGTGTTTACTTTTAGAGCAGCTGATGCCTAAGGAAAAACATTGCGTTAGAGACAGCTAAGCTCATGTGCTCTGCCTGTATGCGGCATTTTCCTCCCTCATTCGTTACATTTCCATAAAAATAGGTTCTTAGTTTATTGAGTTTTTATCTATATTTGCTGCTTTTTCCCTGCTGGAAGTCAGACTCCCCTAGGATATCACAGTATTTTCTACTGAAATTATCATCATGTTGCGTACATGGAGTATATGGAGGCCCGAATGAAAATTTCAGCTCAGAGTCACCAAACCATCCAAATTAGATTTAGTTTTGAGGCAAAAATAAACCCCAGCTAGGCACAGTAATGAGTGGAAGATGGTATTTGACATTCTGAGCCAAATTTTTCAGAATCTGCCATTATGAAAAAAGAAAAAAACCATTGCAGTTGTTTTCACCCCAAATTTGGCCTCACGCGAGCGCTGGCATTTCAGTATCAGATAAATGGCAATTTTTGCTCGGGTTCAATGCAAAAGCCTTCCAGGTCCTCCAACAGCAACCAGTCAGCGATCGCGGGGAAGAGACAAAACGCAGGAGAGGGGGAAAGCGGCGAGGCCTGGTGCAGCAGGCAGTCTCCATGCGGTGGGAGCGAGATGAATGTGCGTGAAGCCAGCCTAATTATCTGAGAGTGAAAGGTCATCAAAATCAATTTGCAGCATGATGTACAAAGGTCATTAGCAGACTCACATTTTCTATGCCCATTTAAAGCACAATAAAAAATAAAGTGGTCGCTTTAATAACTATGATTAGTAAAGAAAAAAGGCATATCATTGAGCCATCTGTTTAAACATTTGCGCTACCTTCGTTTTTATTCAAAACATTGCGAATAATGAGAGGTGGTGTTTTCGGAAGGCTGTGTTCCTGAAACGTTCCCCATTCATTTTCAAGATTTATAAGGCTGACAGAATTGAAAGCACCTCTCTAAAATTATAGTCCTTTGAAATCAATAGTGTAATATTTGTAATTTGTTTCTTTTTTATTACAGACCACTTCATTATTATTTTTATTTTCAGTTCATGGAACAAGCTAGACTGGAATCCATCATTTTCTTATCTGCAGTTAAATTGCTTACTCAGGGGTGCAGATTGCCCGTTTTGTTTCGCCCATTTTGCTATAACATCTCAGTGTTAAAAACCTCCCTTGCGCAAGCAAACACATAGCTGTCTCGCCAGCAGAGAAGACATCGCAGCTGCAACGCCTAAACCTAAAGGCATATTCATGTTATTAACGTTAAGGCTGAAGGCAAATATGAGGTTTCTAAGGAATTGCAAAATGTCATAGAAAAATGAGAGGATCTGTCAGAAGAGGATGGCTACTGGACGGTTTTCCTTATGATGTTTTCTTTCAATTTGGGTATGAGGAGTAAGGAGTCCATTCGGACAGCTGCCTTCCAGTGGGAACGGGCTGCCGTCCTGAGCACGATCACTTAAAATGTAAATGAAGTTCAGCAGCTTGTGCGTTACTTCCCTTTGTGTTGCTTCCCTTCTTTCCTGACAGGTGGACACCCCTTCCTTGAGGCCCCAAAATGGGACACTGTTCAAAGTGTTTGAAGAACCCGGATGGATATGGTGTCAGAAGGTGTCCAGTGTCCACTGACTACCTACGGCTTGCAGCTGCTCCTGTGTTGACCAGCCACGTGCACCCAATTTCTGCTTTCTTGCTATCTGACCTGCGTCTATTAACTGGAGCAAAATCAGTACTGAGACAAACGTTCCCCTGAAATATCAGAACTGTTTGTTCCCATATAATATGTAGGCTCAGAAACTATGTTATTCAATATTCGTGTGTTAATAACTGTAATCATCAGGCTTTGAACCTTAAACAACAGAAGCTATTTCTGCCTGTATTCCCTTGCTATTTTCTGTTCTCCTGTGCCTGTTCACTACAGTATTATTTTTCAATATTGAACTCAAAACTTGATGCCATAATAATGATTGCTCTTGTCATTTCGCTATTAACATCTTCCTTTTTTCTACAAACCAGAAGGGACCAAAGTGTACTTTTCTCTCTTCATTTGAACAGTCTTTCAAAGATATTTTTGTGGATGAGGTGACCACCTCAGGATACTTTCCCTTTGTGCCATGCATGGAAATCTTCCTGCCAAGGAAATGAGATTCAGCATTGTTAGTGGGAAGATAGAAACACTCCGTTTTTATTTTACATTTTGCTCATAATGAAGCAGACTGAGAGGACGATTGGTTGAATGCACTTGGAATAATAATAAAGGGTAGGGCAGATGCTGAAAGATATTTTTCATGTTTCTTCTTCTAATTGATGTTGGTTTCTCATGTCCTTTGCGTGCATTTCCTGAATTAGTGCAGAAATCTCTGAGGGTAAATCAGCCTATTTTTCCCTTCCCAGTAGCTACATCCTTGACAATACTCAAGAAATGGCTTCAACCTTAAGATCTGGCCCCCGTGTAAAACCTGCACTGGACTCTACTGGTTCTGAGGGTCTGGTGCGTTACCTTTGCAGCCAGGGCTGCCTGCTCTTGGTGGCGGCTCTGAGCCTCACGAGAGTCTGTCATGCCTTATTTGTGGGTGCTGTGCTAGACCTAATATCAGGGGTTCCTGAGAGCCAAGCACCTCCTCACCAAGCCACTGTGCTTTGAAGTCGGAGTTTACTCATATCTAGCTGGCTTGGAGTACCAGACCGTTGGCAGGAAACGCTACTGATGGAACCATGTACTTCGATAAAACAGATTGCTGTGAAATCCCTGCAATGGACTCGAGTTAGGGTCACAGAAACAAATAGATGGCTAGGTCAGGGAAAAATTTCAGGCCTAGCTGAGTGAATTTAGTAAGAGGAGGCTCACAGTGGGGCCTGATCTCAGCCCCAGTGATGTCACGGCAAGCCTTTGTGTTGATTCTAGGGAATGAGAAAATGACGTGAAACCATAACAGTAATTTTTACATTGCAATACATTAAAACTCTCTGCACTTTTCATTACAGGTACTCGCAGTACCTGTTATTAATGAGTACTAATGAGTTACAGTACCTGTACATGACCAGTATCATTACAGGTACCAGCAGTGGAGCTAATTTCATGTCTCATAGAAATCAATGGAAGTTTTGCCACTGAGTTTAACGTTTCTTTCACTTCAGTTACTAAGCAAATGGAGCTATTTCCCCTAAGCTTTGAGTGTTCCAATTACAAATGCAAAACTATAGCTCAACTTCAGCGCTCCACCACCAAACCAAGTCCCACCTCTACAACTAACTCCTCAAGTAGCTGCTGGCACAGAGAGCTAAGTCCCATCGACTCCTTGGTACCCATCTCCTGCACAGCCACCTTTCGCAAGAGCCTGTAGGAGGCGACGACCCATATGACGGCGAACTAGAGCTTTCCCTGCCAGAGGCAGGCTTTAGAGACGTAAGGGCAAATGGGCCGATTGCTTACTTTACTGCAGTGGGCCATATACTTAACGCTGTTGATCAGGCCCTCGCTCCCCTCTTTGTATGAATATCTTTATTGGCCGTGTGCTCCAATTACACTTGAACACGCAATTCAAATCCAAAAAGATTTTTTTCGTATGTGTATGCAGTTCGGTGTTCTTCCTTCTTCTTATGTCTTTACGTCTGTTGAGGACTTTGTACTGGAGAGAGAATACTTTACATTCAAGCATGTTTTATGAATAAAATACAAACTTGGTTAGCCCACCAACATATACTGTTTTGCAGAATTTATTTGTTATTCCTGCCCACCTCAAGCCCACTGCATTGTGTTCAGGATTTACAATCTCAGCAGCAGTCAGCCTGCAGGGAATTTGGCCTCACCCACATTTCACTGCCCATAGTCCTCTTCATGTTCTAATCATGCAAATATGTTATAAGTAATTAAATATTGCTTCAGCAAAATTATGGTCTCGAGAGGATGCACTTGTAAATAAGCATTTCATTTCAACCACTTTAAATCTCAAAGTGGAGTTGAAAAGTGATCCCAGGTATTCCACAGAGCCAATATGAAAACAGGAGGCTCTGCATGGCTGCAGCCCTACAGAGGAGCTGCAGGATCAACAAGTATGTTTGATGGACAGATGTAGCCTTCCATACCACATACAACCTGAAGGTTTTAAATTATTTTAATGAGACTACCTAGGTGTGGAACTCACTAATATGAATTCATTCATAGTTTAGCTTTTAATTATTTTTACTAGCTTCTGCCTCTCTGTAAGGCATGATCAGTGGGGCACTAAGGGTCTTTTAGGGGGTGTTATTGAGCACTCTCTGAACTTATGAGGAGTTTTCATTGCTGTGATGGACAAGCGTCATGAAGCAAAAACTGAAGACCAAAAGGCATCACTAATTTACCACTGAAGGTGCATGAAATACTAACAATTCCTTAAAAATACATGTCAAGAGCATCAAGGTTGTGCATTGAAGCATTTAAAAGCAGGAAATGCCAATGGTTAGGTTGTGTGGTTAACTTCAATTTGCCTCCACCAGAGCATGAACATAACAATTCAGGCATTAGTGACAAGGTTAAGTGTAATTTCTCAGTAAACATCGTATGGTATCCTAATATTTAGCCCACATAAGATAGCCTCGTCTTTCTAACCTCCCTCTCTCTCTCTCTCTCCTTTTATCTCCTGTTTTAAACATTTCCCGCACTCCACAGAGAATAAATTCTATGTCTACTGAAACGGCTTTTTACCAGCTCTTGTTAGTGTTATAGCTCTTTGCACTTCTTATCTGGTGGCCAGAAGGTCCATGGTTTTCTTGCCTCTGATGCGAAGTTTGATTGCACATAGATCCCCGAAGGTTTACGGCCAGTTCTGACCAAAACAAAGCCTTCTGTAAATATTATCTTAAGGTTATACATTTGTCTTCCTGTTTGAAGAGAAGCTAGGATTGCTGGTGTCCTTGCAACAGAAGGACTTAAGCGACAGCTAATTTAACTGGCTTGCTGCCTTTCAGCTAAGGTCACCGTGTTACTTCCTGTATCCTGTTTTCTGGTCCATTTCAAGTGTCCTATCAATCGTTGACATGGAGTTTGTTGATGAACGTGCCCTATGAGGACCATAAACCAATTTGTGGTGCAAATAAGAAGGTTATGAAAGCAATGTCATACCCAGTGATTTTCCACTCTGTGTCTCGTATATGTATCTTAATTTTCAGATAGCTGCATCACAAAATGAAAAGAGCTAGTAGCCTTCTTGCTCTTTGTGTACCCCTCCCCCTTTCACTAAGGTTTCAGTGGACTAGTTCAATAAAAGGGAAAAGGAACACTTTTCACTAGAAAACAGTTATTTAGGTACAATAATTTGTACTTTATGTCATATTATAATGGTGAGTATAAATTTTCCTTTGAACCATGTTTTATTAACATTTTTTTTCCACAGAGTTACATCAAAAGGCTCTATAAATAAGTGATGTGCTCAGCCTGCCAGCTCTTACATGCATACCAATTACCTCTATTGGTTTCAGGACACGTAGTCAGTACTTTAAACAACCCAGATAATATTGCAAACTGAAATATTCAACATCTCCATCTTGGTATGCTGTCACCATGCAGAGAATGATTATAATTGGTAATCAGTTTCACTGCTGGTAAGTTGAGTGGCATGATGCATTTTATATCCATGCTTATGTCAAACTCAATTAACATTCTAACACAGTGTATTTCAAACACATAGACCTAATCTGAGAGAACAACACATTTATTTTTTTGATGTTCAAAATTCTCATATTCCATGAAGAGAAGAACTTGAAGCACAAATACATTTATTAATGCTGTAGCATTTTCTGTTTTAGCTTGCTAGAGAAAAAGGGGACGAAAATATATCTTCAGTCTCAAATTTCGGTTGTAAGTGGGGCATGCCAGTGGCATGAGAAACTGCAGAGAAATCAGAAATATAAAATGATCAAGGTTTTCCTTGAGATTACACACTGCTGCATCAAGGTATGACATGCATTATGATATTATGAACAGAAAAAGGGCTAAAATCTCTTTTTAAACAAACTCAACTGATCCATTGAGACCAATTTTTATTGATTGATTTAATAGTCACAAATATCCCAGTGCTTTGTCAAATTCCACATGAATGGGAAAATAAAATCATGAAGACAAAGCTAATATATTTAACTAGTTTAGGTCAAACTATGGTGTTGATGAGGGCAGATAAAAACTGCAACAGAGTGGAATTCATCAACACTGAAAAATCTTGCCCCCTTCCCCATTCCCCTTCGTGTGCTATGCAGTTTTCCTATCGTTCTTAACATCAGTTTGTAATAATGCAGCAGTCTTTATAGCACAAAATAGAAGAGCGAAAACAGAGAGAAGACCTTTAAAACAAAAAAAACCTGGCTGATAGGTGTTGTACTTCTTGTCTATAGTTAGCTTGTTCTAGTATCACGTAGCTGGTCGCTATGACTGATCTATCCGTCCTGATGGAGGTGACAGCATTTTTCTGGCATGTCTTCTGCACACGAGCACTCTACTACGCAGTAACTGCATGAATCTTGTCTTTTAATTGTCATTGTCATTTTTAAACACTGGAAACCATGTGAAAACATAACTGCTAAGATGTAGTTCTGTGGTTCAGAAAGGAAACGAAAGGATGATAACCTCTATCTTGATTCTTCTGAGACAGAAGTAGCCCTCACTTGGCAGCACATGAAGTCGACTGAAGTTGAAGTAAACGTAACCGTATTTTGCCTGAAGTATACTAATTTCTTGAATCAGCAAAATTGGCCTGGAAGTGTCAAAGGAGCAAAACTGTCTGACAGTTCTAGCATAATGAAACCTTTCCAAGGAGTATTTCTCCTTTTTTTTTTTTAAATACCTATATATGTCACAGCTAATTCACCACAAAATCATCAGGGTCCAAATCCTTTGACAAGTTGTGGAACAACCAGAAAGTTCCTCAGTAGTTTTCACTGGCAGACAGAGACCGAGTTATCCCAATTGATGCCTCTCATCTTAAAAACAAGAAAAAAAATGTCACGGAAGTAGCTGACCTCATCTGCAAGTTGTATGATAAGCACCATATGAATATGAGCTGGAATACTTCCTCCGAGCAGAGTCCTCAAAACCTGACTACTCATGTCCTTTGATCCTCCAAAATGGGGAAGCGCAATTAGTATTTCCTAATGAAACCTGACAAAGACTGCCCTGACCAGTTTCTGTGTCATGATGTCTGGCCCACTGCAAGTTTTTATGAACTGTTGACCTGAAATTTGAGAAAGAACGCTCTTCCTGAAAGTAACGGAGAGGTGTTTTATTACTCCATATCAGCAGGAAGTATGGAGCAGGATGTCAAAAGTTCATCTCTTTACATCTTGTAAGCAAAATCTTATCCTTACTTGCTGGTAAGATAGGCCTCTGGGCTTCCACTTACCCCTATACTGCAGAATTTGGGGAGAGTCCTTTATTTTCCTCTTCGTCACTCTCGCCCTTCCTCCCTAGCCCTATCTTCAAGGTAGTGGTCTCTTCTGTTTAGTTCTGCTAGTAATCATGGGCTGGTGCAAACCTTTTCTGAACATAGTATAGAATATAATTTCTGTGATGATGATATATGGGTGTCCATCTTGTGTTCCTGACCGTTAAACCTTAGATGTAGCCTAGGTGCTACCTGATGAATTCATCAAAATAATCCTGTGTTTATGGGAAGCTATTGTTAGAAGTTATTGATAAAAAGATATTTTATCTGTCTCTGGGTACCAGCTTTGTCTTTGATTTCAACATATTGATTTCTCCTGCACTATTTGCTACAATGATTCCTTTGAGAGTATCCGAGTTTGGTAACAGGCCAGAAAACAGGTATCTAAGTCAATGGCTATCCCTTGTGTTTCTTTACCTCAGTAGACAACTTCAACCTGAAATGAATGAGTTTTTGACATTCAAGTGGAACATTATAGTTTCAAAATCCACACTGTATGAATATTAACATTCAAGCATCCTTAAAAAAGAAGCTTTAATGCCGTTCCCTATGTTCGAAATGTATCTTACATGAGCAATCTGGCTGCAGACTATGGGAATAACGTTTGCGCTACCTCCTAACAAATAACTTTTCTCTGTCAACTTAGCTGCTCCTGAGAGGGACTAATAATCCCGATGTCACATCTGACCATTCTTATTTCTATGAAAAGCAAGGTGTTCAATAGGGTAAGAACATTTTTTGTAAGCAGCGCCGTTTACGCATACTGCACTTTTATTTGTCCCGTGACTTAACTTACACCAGCACCGCATGGTATTTTGACTGTGAGGCTGTTCGCTGCAACACACTCTTAGCAGGACTTCAGTAACCCCACTGCGTGACACCTGTTCAGCATTTCTGTATATTTGCTCAGTGGCTGAGGCTCCTGTGTTTCGAATATTGGCTGTCAAATAGTCACCGATTCAATTTAGTTCGACAGTTCTGAGCATCTTTTTTATAATTTGTCAACTTCTGAGAATGTCTAAACAGTTATTTATCTGTCTGGATACGGCCTCCCTCACAGTAGGAGCAAAATGCATGATGTGCATTTTTCTCCAGTAGGCTTTTATAATTGCAGTATACAAATAATTAGTATTCATGTGGCATGTTTACTTTAGTATGGGAAGCTGAATCTGATATACTATATGAGACTGTGAGCAATGTTCATGCTCATTAAGAGAAATGTTTGGAGAATAAATATGAGACCTTGGAATCTGACACAATGATTATTGCTATAATGTTAATTAGGAAAATAGTAAAATCATAACAATTTATATGGTGTCTGCTGCACTAATGCCTGGACAGTAATTATTCTTTGAAAGCCCTAGCATTGCATTTTAAGTTGCAAACGCATTTACTTTTAATGATCACTGGGAATGATAATAGGGAATGCCTTGCTATTCCCAGCACTCTCCTTCTTAAGCCCTTTTCCCCTCTCTTTGCATTTCCTTTCTAATATCAAAATGGGACTGTGCGTACCGAGTCCATATTCATTTCATAGTTCATACAATATGGTACAACATATAATGACCTAAGCTAACAAAAAGGATTACAAGACGTTTTAGAAATACAGTAATGATTATAAAATAATTATAGTGCCATAACATTCCTGGCATCGTATAGCTCGGTTCATGAATAGAATTTCCTTCATTTTTAAAAAACAACCTCTGAGAAATCTGTGGCCCCATCTATCAGGCTCATCTTTCATTTCCTTTTTGCTTTTTTCACTGTCTGGATTCATAGAAAATCTAGGAAATAATAGTTCACATTAAAACAATGGAAGAGAAGGCATCCTGGTACCATCTGTGTGTCTTTTATTCAGAAACGATTCATTATTCGTGTGACTCTTTCAAATTTCCAAATTTGCAAGAATTGACATATCGTTTGAGTACCATTGTATCTCCATTTCAAAAGGGTGATGCAGAACTGACCTCCTTTACAAGTAGACTGTGCCCAGAAGAACACTTAAGTTTCAGACATACCTCCACAGTAGCTTTTTCTGGTAAAATATTTGTAGAAAGCTAATTTCAATTTGGAAAGCTCTGTGAAAATGCATTTTTATGCATGTATTTCGGCATGTTTTCACACAAACATCCAACCAAAGAACAGAAATAATACCACACTATTTCTGTGATAAATCTTCATGAAAACATTCTCACATTTTCAGCAAACTGAGATCAAACACTCATAATAAGTGACTTGTGATTAATTCAGTAGGTAGGTGATTTCTGAAAATTTTTGTGACATTTAGCTGACAATATATTTGGCATGAAACACTTTCTTCATAGAAATTTCCTAAGTGGTGACAGGTACTCTTCCACAATAATTGTTACACCTTCTCTCACCTGCCCGCTCTCATTTCCGCGACTTTCTCCCTTGTACTTATTCTCCCTTATTTCATATCACTTTTCTTCTGTTCCGCTCCTGAATTACTATCACCTTGATCCTCCGTCGTGACCCAAAGCCGTCTTCACGCTTACTCCACCTTCACCCGTGTGGCACGCAGGCTCTGAACGCGTCCCCCCCTTCAACTGACTTCCCAACACCCACCCTTTAAATGACACCTACAAACAATCAGCCGGAAAAGCGAAGACAGACTGAGGGGCATGAATAGGCAGAGATGCATAGTTTGATTATTTGTTTTAAATTATCGTACAGCTCTGCAGAAAAATCTTTGTAAAGCACACCAAACTTTGCTTTGCAATTTCCTTGTGCTTTATTTAGTAGCTTACCTTCTTCGCTTCCATTAGACAATTTTTTCCCTTCTCATCTTTTTGGTGACGATAATATCACCAAAATGTCAGGTATTTCTACATCATCTTTGCGCCCGGGTCCTGCCTGTGGCCTCGGCGCTCGCAAGCTTAACAACAATAAGTACAAAAACAAAGCTCGAATCGGTAGCTGCCGTTAGCGGTTTTATTCACCTCGCGTAGCGAAGATGTAAGGAGGGCTGCCATTACGAACGACAGCGAGAGGGTATGGTGACAGCTCTGGTACACGTCCACGGAGGTCTTTGGAGAAACCACGTACAGCATGAATAATGGCAGACAGACAGCGGAGAGCCTTTGCGGGGGCTTAGTTGGAGTTTGGAAGCGAGGAAACGGGCAGGGTTGAGGCCGTTTCAGGGTTGGTGGCGGCCAGCCTGGCGGGCCCCTCACCCCCGGGACACACCGTGCGGGGGGCAGGGACACCCCGGAGGGGACGGCGGCCGCGGGCGACCCGCGCCGGCCCAGGGACGCCGAGGAACAGGGTGGTGGGAAAACCAGGAAGCAAAGCGTGGCAGGAAAACCAGCACAGGGCAAAGAGCGGCAGAAACCTCTCAGAGAAAGGACGGCCGTCTCCCGCGCCGCTCCGGCCGCAAGGAAGGGGCTGTGCGTGCAACCTGTGGTGAAGCTGCCGCTGGGGAGTGTTTGGGTAAATGCTTACGTCCTTTTTGTTTTTAACTCGATACCCGAATCAGTGACCAGCAGTTTGTGCTGGACGTCAGTAAATGAAGTGGAGACGGTTCGCACGACGGCGCCGCGGACCACGCGGAGCGGTGCTCGGCGGGAGGTACAGCCTCCCGAAACTCCCAAACCTCCTGCACCAAGCGGAGCCGCTGTGCCGGTGCCATAGTTGACACGCCACAGGAGTAAGCACCTGAGACAGAAACAGGCAAGGATTAAGCTTACTTTAGAAAACACTGGATCTGATATTTTAATGTTTCCTTCAGGCCAGCTATCCAGCTCCACGAAACATCAAACATCTTTTTTTTTTTTTTAGCCCCAGTGGAAATTTCAAAACAGAAAAAAAAAAACCCAGCTTAGTGACAGACAACGTGTCGTGAAGTGAAAGCATACAGGAGATGGTTCGGAGCCACAGAGTACGCCAAGTTCAACCTGCTCTAAAACCCGGATGTATTCATTTTGTCTTTTTAAAAAGAGCGAGTTATGCAGGGATAGTCATCAGCAAGCAGCATGACCTTGACCTAACAGCCTGCAAGGCTTGTTCTCTGGTATACTGCCGTGCGTGCAAACAGATAAATAACTGGGAGTGGAAACACGGGCTAGAAACAGCGCTGAAGTCCTGCTCCCAAAGAGCATGTAGGGCGTACAGCAGTCGTTATGGCCAGGCAGGGGCATCTCTGGCACTGCAAAGCCTCGCTGAACACGGGGAAGGCACCGATATCGCCCTACTAAGTAGTTAATGTCCTGTCACACACACCTGTGCTCACCACTGGCCGAGACTCCCAGATGTTCATATTGCCTCTGCTTGACGGTCATTCTGGGACCCTTGGCATGTGGAGAAGCAGGTTGTTAGAAGAGTAGGATTTCACACTGAAGACAGATCCAGGAACATCCTTAGGACAAGAGAGCAAAGGGATGCTTTGGAAGTGCAGTGGCTGTTATGGAAGTGTGGGACTGTACCCCAACCGTAAAGGTAAATTCTTTCACTGCTCTTACATAGTTCTCTTTAGCCCTTCTTCCTCTCTCTTCACAAATGCAGTGCATTTTCCAAACACAAATTTTAGTGCTGTTGTGAGGTGAAGACTGTTTACCCTGTCCACAGCTAAGAAGAGAGCCTGGAACTGCTTGAAGGCTCCACCAGCTGGACTCCCGCTTAATAAACTTCGGTCCAACCTGCAACCTACCTATCCTCGTCACAAGCCGACACTGTCATTCCTACCAACTGGGAACGTATCTTTAGGATTCAGGGAAATTAAATGAAATTACACAGTGCCCTTTTAAGAGTTCTGAAATCCTACCTGCTTTGTGCTGAAGTACACCTAAACAACGGGATACTTCTCGACCCTGCTCTTTGAAGCTAGTAAGCCTGTAGCCTATTTATAGTTGAAAAGTTTTTTTGAACATAGTGGAAATACTGTAGCGTTTAAACTTATTCTATGGTACAGTTAAAACCTGTAGTTGGGTAATTTTTAATTTGCAAATACTGAGGGAGAAATATCTCACTGTTGACTCAGCTGAGGGAAGATTCCTCTCAGAGGATTTCAAAGGAGAGTATTTTTCAAAAGGACAAAGGAAGGAGCTTCCTAGCACTGGCACTACACGTAAGCATTAAAGCTCATTCCTAAGAGTCTGTAAGAAGAGCTCAGCACCTGCCTCCTTCGGTGTTCTGGGATATTCCACTGCAGTTTCTCAGCTCTGCCTCCCTTAAAAGAGTTAAATCCCCCTCTTAACTCTGAAAAATACCCATTGACTCATATGTTATTCCAGCGGACCACAGACTTGTCAGATTGACTGGTTCTTATCCCCCAAAGGAAAAGCACAGTTGCAATTCCTCTCACCGTACATAATTTGGGTATAATAAATGCAGAGGAAGCAGTTCATTGTGGATGCAAGACACAGGCAACTGCTAGCTTTCCTGTCCTTGTCTCCCTGCAGACAAAAGACCTCAGCACAGAGTACACAATGTCATCCAGAACCTGTCCACATTAACCAATTGGTGGAACGAGCCGATAGCTTCCCCGAAACCTCTTCCACATAATTTGAGACCTGTTTTGGCAATACTGTAGCTCCCAGAAGATTTTAAACCAAAGAGAAATAAGCCTATTGCTTGGGTCAAAAACCAAGTGACATTTAGCACAAACTAGATGAATGAGGCCTGGGTTAATACGAAACATCAATTCCTCACCCCAGCTGAGCACACAAAGGTAATTTGTAAAACCACAGTGTTTATTAAACCAATTACAAACAGGTGCACTTGAAAACAATATGGCTGCCAAGCTCTATAGGCTTAAAAAGGTTGAGGCTTCCTTGCTTTTTCTTTCCCCCCTTTCTTTTTGTTTTTTTTTTCTTTCTTCTCTTCCCCCCCCTCTTTTGGGGGAGGTCTCTTACTGTGAGGCAGCTGTTAAAGATGGATGGTGCTGTGTCTCCTGGGTCATATCATTATATTAGAAGTTCTGAGCGAGCAGCTTTGCCATCAAAGGACTAAGGTAACTTCTTGATAATTGATGTTCAGTTTCTGTGTCCAATAAGTATACCATAAGTACTAGATTTTGGCAGTCTTTTGCCTATTTTCTGCTCAGGTGAGTGCCTAAGAGGCTCAATTGTGTGTCTGTTGTAATGCGAGTTTAATTTTACTCTGACAGCAAATAAGAATTATCATGTACATTGTTGAAACTGCCCAGATAGATGTAATATTGATTTGAGCTAGATTATTCATGTACACAAAGCTACTGAAGTAAGCAAAGACTTGAAGGCTTAAGCTTCATTTTAGATAAAGTGCTCTTAATGTTGTTAAGCATGCTCCTTCTCAGCTTATTCTCATATCGACTGAGCAGCTGGCTCAACCTGTCATTGAATGGAAAAGAATTGGTTCAAATTTGAGTGCAAGTGATAGAAGAAGCTATGTTGCTAAACTATATCTATTTCTCCTGAAAAATTAGGAAGGAATAACAGCAGCCTTTGTATTCTAGGTTTTTGGTTTTGTTTTGTTTTTTTGGCGTATCCAGTCCTGGACTCAATAGTAACATCTGTTTTTTTCCTCTTCTTTGTATTATCTTGCAGTGTATGATGGAAGTTGTTTCCAGAGTGCTATGTTTCACAGTAAATGCTCTTTCCTTTTGTTGTCTAGTAGAAATTCTGAATATATTTTTAAATATTTCTATTTGCATGTGACTCAGTAATGGAGAGGAAACTCTTTAAGTAATAAATGTTTCTTCTGTCCATATGCAAGGGATGTAACATGAAGATGTAGAAGTAAAAAACATGAGGATGTTTAGATAGACATGTATCTGTTAGCCTTAAAAAAAAAAAAAAAAAAATTACTTCCTCTGTCCATTGCTTCTTCAGGATGAAGTAATCCAGTCAGCTCAGTCTTCTTTCATGAGCCATATTTTCTAGGCTTCTCTTAGTTTTTCAGCCTCTCTCGTGTTGGTCCATGCCTCTTCTGGAATGAAGTAAAGGGAGCTCAAGACAGTAGCAGAGCTGAGCAGAAGTGTTAATTCACTTGTCTGTTTTACAGTTCATGCTTCCTGATATTTTAAGTGTTTTCATTGCAGTAGCAGAATGCTGATGATTCATGTTCTACTTGTGATTAAACGTAACTCTTGGACCCTTTTTTGCAGAAGTGCCACTGAGCAGTTGTTCCCCATCCCACGTTTGAATGGCTGATTAGTCCTACCTAAGAGCAAGCACACTGTTTTGTACTTGTTGTGTGTGCACGTGGGAGGTCCTGTTTGCTTATTTATCCAGTGTTTTGTGATTGTTTTGCTTTCTGAGGTTGCCCTTCAGCACTTGCGACTCCTTTTAGCCTGGTGTCATCTTCCATTATATTAATTGTACTCTACTCTGTTATCTAGGGCATTAGTGATCAAAATAGTGTGTGACCAAGAGCAGGGCTTTTGTGGAATCCCCGCTTGTCCCCCCCACCCAACCTTCTCTTCTTGTAGTAAGCTATTCATAACTGCTCAGAGCAGTCATGCAAGTGTAGGACACTTTTATCAAGCCCCTCCTTTCCTACCTGATTTATTAGAATGAAGTGGTGAGATGACATCAGAAAGTCTCTCTAAGCTTTGCAGAACTGAAGTCCTAACGCTTCAGTAGCCCAAGTGATTTGAGTCAGTTAGAGAGTTGCACTATTACTGTTCAGAAAGAGTACCTCCTACTTTGGGATCCTCCCTGGCAAATAATTGTGCTTCCCTGGCTTCTGTTATTCACAAACACTGGTCTGATTACAAGTTGGGTGCTTAAAACGATGCTGCACAGGGAGGAAAGTTCATAAAAACTGAAGAAGTATTCTTGTGCTTAAAAGACGCTTTTAAAAACGCCCTGACAAAGCCCAGTTACTCTCAAGAATATTTCCTAAAACTTAGTGGTTTTAGGAAACTTATTATGTATGGTAGATCTGTGCATATCTACCTGAAAATTTTGCTTTAAAACTGTATTTAAGAACAGTGTTCTTTTATTAAGAAATAAGCCTTTCCCCAGTAATGGAGTAATGATATGGTTCTGTTCATTGCCTTCACTAACGTTTAGCAAGTGGAATAGCAGAATCTCATTTCAGAGAATAGCTCCATAATTTCATGCACCTTCCATAAAAACAAGCAAATTGACACCCTGCCAGGAGTAGCCAGAGGAGATCTTAGAAGAGAGTTCATAATGATACTGTTGCCATATTGCATGTCTGTAAATAATTCATTAAGTCAACCACCCTTTTGTTTTAAGCAAACATGAGCAGATGCCTTTCTAAATTGGATGCAGACAACAGTTTTCAGCAAAATGTTGTTGTAATATGACACTTAAGAGTAACATTTTTCTCTTATTGATTTTTGAAGTATTATTGACTCTGATAATTCACAGTGATTACTTCTGCTACACATAAAGTCTCTCTTAGTTTTTCCTCTACATCTTCCAGAGTTTTGTTGTGTGATAGATTTCAGTTAACTGTAGCATGACAGAAGATAACTAAATAAATGTGCAAGCAATTAAGAGAACTAAGAAGATTCATATGAGCCCCAAACGTTAATCATATAATACAATACAAGATCTGCTGTTTTAGGTCTTTCTGGGCCTTACTTCTGCTTTGTATTTAGAAAGTCAATGCACAGAACTAAGCAAGTAATTAAAAGACAAGAACCAAGCGAAAGGTTAAGGGTAGTGTTTACACAGCTGATGACTCCTCAGTACTCAGCTTGTAAAGTCAGGTCACACCTTTCAAAATAACATAATTATAATGTGTGGAGGTGTGTAAAATACACTGTTATCTGTAACCCTGTTGTATTCCCTTCACTTCTGCAGCAGTGTGGAAAAGAGTTGCATAGGATTAAGAGGTGATATTTTACTATTTGCTGTTTCTACTTTGGATTTTACAAATCTCTTTTCACGTCAATGTTTTTCTGCGTACAAGTTCACCCAGCATGGGCTTTCTTTACAAATACTGATTTCATTCTATGCTGGTTGCCATCTTTTGTGAAAACATTAAAATATGAAATATAGATATTGGGTATATCAAATCATCAATTTCTGCAGGTTCTGAGGAGCACAGTAAAATACCAAATGTCTGCAATGTTTTCACAAATGTTTTCATTTAGTAATCTTGCTGTGCCTCGATCCCTAAATCCTTACTGTGAAAAACCTGTAGCAATTTGTGCACCATTTCAGTCAATGACTACAGGAAACGTTGAGTTTTTACTAAAACAGCTGTACAATGAAAGTTTCTTGTCCTTTGGAAAGCCCTTCAAGGTCATCCCCTGGTAGATGTTCTGTTTATTTTTAGTTAGTAAATAAAATGGAATGTATAAACCTGTTTTATTGGTTCAGCAATTGCTTCAACAGGGCTACAGTGGTATATTGCCAATTTTGTAAGACTTTCAGTTATAAACTTCAAATCCTTTTTCATATGAAAATTACATAACTTTTGGATACAATGAAGTGATTAAAAATGAGTCTTTTTAGATTATGGTTAGATAGTATGTATTTAAGTCACCATTGCATTATTCTGGTTTAGTTTGAAGCGGTTGGAGTAAACTAGATGTGAATTAGAGCCACGTTATTTCTATGTCTTGTATACATCATCGTGTGTTTGGGTTCTGTTCTTTTCTTCCTTTTCTAGAATAAATGTTAAATGCTATTTTTCTCCCTTGGGGGATAGAGAGGGAAGAAAACCTCTAAAAATGGTGAGCCACTCTAAAAAGTGGGTGACTATCCCAAGCATCATAGAGAGTGTAAATTGTAATTGGGAAATTCTTAAGATCTAATGTCAGAAGGAATCATTGTACTCTTCTAATCTCTGTGGGTCTTGGCACATGATCTAGTTATCTTTGCATTAAGGTGACTGTGCTTATTTTGGACTTAACTCAAAAAACATCACTTATATGCTTTTAGTTGTTCATTATTTGTATATTTAACATGGCAAAATGTGGTATTCATTAAGTACATTTGGGTCTAATTCAGGCCTCTAATCATGACCCCTGTGTGGACCTTATGCTTGAAATTAATTTCTTATCATTGTCAACATGGTTACTCATGTATAACTTCATAGTTAGGTATTGGCTGATTAAGGGCCTTCCTGAAAGTAAGGGATGAATCAGGTTGCCAGACCTGAGGACTAGAGGGACTTGATCAACTGATTATAGTTTTTGTAAATTTAAAAAAAAGAATTAAAAAAACCCTTGTAACATCCCTCTTCTAACTTTAGGTATAATAGACGATTTAATTATTCTAGCATAGCCTGAAATTGTGCAACTTATGTGAGTTCTGTGATATGCTAATTTTCTTAAATGCACTCATATCTGCTTCAGAAACATTTAGAGTATTAATAACTTCAGGCTACTTTAAGTCACAGTCAGTCTTCATGGAAACAGCCTAAGGATTATACAGGGTTTTTTCTTCCCCTGTGGTTCCTACCTTATATTTTAAATAACAAGCTGTTTGAATAAAATTGTATTGTACGTTCACACTTTGAGAATGTTTACAAGGTTGTGACTTCTCTCTCCCTCTTTTTCTCCCCTTCCCTCTTTGCTTGAACATTGCACGAGGAAGAAAGACTATTTACCCTGCATCAGCCAGAACTGAACAAATGGCTTTAGGTTAAACTGATTCAATTGGGAATTGTTCAGTTTCAACTAGATTTCACTTACAGTGAGCTCAGTAGCCAGTCCTAAGAGGTCGTCTGAGAATGCTCTGCATTTAAACAAGCAAATACACAACAAGCATATATGGTGTCCTTAAGCAGATGAACTATTTCTTTGAACGAAAACTGAGTAGTCCCATATCCCAAGTGACGAACAGCGTATGGGTTATAAGAACGGGTCTTTAACCTTGCAAGTGTTAGAAGTCTAGATGAAATACTGACTTCAGGACAGTCTCTAGGGAGTGTGGTTTGACTTCAATGCGATCAGCATGTTGCCACTGATGTTTAAAATGACTCTAAAAATGTAAGGGCCTTTGAATGTGCATTCTTTTTCTTATGGCTATTAACTAAACCAACTGTTCTCATCAATTTCTTCCTTTTCAAATGACATTAGAAAATTTCTCAGCAAAAATAGTCTCACGTTTAAAAAATACGCGGCAGCCTTGTTTTCTGTGTTTTCCTTAGCAATATCGTAAGAGTGTGTAAAATTAAGCAAAGCGTAGCTGTGAGATGACTTGCAATCCCTTTCCATGAAAACAAGAGACTGATTTTTTTTTGCACTTTTCTGTTAAATATTTGCTACTTTTCTATATAAAAATCTAAATGTTCTTGTCTTCAGAAGTCTGATGTACCCAAAATATTGACTGCTGTGAGAAAGTTCAAAGTTATAAAACCTGTGCTGTTTTAAAAGCATACCATGGAAAAGACAAGGCACCAGGAATCACACACAGAGTGGCTGAGGTTGGAAGGGAGCTCTGGAGAGTATCTAGTCTAGTCCAATCCCCATGCTCAAACAGGGTCACCTAGAGCGCGTTGCTCAGGACCATTGCAAAGTTTGCATCAGTTCTAAATAGGGCAGTTACTTCATTGTGAGAAGTAACATTTTGAGAACTCTTGGTCATTGCAAGTCATCTTTACCATGTAATCTACAGTTCTATCACAGAGTCACTTTTGAGTAACCAGAACGCTGGGTATGTAACTGGGATCCTCTAAATCTCCTCTTACAAATAGCTTAAAAACATAGCAAAACTACTCCAGTTCCTTAGTAAAGGATTACTTCTCCTAACATAATCATCAATAGGAAATTGGCACCTGTCCATGAGAAAGTGCTCCATGCATGTAATCAGTGTAGCAGTCATACTACTATCAAATAACTTGTTGACTGGCTCTAGGAGGTAGTGTGAGGAAGGCAGGGGAAAAAAACCTTACTTTCTTGTCCAGTCTCACAAGGAGAAAAACCTTTCTCGTGCTTCAGAGTAAGAATCTGCTGACATGGTAAAATTGCAAAACCCAGCCTTGTTTTGGTTAGGGAGTGTCTTCTGAGATTTTTTTGGCTATATGGGATGAAATAGATTTATGCTGTGCTAGAACTTCTTAAATACTGGAATCCAAACTACATCAGATAGGTTCTGCTTGATCTTGCTCATATCCAAGACTCAGACTATTTCCTCAATTCTTTATGGGTATTCTATTTCTCTTTTCTTTTTCTTTTTTTTCCTTGATCTTTTGGGAGCACATGCATAATGCCACTTTAGTTTCCAAGTATTAAGATCATGTTCAGTAGCTGGTTCAGCAATGCAACTTGCAACTACTTCTGTGCCTACTGACTACCTTCTCCAGATCCTTGTTGGAAGAAAGATTGTCCTTGTTGAAATTATCCGTCAGACTTCAGTGAAAACTGAAGAGTTTGTTTTCAACCTTGCATCCGAGCAAACAAGTCGAGTCATCCCACACTGCCCTTTTACCTCTTCGTAGACTGCAGAAAGACAAGCCTCAGAGTCAAGAATTGTCCTTCCCCTCTGCTAAAATATCAGCGAAAGGCTTTATTTGGCTTTTCTCCCAAAGGTGGATATTGCTCTGAAACCCTGCAGGTTTTGTAACTTCAGACATCTGGTTACCAGGTTGTCCAGCAGTGTCCATGGGACGTGGTGCCAATTTATCCAAAGCATGGTTTTTCTCAACATGACCTGTTCTAACACTTCATTATTACAAAACTGTTATTTAGTTTCCTGAAGGCTATTACCATCTCTGTGTTTCATAGCTTATGGAAATGGAAGGACAGCTGTCTTTGGAGCTTTGTATAACAGTAAGACCATATTTTTGCGGAATTTGGATCTGGGCTTGTAGCATTTTGGATTTAACTTCAGAGTGTGCACCAAATTCAGTCACTGTACTAGCTGTTAGTATTTTTGACATTGCTTTTGTAAGTCTCTTATTGTGGGATGAAAACATAACACTTCTGTGTAAAATCCTACCGCTCTAAAAGCACCTTTCCCCGTTAGGGGTGAATATCAGACATTTTGGACAGTAATAATGCTGCAGTTGGTTTAAGTGCATACAATGACTTTGCACTTACGTGGACTGAGTATAGAGTTTTGCCCTAAAATAGCTGACTTCTGCAGTGGTCAGGGACCTGTCCAGTTCTGATGACTATTTTAGGTCAGCGAACAAATCACTTGAAAGCACAAGTGAAAAGGAACTTTACACCAATAATAGTGTTCGTTCTCCGGGTGCTTTGAGACACCCATCTGTCCAATCACTTTGCAGATTTGGTCATTCTTTCCTCTGTCTCTTGGAGGTAGCAGTTCTAAGTGGTTTTTTTTACTGGCTTCCCTTATTTGATGAAGGAAGAGTGTGATGTTTATATTTGCAGTTTCTGCACAACAATACAGTATTACGGCTTGCTTTCCAAAAGAAGAGAAACCTTGCCAAGCGTAAGAAGGGAAGGATGAACGCTACATGAGTTGGCAATTTCTTTCCCTATTAACTGGCATTGTGGTATGCGTTATGATATTGAAACAGCTGGGGTGAGAATGGAGGATCTTCTTAACCTATGTTTGATTTTAATTTCCCAAATCTTCAAGTGAATGTGTGGAAAAGTGTTGGGTTTTTTTCCCTCTGGCAACTACTCTACAGTATGTAAGCTGTTCTAAAGTAGTATCAGCTTTTTGCAAACACCTTGGAGACTGTATCCAGCACAGAAGGTGCCAGAATGCCTCTGCTGGTTTTTCTGTTGTCATCTCTCACAGAACTAAATGTTTGAGTATTGGTCCTGAATACTTTCTCCTTCTAGGCTTTAGAGAGGAGGGTTATTTTGCTGCTGCCACCTTTATTTAGCATGAGGAACTCTGCACAGCTGACTCATTCATATGCTGACTTAGCAAATCTGATTCTTTAGCACAGTATAAGTGTCTTGTATGGCACTGATAACATATAGCTTAGTTCTCAAGCTGATACAGCTTTCTCGGCACAAGTATGATCGCGCAGAGCCATGGGGACTTTGCTGTGTTTCTTGCCGGAGCAAGAAAAAGGAATAGAGGTGGAGGAAAGTTGCCATGTGTGGGTCACCTATGGCTTGCCAATGCTTTGTCCTTGGGGACAAGTCAAGGCAGTCCTTGGGCATCTACTGATCCTATATATAAGTTCAGTTTTTCCCTGATCTGGTATGGGGTAGTGGTGTGACTAGCTTTTTGAATGGCTTTAAATAAGCACTACTGTACTGCCCTTCATGCAAATTGATTTCATGGCAGGATTTGGCTCTCTGGCATTGCCTTTAGTGTACCACATAGCTTCAAAGTTTGTTTCTTGATTAACAATGTATACTGAATTTCCTATTCTTTATATTGCAAAACATCTTTTATCCAAAGTATCATTTTGCCGAGATGTTTGTCTTGTCCTGTGTTTTGGTGGTTTGAACTCCTTTCATCCGTGTCATTTGATCTAAATTTTCTTTTCTTGTAACACTTCTTGTGTAAGCCCTGGAGATCAGGGTTTCTTTGCAGTTGCTGCAAATAAACTTTACAGCATGGTCGTGGATGTCGTGCTTTGTGTACTTTGTGTATTTGCTGCCTTCAAAGCAGAAAATGGGCAACAGCTAACGCAGACACTGGATGCAGAGTCTCATTTGATTCTCTTAAGGAAGTGAGCTGTGTAAGGAACAGGTCAGACTGACATAACGGAGTATTGAATGCTGTAACCCTTTAGACTCAAGCTTTGTCAGTAAAATTTTTGAGTTTGTATAACCAGCCTGAAGTACTATGTAATCATGTGTAGGGTACTGAAATGTTTTCATTTGTTTTGTTTCTTGGATTTGCTGCATTTTATTTTTCCTCTACTCAGGCTTGCACGTGCCTGTTTAACCTGAGAAAACAGACCTTGCAGTTCTTGCAGAAGACTTAACTTCTAGTATTTTGTTTACTTGTTGGCAGTTTGAGAAACAATGAGAAAGAAAATTGAGTATTGGGAGGAGGGTTGCTCCACTTCAGATATCACTGGGGTAAAAGTGACTCTCTCCTGGGAGAAGAGCGAACTGGGCATTGAGTGGGGGTGATATGTTAGAAGGAGGAAAACATAATTCACCCGTGATGTAACGAGAGAGTGAAAGGCAGTGAAAGGCTACCTTTGTCCATTGAGCGTTTCTAGGGTGCTTACAATATTCTCTGTTCTTCCTGATAAGTCTTTTAGTCACTCCTGTTGTTGCCTTATGGCAGTGGCTCTTTTCTCTTTATGGCCTTTTGAGCATAGATTTTTCACCACCTTAAATAACTTGAAGCTAAAGAAGAAACAATACCAAAATATATAACATGCCCAAGTGTACCTTGGGAGTGGATGTCTTATGGACACAGAACTGTCATTGCACTTCTATAAGTACATTTTTATTGTCTCATTTATCATGCATGTGTGGTGTCCTGGCAGTACAATTGGTCTCAGTGGGGTAAACTTCTATTTTGAGTTAAAACTAGCCTGTATATCCTTTTCCCCCACGTATTAGGTTTTTCTTCCAGTCTTTGAGGCTTCAGATCTGCATCTCTTGAAGTAATCTAAGATGCATTTTTACAACCTACATGATGTGTTGCTGAAACTTGAGTATAGTAATAGAAGCTTTGGCTATCTATAGCCTGGAAATAAATTCAAGGGCATTTTGACAGTGGTTAGAAACAATTAGAAATGGTAAGTTGGTGGTGTTGATCTGAAAATTTACAGGAGAATATTTAAAAAAGCCTGTGTGCAATGGAGGTGGATGTAACCATGCAGCAGTTTTATGTGAAGCGATGACAAATAAAAGTGGAAATGAATGGGATAACTGTGTGAGTAAATGGCTGTGTAAGTGCTTGGCTGAGGTAAGAAGGCATGGCAGCAAGCAAGGCTGGACTGGCATGCACCAATTTAGATCCAGGAGAAAACCTTCACAACTTTTTAATTATGATAATGATTAATTACCACTTTTCTTAAGCCATCTTCAGGGTTGTTCATAATGTTATACCCCCTATGGAATAGGGATCTCCTTTGCAAAGCTGCAAGTATCGTATCTGTACTCCTGTAGGATTTTTGATCTCGCAAAGCGTCTTGACTCTTTCCTTTCTCTATAATGGTTTTCATGATCTTCATTTTTCTAACTACTTCCAATGTTCAACTGTCAAAATAGGAGGGTGTGTGGGAGGGGCATTAAGAATGGTATAAGCCTGGCAGTGCCTCACAAATGTCCACATAGCAGGAAATGGAGAACACAGTTTGAAACGGGTTCAAAACAAGATTTTAGCTAAATGAGAGTTGACCAAAGACTGCAGAAGACAAAGAGGATTATCACCAGAGAAAGTACTCCGCGAACATTTGAATACAGAGGAAGTCAGGGGGGAAAAAAAACTGGAACTGGACATCTTTATCTGGAAGCAAGAGAAGAATCCTAGGTGAAAACTTCTGTATGTTGGAAAAACTTTGGGAATTATCAGTCAACACTTAACATTTCAGTGACTTTTTATTTAAGACTGCTCCTATTTAAATGAGTTGTGTTGCTATACCTCTTAACTAAACTGCTAAAATATGTACTGAAAGCTGTTGAATCTCACCTTTCTTACAACAATAGCTGCGTGATTCTTCCTAAATAAAACGACCAGCAGTCTAGCATGGACAGAAATGCAATTAAAATTGCCAACTTTTATCTCTCACAGTCAAAACAATCTGCCTGTTACGCATCCCTTTTGTATAGAGTTATATCTCTGCAACGTGAATGGTGGTGCTTAAGGACACAGCCTATCAATCACAGCAGAAATACAAGACTTTTAAATGGAAAATTAATTTGAGACTGGACCAGGATGTTATCTCCAACACTAGTCCCTACAAAGAGGAGATCAAGCTATAATAGAAGCCGTCAACCCCACATGAACCACTTAATCATGTTTATATATAACTTGCATATTAAAAAGCAATATCCAATGTCAATGGCTCAGATATAAAAATATCTTAATAGCCAGTAACTGACTAATGAATACTATAGTAATAACAGTTTAATTTGAAGAATTCTGACAGCTGGTTGCCTTGATGAGAGCTGTTACCAGGGAGCCCTAGTCCCATGCTGGGAACATCCACAGCATGCTGATTTATAGCAGCAGTGCAGAACTGTTTAATGTCAGCACCTCTCAGCTAAAGTAATAATAAACAGGAATGTTATGGTTTATTTTTCTGTATGAATTGTTCAGGCTCTGTATGGTAAGCACCAACTCAATAGGGGATAATAGCTGCCATTCCCCAGGGAGTTGTAACTGAGGTTTAAGCATTTTTCTTGGCAAGGTTAGTGTATCAAAATGAATCCAGAAGAAGTTGTTTTTTCTAGTCTCTCTTTTTTTGCTTGATCTTTCATCTCATTCTGGAAAGCAAATATAATTCTTGTGGTTATGAAAGCTGCTTTTAGGTTTCTACTCCACTTTTTTGTAGTAGTTTAACTGCCCTTACTTCGTATTTCTAGTATTTGATGTGAATATACTACAAACATCATGGTATGACTTTTTTCCTTCCCCTCATGGTATGAAAGTGTTAAGTCATGTTTCTAACCTCAAAGGTTTTAAAGCAGGCTGCTATTACAAATAAACTGAAAATTTCATATGAAGCGATATTATACATTGAAGGGTTTAAAGCAATTTTTTCATTGCGCTAGCTTATAAGGCTGTCGCTTTACACATCTGTAATCCCAAGCAAAAGCAATCCCTGAAGGGCAATTCCTTGGAATCCATTTTAGTTCAGCCTGCCATCTTGAATATGTTAGACTAGTTAAGATTTACTGCAAGATCTACTGCAAGCTAGATGGAAGGAGAAGGGTCTTTTCTCGGAGACCTTCTGTGTTTTGACTTTTAAGCATACGCTGCATTTGGTAAATTGTAGCCAGGCAGGTAAAATTTTTGCATTTTTATTCCTTTCGCACTATGACTTTGTATTGTTTAGAAATGTAGACAGTAGATTAGTAACTGGTGAACAGGCAGATGGATATGAAATGTTTTCATCCCCTGTGGAAACTGGTATATCTCTTGGGTACTGCACTGGAATTCTGCCAGGGTCCATTAAGGTTCAGTCCTCGGGGGCTTGAGTAAGAGACCGAGGCTTTTTTAACAAATCAAAGGAAAATCTGATTGCATAGTTCTTTTGTTTTAGTACTGGTTTGCCCTCGTTATGAGACACTTCACCTGTGTGACAATTGTTAGAGTACACGTTGATGGATAGCTGAGCGTTCTCCTGTTATATTTTTAGCTGCTCTTCAATATGCTTGCCCCTGTATTATATCTGCCCTCACACTGAAGCCACTTGGAAAAGACATGTGGAGTAAGCAAAAATAGACCCTTCCTTCCCCACTCTTAGAATAAGGAGAAAAAGCTGCCTTAGAGGGGAGAGAAGGGGAAAGAGGTGGAAAGAAGAATGCAAAAGTACTGCATAGTTTGCTAGAATAATAGTGTGTCTCATGGTTTGTCAAATATGGTATATTGATGAAATAAGTATCACCTTGGAACAAAACTTTTCCTCTTTTTAAAGGTGGAAGTTACCTGGATGTAACATGAATGCAGATATGACCCGACTAAGGAAAGCAGATTATTCCTAGAAAATCAATAAGGATATGCCTTAGATTAGGGATACGCTTAAATAACTTCTCAGAACAGAATACCATTCTGTAGGGAGCGGATGCTGTTTGAAATATTTTGGAAAGACATAACAGAATGCATTTCACATATACTTCCATCAGCCATTCTCTGCTATGTTGGGGATGAGACTGGCCAATTAGACTTCAAGGAGGCAGGACTGGAACTTGACATGAAGCATACCCTTATTTGGAGATTTAATCTTTCTCTTGAAATAGGTTTTTCTTAATTTTCTTAAATGTGTTTTCAACTTTGAATGCTGAGACCTTGGATGAGACTTTCTTAAGCAGCTGAGGGGACTGTGCTACACATTTCTTCTGCTTTTCATATCCTTGGCCCTGGAGCAGTGACCTGGATGGTCCACCCTGAAGCAACAAAACTGAGAAATGCTGGGTTCGTAGTCTGAGGCAATCTGCTGGCAAATCTGACCATGGGAACCTCTTGCAGCCACTCAGTGTAATCGACCTTCTTGTCAATTTGTTGCTGGTACCAGCAGTGGAACTGATGAGATCAGCATTTTGACTTAGCAGCTGTAGGGTTCAGAGTTTCGGGTTCATGGGAAATTTAAAAAATATTTGGTTTGGATCCAAATCAGGCAAGAAATCAAATGAAAGAAAAAAATCCCATGAATCAAATCTTTTTTTTTTGGGGGGGGGGGGGGGGGGGGGAAGGGGGAGAGGATACTCTTTGCTGAATTTCCAGGAGGAAATTCCCAGGCTCTGCATATTTACTGCATGTAAGAGCTGTTTGAAAATTGGTGCTATAGTTTAATGTGTGACTTTTCATCTGTGATGTGTTACTTCGCTTTGGATTTGTAATCTACTGTTTTCTTTGGAGCTTTTTTTGCTTTTTGACTTTTAAATTAAAAAGGATAAGCAGTAAAGCCTCTAAATCTTCTTAAACATCAGCCTTTAATATAACCCTTCTGTGCATAAATGATTGCTCATCTAATATGGACTATTAGCTCAATTATGTAACAGATCACTTCTAGCTGCATCTTAAGGTTGTCTCGTGTTAGTGCCTACTATCTGCTTATATGCTTTGTTAGGCATTTGTTAATTTTATCTGACTTACAAGTGTAATCTTAAGCGCAAACTTTGAAAGTCACAGCTTGATTTCCAGACTATGAAAGCCTCATGGCTAGGTGATACTTTTACAATGTCAGTAAGCTTGACCAATTACTGGATCATAAAATTGACTAGTTCGCTTTATATTGCAATCCTATTGGCTGAACTGATGTAAAAGTTGTCCTGCGCTCTTCTAACATTTGGAAGATGTCCTATTCACAGCTCTGGTATTTTGAAATCATAAAATATAACTCTCTGAAGATAACACGCCCATTAATACAACATGACCTTTTATCTCTAGCCGGTAACTAACAAAAAAAAATAGCTGTAATCAGATGGCTGTGCTGAAAATATGAGAAGCAATTCAAATAAATTTCAAGCATTTTTCTTCAATAGCTGCGCAATATGAAGCTAATGGTTGATTTGATATTTCTGAAATCAGTATCTCTGCAGCCAACAAAAGCAGTTTGAAAAAGTCTTGAAATCGAGGTAATAGGGTAAAAAACAAAAACCTTAATCCTTGCTTGTTAATTGCATTTTTGGCACCATCTTTATGTTAATCTTTGTTTCAGAGCTTCTGATGGTCAACTGCAGAGGCCTAGTAGGACTTCTTCCCCTTAAGATGTAAATTGATTTTTTGCAGACTTTTTCACTTTTCTCTGAAAGATATGAGATCCTCTGCTGGTGGAGGTGGAGTGTTAGACAGAAATTTCCATGACTTTGAGGGGGGGGGGGAGGGAACCCTGTCTTCCTTATATGCTCAGAGTTGGAAAAATGACCAGATTCCAATCTGGAAAGGAATTTTCCTTAGCTGAGGTTGCTAGGGGCTCCTGGGGATCTCTGGGTTGTGGAACATCCTCCTGTTCCTAGAGGAGTGGCGTGGCTGTTACAGGGACTTCAGACTGTGGTGAGGTCCTTAGGCTCTCCTTCTCCTTTCCTGTAGCGCTTTGTAATTTGGATGTTATGCCAGTAGTTGAAAAGAGCTATTGAACTGTTGCTAAATGGTTTGGGGTATGTTTATTCCACCCACCTTGCATATGGTCTGCTTGAAGTTAGCAGGGAAGGAAAGAATTTAATTCAGTGATTCAGATGATGGCTATCTGCCTTCTGAGTTCCTAAATATCTACAGGATCATTTATTTCCCTTGGTTATGCATACTTTCTCCTTGCTGTTGCACTAAGAGCACCAAAGGTTTTGTCAGCTCTTTCTTCTTCAAAGCTTCTGTAATAGTAGACCTTTCCAAATATAATTGATTTAATAGCAGAATACTGGGGTTTTTTGCTTAGAAAATGTAGGAAAATGTTTTGGAACTTTCCAGCCCTATTAAGCAAGCTAGCAGATTTTAGGCTCATCTTCAATTAAGACAGACTCTTAAGTGGAAATCTGCACTTCTGTGAAAGCAGGTAGGAGCCTCTCTGTGTAACAATTGTCTTTGCGGCAATAACAAACCCATTATAGTTGGGCAAAGATAATTATCTCTTCCAAAAATCTGACAAGACGCAAGGTGCTTGTATGTATGTTTGCATAAATTGCTATATCAATTAAAAGAATGAACTCTGGAAAAAATCAATTGGATTCATTTTCTTTCCATTTTACTGCTGGCAAAAGGCTTTTGTCTGCGGAGGGGGAGGAAGACAAATGACAGTTTGCTGTGGTAAGTTGTATGTGGTGGCAGCACAGAAAATGGAGAGGTTTTTTTTTCCTGTTCTTTACAGGATTGTTTTGGTTAAAATGTCAAGAAATGCCCAAGGGCTTAGCTCGTGCTGAATGGACTGTACCATCTGTTTGTGCAAGGAGTGACTTGGTATGCATAAACGGTTACCTAGGTGGTAGGCCTCGATCTGTCAGCCCTCCCGTCAACCGCTGTCCCTGTTGGAACCACGACCCCTGAAGGAATTAGTTGCATGATTGACTGACTGATGATGACTGACATCCACACACAATTAACCCTTTAGTTGCAGCCACCTCTCAGTCTGCCTTTGAAGGAGAACTGTGTTTCAAATCTACCATGCAAGTATACTGTCCTGTTTCCGTACCAGTAAGCTTGCACAAGATAAACAGGAAGTCGATAAATGAAGGCAGAGCTCTGAGATACAAGATTTGCTCTGAAGTTTAGTTACTCCTAGTCACTTGCAGCAAGACTGTTTCCTGGTGTGCTTTCAAGCAAAGAAAATATTTCCTGCCTTTAAAAAAAGAAAAGAGCTTTCTAGGAGCCACGTTTCAGTTCTGAAAATAGGCCTTGTCCTAGAAGCTTATTTGAAGGACAGCACAGTTGCGGTAGCAGGATATCTGCAATGAAAAGCACTTAGATCCAGTGTCATCAAACTCAAAGGGACCATCCATGGGACTGGTGCAGTGGTTGGCTGTTCCACCTCTTCTAGCTGAGTTGCTTGGAGCAGTGGGTGGAATTGGCTCCTTGCTCTCATCTGTTTTCTTAAGAGAATTTGTATCAGGCGAGCAGAAGCAGACAGATATCTGCTTATCAAGAAGGACCATGTTCGGCCTTTGAACAAAATCCAAGGCTGGAAAAGAGTGTCTTGGGGCAGATTTTGAAACTTTACAGTACTAAAAAGTGTCCCCAAAAAAATCACTTTCACGTGTAGGTAGAGAAAAGCACTGAATGCATCTAAATCTTTCTTCTCATAAAACTTCAGATGCATCACTAACAAGTAGTAAGTAACACCTAAACCTACCTGACTGTAATAAATGTCTACAGATTGCTTCTTGCACAGGATGTGACAATTCCCATTTAAGCTGCTAAATTCTTATTCTTCTTCAGAATTTCTTTAACAGATTACCCATTAAGAGCTCTAATCTGGGGACCCATTTCTCACAGTGAATTTCTCCTCCTGATTCATGCATGACCTGAGTTGTTTAACTTGCACTTCCATTTATGTCATGTTTGAAAGGCAGAGGATCTCAATGACCGAGTGACTTTTATGCCTAGGGGCCTGTGTTTGGACCAGTGAAGTCAGTGACTAAACTGCAGTTGTCTTGGGGGAGGGCAGGGGAAGAATTTCTGGTGGGCAGAGAGCATAGTGACAGTCTTAGCAGAACTATATGTGGCTTGGTACTCCACTTTCTGGCCTGTTACTGTAGGCGTATAGTTGAAAGACTTCTTGTTAAGAGAGTCTTTATGGTAAATTTAGGTCTACAAAGGGTTTCTGATGTACAAAGGGTTGGCTGCAAGCTAATAAGAACAGTAGTCTAAGCCTAAACAGAGAACTGAAAACTTTCACAGTGGCTCCTCTTTTGGCACGTTTGCCTAAAAATAGAGCACGCTGTGTATAGTGAGAGCATACTCTCTATGCGGACTAAATGGCCGTTCTGGAATACCCACTTTGGGCATCCTAGGTTAGTGGACTGCTTTTCAGAGACAGCGAACGTTTAGCAGGCCTCGAAGGATTGTGAAAGCTTTGGCCTGAAAGCAGGCGATGCTCTCAAGCAAACAATACAATAAACAGTGGCTCGTTATTTGACCACAAAGCATCTACTAACGGATTTGTGTTGCTCTGCCATTATCGTATTTTAAGTAAACAGTTTGGAAGGAATATGAAATTGAGCATGTGTGTTTACAGTAATACTTGCAAATGAAATACTTTTTACTAGTACTGCTTAGCCATGTGGAATGGGGGAAAACGGCTGCAGTTATTGTTTGTGTTCTGGCTGCTAAATGGCATGTGTAATTTTTTTTAACAATACTGTGTACTTAATCGTAGTATCTTAATACAATTTTTGTGTTGGTTACCGTATGACTAAACTGTAATGTGTGGTTTCATAACCCATGTTTTCAATAGCTGGTTTTAGCCAGAGGATGCTAGAGATGGTGCTTGCCTGCAATGATGCACGTTTTATTTTTAGCTTATTGGAAATTTTCTGGATGATGACGGGGAAGGTATCAGCAGCTCTGTTTTCCAAAACTGGATCCCGATGGGACTTGTGTGTCCCAGTAGGAACTATTTCTGTCTTCCTGCATTTCTTCGATAATCTGCAGAGTGGTGGATTTCACGGTCTGTCAAATTATGTGCTAGGTACATAATACTTGCATGGAAAAAACATTAAATTCATTAATTTATGAGATATTGAAAAGAAGCTATGTTAATACCTCTCTATAGGAAATTTCCCAAAAGAATGTGGTTTCCGAGGAGTCTCTGGCCAAATTCTAATTCCGTTGCGCAGTTGCTAAGCATGCGTTGGCTGACGTAAGGTTCTGGGAACTCCAACCTTATTAACAATGTACAAGGGTTAAATGTTGCTTTACATGCTGGTCTGACTTTGCCTTCAGAGCTGACCTCGGTACTAGGGCGCGGTGGAGAGTGTGCTGTCATGCCCCTCCTCTCCTAAGACCCCACAAGGAAATGGGAAAAGAGCTGGGATTGAAGATGGTAAGCCTGCTATTGCGTTCTGCTAGGTCTCGTCAGAAATTTTTACATTAGAAGTGAAAGAAGAAACAAGCAGCTAAGCAAGGCTTCTTTTAAGGAACTATACCTATGGTGTACTTCTGGAAATACCAAATGGATGAAGGTGCAATGATGTGCCTTCTTTATCCTCTCAACTCTCTTTAATTTGTACAGCACTCAGCTTTTCACTTGAATACTTGATTGTGCTTTGGAGAGTTTTTCCCCCCTGCTCTCTAAACTCTAAGTGTTTATTGCAATCCTTAGTACAAAACTGTCTGTAAATGAAGGCTTATGTAATGTGTTTGGAATAGGGATTTTTTTTTCAAGGTTTGGAGGTGGTGATGGTTTGGGGTTTTGTTTTTAACCCAAAACACTTGAACTGCTAAAACTCCATAGGGAAGAAAACATTTTTCTAGTACAATGGTATCCATCTCTATTGATGTTTTTTAAGCTGCTTGCTTTAGATTTGCAAGATTAAATGATACAATATCTGTACCTTTATAGCAGCATAAGTATGTTTAAACAAGGTTAGATTATGTCAGCTCTTTGGAGCAGGAATAGTCTCTTTGTCTGTGTATCGCTAGTCCATTCAGGTGTCACTAAAAAGAGCTAGGTGCAACCTTATTGTAATAAATGTCATTTTGAGCCTAGTACAGTGAAAATGGATTGTGCAAACACAATTCATAAAACTGTACATACATATATAAAAATAAAACTGTAATGCATGCTTTCCTAAGAGTGTTCAGGCAGTAGCTAAACTTCCTATTTTCTGAAATATGTTATTTTTGGATGCTTCCCAAGTAGTAAATGATATTATACTGCTAATAGAGTGAGTGTAGTTTTTCAGAAAAGACAGTATTTCAGCCCTGTGGCAACTCTTTCTGTAGCTGAAGCTATAAGTAGCTTTTGTATATATGGCAAAACTAGTGCCTTGATTTGCTTTCCTTGCAGCTTTTGCTTTGTTGGGAGCACAGACTGTGTTTTTTAGAGACTGAGGAAGAAATACCAGTGGTAGATCCTGATTGAAATATTCCAAGATAAGATGGAGAGGTGCCTGCCTCTTTTTTTTTTTTTTTTTTAACTATTTTTGGGAACCTTCCAGCTTCATCCTCTGTAGTGACATGTCTCTGGGATAATCCATATTACCCTAGAGACATACAGACCTGGGAGAGTAGGATGCTGTTTAGAAAAATAGTTCTAGCTTACTACGCTGCCTGGAGTGTTATAACTTTTCCTAGTAAAATGCTTGTTGGCATTATTATTTGCAGAACAAAACTAAGACTGAAGTTAAAAGATTAGATAGAACAGAGTCTGAGGCAAACTGAGACTTGAAAGGAAAAAGGATATAGAGACTTGAATAAGAGATGGTGGGACTTCAAACTCCTATGAAGGATTAGAGGAAAATAGTTTGAGGAAGAGAAGACGTACACAAGGACAACAGCACAGAAAAGACAATGAGAAGATGAAGTGGAATGCTTAAGCCCTGTAGAGGGAGGAAAGAGCAAGAGAAATTAGTTTATGTAGAAACATTTTATCTTAATGCAGTTGGAATTTGGTGTCCTGTGCAAGTATCCTGGTGGTATTATGACAGAACAAAAAAATTGAGTCAACCAACAAATTTAAGCAACTCCTGCAGAAGAGCTGTAGAAACTTGTAGGTCCTACATGTGTCCAGCGTGTACCAGTTCTCATCCAGTAAAACTGAATGCCCTTAAAAGTATATGAGTGAAACCAAACAAGTGCTATGCTTGAGAGAACTAATGTGGACGGCTGAAAGAGCTTGCATTTTCTCCTGGAAAAGCAAGCATGCTCTCCACAGAAAATACACTATTTTTGACTTTTTTAGACCTCCTCCTCAAGTAAGACTTTGCAAGTATCTTCAGACTAGAACTCAGAGCTTAAAATTAATCATTTTGTTAAATACTAATCATCCTCTCCATATAAATATTTGTTTTATTGCATTTTAGTTCACACAGTAGCCTGAGTTTAAATTTTTAATTTTCCAGAGTCCATAATAAAATGTGACTCTGTCCTGAAGGGACTAATGACCTTCCTTTTTGCTAGCATCCCCCTCAGCATCACAGATGCTCTTTCAATCACACTAATTGTTCTGTGCTTAATATTAATCATTTTTCCACTCTGTTCTCACCTTGAAGAATAGCTTGCTTCTATATCACATCTAAAGAAGACCTTGTTTAACCAAAATCTTCATTTTGATTTTGAGGTTCCCTCTCCTCCTGCAACTATATCAGTTCATCAAAACATGATTTGGCCTGCTAAACCTTTCTCCTGTGCACTTTTGCTTCATCCACCTTGGGATGAGAAGCCAAAGAGCTCTGCTAGGGCAGTGGTTCACTTGGACTAATTGCATCTTTTGAACCAGCAGAGTAGGCCAAGAGGCTTGCTCTGCCAGTCTAAGGTAGTGTGTTCCTTGGGAGTGTTTCTACCTTCCTGTTACAGTGACTTGTTTAAACAGTTTAAGTCTTTTTAAATTCAACTGACCTGTGCCTAGTTCTTAACTGGAATTAGAACATCCACATAGCTTTCATGGTTTACGTGACATGGGTCTAAAATGACACATTAAGTTAAACCAGTACTTGCTCTGGAAACAGGGAGTCCTAGAAAGAAGTAAAAACAGGAGGATGAATCAAGGAATTTATGCAGGAAAATATGACACTAAAAGTTCTGGCACGAAAAAAGGTGAGCGGGGTAAGAACGTGATCCATGTGAAGATAAATGAAGGCAGAGAGTACCTGTCTCAGGACACCGTTTTAAGCGTCCCCGTGTACACGTAACTGCATAATACTGACTGAGTAAAGGCTTGGATCTTTAGCTGTCTTATCCTGTAGAATATTCTTTTGAAAATATATTGAAAGTGTAGCTATTTACCATGACACTTTATGAACCTAAACGCAAGCTGACAGTAATGAGCAATTGGTGTCACTAAATCTATTTTTATGTAAATTACCATATTCAGAAAGCTGTAAGGGTAGTTAATGAACCTTACTGATGTTCTTGTTAGAAATGCCTGACTTAGACCCTGATCTCCTCTTTAAGCCTTGATAATGATCATGCCTTCATAGTTTAATGTGTTTGTTTCCCTTCATGATACTGTAATTATAATATTCTCTCTCCTTTTTTAATCATCTAGCAAACTAGTTTGAATTAAAAAGGAGCGAAGCTCGGGATAACGTTGTATTTCCTGTCTCCAAAGCTCACTCATGCTGTTGATCTAGTGAGAGCAAAATGGTCTCCTATGACCATGGTTAACAGCTGCTCCACAGTGAATAAGACTACCCACTGACATTGCTCTGCTGAAATAGAATTTTTCTAGGTCTTTCATTCAAAGTGACCTTAGGTAAAATTAGAACTGACTTGTTGTGGAAAGCAATAAAAAAATTAACAAGGAATAGAAAAACGGTCATATAGTTGTTCTGTGAAAGTAATACTTGATGTTAATGCTCACGTCCCAGTTGTGAAATCACTTACAGTAGGTGCAGCTCTCAGTTCCCAAGTCAGTGTTTCCTTGTGGGTAGGCAATGGCCTAACGCTCTGGGCGTCTGACTTCTCCTAGTTTTGCCACTAGCCTGAATGGGGCAAAAATCATTCTTTGGCTTTCTTTTCTCCATATGGAAATGGGATATCATGCTAAATATCTCTTATAAGGCTCTCTGAGGTGTGCAAATGAGTAGCACTATATAGAAGCTGCTGTTATGAGATGGAATACACACATACACATTTGTAAGGGCCTAATACGGGATGGACTGACCAGGGAGCTGCAATTCCTCCTCCAGACCCCCATGCAAAAATTCAAATAACTGAATGGTAAAATGTGTATTAACAGACCTTTAAGCTATGTTTTTGTGGCTACCATCTGAGCATTGGTTTGTTTACAAATAAATGCATTTATAACTTGCAATGACAGTTTCTTGATACATGCTAAGAATAGTTATTCAAAAAATATAAAAATGTAAGGTTCAGAATAGGGCTTGAAAGAAAGGGGGGCAGTAGGGCCTGCTTAGAAATTTAATTGCTTTTGATAGTGCTTTTAGCAGTTCTCGAGCACAGAACTCGGGTCTCTGGGTATTTGTGCTTTCTCCGGTCTGTTCTCAGTCCCTAGAGTTGTTTCCCTGAGATACTATGGGACAGTTAGAACTGAAATGGCAATCATTTTTATTTTTGTTTTATTCCCCTGGAATTCTAACCACCTCTTGTTTTGAGCTGGCAGTAAGATCCCTTCAGGGATCTTCAGGGAGGGAGCTGCAATGCTCTGGGAGACCCTACGAAGTCTAGCAGAGACCACTTCCCCTGCTATTAGCTGGCTGGGCTGCAGAAGAGGGTGTGCAGATGTACAGAGTCTTGCACCACTCCCTAGCCACAGTCCAGCCAGAACCTCTGACGTTGCAAAGCAACAGAATTAAGGGTTCTCTTTTTTTGGAAGGCATCAAAACAGGGCAGTGTGGGTTGAGGCATTTTTTTAATGTTGTAGCAGTCCTTTCCCACTGCCCCGTCCTTCCATCTGTAAATCTGTCCTCCTGGGCTGGGCTACAATGGGGAATTAATAGCAGTAAGTCTATGGTTCAAAAGTGTCAAGTTTTGTGCAGAAGGATTGGGGAGTCTTGGACAATATCTGTCCTGAGACATCTGTGGACACAATAAACTAAAGTACTTGCTGCAGGAAGAAAGAAAGGCATGGGCAGCTGTGCTGCAACTCAAATTCATGCGTTCTGTATTTTTCCTGGATGCCTTTTTTTCCTGCATGTACCTGTGGCTAATATTGCTGCTTATTTATATTCAAAGGAAAATCAAAACAGTTAAACTGCTTCTGTCAAAAAATGCTTTCTCTCTCTCCTTCCCCATCCAAACATCAGAGTTTATTTTGAGTTCAGCAGCCTCTTTGGTTTCTGTTCATTCAGCAGGGTATTTTATAACTCAGGTTAATTGAGGACATGGACTACAGTTGACTCAAGAACTACTTTAATAAGATTGTTTATTAAATTGATTAAAGAACTGTTTGTCCTTATAATCGACTATTAGAATGTTGTTTATAGTATTAGAAATAGATTAAGATGCAATCATGCAAATGAAATGTTTCGTACAGCAAGTTTTATTTGTGGAGGGTAGTACTGTTGAGTTTTGCGTGTGTCTTTTTTTTTTCCACTTGCACCAGTGCATGTCAGAGGGCAGCAGGGGCTGAATCTCACTAACTGAAAGGGAGGTATTGCCATGTGCTAATCTTTTGGCCTGGCACTGGTGGGATACCTAGTAATGTGGGGCACATCACTGGTGGCACTTGGGCACAGATTCCCGGCCTGCTGCAGGATGGAGGGTCCGCAGAGCCCAGCGTGCGCGACTGGCATGCCCTTAGGGAGATGTCGGTGGAAGGGGTAGGACTCCGCTCTGTCCTTGTTCGGTTGTCCAGCGTGGTGGAGCCTGACATTCATTGTCAACAGGGGGGTTTTTAATTACTCCAAAGACCCTGGGCAGATGGAATATGAAGAGGAACTGAGATTTTTCCTAAATGAGCAGAATAAAGATAGAGGACAAGTGAGAGGAATAGATGGGTTTGTTCATTTTTTACTCCTGTATTGCTTTTTACTTTTTTGTGCAAAGTCGCCCTTTTGCAGGGGTATTTCCTAGTTTTATGCTTTCAGTTTTAGAGAGCCACAGGTTCTGTCCCCCTCTAAGATGCAATGAATCATTTCAAACTGAAACAGCAACCATAATTTTTCACTCTCATGAAAACTCAATCTCTATGAAATTAGAGGTGAGTCACAAAATTATTTAATGGATTTTTTTTAAAACTGTGAATTTACCAAGGGCATTAACAAAAATTATCCCGAAGGCAGAATATTTTTTTGGAAGGTTGAGGAAGCATTAACGGTGTGAAATTCAATTTAAAACCACAGCTCTGCCACAGTGGAGGGAAAATCAAAATATAGATAACCCTCCCATCATATCCTTCAAGTGCATGTTGCTTTTTTTGAATAGAGATGAGGTTAGTTGCTATCACAAACGAAAAGCAACCTCTGTTCTCTTCTTGCATGAAATTCCTCTGGCTTAAGTCAAAATGATTTTTCCAGGCACCTACCTGATGGGCAGCTGCCTGTGCTGCTTACCTGCAGATCCATGGCTGCAGACAAGCTTCAGATCTGAGAAGAGAATTGTTCCATGTTTCTGTCCTGATACTGACTGTTAGTTTGGTCCTGGTTCCACACGCTGAATTGTGAAAAATAACACTTACCATGTTATTTACAGCTTGCTACTTGAGTGGTCATGGCTGAGGCTTTACTTCTGACCAGAAATTGCATACTATTGCACTTAGTAACTTAAGGCTTTTGCTCAATATGATAAAAATTTTTGTGAGATATTACAGAATGATTATGTATCACAACTGTACTGCAAAAGTATAAAGAAACACAAGTGTCCAAGATTAAAAGATTTTTAACTAGGACATAAAAATTTTTTTGACAAGCTAACCAGAGTTAAGGAAAACGCAGACAGCAGAATCTGAAATGGTAATCAAGGGCTCTTGTGTGACTAAGCTGTTGTGAGCTTCTCAGTCAACCAAAGAACTAGGAGAATTTTTCTTTCCACATTTTGAATGTTTGCTTGATTAAAAGGGGAGCTTTCAAGTTTATTGTCTATATATAAAGCCAGGGAAAATGGCCATGAAATTAGCTTAAGAAACGGTAAAAACTGAGTGACTGACAGAATAATAGGGATGGTAGAGATCTTAAAACAACAGTAGATCAAGGGTCCCTAATGGTATCCTCAAGTCTTCGTGTAGAACTCCACAAAGCAATAGTAGAGCCTGAGGGCTTCCTTACGGTCTGCTGTTCCAAACAGCAATCTGGGGAATGCTCTATGCAGATCCTGTGTCTATAACTACCTAGAAAACACTGATTTATTCACACAAACTGTGGTATCAAAAATATCAGAGCACCACAAGCTGACAAATGCTGATTGCTTTTTAAATGCCACCTGTTTCAGTAAGGGTATGCATCAAAGCCAAAACTCCTGGAGATGCTGTAAGTATTTCCAAATTACTTCAATGTTATCAACATCTAGTACTGGCTAGAGAGGGTCAAATAGTATATTTAAATCTCCACCACAAATTCCCCTCCTTCCCCTTAGTCATCTTCCCAATATGCTGCTTGGTTACTGTACGTCCAGACTTTTTTCTACTTCAGTATTTTAGACATCTAAAATTCTTCTGTGCCTTTATAGTAATCTCCAAATTACTTGGACATATTGAAAATGTACCTTGGACTAGTATCTCTCAAAAATAAACCCCATTCCTTGACCTTCAGAGGTAGACCAGTCAAAGTCACAGGGGAACACTGCCAAAGGCTCATCTAAAGTGGTGTTATTCTGGCATTGTTATCCCTCTTCTGTGTTTTATACTACACTTTTTTTTCCTTTGGTATTTTAGTGCTTTAATGTCATTTAATTGTAGTTTGGACCATGAGCTGGCAAGTGAACTAGCACTCAGTTTCTTCTACCTAGCTGCTGACAAGCAACTAGCTTTTCTGAGAGCCTATAAAGGTTTAGTTTTGCTGGAAAAGTTTTGAGCTTATGTCTAAATAAGTTTTAAAATTCCTATAAAATATTAGTTTCTCATTGCATTATCTTACGTCTGAATGAATCTATGTAGTCTGTTTTCTCTTGTCTAAGATGCTTAAACTTGATCAAAAGAGGGGATGCTAACCCAAACATTTTTGCTTCCTTGTTCCTGTGGAACACACATGAAACATATGCTCATTAGTTACAGGAACTAATTTAAATGATAATGTTTTCAAATGGCCAACATCAAATAAACTTAGGGAGTAAACATCATTGCAACATGGTAAACAAGCTATGAAGTGCAGCTGAGTGTGAAGACGATTATCAAGGGATAGGGCCTGTGAGTACTGGGCAAGTAAAGCAATCTACTTTTGGATAATAATGTAATTTTCTCATGCAGTATGCCAGATTACTTCTCCCTCGGCTCTGCTCTTGCTGCTCTCTATTTCCGAAGTATTAGCTGTTTGGTACACTCAATTCCTGAGCCATTGCTGGTACAAAGGCCATCAAAGTGCATGTGTGTGCATGTGCACGCATTGCTGTTGGTTTTAATTTTCTTAGTTGCTTTGAGATGTTCACAAAATCCAGAGCAGTCATTGATTGCTTTTGTCAAGCAGAGGCCACTAAACTGCTTGTAAACCAGGGCACATGAAGTGTAATTAATCTTTTTTTCTCTTGGTAGCAAAGATATAAATATTGCTACAGTGCTTAATCGGAAGACCTTTTATTGTATTTGTCATCTTGTTTTAGTTTAGTTTTTTCAGAGTGTACTTAATGATTAGACACTTAGAAAAGGGATCATTTAGTGCCGTTCATGATTTCTATAATGTCACATTTTGTAGCAAAGTGTGAATGCATCAAAGGTATTACTAAAGGCTTCTACTTGTTTTTCTTGAAATGTGTTTCTGTAGGGTCTTAAATCGGAATGTTAATCTATGTTTTCTTAAGCACTTGTTCTTACAGTGGACACCTTTCTTTCTATCGGCAAAATAGGCATTTGTAAATATGGGTATTTATTCGGTTCCTTTCATCTGAGTTCTATAAGCTAATGCTAACAACGGGACACTGAAAGAAGTCATTTTTACTAAATTCATTTTACAGATTTGTGAGGTGAGGCACGTGTATTCCAAATAGAACATGACACGTTTGGGGAGCTCTGGGGGTTTTGAGAGCAATCATGTCTTTTTGCAGCAACTTGGTCTGAGGAATATCGAAATGAAGGCAATGGGTCTATGAGATTACGGCCTAGGTTTCCGAACGCCTTCTGAGGTCACAACCCTGTTAGTAAGGGTGTGATTAAAATAAACAATGTACCCAGAAGCTGATTCCATACAGCTTGCCCTCTATGTGTAGGGATACCAGGCGAATGGAAATAATTTTCAATCTGAGTTAAGTTGGGGGTGCAGTGTCAGATACAGGAAAGGATTAGATCCCTTGGACGGCTTGTGTTTCAGCGAGTCCAAGCTGTCACGCAAGAGCGGTGACTGCTGAGTTAGGTCAGCCAAAAGCAAGAGCAAGCAAGACTCGCTTTTGCTCCATGGTGGAGGAGTCCTCAGCGCCCTGCGTGTCTTCTGTGAAGAAGCTTCCCCACAGATGTGCATCAGCTCAGCCCGCAGATATTCGAAACATCTAATGCATAGGATTAATTACGCATCTCTCCTTCACTAGATGTAAATATAACATTTCCCTAAGAAATTACACAGATCTGGTATACACAGATGGTATAAGATGCAGTCCAGGACCAATGAAGACTTAGTCTGACATTGCATGATCAGTCAAAGATAAAAGCAGGTGTTCCTTCCTGTTAACAAGCCAGGTTACTGTCTTTCTAGTTATTGCATAGGAAAGCACCATTTCTTTTAATATACTGTTAAAAATTCTTTCAATTTACTGTTGGTGAATTTTAAAAGGCATTGGTTACGGTCCTTGACATTCTGTATTTGTTTCCCAGGGAGACCTTCTGATGCTACAGGATTCCGGCTCTAAAGCTGAGAGTTGAAAAATGATACCAGAGACAATTTTATTGATGTTGGGATATAGTTCCAAAATTCTGCCTCTATATATATATTCTGCCCTGAGAGCACATAACAGCATGGATCGGTAGAAGATACAATATCTATTTCATTTGGGGGGACATATACTTATCTCTTGTAGCGCGGTTCTCCCAAGCCTGGAAAACCTTACACCATGCTACCATCTCTAGCCTCTCTAAACAGAGTGAGCTAAGTTTATATTTAAGCTTGCATACACCTAACTTTTTATTTTAGAATCACCTTCCACATGCACCAAAGTAAAACTAACTTCATTTCTCTTCTTCCCATGTTTTTTGGTCTAGATGAAATGACTAAATTATGCTGTTTTTTAAGAGTAGATCTAAACAGGCATTGATCATCCAAAGGATATATGAGTCAGAACAGAGTTCGATGAAAATATTGTAGAAGCCTAAGAATACAGACAGCCCCTTAATAGCAGGGAGCAGAGTTTAAAAATGTTGGTATGTCACTTTTAATGCATTAAGTGGCTCACCAGGGCACCTATCATATAATGGTATATTTGACCAGCACAGCATGGGTTAGATTGAAAAACCTTGGCGATGGTTATTGTAGACTGAAGTGGTTAGTATTACTAATGCACACAGTCACATGTAATATGCAAATTTGCAGAGAGCAAAAACAAATATCAAGGAAGACTGCTGCTTTTGTATCTACGATTCCTTTTTCTATATAGTTCTGCTGCTTCCCCAGCCCATCTGAAAACTCTTTTTTGCAAAGGCTGAATTTTACTTGATCTACAATAACATGATTGTTCCATTTGATAAAGTTACCAAGATATAAACTACAGCTCCTCGTGTTTACTTAGCTTGCAGGTCTTTAGCACTTATCCTTTGGGGATCACCAGTTATTTTTGTAAATCTCCAGGGATTATTTTTTGTGGAGACCTCCCACTTGTTTTGAATTTACTGAGCTCAGCCTTTGCTTGCGTTGGGACCGCAGATTGCAGCGCTTTTTAATTTTGAGCCTTTTGTTTGTGCAGGGCAGCGTCAAAAAGATACGGCTCAGGATCCAGCATAAAGTGAGAATGTGTGTATCTTAAAGAGCATTTTTTCCCATGAGGAATTCTTATTTGTGGGTGGAGTCTTAAAATTGCTGGTGGACTGTGCAGGTCATGTTTTTTTGTGTTAACTCTTCCAGGGGGTGACAGGGCAGCGATGCTTGCCCTGTATTACTCAGTGATAAATGGTTTCAGTTCATTAGGCAGGATTCCTTTATTCCAGGCTCTGCAAACCACAGAAAGTCAGTCCTCAATCACTATGGAGATGTTTGTTCACCTTGTTCTTCATTCACTCTGACTGTGAAAAATAAGTCTGCTTGAGAGCACACAGCAGTGTAATTGACTCTATGGAGCAGCTGTCATAGGGGGTTTGCTATAAGAAATCATATTAGCCTTCCTTTTAAAGTTGCTCAAGGTAATAAGTCATCCCTGACATTCACAATTCATACAATAAAATCTTTTTTTTAACCCTCACACAATGTGAAGCATGGCGAATAATTAATATCAAATGTGTAAGTCATGCCAATTATGTCCATTTTTAAAAGTGACTTACAAAAGCGGGGGGGAAGGACGTTACTTTCCTGCTCTTTCTCTACCCTTTAATTTTTATAGGTTATCTAAAAGTCAGAGAAGGCTTTTTTAAGTTGGAGTAAGCACAGGTTACCTGCTTCCTTTTTTTTTTATTTTAATATAGAAATAGATGTGTAGGTTGAGGGGTGGCTTTCTTGCCCCCTTCCTCCCCCACTGACCCCGTTATCAGTGCTGCCAAAAAAAGCCTACCTTCTGGAAACATTAATCCTTTGAGAAACTAAATAGGAATATTGTTTTCAATAAGTGTGAGTGCATTATAACACACCTGTAAGTGTTTACTGTGAGGTGGTGGAGAGAAAGCCTACAGTGAGGTATGCTTTTTCAGAAACGGTACCCTGTGACAGTCTTAAATCTTGGTTTGACCCATATTTTCCTTAATTCTCACAGTTGAAAGTCCTTTCTTTTTCCTCAAACAGTATTAACTCAGAAGAAGCCAACTGGAATTAACCTCCTCTGAAGAGTCAGGTTGCTTTGCTATAGAGTGCCGAATATTTTTTTAGCGAGAGATGCTGACCTTTTAAATATTCTTCAGACTGATCTAAAATGACCAAAGTCTCTTGCCTACATATGCCATAGACCAGGCTGTGTAAGTGGCTGTAAGCAAACAGCAAAGGCAGTGGAAAGATGCAACTTCTGCCTTGGAGGTGCATGGGGTGCAGCGAAGAAACTAGGCCATGTTGATCTTTAGGATTTCCAGTAAGGGCTGAGGAGGATGCTGTGAAATATCTTTAACTTAACTGCAAATAAATACTGCTGAAAATAAACCAGAGAATCAGCCCAAATCAAAAACAACTAGTTTGGGTCATTTCTAGTAGGTATTTGTCATGCCTACTCAGTTTTTGGTTTTATGAGGTATAGCTGACCAGCTGGAAATAATTGAGCCACAGGGGCTGGCTGCAACTTGTTTGTACTTGATTCAGCTGCAGAATAAAAAAAAAAGTCAAAGGGTTTAGAGGATCTAACTATATTCCCATATTTCTAGTCATGGTCAAACATGAGGCTAAATAGGAATAAACTGCAATGTGACTGTCCAAAACTAAACAAAATTCGTCCAAATTGACAATGACCAGTCAGTTCTGAAGTCAATTTAACTTGCTGCTTGGTTGTAGTCTAGCATGGTAACATTTTACAGTAAGCACCAGTCTAGATGAAATGGAAACTAATAGCTCATGAGTACTGTGATACCTAATCCCCAAGAGGGGTGTATTTTTATTGTTCATTTGGTTAGGCTCAATTTGCATCAAAATTTAGCTGTGAATAATTTACACTTTCCATAAACAGTCTTGATGGTCTTCATATTTTGTTGGAATTACATAAATAACCAAGTGGTTTACTTCTGTGCACACCCCACAAGTTTCTCTACTTGAAGTTCTCTCTCATTCAAGCTTGTATTATGTGCCCTCGGACAATATAGTGTTGTAAACTGCTTTGCAGCAGATTTAAACGCTATATGCTCTGGCTGCACCTTAAAATACTTGTGACACCAGGTTGCTATGTTTATGATTGTAAAGAGGGTGGAGTGACTCATTGAAAGTCTCCCCATTATAGTCTCGCCTCCCAGTTTATATGATTTTAAAAGTGTTATTTGATCTGGAAGATCATTTTGTAACCTTCAGATTACTGCTGGGTGACTTCTGCAGAAAAGGGATTACCAATGCATTAAATTTGAATTAACTCTGAGAAATCATGCAGATGTACACACAGAGCATTATAGCAATACTGTCTCCAAGGCACAGCAGAATTGCCTTTATGCAGTTTTAAAGAATCACTTGAGCAACTCTTAAATTGCACACATGATGAAGCTGAGCCAGCATCTTTATTTTAAAAAAAAGTGTGCATGTATACACACATACACAGAGCAAATGCAGCTGTGAGAGTTGTCTTTCAGGGAAATCTGATCACAAACTGACTGCTGAGCGGGCCATTTGGGCTCATACCTGTCGTATTGGAGAGCACTACTGTGCATACTGCAGAAGTGTCACTTAAGACTAATGATTATGAATTATGCAGAGGGTCACATCCTCTTAGTTACAAGTCATTTCCACAATTTCCCTCTAGACCGCCTAGCCTAGTTCCATTTTTTCCCTTTTAGCGCTGCCAGCAAATAATGCACAGAATGGATGCAGAGACCTTCGTTTATTGACGCTTTATTTTCCTCCTGTAACTTCAAGTTGGTAAAAAGACTGAACAGTTGAGGGGGGTGCAGAAAGAAAGCCAGCTGCTATTGGTGGATTAGGAAAAGCTTCCTTCACTTCAGTAGGTCATTTAGAAAAATAGGACAGGAGAAATTGTGAAACAGGGGGTTTTGCTGCAGACTTTAGGTCCCAAGCATTTACTTCAAAAACATCTATTTTGTGCCTTGCTGACTTAGAGAAAAAGGCTGTTTGACACAATATATGTTAAAGAAGCACTGCCTTTTTGTAGCCACTAACCCAGCAGCACTGGGATATGTGACCTTCCCCCACAGTACTACTAATGTGCTCTACTAACCTAATCTACTGTGTAGCTTAATTGAAATGCCAGCATGGTTCATGGAACTGCTGTGGAGCCGCAGGCGTGCTGCGTGTGGCAAGTACCTTCTGCAGCATGGCTGAGCATACCTTGTGCATCCTGACTTTGAGTGGGAGAGCATCAGGTTTGGAGAGCAGCAGCTAAGCAATAGGCTGTGACAGCCAGGAAGATCAAGGAGTGCTAGAGGAGAGTAGGCAGGAGGCTATTTGTTTGCATGAGGACTTGGTGGTTCTCCTGCTGATGCAAAGTACATAGGGGAATGGCTAGCAGTCGCTACCAGAACCACAGCATTCCCAATGGGGATGATCTGTCCTCCCTCATATGTGCTAAAGGAGCATTAGCTAGAAGGGTACCCTGCCTTTTTAAAGGAGAGTGCCTTTCAAGCCTTTGATAAAACTCAAGGTCACGTAGCGGAAAGTAGAGTTCATCCCTTCAGTGTGAAGGAAAGCTCCTCAAACCCCATGACTGTAATACTTGCCTGTAAATATCTACTGCTACTGCTTTTCATTACTCGTGGAGAACTGTTCAGGAGATGGTAGATGTTTCTTGCTGTGTTGTGCTCTGGTAGCTGGCAGGGGGAAAGGAGGAAAATTTCCCAAAGCTTACTTTCCTTGTTAGCACGTGGCCCCATTTCAAACTGATACCTGGGAGCAAAAGTGATTCATAACACACTACGCAAAGGTTCTCTTCTGCGCGAGTGTTCAACATGTCTGCGAAGAAAGCTGTATTTGATTTATAAAGTACACCTATGTTCTCTGAATGGGTGTCAAAACTTTTGATTAAAAAATAGTAAATTTAGTTCAACGGTTCACAGAGCTAAGCCAATTGAATGGTGTTTGCTACTCTTTCTGCACAGAGGGAGGTACCACAACTACCTTCAAATTGCTTCCAATTGCAAAAGCTCGCACAAGCATTGCAGAGTGTGCTCAGGATGAAAAAATTTGGGTTTCCTGCCTTGAATATAAGGAGTACCCTCCCATGTGTAAACTTGAATATCCCACATAATTGCAAATCTTGACACAGAACAAGAGGATTGAGGATTTTTTTTAGCATCTGTCTACCCTAAGGAAACTCAAAGAAATAAGCACTGATTACCTCCTTGGTCTGGACCTTTTTTAAGGAGGCTTATGAAATACAATATTAAAAATGCTGTTGCTAGTTAAGAGTCCATCTGTGATAGCTTCCAGTTTTCCTGTAGTGAACAGAATGCATATTCACCTATTTTCAGTCCTAAACCATTCTATATTTCTGATCCGCTTCTTAGCTCTCTTGTGTTTTTTGGTGTTATTTCCAAACAAGAGAGAAATGCTTTTTCCACAAGCTATTTCCAGCTAAAATAGCTCGTAAAAGACAAAATACAACAGGCAAGTGCAACTGAAAAGTACCAGCCTGAATGGCAAGCTGACAAATTCTTTTTTCCCTTTTCTTCTGTGCCTATATCTGACATAATTGGCCAGTTACTTTCTTATAGGTGTCATCTAGAAGCAAGTTGGAAATCTGCACAGATTATGCAGTAGAGGTGGCGAAGCACCGCTAAGTAACTTGGCATTACATGGTGCATTCCAGGTTTTCGAGTAGCTTTAGGTCTAGGCTAGACAGCGTATGCTGCAGATTACAAAGGCTAGCATATCAGGAAGATCACTGTGTGAGACCTCTTTGCTGTTTACTCTTAGCTGCTCTGATTCCAATGGTCTAAAACATCTGAGGATGCAGCAAAACACTCTTGTAACTTCTGTTACTCCTACTGGATAAAACGTGCTCCATCATGAAAACACTTTTCACTTCCATCATGCAGTTTCTTTTACTGAAGAAGTCTACTCCTGGCTGAGCTTCAGGTCTGAACGTGAATACTATTGACATGTTGAAAATATTGCATATTCAGCCTGCAGAGTGACAAAAGAACATATGTGAATGCACACAGCTTAGAAAGGGATGGTGTGGTTCAATTTATTTCTAGCAAGAGTGCCAGCATTCAGGAGGCTTTTGCTTACCTGAGGACAGATGTTCTTTGAAAGCGAAAAATTATATTTTTATATTAATTATACTAACTGTACTTGCAGTATTTTACCCGTACTGACTTTTTGGCGCTATGTTTATCTTTATGGAATGGAATCACAGTTATTCCAAGTGACTCCAGTGTACTGATGATTTGATTAAGGAAGCTAAATCATGCTGCATCAGTATTTACTGTTGGGAGATGATCTTTTTTTTTAAGTAAAAATAGTAAATCCTATTATGAAAAATACAGTGTATGGAATTTAGAAGAAGGCTCCTAACCATTGTTGTTTGTGTGACTGTGTGCGCAATTAGGTTGTTGTGTCACTTGATACTGTGCTTTTCTTCACGGATATAATGCCAAACTTGAAATATGAAATTCCATTTCTTGATGGCATGGAAACGTACTGTGTAGTCTAGCAGACCTTTTTGACCTATGGTAGAAGCAAACCCATCTACACTAATGCTCCTATGTGCTGACGTTCTCTTTAAAGGTACTTTGGGCTTTCTGGCTTCTTTCCTGGAAACCAAATTCAATGTTAATACCTAGACATCTAAAGTCCTCATGAGCAGAGGGTGAAGACACCTTTGCTTTCCCTTCCAATGAGGTGTGTGGATTGGGAACAAGAAATTTTGGAGCAAAGTGAAGCGTAGGGCTGAGCTAGTCTTTGGCACTGGGACCTGAACTGCAGCTTCTGCAAGGGAAGCAGAGCTGCCTCAGCCCTCGCACCGTACAAGGGACCCAGCTCGTGCCACTGTCTCCCTTCAGGCGCTGGTGGCTCTGGTGTCCCCCTCCTCCAGGGGAGGTTTTGGAGGATGGCCAGGGTGCTGAGGAGAGGCTGTTGGTCTGGTGTGCCTCAGAGGGCCCTGGCAAGCAGGTGGGCCTGGCAGCTGGAGAACAATCCCAGACAGGCGGCAGGTGGGGAGAGCAGTGGGAGGGCAGCACCAGACGGTCAGCAGGTGGAGGGGGCAGTGGGAGGGCAACATCACTTTGTACTCAACTTGACATTAATTATACTTGTTGGAATTCTGTGTGGCTCTTAAGACTTTTTAAGTATTAAATGACGAATAATATTTGTTTAAATCCTGGGAATGGCTTCCCCTAATGAGTGAAGACTTGGGGTGGGGGTGATGGGGGAGAGAAAGGCAGCCTTCTCCTATCTTTATATTATGCAATTTGTGACCTGGTTTTGTGTCTGGGCATGAGCTGGTGGTTCTTTAATTTGCCCTTATTCAGCCATGCCTCTAGGAAAAGCAGGCATTAAAATGCTGCTGGCTTTCTCAACAGTTCTGTTGTGTGGAGTTTCACATTGTGGTGTTTGCTGTGATGCCCAGATGTTTATAATTAATTTAGTCTGATTACTTCTAATTACTCCTTCCTATCTGCATTATCTTGCATTTATCAACTTCATATGTAAGTAGCCCTGCTGCCTAGTCATTTAGTTCTGTAATGTCCCTTTGGACTTTTTCAACCTTCTCAAGTGATGACTAATCTAAATTATTGTGCTGTCTGCAAATTTTCCTACCCTATTTCCCAGAACATTAATAAAGAGAACAGTTGTCTTCTAGTACAGGAACCTGAAGAATCTTGTTGCAAGCTTGTCATGTTGAAAACTGACCATTAGTTCCTCTTTTTTTCTTCACTCTGATTTTGGCAGTATTTTAGCCCTTATGCCTTGACCATTTGAATTTCTCAAGTCTCATGTAAAGTATTTTGTCAAAGGCTTTTTCAAAGTCCAGGTAATCATATCTACAGCTACTACATTATTGCTGCTCTCAGTCTGTTAGATAAGAGGGATAGATGATTTTTTTTTCCTTTCTAGGTAGTGATTTCCTGCAACAGATCTGGCTTAGCTATATGTTTTATAATTTTAATTATTTTTAATTGCTTCCTATCAGTTTTCCAATACTGAATTAATACCTAGTCTGTAACTCCTAGGCTTCTTTAAAGAGAATTTGTGAACCTGCAGGGAACATAGCCTGAAGTCCTTCTAAAGTCTGGGCCTACAGTTTCAGACAAACTCTTACTCCTCAGTGCCACTTTTCTGAAGCCTTCTCATCAGCAAAACAACATTTCAGATGGCTGTCCTAGTCTCTTCTACTTGTTCTCCTCTCCAAAGGAAAGCAGAAAGCATAAAAGAAATTAAATGTTTAAAATGCTAACTGGTCACAGCTGTCTGCTAGAGAAACATTTCTCTGCTGTTCTGGAGAAATGATAAACTAAGGCCGATAAACTATTATCAGACCTAAAAGGATTTTGCTCTTCCAGGCATCCTTTGCTACTTATGCCTGACCTTCCAGCATTGGCTCTATCTTGCTATGCTGCAAAGGCACCAGACTGAGAAGGACCTCCTTAACTCTGCCACATTCCTTGTTTTTTACAAGGTTGCACTGCTTCATTTCTGTAGCCTTTTTGGCCCCCAAAGGGGTGTACTAAAAAGTACAGAGCTTCCTGGGTGAGCGTTTCTAGATAGGCAGGTCATTGCAAGGTAGATTGAGAGAAGAGAATGAACGGAGACAACCACAGGGATGCAGACATAGGGGGGAGAAATGTGCATATAATATTATTTCTCATTGGCTTAGCTTTGAAAGAGAAGTGAATGCTGCCTGTCCACTTCCCAGTGCCGCTCTGGTGCCCAGCACTGAGCCTTGAATCGTAAGCCAGAAGTGGCTCCTACAGGAGCTCCTTGCAAGGGCAGCCCATGAGGTACTTGCAGCTTTCTCTTCCTACTTCTCTTGCCCCTAATTGTTCAGCTAAAAGGAGACAATACATTACACTGCATTGTTTCTAAAAGCTCACTAATAATAAAAATTCCTGTGGTCCCATCTGAACACTTAGCTTGTTGTTTTTCTAGTGCAGGTGCTCAGTCTGCCTTTACCTTAGAGGGACACCTCTTGACCTGAAGCACTGTATTTTTTCCATTTGACTTTGGTAAGAGCCATGCTGAAATCTTCCTTGCTGTTCCCCACCCCCCCGCAATGAATACCTTATAGTTGGAGCTGAAGAAGTGTGATCCCTTTCTTTCTGAAACAATTTGAAGAAGGGAGGTCTCAATTTTTCTCAGATTTCGTTTGTGTGCAACAGGTTTCTAACCTGTTAGAAACCTGTTCTAACCTGTGCTGTTCTAACCAGCACATCCCTTTTATTAAGCCATTAAAAATTAAACCTGTTTGTAGTTGGTGTTGCTTGACAGTACATACAGTAGGAGTCTAAGTCTGCTTTCTTGGCAGGTGCAAAATGATCATGACTCATTTAGCATTTCCCAAGTATTTTCATCCAAAGATTTCAAAAGCTTTACAAGCTAATTAAGCCTTACAGCCTTATATGTAATGAGTTAGAGATCATGTCAATGCAACTGTTCAGCAGTTTCACTGTAAACACTATACCGCATCTTAAGATAGCAAATAAGTTTGTTTCCTTTAAAATGACAAAAGCCATGTAGTTAGATGCGTTAAAAATGTACAGGTTCAAGAAGGGAAGTTGTCAGAAAGAGACAAGACTCCCCACAGGAAGATTAAAGCTACAGGTACCGGAATTTCAGCCTTTCAAAGGACTTTGCAGCTATCTGGGTCTGCTGTTCATCCCCACATCCTTTAAATGTGCTGTTCTACTCCTCCTGTTCCTGTTTGTGTAAGGACTGACTGTCAGAGACGTCTTGACCTGGTTGGTTAGACAGGCGGACCTTAAAGATGAGATATGCACCCAAGTGCTTTGGCTATGGAGCCTGGACTTGCTAATCTCAAACGTCTCACTGATAACAGAGACGAATCTAAAAGACTCAGTAATGCTTTGGCTCTTACGCCGCAGTCTGCGGCTCCCCCAGGAAGGAGAGAATGGGTCACTAGCAATGGTTAGCAGCCAAAGCCGTGCACGGATGTGTAAATACCTCAGGCATCAGTTGAACCTGGTGTGAAACCGAGTGCCTATTTCTAGAGCCAAAATCTGCAAGCGTCCTTGGACCCCTTATATCTGGCCACGCTGGCAGGAGCCCCTTTCTTGTGCTTGGATCCCGTTGCCGATTTGCAGCTGGGGCGTTCAGCAGGCTCGGCAGCTCCTTTCCCCTGCGCGTGGGCTAAGTGCGGGTATGGCTCTAAATGCCGCATCCCAGTCGTAGCCACTCAAAGCGGTGACTAGGCAGCGCAGCTATTTCGACTGAAGCAGAGGACCCCACGCGATAAACTACGTCTGCGGGATTTGTTTCATATGTCAAGCACACATTACTTCTAAATCAAATGCTGAAACATGCCCGATTTAGTCAAAAGTAAGCAGAATGCTGTAATTTGTAATCGTCTCGAAGAGCGCACTGCAGCGAAAATGAAAGCACGCTATTAAAATTTAACGCCTGCTCGGCAGAACAGCGCGTTTCTGGCCGCGTCGCTTCCTCGCGCCGTTGCCAACGCGCGAAGAGTCAGTGTGCGTTTGCCAGCGTTTGTGGGGAAACTAATTGGGGAAAAAAACCCGACTGGAGCTGTTAGAAGCCGACCTCAGGCTGGAAGAGGAGCGTGAGCAGGGGGAGCGGCGGCAGCGGCGGCCGCTTCCCCCCTCCCCTCGCCCCCACCCGTTTTGCCTTTAACAGCTCTCTGTTGTTGTTCACCGCCGGCTCCCTGCGGTACGCTTGCCAGCGGACGTCCGCTGGGGTGTCACCTCTGTTTAAAGTCTCATCCTACACACCTATTCGTCCGTGTTAAGTGAACAGCCGCAGCGGCTCAAATTAAGCTGGCATGAAAGCAGCCGCTGTTAATAATTTCTGCTGTGATTCAGCTTAGCCCTGGATAACAGGTGAAGACGCTTCGTAACCGAGGCAATTATAGCTCGGTAAGGTCTTGGCGGCTGCCTGTTCAATTGGGGCAGCAGCGTCAGCCGCAGCGGCCGCCGCCAGCCCCCATTTTGTCAGCCGGGCGGCCGAGCGGGCGCCCGTCGGGCAGGGACGCTCAGGGCGGCCATTTGGCCGCGAGGCGCCTGTGGAGGCCCAGGGGATTGAGGGCGCCGGACTCGACCTAAACTCGTTCTGAGGCTTTCCAGTGGGATACCAAAAAAAAAAAATAATAATAATAATAACTTCCTGCCCGAAGTTCCTTGGGCTGGAAAAGGGGAATTTGGAGAAGGATGCCTGTGTGCGGGCGCCCGGGCACGGCCCACTATGCAGCACGCGGCTGCCTACTAGAGAGGTAATTAAAATTAAGATTACAGGGAGCGCGGAGCTCTGTTTCGCAAGCGAGGACAAAATCCTATTTACCAAACGGTAATAAACAGTGAACTTTGGAGTTGATAATCAGGTCTGCTGGAGAAGTAACCGTTTAACATCTGTTCATTAAGATGCAGATGAAAGAGCGAGATGGGTGGAAATTAATAACTAGCAAAATATAAATGAAGCCTGTACTTTAATATGAGAAATGATACATTACTGTGATGGATCTTTAGCAATTATTTTTTTAATTAAAGAACAATGTATTGCCATCTCTTGAATCTCTATTGTTCTATTATTTAAGTTATCTTTCGTGTCGGTGCCACATGGTTCAAAGTATATTAAAACATAGTCATATACTTAATTGTGTGGATTTGCAGATGGTTCATTTCCAGCCAAATATTTTTTTCCTCGGAGCTCAGAAGAAAATCTCTAGCAGCCTAAATTGAATTTTTATACATTATGATTTCCAGAAATGTACTGCTTAATGGTTTCTGATGTGCCTAAAGGCATGAATCTTAAACTACTTTTTTTTTTTAGAAATGTGGTAGGAGAAACTGAAAAACGTCTTATGTTCCCCCTCCGCCCAGTTGCCAGTAGTGAATTTCAATTGTGTGCGCTAACCCACTTTTATTGCATTGCTGTAGTGTTCCTCGTGCGTTTGCAGTAATATTACCACGTGTATTTCAGAAGTGCTTGATCACAACGCTACCGTATCTGCAAAACGTGCGCTATATATTGATTTCCGGAAACAAAAGGCCTGTCCCCTTCCTTTTCAAAGCTTGGCGTTGGTTGCTTTGAGCATACCCGCGGTTTCCCTCTTACAGGAGGCGATGCCGAGATTGACCCATTTCCGTGTTCCATTTTTTTCCGACCCCTTTCGATTAAGGGGAAAAAATATTTTTGCCATTATCTTTTTTTTTTTTTAAGCGCCTGAAAGACGACGCGGGTCGCGAGCTGGTGCCCATGCTCGAACTCTGATCTGCCCAGCGAGTAACTGTTCGACTCCGTTTTGACAAGGCTCTATCTATTGTCATCTCGGCCGGCGCTCTGCATACCGCGTCGTCCCCTGACGGTTACTGCCCTTCCTTCCTCCTGCAGCTTTTAAAAAGCTCTGGGTAACGTTAGCCCATCTAGCCTAGTGAAAATGTCTTTACAGATTAGTGTAATGTTAATACTGCTGGCTCCCTGCTTTTGACCTGAAGTGGAATATATCGCGCTGCTGGAGCAGATGGGATCGGCGCTCGGCTGGGAAGCGGAGATTGGTTGGCCGCCTGCCAAAAGTGCCGCGCCGGAGGCGGCCGCCGCGCCAGCTCCGGGGAGCAGCGCTGACACTAGTCTCTGCTCTCGGAAAAGGCGGGGAGGGGGGAAGCATGGTGGAAGTTTGCCTCGAATCCAAATACGTCTGAGGTTGCTTATCTGCAGATGTTTATGTAGCCTTCTGCGGGGAACTGCATCTTCCTGTGTAAAATGGAAGCCTGCTCGCTCTGGCTTTTTTGTGTGTGGTTTCTTTTTTAATGGAAAACACGAAACAAAAGAAATATGAAATACAGAAAACCAAGTGGTGAACTCCTAATAACCTTCCGAATGAATATAGACTCAGTCATGAGGCCAGCTTAATATGAGGTTCCTATTACTTAGGGATTCAGACATATTTACCCCTTTACTCTTGCTTTTTACTGAAGTGTTATGACGTCCCAATGAAAAGTGTTTTCTTAAAACGTTCAGTTTTAGACCTCCTACCAAGTTCATGTGGTGCAAAAAATAGAACAGGACACAGGATTAGAGTTCAGAGCTTAAATACATTAATCGTAACACATGCACTCTAAGGTGGTATTATTACACCAAACAAACCTTTCATTGAATGTTCATATTAAATCTGTCATACCAGATTTCTACCTTTTTTCCTCCCCTTTGCCATCATACTTTTTTTTCTCTCAAGTATTGCATTTCCACAGCAGTAAAACATATGCTGTTTTCTGCCTAAGTAGATGGGTAATGTAAGCTGTGATGTGGAGAGTATTTTTTTCTTATTTTCTTTTTGAGGGTGTAGTTATAGTAACATATATGTGCTTTTATCTGTGATAAGAACTACCATCTGGTAGCTAAATGTGCACAGCTTATTGCTTGAAGTGCTTATACATATTGTGAAAACACACAGCTTTTGTGTATGTTAGGATACTGCCTATATGTATTATTAATAAACCCACATATTAGCTATTTGAATACGTCAAATGATTGTAAAATAGAACAGTGATTCTAGGCGAGAAGGATTAGGGCTGGCGTGATGCCAGATGTGTATTTATTCCGGCAGTACTGTTGTGACCTTTTAATATCACATTGTTTGCAATCTCTTCCAGCCGATAATTGTTTAAGGGGGAAAGAGGAGCCTCTCTGACAAGGAAGGGGCCTTTGTTATATTCAAGGAGCTGAAGCTTTCACCCTTAGTAAACCAATACACAAAGCTGTGTGGTGAATGTGTGTGAGCAGCGAGAGAGACAGAACATATAAATTTGAGTTACTTTGACCTTTAATCCAGGAGACCGAGAAGAGAAATGCACTAGGAAGGCTGGCTTGTTGCTGTCTGGAGACTGATAAGCTGTAATAAAGGTGCACTCAGTTGCAATTCATCTAAAGCTTCCATTGCTATCATCCTCTTTTTTCGATTTTTGTTACCTCAAGTACTTATCTAAATCCCTTTCAATGCCAGCTTGAATGCACTTTGTATTCTCTCCGACTGTGACTGGTGCTGTCTGTGTGTGTCAGTGTGCTTCAGCGTACGCTCTTTCCCCTTGTTTGACAAGAACCAGTGCCAACACCTAATTAAGGATAAGCCATGGAGCGCTCTGCTCTGTCTTTGTCAACTGCTCTGCTCCTAGCTTTCTGCCTAGTTGAGCTTTTATGGCATGAGTAACGTTTCAGGTTCAGCCTACTTCTGGCCTCTCGGTTCCCAATGTCGGAACTAAATGCAACTTAACTCTCGGTGGTGGTTGTGGGTTTTTTGGGTTTGGGTGGGTTTTTTTTCTTTTTTTTTTTTTTAAACTAAATCCACAACTCCTCTGTGTCTCTAAAGTAAACACACACACCTGTCTAGATCTATGCATCTAGATATGAATGCACATGTGTATCTGAATACAACTAGGTCACTTTTCCAATTACTTTTTGTTTGCTCCTTTTTTCTCCCCTCAAACAGTTTTCCCCCTCAAACTGTTTCCTAGGAGATGACCAATGGGGTTGAGACTCTTTTTTTTTTTCCTTTTGCAAGTACTATATCTTAAAGTCTATCAGAAGACTAATTTAGAAGGACAAAGCAGCGCTAGCTCAGACTCCTGTTGAGCTCTCTTAAACATTTTTGTCTCACTTATATAGATGTATTTAGGTCACAGAGCGAGAAAGTCTTTCGAAGGGTTAACCATTCAATAAGCTTGAAGATGACCAGATTAACATGACTGATAGGCAACTGCCAGACAACCAATTAAATGGGCACATGTAACAATTTTGAGTGTTTTAAGTATATATGCACTTGTTCTTGTTGCATATCTAAGTTCAATTATGTCAGAGAATGTTTATTTTTCTTGAGCTTTGGGTTCAAATTCCAACCTGAATTTTGTGTAAACTCTCCAGATACTCAGCAAAGGTGCAATGGATATATACTGGTCAAGTCATTAAAAAAACCCTCAAACTTCTAGAAGAAAACATAATGGGGACCTCCTTTATGATTAGATATGTGCCTAACCAAAGGTAAAAAATGTGATTAGTGGGTTGAATGTTTAAGATCCTGCTTGTGCTGGTCTTCATCTGACAAGAAGTGGTGGGAGTTTGAATGCCAGTTTATATCAGCAAGTCCTGAACCTTAAGCCTGTGCTAGTTTCAACTGAAAATCCCACTCGTATAGACAAGGGTCAGCTGGAAAACTAGTTACAAAGTTCAGGACATGTATAAACTGTTAATGGAATCTAGATGGTTTTTCTAGCTATGTTTTTATTGTTTGGCCAGCTCTTCATTTTGAAAGATTTTTAGAACAAATTTCCGTTGCAACTATGAGTTTGTCCCTTGGGTTTTGGCAGTGATGATAGTCTCTGGGTGGCTCTAGGTTTAAGCTGTTCCAATTAGGCCCTCTTTTATTCACCACTCTTATTTTAGCATTATATTGAGAAAGAAGAGCAAGTTTGTCAGGAAGCCAAACAGTTATGAACTCGCTGTACAGCTTCTCGCTATCTTTGTGAAATTGCTTTGCATTCCAGTATGCCTTTCATGGTTGATTTCCTGGGATATTGGCGAGGGGAGAAGAACAGGCTTCTTTTTTTTTCTTATTTCTTAAACTTCCAACGTTCAGTAAAATCACAGCATCTCTGCTGCACTTCATACAAGTACAAAAGAGACTGCCTTGTCATTGGCATGAACTGTGAGAAAATTAGCCTGAACGCCTCTACTTGCTCAATTGTGACAATGCATATTATGTGTTGGAATTTGAGGGGTCTGCTCTCTCCATTAAAAGTAGTGTTTCCTCAGGAGTGAGTCTTTAGAAAAGCTGTTTACAAACCAGAGGAGAACGCTTTACTCATTACCTTAATCTTGCCCTTATTTATTTTATGTCAAGCAGCTCCCTAGCCAAAACAGCTGGAGGCTGAAAGTTGAAACCTGGCAGTGAAAGAGATGATAATGGGCAGACGTGTGCTTTGTGTATTCCAGAGAAAAAATGGGTTTGATTTGGCTAGGTTATGAGCCTTGGAAAATCGCTCTTCATGCGAGCTCAGTACATTTAACAATGATAGTAAAATTAGCTTCAATCGTGTTAGATTCTGGAAGTAACATAAATGAAATTCACGGACATGCATGGAAAAGCATGTAGCATTGCAAGGTGATGCCTATGTATTTTGGGTTCCAGAACCGCCCCCACCCCGGGAACAAACAAGGTTATGTTGTGGTGTTTGAGAACTAGTAGTGCAGGCAGGTTTTAAACTGTTATTTTTATTCATTAGAAAGTAACTCTGAGTAAATCTACGTTCAGTGATCATCTCTGGTCCCCCAAGTCTCAACAGTATGACCTTTTACTGCTTTACTGTTTTCTAGAAGCAGTAGGTGTGAATGTGCTGCTGCTGCTCACTTTAAAAAATAGTCTTGCACACTGTTCCGCTTAAGCTGTGCCAGGATTGCTGCACCAAAGGGCTGTGAATGACAGGGTGCTGCCGTCTTCATCTCTTTTTCCACAATACAAACAGGAGCTTATGAACTGACCTTGGATTCTGCGTCCTGTTGTCAGACGTGACTGAAGTGTGTAGGTTATAAAGATCTCGATGCCTCTGCCTACGTTAGCAGCTTTAAGTAAAACGAGCTTGAGTATTTCACGCAAGTATTTAAATCTGAATTACCTTCTCCCCATCCTGTGCTCCCTCCTAAAGGATATGTGAAGAGCTCAGCAGCAATTGCTTTGCCTCTGTGTTTCAGTTCAGCTGCTGCAAAAAATTGCTGGTATGAGCACAGCCATTGACTTGTGACGAGAGCTAGATTCCTTCATGTTCAAGCCATTTCTAAAAGCTAATTTAAAGGCTTTGGAAAATGTTACCCCAAGGAGATGAGAGGCTTATCAGCTTTTCTGAGCATACTCACAAAGAAAGATGACCAAAGGAGGAGGAAAAAAAGCATGGTTTGAGGATTATGCGCGCAGCCTGAACTTTTTGGCGTTTCTGGGGAATAGCTGCGAAACGTTAGTGCTCTATCTGCATGGACGCTGTGCGTCTGTGGAAGTACGAACGCGAAGTGGGGCAAGCTGTGAAGCTCTGAGGCTGGCCCTCCTGATTCGAGTGCAGAGATGGGAGGAAAAATACACAAACTGCATCGCGGCAAAAAAAGCCGAGTCGCATAAGCCGAATTAACAGCAAGATCTGGAGGTCATCTATAAAACGTAACGATTGGCTCTGATGTTCTTCTCATCAGCGGCGCTTATGTCACACGCGGCACCGAATATGTGGCCAAGACAAAAGCTATTGCCTGGCTCTAGGAAATTGTAGCGAGCAGCTCTGTGTGTGCGCGTACCTATATATTATGCTTTTGGAAAATGGCATTCGTACGTTCTTACCCTGCTCCTAACACAGCACATGCGCGTGCTGGATATGTTCCAGACTTCCTCCCTTCCTGGGGTTTCCTTTGTAGTTAACTTAAATAACAACAAACACGCCTGCCAAATCTTGCTTCTGAGCTTGGCTGCCCCTTGGGCTGCTCTCTGCAGGACCTCCTTTGTCCCTGTCACTAGTTTCCTGCGCTCTGGAGAGGCAGTCAAGCACTGCTCGCTAGCCTGAGCTGGCGCCAGGAGGATCCACCTGCTCTGCTTGTCGACAGAAGAAATATCTCTGCTAAAACTTGACCACGGAGCAAACAATAAAATTGCTTGGTGCTTGCGTGCCAGGCTCTAAGTGCTGCTGCGCTCGCTCCTGCATTAATGCACCCCAGCTGGCACAACAGTGCTGGGGGGCCTCAAAGCAGCATGTGTTGTCTTGCATAGTCTAAGGGTGTGTGTTCGCTGTGTGTTTGCAGCTGGCAGGCCTTTTCACCTTGGTGGTGGTGTTTGCTGGCTCAGATTTACCTAGGGACTGGTTCCCCTGCTTTCCGTCACGTGGCACCTTCCCTGCCTGCTTCCAAGCTCTCCTCCTACATCTGCCTGTGCTCTAGTCTAGGGAGATGGGAGTCATCTGAGACAGCAGATAAGTTGCTCAGAAGTTTTACAGGGTGCAAACAGGCCTTTGACTTAAATACGGAGATTACTTTTCAATTTACTACTTATTCAGAAGTACTGTGACAGTAACCGCCCAGCAAACAATAAGAAGCAAACTGGAAAAGCTATGTGCAGTGTCAGCTTCTGGTTTTGATAGCTTTTCTGGAGGACTAAGGTAGATGAGACAAGGCTAAAATTGTAGCTGCGGGTTTCATTAGTTTTGGTTTAGTTTTAGGATTGCTGAGGGGGAAAAAAAATGTTAGTGTATTACACATGCTAGTGGAAACTTAAAAGTCTTAGTATGACTATTAAGAAGCTGTTTCAGGCTACCGTTGTTTTTTCTGTGGTTTGTGTTAAGAAGGGGTCCGTGTATATGTCTGCAGTGCCAGTATTGACATTCTTTCTCATTTTTATCACTGGGCTCAGGAGAAGATGATGCCAATTTGATTCCTAATGCGTGTTAACTGATAACCGTGGCTCCAAGCACCTAGGACGAGCCTCCGGAGAAGTCCAGCTAATGCTGTTCTTCAAATAATAGCTGATCTAACTTCTCTAAGTCTGCATATGTGTTAGCCTTGCTTGTCTACATATGTACCAGTGCTTAAAAAATGTGCCAGATCTACAAACCTTTTCTAATTAAGGTTAAACATATTCTTTGCTGTAAGTATACATAACTCTCTTTAAAGGAGTATGACGTTACATTTCTGTGTGTTGTCTAGAAGACAAAATGATAAGCTTACTTTTGCTTAGGGGGGGGAAAAAAAAATAACCGTATGTCATTACAGCAACTTGGTCAGAGAGATGTAAGTTACTTTCACCTGTAGCAGAAATCTGATGTCTGCCTGGTAATTACTAGGCAGAGTCAATAATACCTCTCCTCAGTATAATTGCAAATCCAGTACAACCATGACCAGAACTAAATTGCTTGAGAGCAATCAATAGAAATCTCCTGATTGCATTCCCTGGTGTACGCATCAGATATAAAAAGGAAAGCTGTCCATCCAAGCAAAAGGTCAACTTTACAAATGAAAACTGCAGTATAAGCCTAGGGAGGAGTATATCCACAGAGAAGCTCCTTGGTTAGCTCTGGCTAGAGGTGACAGGCCCGAATGAAGACATGTATATTTTGGATGATAAAGGCTATGCCCACATGAGCAGTAGTTTAATGCAACTGGAGTGGAGCAACAGATTCAAGTAGTTGATGCTGAATTCCCAATATTTGTTCTGTGTGGTTTGTGGCTTTTACTTGGACTACATTTAGTATTTAGTCTGGTTCCTCAGACCAGATGTTCTCATCACATGCGGTTCCAAACTGTCCAAAGGACCAGCCTTTGACTTGGGTGCCCGTGTCTCTGCTAGGGGCTGGGTGTCATCAGGGTTACACCTGGTCTACAATTTCTGATTCCCTACCCTCCATGAGGAATGCAGTTCAGGTACGCTGAAACCATGGTGAGGACTAAAGCAAAGCATGGTAAGTGGGGGCTGCTCAAGAAATTCATGTCAAAACCTCACTGTTGCTTGAACAAAAACGTTATTACAGATGCAGCCAAAGATTTGCCCAAACAACCTTAATATTTGTTTTCCTAGGTGTTAACTTAGGGACTTACACTGCTGCTTTTTCTTTCCTCTGTGGCTTTGCTTGTACATAAATTCCTGAACAAACATTTTGGCTTCTGAGCTGTGTAAGTCATCCCGCTTGAGTGTCTTCTGTGAACGTAAACACAAAGATATCTAGCAGTTCTGTGGAATGCAGGGTTAATTTTATTTATTAGCCTGGTGGAGTCTCAGAGACAATGGATGAGGTGTTTAGAGAAAAATACACTTCAGTATATGCTTCCAAAGTCGGATAGTTGGATGTAAGCGTTGAAAAGTGCTGATGCTCTGCAACTCCCATGAAGTTGCAACACGAATTTGTAGGTGTACCAGAGTTTTGAGAGCCTAGCTACTTATTTAGGAGGGGGCTCTCAAAAGCACTGTGGGAAAAAGGGCACCTAATAGCCCTTGAGTTGCCTTTGACTGTTGCCTCCAGATGCTGAAAGGGGGAGTCAAGTACTTATTTTTGAGCATCTTTATTGTTTTTTTCTGTTTTATTTTTGGTTCTGTGAAGTGTCAACTATTGTGCGTTGCATGGGCTATCACTTTTCCTTTCAGAGGTTTCGGTTGCAAAGGATTAGCTTTCTAAACTGGAGTTTTCTGAGAAATCTGCTTTAGCATAAAATTGTTGGTTTTCTTATTACTTCAAATTACACTGCCCACACAGTACGCAACGCGAAATAAATAAACCTGCACAAAGCTGTAGCGTGTGAAACATCAAGAGTACTTTTACTTAGGCTGTGCTGGCAGAAAATATTTTCTTTCCAGTGTAACTCTATCTTCTGTTTGACATGTCTTTTGTTACAAGCTTATGAGCCAAGTATTTTCAACAGGTGCCAGATTAAAAAAAAAAAAAAAAAATTTTTTTTTCAGACGCCTTCCTAATTCTGCAATGGGAGAAAACAGCATTTGCCCCTATGAGAAAGTGCTTGGTAAAAATTGGTGTAAAATTCTACTCATTGCTCAGTAGGGGGAAAAAAAAAAGTGACAGGCATTGCATTTGCATTGTGGTATGGATTAAAGTACTGCAGTCAGAGTAGCATAAAAAGGCTGTTAAATAGCTGATAATTTCGTCATGTTGGAACCGAGTGTGGAAGTACAATGCGGTTGCGTTAGTACTGCAATGCCACGAACATTTTCAATTATCGTGCTTAACCTTGCTAAGAAGCCGAAATGAATGCTCTCAATAGCGTGGCGCAGAGTCTCACAATAGCAGGGTGCTATTCTTCTGCTTCCCGCTCCTGTCCTTTTTCCCCCCCCCCGATACACTAACAGAAATATGTAGGCTCGCTCTGGCCCACGCGGTTCCTAAATTGCTCCAGCAATTGTTTCCTGCAGATTAATTTGTAATTCTAAATCTTGAGAAGAAGGAAACGTGAGCACGTTCCTCCCTCAGGCCATTTACAGACCTGGAGTCTTAAGGTAATCCAGAGCAGAGGCTGGGGGACGGCCGCGTGAGGAAAGGGAGGGAGACGGTGGCAACGGCAGCACCCAACGCCGGCGGGTTTCTTCAGCAGAGGTTTTTCTTTGCGTGCCACGTAATCGGCCTTACCCAGCGCTTGCAGTCCCGCGCTGGTTCCTCTTGCTTAAACGGGGCTCGCAGAGAGAAGCTGAGGGAGCGAACGGGTGCATGCGACGTACGTACGCACGCACGCACACGAGCTGTGTTTCAGGGAGGCCTGCCTATGACTGCATCCTTTGTTTGTGCTAGTTGCTCTGGTGATGATAGATGCTTTCCTTCCAGGCACAAATTAAAACAAACAACTTCCAGCCGCGCTGATGCGATGCCATTCCCCATCTTATCTGCGAAGGGCAGTTGGAGCTGTGTTTTTAAGGTTATCTAGGCATGAAAAGCTACAGCTAGGCAGATTGCGGAGAGGGTTAGAAACTACGTACTTAGTGAGCTGAACCCTGATGTCTTGATACTATTAAAAGTCTCTCAAGAACTTATAACTCTGTTGCCTAAATACCTTTTAAAATCTGGCATTCTACAGGTACAGAATTCTCCATCTTCTTTATTTTCTTCTCCCTTTTCACGCTCTTCAGAATAATTAAATCATCTCTACTGAATTCTTTATAGCTTTTGTTCATTATTCCTTAGCAGTACAGTTTTCTGCTCACCTCAGGCTGAACAAACCACAGCAGAGGAACTAAAAAACAGAGGGGAAGAGACCAAAGGGACTTAAGAAAAAGAGTGTTAAAACAATGGGGTAATTTGGCTTTTTGCAAGCTTTCCTGAAGACTTTCCGTAGAGGGTTTCCCAAAAGGCAGCACTATTCTCCTCGACACTGCAGGGTGAAGGGAGAGAAGTCTCCAGTGATGACTGAAAGGAAGCCTGAGTTGGAGGTATGTGGCTATGATGAGCATTTAACATAACAGGCAAGTCATAAACATCAGAGGAAAAAACTTCTGAGAAGACAAAAACTTCTATCTTTACCAATTTTTTGGTAGTAGCCAACTATTACCAACTGGCTTTACCACAATATGCCAGTAGGTTACAGGTATTTTTTTAGTCTTTTAAAAGTCTAGCTTCCCTTACAAATGGATCCCCCTGACTGGGAGCGTATCTTTGGTTCTGTTGCCTCTGGGCTACCCTTCTGTTCTGTTGAGCGTCAGTCTTTTAGACTCAGCACCCTTGGAAAGAAAGCATGTCTTGGGAAAGGCAAAGAGCAGAAAATCAAGTTTTCCTCTGTTCGTTTCGTCTTGAGTTCTTATAACTTTGGTTTAGAGTCTCCATAACCGAGTGGAAAGTGGGTAGTATCCTGAAAATTGCCAAAAAGCTAGTTGAGGAGGAGAAAGGGGGACATTTAGAAAGCAAACATTTGTAATATTATGCCAGGGACTTGAGCCAAATTTCTCTTTACTTATATTTTGGCAAGGACTGGTGTTGATTCTCTGACTGCTTAGTAAATTTATTTTCACTAGAAACTTAAGGAAGTATTGTTAAATAAACATTTAATATTACCATGGACCCTGGAGTGTACTTTTTTCAGAGGTGCTAAATTCCCAGCCATCCTGTTGTAACACAGGGAGGGGTAGAGGAGCTTATCTCTCTGCTCAAGGCATAGTCTCTCCTGCCAAAATCTCTCTGCTTAGAAAATGATGTCAAAGCTCTCACTAGCCTTTCGTAAGGCAAAGGAGGACAGCATAAAACAAAGGGGCTTCTGAAAATGAGGGGCTTCCAGGTGCTCTTCAGTAGAGGGGAAAGACTTCTTGAGTAAACTAGCTCAGCAGATTGCTGGGCTTTCCTTTGGATGGGTTTTCAGCAGTGCCATGATTGTACAGAAGTCACCTCCGTGGCAGGGTTCTCACTGATCATAAAGGAAATCCACACATGGCAAGAGGATACCGAGATTGCCCTGAGCACCTCCTAATCCCTGGGCACAGCTGGTGTTTTGAAGGGAAGGGTCAGAAACCTGGAGAAAAGGATGCAAGTAATAATCAGGAGATGCCATTTGGCTTGAGTTTGGTATCTGATTAACTAGAATGGAGAAGGAACTGTCATCTGGGAATGGGAGAATCTCAGACGTTTTTATTTTATTTTTTCTAATTGTCATGGATGTGTTTTCCAATTACAAATACTTAATGTTTCTAAGATATAGCTGGTATTCACTCTAGCAATTGGGTAGAAGCTCTCTAGATACATAGAGCTGGAACTGTGTTTTAGCTGGGTTGGCTAAGGAAATGGGCCTTATGGAGCTACACTAGGTTTGTGTCTGCCTCCTATCAACCCTCTCAACTTTTGAACATCGCAAGTAGTTTGTTAAATTTGAGTTAGAATACTCTTTTATGCCAAGGTAAAATGTATGTGCTAGCCATATGTTGACTAAAGCATGCTGATAATCTAGTAAAGCCAAAGCAGGTGCGGTTCCGACATGAGATTAACATGTTGAGAGTAAAGTTAACATTGCAAACTTGTGAAAATATTCCTGTTTTTCCCCTTAAGTTTTGCATGGCGTGTGTGCAGATGACGTTTTAGTGCTGTCTTTCACAGCGGTACTAGTGGTGCGTGCTCGTGGCTTGAGTGGCATCGTGCACCGGGGCAGCTGACCCAGTCCATTTAGCCTGGATATGTGTCCTCCCTTCTGTTTAGTGCTATCAGACTCTACTCCACAACTGGTTTCCTAACTGCTTTGGATTTCAATACAGTTTGAAAGGGAGGGGAAAAAAACAGTAACTACAGCTGCTTAGTGCCAAGCCAAATTTCCAACCATATGTACAATCTCCTCTTTCTACCCTTGGAGCTTTCCAGACCTGCTTTTTAGGCTACCTGATGAGTCTTTAGAAAGACAGCTCTGATAGAGAAATCCTGCTTTTTGAGGAAAATGGCAGCCGCATGAGGACCTTGACAAGTTCTGACCTTTCATTTGACGTCTATACTCCATGGGCCAGAAAAACTTAGTAGTAGGAAGCCAACATTTATGCCTAAGGGGCTAGAAAAATGTTGCATGGTGCCAAATATTGCAATGTCAAACAGCTTTTCTTTGTGTTTTACTGTCTTTAGAGCTGTATTAGAGAGCTTATTTTAAAAAAACGAAAGTTCCAGAAGCTCTTCTAAAGTTACCCACTCCCTTGAAATTCAAAATGACCCCATTTTTCCATTGAGCTTTTTGAAATGCTTACTGAGATTGCTCAATATCTCAACACAAAGCTGGTTTGCTTTATGTGCTTTACCACACAATTTGCCTTTTCGCTTTCCCCTTTCTCTTAAATTTTTTCTGCTTGGTGACTCCCTGCAATCTGACTTCAAGAACCCTTCATGAGCTTCTTGTCAAAAGTGTTCAGCTCCCTCTGCTCAGCATGTTCACTCCATTTTACCTGCCTTCTAGTCTTGTTTTATTGTTGTTTAACATTGCTGTTATATGATTCTAAGATTTTTCAGCTGTACTGGATCTTTGAAAGCTGGCAGGATGATTTGCTTGGTTTCCAGTCTTTAATGTTTATCTCCCTTTGGATCTCACCATCTGTTCCTATTTGACAGTGCAGGTAAATGACTTTTTTTGACTTCCTTTAGTTTGCCCTGTTTCCTGCAGATATTTAGCTTGTCTGTTTCCTCCTTCTCTCTCCAGACATCAAGTAGGATTTGATGGCATTTACTGAAACTGATGGATCTGGTTTGAATTTCCATACTGGACTGGGGGAAGAGGATTGTTTTTGTTTTTTCATTTGATTACCTTTGCTAGAGCATGCTTATGGAGTATAGTGCAATGTCATCTGCAAAGTCAAGGCTATCTTTCCACTGTCATTCAGGTTTATTCCTCCTAACTTCTTCCTTTTGCCATTACTTCTTAATATCTCATCTTTGAGCGCATCAGCAAGCTGAAACCCATTTTTTTTAGAATTGTAGTTTTGATTTGAGAGCTCGATCCAGGATGGTTATAGCTACTAGAGGCAGCCTCTCATTTGAAACCAGTTGTCATGCGATATAATCTTGAACTTCCAAGATGGCGCAATTTTGCATTTTTTTCTTTCTTTTTTTTTTTTTAAAACTTTTCTTGTTTGTGGTCAGTCTCAGATTGACTGGAATCATTCATGCTGTTTACCTTTTGGAGTGCAAAGCCTTAAAGTGAGAGTTTTAAAAATCAATGATTTGATACCTAGTGTCTGTGCTGCTAAAGGAAAGGTAAACACATATGAAGCAGGGAGCATGGATAGGAGAGGGCATTTCTTTTTCTCATATTTCTATCCATAGTGGGAAGCCTAACTCTCAAAACTGAAGGAAGTTTTTCCAAGTGCTCTACTGTTATTCTAAATAATTGCATGTGTTAATATTTGGAGACAGAAATGCTGTTTTTCAGAGATATGGGATACTATCCTTTTAGTTCACAGCATTCGCTTAAGGCCTTTTAGAATGCTGTTTTAGAATATCTCTGTTTTCATTATTTTGGAAACTTGGCATTGAAATCAAATGGGATCAGCTCTTGGTGTTGTATGCCTTAATGAGTTATTGAAGGGCACTTTAGGATCTGTTTCATGAAAGGATTAATCTGAATGAAAACCCATCTGCTGTTCTCTCTTGTCATTTGTCAACTGTCCTCAAATTCTCTTATCCGTCAGACCTATGAAATAATTTGCCAGTTGTTGGAGTCTGTCAACTCTGCTTATTAACTAAAAGCCATTTCCATGTAACAGCTGTTCTTCTGTAGCTTCTGTGTAATGAGTTGGTTGTCAGTCTAGTTCCAAAATATCTTTGTCACCCGAACCGCCAACCGCTTGGCGTTCTTGTGGGCATTATTAATAAAGAGTCCAAGACCTGTAGCGGCATCAAGGCTAAATATCTATCTCTGAGTCAGGGCCCTTCCTGCAGTAGTCTTTAGGATTTTCACTTGTCTCACATAATTCATTAAATCAGAGTGCGGCTGAACTGGCAAAGAGGATTTTGCATAATGGTTGCTTATGTTTTATCTGTTGTATGGCTAAACAGAGGATTTCGGTTTTCAGTACTGTCAGCCAAGCATTTTTTCCCCAGCTACCGAATTAATTTTTAAACTATGCTGTTAGGGCTTTTAGAATGATCCTTTCCTCCTTTTCCAGCCATTCTTGGCAGCTCCCATAACTTCCTGCAGGACCATTAGATCCTTTCAGCAGCTTAGCGAGAGGTGCTCCTGCACTCTTGCTAAGGCCAAAGAAGCTGTGCTGGATGTTACAGTGGAGTACTTGGACTATTGGCACTGCCATTTTTTGGAAGTCAAATAGCCCCTTAAACATTGCAGCCCGTGACAATTTTGATTTTCCAGGTGCTCCCTCATAATTGCTCTCTTCAACAATTTTGGAAGCAGCCACAGGCTATCCTGGAAGTTGGTTATTTAACAAGGCTACCAGATCATATCTGGTCCTTAGACTGCATAATGCCTTTTATTTTTCCATTTGGGTGGTCTTTGGAGTCTAGAATGTGTTCCAGTGTACTCGTCAAAGTACTTCAGGCTTTATGATTTGAAAAATGTTTCCTGACTTCAGCCTTGCTTGTTTGATTTGCAAAAGCTTATCAGCTTTTATTTCCTCCAGCTTGGACTAATGGCTCTGTTTGTTGATTTTTACCTAGTAAAATGCTTTACTACACTTTTTAACTCTGTGAAATTCTGACGCCAAGGTGCCAAAAAGCAGAATGACACCAGCTTGAATCCTTGTTTAGCGCTGGTTACCCGTGCAACAAAAGATAGATTTCACGGCACTGCTAATACTCTGTAACGTCTGCTATCATCAAGTCCTGGATAATATTTCAGACTTGGATCTTGGTATTGCGTGAGACATGTTCTACATATGAGTGTACTTGGTGACTGAAATGAAAAACCACCACCTAAATCACAGTGCATTCTCTCATGCTTAAATTACCTACAGGGTGCCCCTTGCTCTCTCGTGTGGGTTATGTATGCATGGATCTCTCACACACCCTTGGCAGAAGGGAGGAAGAGCACTGTACACTAGGCCCTCTGTTTAACCGCTCAAAACCACACAAGCTGTTGTTCGGGTTTATTTGAGTCCACTTTAAATCTCAGTTCTCAAGTGAATTAAGCTAAACCAAAGCCAGAACCACCACGTAGTACCACTGAGTTCATTGTATCACTGGAAAATAATGCTTCTAGTTAAATCAGGTTAAACCCTTGGTGACAGGGGATGGCCGGACATGCTGATTCAGTTGCAGCTGGTTGAGTTAGGAGACGAGTGACTCCATTTACTCCTCAGCTGCTTCAGATTTTCTGGTTTAACTGCATTTGTAACTGCTCAAAACGACCTGTGCGAACTCGCATACATTTTAGGCAGGGTTTTATTGTAACATTTCTTTTTACAGAAACTGGTAAGGGCATCGCTGCTCGTATAGTAGTGTTGGCATCTCTGAAAAGCAGGATGGGAGGGAATGAGCAGCTGAGGACAACAACCTCTTAATCAAGTTAAGCTGTAGCCACAGCGCATCTGACTATGCCCTGAACAATTTTAATTAAAAAAAAAAAAAACCCACAAATGTTGACAAGCTGATGGCCAGGAGCCAAGGATGAAATTCTGGCCATGCTGAGCATGCAAGTGGAAGGAATTTCCTAGGTCAGTGAATCCATCCCATGTTTTTGCAGGAAAACTTTTTTAAACTGATCATGGACCACAATAAATTTTATTTTAAAAGTGATATTATTGACCTGCTACCCTTGAAGCTAAACCTCCCATGGACTTCATCTGGGGTGAGAATTCATTTCAAGCGGTAGTTAGCAGAGCCATGAATATTCACAGAAACTTGCTGACTGTCCCTTCAAGCTGATGCCTTCCCCACCACACCTACTCATTACATCTTTCTTTATTGCTATCCTTCTACTTAAAATCTGTTAGGGGTGCGGGTCCCCTTTTTATAGGGGAGATGCAGCATGGTTTTGTGTACTAAACATGTTCAGTCCCACAACTAAGAAAGTTTTGTGATTGAAGTCTCCATTTCCCAGCGCGCAGGTGGGTGGCAGGGAAAGATTTTTTGTTCCTTTTCTCACACAGACCTTGCTTGCACCCAGGCTGTGGGCTGGTGATAAGATTTTTGCCCCAAGCTAAAAGACAAAGCTTTGAGAGCCTTAAAGGGTGAGGCACTAACCCAGCTTACGTTATTGCAACTTTTTTGCCATTGGCCTTGTGCTAGCCAGGGGTTGTTTCTTATCCTTGTTCTGTAGTCTTCAGATTTCTTTCTTGGCCAGTTCGTACCTCCCAGTTGTGCTCATTTTCCTGCCAATGCTGGTGGAAACTTGTCAAATGGATTCTGCCCTTTGCTTTCCTAAAACCATTCTTCTATGTGTTCCAATTTTCCTTTCAACAGAGGATTTTTTTGTGTTTTTTTCCCGATTTTTGTCCTTTCTGCATATTTCTGAAAAGCCGTGGAAAGGGTGACTAGCAAATAAGACTAGCTGTCTATGTCTGGTAAGGGAAATGGTGTGATTTAAAAGTGGTTGAGCTAAAGAAATATTAAAACCTCCAGGAAAATTCTAACATTTGTTCGGATGTTTTTGTTTATTTTTGGAACTGTGGAATATCCATGATTTTCAGTGTTTTGACCTTTACTTTGAAGAATGTCGTAATTGTGCCAGCAAACTCAGCTGTCAATATTTTCATTTCACACCTCTTTATAGGGGTTCATAACTGACCTATAAAATTACACATACTGAGCATATGCGGTCTCAGGCAGGAAGAGATTTAATAAATAAATACATAAATACAAATGTGTCCATTTTAAAGTTATAAAGCCACAAAAAATGAAATTGGTGATTCCAAATGCATTTTACAGTCCTGTAACTCAGAGGCAAGCTGGTCAGGTTTTTCTTCTTTTAAACTCAAAATGATTAACCTCTTAGTCTTTAATGTCAACTGATGCAGTGCCTGTGGCCATTATGGCAAATAACCACATTATTGCATTTAGGAAATTAGCTACTGTGCGCTTGTGGTAATTTTGTCTCCATGAAAATAGCTCACAAATTTTAAGCAGGCAGACTTATTACAGGAGCCAGTTCTGCTTTCAGATACACACCATCTTTGTGTATTCATGCAGATTCATCCGAGTGTATCTGAAAGGATCTTTGTCAGCCAGCTTTAATATTAGGAGATTTCCTGCTGGAGGACTCTTTTAACATTCCTTTTAAAACATACAGCATTCTGAAAAAAGTCACTTTTTAAAAATTTCCCGTGATCCTCTTTTAATGATTCATATTCCTGTTTAACGCTGGATGGTAATGGCTCTGAAACAGTTGTTATGCCACTATAATTTCCAAAGCGATATATGTAGGGTGAAATTGTTGCTACGTGAAGGTGATGAAACTCACAGTATTTTAATCTCCAACCTCCAGCTAGCCCCCTTTCATGGAATATTGGGACTGCCAAGCTCCCTTGTGCCTCTGCAAATTTGGCATGAAATTTTACTTTTTCATGAAATACAACTTAATATTTGTGTAACTGACCCAAAACTAGGTTCAGTTTAGCCTAATGCTGCATAGCAAACGCTCAAGTCTAAAAGAAGGAGTAGTGGGATGTATGGCAGACTGATGAGAACAAGATTTGGTGTTGCGATGGAAATGTGGGTGGGTGACCTTCCCCTCCTTTTCTGCTCCCCAAACATCAAACTGGTGTGAAAAGGGAAGATGGTGTGTGTGCTTTAAACAGATCCAGTGAGAGAAGGGAAATTTTTTTCTAAGAAGGCAAGAGAAGGATGTTTAGCTTAGAAATGGCTCTCCACCAGCTAATCCAAATTGTCTTTGTGCTTGTCTGGGCAACGCATCTCTGGGATGTCTCTCCCAGTGGCGCTCTGTTTAGCTATTAGGCTTTGTGGTAAGAGTGACAGCACAGGTCAGCCTTGTGCTGCCCTTTGGTCATCCCGTTCTCACATAAGCAGCTCTGAGCAGGGTTAAATGGCGGTGGTGTGATCTCCATCGTTTCCACGCTGCTTCCTCTTATGGAACGACGGCTTGATCGGGGAAAAGTTTATTTTAAAAACTTAAATTTAAGAGGGAAAAAAATGTGGTGTTGACTCAGCCTTGGAGATTTCTGAATGCCCTAATGTTTCAGTTTGCAGTGAAACCCTAAACCCTACTGTGGCTTGCATAGTTTTGCGTTTCAGTGAAAAGAGTTCACAGAGTTCGAGTCCTAGGGTTACGTTAATAAGGCAATATGTTTAGAGTGTAAAGACACAGTGTCTCTAAGTAAGCTGTAGTAATTCGGTGCTTGGAATGTATGAAGTTTTTGTGCTATGAAAATCCTATGCATGTCTTCAAAACCTAAGTCTTTTTAGTTCAGTGTTTTACTGATTAAACTAACTGATCCCTTTAACTTCATGGTAATTCTCTTACAGGTGTAAGTTAGCATACTTTTGCTCTAGAGCTTTATAGGATGCTCTAATAAATCTCCAGAAAATAATGAGTAGAGGTGTCATGGAAACTAGTTTGAAAAAAAGGTTTTTTTAATCCCATAACTTATGTTGCAGGACTAGGTAAATAGTAGATAACCCAAAGAAAATGTTAGGTTTTCCAGCATTCCGTCACCTCTGCTACAGAGCAAAAATAGCCTCTTTCTTTAAAATGCATAGGTTTCTTTTTTCCTTTTTGCACAGTACTGTAATGTGAAATGAAGGCTGGTGTCAGCCTCTGTATCAGAGCTCTACGTAAGTGTAATAACAAAAATCCAAATGCAGTGAAACCCATCTGGTTTCATGTTGCCTCACTCTTTTTGCTGAGTTTGAGTATTGTGGCAACTCTGGGCAAGGTGGTGCCGTATCTTTCATGCTCACTGCGTTCTCAAGTGCCGGAGGTATCTGGGAACTGATGACTGGGCCTGGGAATGTGGTAGCGGTTTTCTCATTTTCGATGGTGCTTAATAGAGGAAGGATGCTGGTATAAAACATAAACGTTTCCAACCGTCCCCTGACCACTGGGAATGGTTTCTCTAGTTCAGAAGAGAGTCCTCTAGAGTGACAATGAATTAATAAGGAATTGCTTATAGCCTCTGTATTCCTGAAGACTACAAAAAAGTTGACTAGATTTTATGGGCAAGCATTTTATTTTTATGGTTATCACGTGTATTTCAGGGCTTTGTTTATTTCTTTGTTTAGTATTTATTCTGAATCTCGTGAACAAATATAAATCTGAGTTCCCTCCTACACGATTCTCACTTTTTGTGGTATACCTATTAATAACCAGTAAAACACAGACCAAACCTAATTAGAAATTAAGGTTTTATGGGAATTATGGATACCTCATCTTAATATACTTTCTTAAAGCGATTCATACTGTTACAAAGCCATGTTAACTTTATATAAAATAGAGTCTGCAAGCCCAACTTTTCCTCTGGTTGCACTGGAATGAAAGTATTAGTTCACTCCCCAGTCTTAATAGTAGCTGAGAAACAATATTTGACCTGTGTGGTACTAGCTGAGAATTTTTGACAGAAGGTAACTAACAAACATGTATAAAAAGCTGAAATCCAAGAACTGCTGTATAACCATATGGGGTGATGCGTTCGTGTGCTGCTCTGTTGGGGGAGACAAGGGAGGATGCTGTTGTCAGCTTCTCAAAGTAAAGGAGAGAAGTGAGCAACTCTGTTAGTTACACCAACCACTAACTATTCCTCTTGTAAACTGAGCTGGACCCCAACCTGAGACTTAATTACTCAGAAAGTAGGAAGAGAAAGAATTTTTACTCTTCCTAGAGAGAAAGTTGCCAGAAACCCTGCATTTAAATGCTCTGGAGACATGAGTTTTGGAATGTGCCCACGGGACTACAACTCAAAGACAGGCAAACGCTATGTTCTCCAGAGCAGCTATTGATTGGCTGATGTACTTAAGGATAAGGACTGAATCTTGCACAAGGCCAAGGAGCAGAAGACAATCATATATAAGGAAAAAGAAAATCCTTTTCTTCCCAGAGCTCGAGTCTAGTACTCAAGGTAAGGGACATATATCTGGGTGCTGCTGAAACAAGACTTTGCTTAAAGAGTGGAGGCACAGTATCCTGAAAGCTAGGTGGCTTTATTTTCAAAGGCAGATACATACAACCCTGAGATCAACCTCTTAAATGATATTCTTGAAATCTTGCAGGTGATGCTTCAGTAAATTGAACTTTTTTTCATAATAAATATTTAATGAGTGATCTATTCAAAGGATTAAACAAAAAATATGAGAACTGTTATTTGTTTAGAGTTAATCCAGTTGTTAGATTCTCCCTGTTCAGGAGTGGGGGGTGAGGACAGGAAAGCCACAGAATTTTTACTTCCTGTTTCCAGGTTTTCCTTTGCGTGGAGATGTTGTGTGAACAGTATGGTCTCGCTCTACATATACTCTGCCATTGACAGCAGACTATGTACTTGGACATAACAAAAACGTGAAACTTCTGTGTGAATGAGGCATACCTGATCACTCCCTTATGGTTTCATATGCAGTGTCCTTCTTAGTATTATCAGGTATCCCTTGATATTCAGTTCTCTTGTCTCCCCCCATAAATCAGAGCACCAGAAAGGAAATATTTTTGCGAAACTGGTGTAGGCTTAGAACTGACCTGCCTCTTGAAAAATGAGCAATACCAAAACTAACGCAGTACAAAGAAAATGTACACGGAGGAGCAAAGGAATAGCACTGGAATAGAAAAGGAAAGAAGGGATAGCGTTTCTGTCCTTGCAAGAAGGAATGGTGCAAAGGAGGAATTTACTGAAGAACCCTAGTGTGCATCAAGCAAAAGTATTTTTCTCAAATTTTCCCTATTAAAATCCTATCTACTGCCACTAATCTCAGGGGAAGAAGTCAACTCCAGGAAAAAAAATAGTGAAGAATTTCAGTTGGGTTGTCTTTATTTCTGTTGTGATTTATGTTACAATGTCCCTAAGAAACCAGCAATCCTGTCCAGATCAGGAGAGAAAAAACTGTCTTTCACAACTCATTGTCGTCTTAATATTACGGTTTCACTATTCTATGCCAAATATCTAACTTTCATTGTAAGGAGTTGATTCAAAACAGATTATCTAAAGAGAATGTGCAATTATAATGCTAAGCTAGTTTATCAGAAAATGGAAACAATCAGTTTTGAGAATCTCATTGCATCTGCAGGATTTAAATGCAATTGAAAATGTCGACAGTTTTTATATGCAAGTAGCAAGAGACAAAAGAAGCAAAGATTAAGTGATGCACAAAGTGGGAAAAGTCTTTAGGGACATTAAACCAATTCAAGACAATATGGAAGTAATCAAAAGTTAGTCAACAGACCAAATAAGACTTCATAAAAGGAAAGTACAGACTTTAGCTGAGGCAGCTTAAGGAAGGCTGGGTGATGGTAGATGCAGTCTGTTTACATAAGAGACTAGGCGATTACAAAGCAAGATATGAAATAATTAGTGTTCGTTAAATCTCAAAGGATTTGGAGCTTTGTTGCAGTTAGAATAAGCATTGTGAAGTTTGGCTGCTTACCCAGATCTTTTCTATACTTTCAAGAAGTTGCCAAACAAGACTAGAAAATCTCATGAAAGAGCAACATACGCGGAAATCTATGCAATTCCTTCTTTCAAAGGCTCCTCCCCTATATTCTAGCCTATATATTAATGCTCCCCAGAGGTACATAAAAATGAATTTAAAATGAACTTGGGAATCAAGGTGTTGAGTTTGGGGTGAAAGTTTACATGCATGTTTACTTTCTCCGGAGCTGGGTCCATTTTTGAAAACTTACTGCTAGGGAAGGATGTGTGCTGTTACGTAAAAAGCAATATAACTGCAGAAGTGCAGACAAAGTTGAGGAAAAGTAGAACACCTAGATCATAGTGCGATACTTCCTTTAAAGACGTGCAGGGAATCAGGGCACAAGAGAGATCTCAATGATAGCAAGGTTTAAAATGCTTGATTAGTTATCAAAAGATGAAGATACAGCAAACCCTTATAAACAAAACTGTGTAGGGGAAAAGAAAATAAGATGGGTTGAAATTTCTGCCTCTGACAGAATTGCAGGTGAAACATGAATATTACATTAAAGGCCTTAGTGTAGCAGCTGTCCTGTTGAATGTGCTTTTATCGTGTTCTCTTGGATTGAAGCTAGGCATCATTGTGCCCAGAAGTTTTGGTTTACCAAGACTCACCCCTCACCCTGCTTTTTGGGAGTTATGCTGAGAGTGCTCTAGGTTTTTCTTTGTTTGTGTTTCCAGGTCTTATCCCATTGTGGAATGGGGGCATAGATTCAGGCTTGGGAATTTGTTGTTTGTTGCTTGCCCTTATTCAGCTGACTTTAGTATAGCAGCAGCATAGCTGTCAAGGGCTAAAAGGAACCACTGGGAATTTGAGAGTGTGAAGATTAGGTGTCCTCTGTCTTTTCAGTAGTGAACAGGCTTGGAGATGCCAAAGGACTTGTATCCACTCCCCCCTCCCCTTTAGCCCTTTCTAAACATTTGTGTCTCCTCCCTTTCTAGGATAGAGACATAGGTCACTAAATCTACTCCAGATGTAGCTGTATTTCTCTGCTTCTCACTGTCTCTATATTTCACTCCATGGGATGTCAAGTATCTCCCTACCTCAAGTGTAGCTGTAGCGACTCAAGATACTACTAGTCCGTCCATCTGTATTTAAGCTCCCCCCTTACATGCTTGCCAGAGCTTAAAGCTGACGCTACTTCTTGTCTGGATATTATCTTAGTGTGCTTTCTAATGAGACTATTCATTATATATTTGACAAAAATCATGTAGCTTGGCTTATCTACCGTTAATTTCTATTACAGTTAAATGTTGTATTAATGCAGTTGTGCTAAAACTGCTGGAAACGTGCCTATGGAGAGTAGCATCCTAAATCTGGTGCCTAGAATCAGTTTGTTTGAATATCCCTCTTAACACCTATTTCTGCTCCAAATATCTCTTGTGAAATATATGGAATGACTGCAAGCACCAGGGCATCTTTCACAGGCTCCAATGATACCCCACGTCACCTGTAAGAATGCCACATTCCTATTTGAGGAGATGCAGCTTGGCTATGTAAAGCCTTATCCTCATCTTAAACAACCATTTTAAACTGGAAAGAGATGAGTACTGATAGGTGGGAAAATAAGGGCAGCAGAGATATAACCACTGACTTAGTTCCATGAGCAGGAAAATGATAGAAGCTTCCAAGTCTGCACATACTTCTATAGCCGTTGCCAGATATCAGTTCTAGGAATCTGTAAAGAGCAAAGACCACAACCTAATCTACCACTTTGCTAAACAACTTTTTCCTTAGGTCTTTAAAGGGCTAGGGAAGAACTGGTGAAGTTTGAAGGGACTCAGATATGAGCACGTATTCCAAAAGTGTTTATCAAACAGCAAGAGCTATGTTTTTCAGCATGCAAGTTAAAGTGGACTTGATAATTTGGAAGTGAAAGAGCACACAGTTTTGTAGCTAATTTTCAGGTTCTTTTGGTGTGAGCCCTGCATTGATTGTACTTCCGGTATTGTTGCAAAACATGTTCCAGGTTTTGCATGTCCATGTTCCCAGCTGTTTAAAAGCTGTTCACCAACCAGCCACATCAGAGAGCAAAATTCATGCTATGATTAGGTAGAAAATGTATTCCTGGTTTTTAATGTGACCCTATCTGTAGGCGCTACTCATTTATGTTTTCCACCATTCAGCATTTTTATTTTTGCCACCAACTGAAAATTGTCATTGTGTGTGATAGTAAATTATTCTACTTTGAGAAATGCAGTTGAATTCAAAATCACTTTACATCTGTTGAGTTGCTCACAGATCTACTTATCTACTTCCACCACGAGGATTCTGCTGTTGGCAGGCTTGTTGGTAGTCTGAAAAAAAGCTAGATGAATTAAAGAGGGCAGGAATTGAAAGTAGGTGAGATGTAAAGTACGCTGCTCAACGCTGAAGAGTATTTAACAGTTGTGAAGCGGTTGTGTTCCTGAAAAGTCCTAAGGACTCTGAAATACGCAGGATCTATCCAAATAGTCTTTGTCATCATCTACCCATATGCAAGCTAGATAATAAGGGGATCATTCAGTTTAGGAATGTTTTATGTAGAGAAGCCTTGTGAATTATACTGCGTCTGCAGCACAATTGTATGGTGATAGAATTACTCCAGTTTTCAGAAACTTTTTAAGAGGTCGTATGATATTTAAACAACAATTCTGTGAACCACTAGGGACTGACTGATAGCAAAGGGCATTTCGTTTTCACAGTCACACACTTGTAAAGCTAAATCTGTCCCTAAGAGTTTTCCAGTCACACAAAAAGTAATCACCATAGAACAGCTAAACAATCATTTGTGGCCAGTTCTGGAATAAACAGAATTTGGGAATAAAACCAAAAGGGCAAAGTATAATTCAAGCAAAACTAAAACAAAATGTATGTAACTAATTTATAAACTACATGACAAAGCGTTGCAGTCTAGTCTCTTTCTGTTCTCATTTCTTTTTATCATTTTTGCATGTAAATATTCATAAAATATTCAGCAACTGCCTCAACAGCCTCATTACTTGTGACTAGGATGTACAGTGGAGACAGCTGAGAAGCAAAGGTTTCTCTATTAGATTGTTTAGTTCTTCTTCAAAAGCTTGTGCGTGCCCCTTTTATGACTGAGAGCTGGCTGTGCTTTTCAGGATCAACATGAGAAATATCCTCTAGGTCCAAACAGCTAAGATCGGTGTGATTGCCTGTCCAGCTTCCTATTTTCGCTCTGTATCACCATCTGCATTGTTCAGATTGGTCTGAAAGTTTAAATATTGTGTGATTGAGTCAATGCTCCTTTCCAAGGAATGCAGCAAAGACCCCCCATGTTCAGTGCCAGTTTCCCAGGCTTGCTCAGTTTAGCCTGTTGAGGATCAGTGCTAATGTTTATTCGACCTTGGAGGAGAAATGAATTTCCGTTTGCTGCATTTGCCCCAATCCTGAACACTGGGAAGTCCAGCTACATAAATTTAATTTCACTGTCTCTTTTGAATACAAAGAATCCAATCATGCAAACACTTACACACATGCTTAACTTTATACACATGAATAGTTCTATTAAAGTAATCTATTACTATTTTGAAAGAGAACCAAGCATGAAAAACACATTTGCATTTCGAACTCTCCAAACTTAATGTAACTATTATATTTTATAAGTATAATCTAATGAATATGCAATTTAAATACACTTCAATTTTAATTATATGTTTGCCATTGAGGGGATCTGAGAAAAGTGCATAAAGGTATTCCGGTAACCTGGAACACACTGTAAACCCAGTATGTTCAGCGTTGTGGAGCAAATTTACGCAAAGTTATTTGTAATGTTGAATGAACCAATGCTGCGTTTACAGCATCTAAGCAAAATGAGAGAAGTTAAAAGAGTATGCAAGGAAAAATGCAGGCTTCCAGCTGTTTTTACAAGAACTAATAACTTTTGTACCTGTTCGTTATGGTGAATAAGAAGAAAATGTCATATCTCTGAAAGATTTGAGACAAACACCCAGCTTCTCTTTCAGTGATCGTAAAACGAATATGAAATTAAATCTGAAATAAAACTCTAGCCCAAGAAGAAATTTAAAATGTAATAAAGAATGTGCAAAATGCTACTGTAAAAGCAAGGGGACTGTAGGAAAGCATGTGTGATTAGACTATCCTCAGTCAGTCTTTGATGCAGCAGCATCTATCACACATACATATTTGTGCATATGTGTAAATAACTGCCGAACGGCCTGGCAACGAAAGGATCGCAGTAACAAGGATGGATGTTGATAGCATGCACTGGAAACTCCAAATCAGGTCAGGAAGCACACGCTGATATTGAATCTGTGAAATGGCCACAAAAGCGAACTGAATGATGTTGTAATCAAGGATCTTTATCTTTGATACCTGTAAAGAGTACTTGGGGTTTGGCTATATACTTGTTTTCTGGATGATGCTATTTAAACACAACAGCTGTGCCAGGCTGGGATGGGTGTTGCAGGATGTTTTAACAATTACGTCTCTGGTCCTAAAGCAAGAAAGTTCAAGGTTGAAAACAGTGAGAAAAAGGAGACTTTTTCTTGGGACCGATAAAGGTCGGTCTTTAGATGAAATCTTGGATTGCTTAGGAATGATCTCATCCGACTGACTTTTTAAGTGTTGATAACACTGTTTCTCAAATGTTAGTTTAATATAGAATTCAAATGGATGAAATAGCTGGTGATTCAGGCTATTTCAAAATGATGTTTTTATAACGATCACATACATAGCTTGATCAGTCTCAAAACAATATTGCCTTGCATTACAAAAAAGCTTATTCTTTCCATAATGGTACCTTGATAGAATTTGGGTGGAACTGAATCGTTCCCAGGGCATTAGCAAAGCTATGACATAGTCATCGTTTTCTGTAGCTGTTCATTATATCTTGAGGGAAAACAGCTATTGGAAAAAAAACGTATGTATATATACATACACAAAAAAATGGCATATCACTAGAAAAGATACTCATCCAGAAATTATAATTTACAGTCATCATTCATTAATACCATACCCTGTCCCTTGAAGATCGCAAGCAATCTGGGGCATTTCTTTTGGATCTACCATACCGAATCCAACTCGCGTTTCTGGGACCAAATGGGATTTCCATTTTCCTCTGAGACACTCACGCAAACAGCCCTGTAAAGGGGTTCAGAATTTCTCTCATCTTCTCACAGGACTGCTGAGGTTAGAAGAGACCTCTGGAGATCTTCTAGTCCAACCCACTCCTCAAAGCAGGGCCAACTACAGCAGGTTGTTCAGGGCTGTGTCCAATCAAGTTTTCAGTATCTCCAAGGATGGAGAATCTACCACCTCTCTGGCAACCTGTTCCAGTGTTTGACTACCTGCACTATAGAAAAATGTTTTTTTCCTTATGTTTAAGTGGAATTTCCTGTATTTCAGTTTGCACCCACTGTCTCATCCTTTTGATGAATACTGCTGAGAAGAGTCTGGCTCTGTTGTCTTTACTGTCCTCCATCAGGTATTTATATATACGGCTAAGATTCCCTCTGTGCCTTCTTGTCTTGAGGCTAAACAATCCTAGATCTCTTAGCCTCTCCTCATATAATGCATACTCTAGGCCATTAATCATCTCTGTGGCCCTTCACTGGACTCGCTCCAGGAGGGCCATGTCTCTCTTGTGCCGGGGAGCCCAGGACTGGACACAGCACTCCAGATATGATCTTGCTAGTGCTGAGTAGAGAGGAAGGATCACCTTCTTCAACCTGTTCTCAGTGGTCTTCTAATGTAGCTCAGGATACTATCAGCCTTCTTTACTACAAGGGCACGTTGCTGGCTCCTGGTCAGCTTGGTGTCTGCTAGACCCCTAGTCGTCTTCTGCAAAACAGCTTTCTAGACTGTCAGCCCCCAGCCTGTACAGCTGCATGAGGCTATTCTTCCTCAGCTACAGGACCTTGCGTTCCCCTTTGTTGAACTTCTTGAGGTTCCTGCTGGCCTATTTCTCCAGCCTGTTGAGGTCCCTCTGAATGGCAACATAGCCATCAGGTGCATCAACCACTCCTTCCAGTTTTCTATTATCTGTAAACTTGCTGAGAGTGGGCTCTGTCCCATCATCAAAGTCATTAATGAAGACGTTAAACAGTATTGGCCACAGTATCAACCACTGAGGTACACCGCTTGTGACTAACCTGCAGCTGGACTTCATGCCTCTGATCACGGTCCTTTGAGCACAACAGTTCAGCCAGCTTTCAGTCCACCTCACTGTCAGTTTATCTAGTCCATGCTTCATCAGTTGTCAATAAGGAAACAGTGTTGAAATGCTTGTTAAAGTCAACGTAAACAGCATCCGTTGCTATCTGCTCATCCACCAAGACAGTAATCTCATTGTAGAAAGCTATTGGATTAAGCAGGCGTTGTTTCCCCTTCCTAAATCAATGCTGACTACTCCTAATTGCCTTCTGGACCTTTGTATTTTTGGAATTGGCTTCCATGAGGATATGTTCCATCACCCTCCCAGGGATCAAGGTGAGGCTGGCTGGCTTGTAGTTCCCTGAATACTCCTCCTTGACCTCCTTGAAGACAAGGAGAGATGCTTGCTTTCTTCCAGTCCTCAGGAACCTCCCCTGATCACTAGCGCCTTTCAGAGCTAAGTGACCTTACAGTGACATCAGCCAGTGTCCTCAGCACCCATGGATGCATCGCGCCAGGTTTCATAGCCTAGTATGTGTCCAGTTTGTTTAAACGTTCACTAACCTGATCCTCCTCTCCCAAGGGTGTCTTCCTTGCTCCAGACTTTTCCACTGATCTCCAGCCTGGTATTCCTGAAGGCAAATCTCACTAATAAAGACCAAGGCAAAGAAGGCATTCAATGTCTTAGACTATTCTGTCCTTTGTGACTAGCTCCTTTGTGCCATTCAGTAGTGGGCCCATGTTTTCCCTTATCTTTCTTTGGTTGCGGATAAACCTATATAAGCCCTTTTTGTTGCCCTTCACGTTTCTTTCCAAGGTCAACTGCAGGTGGGCTTTGGCTTTCCTAACCCCATCCCTGCAGACTTTGACAATGTATGTGTTGCTCTGGGTCAAGTATCCCTGCTTTTATCTCTTGTATGCTTTCTTTTTATGTCTGAGATTTTTTCAGAGCTCCTTGTTCTTCCATGCAGGTCTCCTGCCACTTTTGCTCAACTTCCTGCATGTCAGGAAGGACTGTTCTTGAGCTTGGGGGTGACAATAGTCAGCTACGTCAATAATATATCCTTGGGGATTCAGCTTAAGAAAATGTATGTTGATATTCCTCGAGTGTTCAAGTAGGGAATATATGAAGTAGGGCATATGGAAGGTTGTCTTGTTGGTTTGTTTTTAAATATGTTACTGAATTTGGCCAAAACAGCATTGTTTGCTGTCTTTGGCAGGCAAGTATTCAAACCCTAGCCCTCCTAAAAAGGGAGCCATCTTCTAATCTTACTGATTTGAGGCTGAAGTTTTCTCAGGAGTTCTGCAATGTAGTGCTTCAGTGAATGACTGAGCAGCAACTGTAGCCGTTTCTTTTCTCTCTGTTCTTCAGTTTCTGAGCTGTTTACTCTAAGGCGTATGTAATGGTTTGTAAACTTCACCTGCAGTTTTGTGATTAATTAGTTTACAACTGTCCTACTATCAGCACTGTAAAACTCTTATACCTGCCAGGATCACTATTAAAAGCATGATCCTGAGCATTGACACTCAGGGTAACAAAAATGAGAGCAAGGTCAAGCCCAGAGTTGATTTGTATTAGCAGCTGACCTTGGAGTTTGTTGGGAGACTAATGTTTTACTGTTAGGGGCTACCTGATTATTGTAAGGTTTTGTTTCTCTGCTTTGCTATAGATGACAAATGATTTGTGTTATGTGCTTGGCCAGGGCTTAACAGCAGAATTGGGGAAGTAAGATTATGATCTCCTCCATAACGTTGCTTCCCTAATCTGTCTAATCAATGTGGCAGTATTCCTGAAAGTCCTTCATTGGACTAGCAGTTGAATGCGGTCATGAGTGATGAGTGATTGCAGCAAAGCAGGAAGTTGCATTACAAAGAGGGAAAATAAATATTTAAAAAGATAAGTATTGTTTATATACCTAGGGAGAGAGTATTCATTTTAACAGTTCAGTTATTGCAGTTATCTAGAACAGGCTATAAATCCAATCTATTAAAAAAAAATCGTATTTTGCTTCTCTCTTTATCATTTAAAACAGAACAATAAACCTATCCTGATGATTCTTTTCTTTAACTGTGTACAGGATATCTACAGACTGACTGCCAACCACAAATCAACAGTTTGGCATAAAGTAATGTTTTGCTCGTCTCGATATTTGCTGACTTCTGAGGAGTCTTTTTCCACAACACACTTCCCTTTCTCCTGTGGTTTACTGCATTATTGGGACTCTGCCTGCCAGTAGAGTTACGTGTCTGTCAACGTTTCTGTTTTGAACCCCCCGAAACAAAGAGTTGGTAATTTAGCTATTTCCATTAGCCTGAAGCTGAATTGACAGCAATTTCTCAGCCAAAGAAGGCTTCCCTTTCAATGTGTGTATGGTTTTTGTTTTGTTTTGTTTTACTTAAGCACCTACTATATTTGGACAATGCTAAGCTTTTTTTTTTTTTTTTAATCCTAAAGCAGTGGAAATGTATTGGACGTAGATGCATTTCAGAATTCTTCAAGCTTAAATGAAGCTTTATTTTAAGACCTAATTCATAGTGTTAGTCTTTATGGTATAGAAAATATGGTTTGAAAATGTGTGGGGGGGGAGGGTTGTTTGTTTTTTGTTTTTAAAAGCTTCTATTTAAATAGAACTATCAGTTAAGTCCATGTTTTCATTCTGAGGGTGCACTGCTTTGGAAATGTACCTTATAGATGAGAGAAAGATTCTTCCATGAAGTTGCAACTCACTTTGGAGTTTTGTTCTTGGGCTATTGGGCTATTACCCTTGCCCCAGAATTTTACCTTACCCTTGCCCCAGAATTTTACCTTGTTCTCATAAGTTCTGCTTTACGAGTAACACTCAATGCACTATTAAGCATGGCACTCCTTGATGGTCTTAGAGCAGTACTGTTACATAAAGCTCCAGCCTGAGGTGGGAACCTTGAATATTGCTCAAGTATTACCTTTTCTCTAGTGGCTTCCCTCATTTTCCCCTCATGTTCTCCTGATAACATTGGCAACAAGATGTACGATGTCGCGTAACGTTGTACTGTCACTTCTGCTGCTGAACACTGTTGCAACTTTACTTGGAAATTGTGTGTTGTAAAGAATTTGTGAGGCATGAGGGAAAAGGGAGGGAGAACATACTCTGCTGGGAATGAGCGTTTGTCACGTCATCCTATGGCATGTGGAAATCTTTAGATGTAGTTGAGCTGTTGGACACACAAAGCAGTAGGTGCGTGAATTCTTATCCAAAGGCTGTGAAAATTTTCTAACTGTGGTGTTCGGTTTGTCTGGCAGATTTCTTCTAAACTGGTGAAGTGTAACTACGAAAAGCTCATCACCGACATCACGCAGCAAGCTACGCGTGTTAAATTCAGCTGAGAAAAAGCTGAAATGTGCTGCTGAAGTCCAATTCTTTAATAAGAAACAGCTCTTGAGACAGCTGTAGTCGTCCTTATTACTTAGCAGAATTTGTATAATCATAGTCTACAATCTGATATTCTTAGGCTCTGTCATAAGATCTGTGTATGTTATCTTTCCCTGTGGCGGTAGAAGGTACTTTCAGTAGGTGTTCAAAACTCTCTTAATTCTGTCCTGTTTCCTCTCTGGTTTGCTCTAAGATTTGCTGAAAGAGTGAATGTTTTATTTCCCTGAATCCAAAGTAAACAGAGGGGAGAAAAAAATCTTCCGAAGCCCTAACTGTAAATGTTTTGATTATTCAGAAATCACTCTGTACTCAAAGTGTTTGAATGCACCTTATATGATGTTTCTGGTCCATAATAGGCCATGGGTAGTTTTGTGGTATCTTTTCAGACATGTTGCCCCTGTTAAATCTCTCAAAGAAAGTCTTCTCAATCAGTGTCACAGGTTGGTAATGAAGGCAGACTTTAAGGTAATATTTCCAGACAGATATCTAAGGTTTTTGTACACATTTGAGAACTTGACCGCCTTCTTGCCCCAACTTAGAGCAGTTGTCTGTTATTGAATGTCTTTTATGTCTGAAATTAACCTACATACGTGTCTGTATTTTGATGTGCGTTTCTCTGTGTATTTTTGTAAGGATGCATTGAAATCTGAGTTCTACAGTTAAAAATAAAGGGGGAGCAAGCAAAGGTGTTACCCTGCGCTTGTTGGGGACCAGGAGAGCAGGCTGCTGTCCTAGGGAAGCCAGGAGCCAAGGGTAACAGCAGGGCAGGCAGGGCCTTCCCGAACGAGGAGATCAGAGCAGGGCTGGGGATGGTGGCCACGGGTGGCCAAGGGGCCTGCGACCGCCACACCAGCCCTGGTGCTGAGGTGGGTCTGAGGTTGGGCTGGGACATCGACAGGTTGCAGCAGCTCCGCGTCACTGAGGTTCACGGGCAGGCGAAGGCACAGTTTGGGCAACAGCCTGCATGAGGGCAGCTCCATCCCCAGCGGGCTGCTCCACAGCCCCGGGTTGCCCTGCAGCACAGCTGGCCCTGGGACCAGGCAGGGGAAGGGGGCACCCCCAGGGCCTTGGCGGCATTCGTCCCCCTGCAGGCAAAACTCAGGTTGGGATGAGCATCTGTGTGCCTCTCTTTGGGGAGAAAGAGAGCTATCCACGGAAACTTTCTGAAGTTTCAAACTTTGCTTCTACTCATTTGGTGCTTTTTTTTTCCTTTTTTTTTTTTTTTTAACTGATCAATGATTCTTTTTACTAAAGCCTAGGTTTCCTTCTGTGGGAGTAATCTGTTTACTCATCTGTTCAATAGGATACTGGCCACAGAGGTTATTCACACGGGTCTCCCAGATTCTCACAACCATCAGGACATACGTGTATGAAAATCTTTTTCTTTCTTTTCTGAAGAAAATTGTCTACAGTAATATATCCCTGTAACATTTTCAGCTTTAAGTAAAATGTGTAGTTATTTTTGCCGAAAAAGACCTAGCTAGCATTAATACATGTGTATGCGTGCATGCCTGCAGTTAGCTTTTGTATATGCTTATATGTAAACAGGAACAAGTAAATAAACACACTGGGGCTAGATCTTCTAAATGAAATGCCATTTCCTGCAGTTCCTTTAACGGACAAATCTTTTCCACATGAAGACGAATTCAGGCATTACATTTAAGTAGGGAGCAGAATCTCATAGCCATTTTTACTGAGCAGCAAACAAACATTGTGTTGGCATGAGAACAGCAGTTGGCTTATTATTTAAAAATTTTGCCTAATCATAAAGAGATATGTGGCACTGCATTGTTGTTTTCACTTGTAAATAAGATTATATTTGTGTTCTTTAAGAACGTTGTCAACATCTTATACTATGTCTCTAGGCAGTAAATGAGGACTTGGAAATACTCATGAATGAGAGGATAGGTGGCATCGCTGATATTATAGAAAGTTGCTAAAATGCAACATATAAGTAAACCATTAAAATCAGTTATTATAATTTGTGTGATAGAATGGGGATATTAAACTTCAGACGCTTGTTAATCATCAGTAATTCAGAATCAGAGCGCTGTGTGGATTAAGCTTTTTGTGCAGTTTAGAACAGGATACTGATAGCTCCTTGTCACAACATCTTCCCTTTCATACAGTTTAAAAAAAAAAAAAAAAAGGGGGGGGGTGTGCACCTAAAAAAAAAAAAATTAGTTTATAACTCCTATGAAGAAAAACTATAGCATCAGGTGATTTCTTTTGTGATATTTTGTCAAAATCTGCAACATCTGGTAATAAAATTTCCTTTTAATTTCTAAAAGAAACAGGAGCTAACTTATTTACCCCCAAAGCCTTGTGTCTAACAGAAGGTAACTCAATGTGGCTCTCATTCTGTTAGCAAATTTCTAAACTTAGAACTAGCAACCGCTTAGATATCTGTGATCATGACCCTGCTGCATCTGCTTTATGGCAAGAAGACATACCATCAACCAGTAATGGGTATTTTTGGATCTTCAGTAAGGCCAGTTTTCTGAAGCTTAAAGCAACTGACAGGAAAAATAGATTTCAAGTGGCTTTTAATCTGTTGTTGCTGGGTCTGAAAATATAGTTGTTAAGAGTGGTATCAATCAACAGGAGTGTTTTTGTTAGGAGAATAATTCTTGATTGAACAGTGTTGTTATCAGCAAATCTGAATGATGACACCATGTCCTTCCTGTAATAATTTTGAGATGGTACAAAGACTGGTTTGGCAATAAATAATGAAAAGGAAAGGTCACTTTTTATGAGCTGACCTGAATCACCTAGTTAAACAGTTAGTCCAACTTGTACGTTGGATTACAGCAATGTGAATGGCGATACATGTGAGGATCACGATTCCAGGAGACGACTGTGGGATAGGGAGCTCGGGACTTGGAAGCAGTGGTTCTGCAAGAACTTCAGGGTGGCTGGAGATGATGTGCAGTACTGTGATAAGAAGGCCGAGGCAACCTTTCAGGCTATATAGCAAGTAAAACAGTGCAAAGTTAATGTAGGATCTGGATAACTAGCCTTGCGTTAGGAATCTTCAGGAGTTCAACTCATGGAAAAGAAAGGTGACTTAGTTGCTCTGTGGAGGTACGTACACTGGAATGGAGACCTTAGACAGAAGGGCAGACTTCTCCATCTGAGTGACAAAAGCACAGCAAGTTCCAGAGGCTGGGAGCAGGCGATTAAAATGCTGCTTTTTAGTGCTGAGAATTTATCAGGAAAGTTGCTACAAACTTCCTAAGGGAAGCTTGGAGTCTTAAACTTCATCTAAGATAATCTAGGTGTGAAATTTAATCTGTTTCCAGGAGAAATTCTATAAACTCTGTGTAGGTTTCTAAGCTGGACAGTAGTAGTGTTTTTTTTTTCACTGTGGTACCTTTGAATTTCTAAATCTGTGTTGACAATTTTCCTTCATGGGCTAGGGGTAGTAGGGTTATTTGTGTTCCTCTCAGCAAGGTCATTAAGCTTGCTGCTTGGCACTAAGTGAAAGAAAACAGTTAAAACATAGTTTTCTGAGACAACTAACCATATGGTCAGGAACAAGTTTTTGGTGTTTTTTTTTTTCCCTACTGCATAATTGGCCAGAAGCTTTCCATCAGCTTTTTCTGTCCTCCTTTGAAATTCCCAGAGTTGATCACATCTGGAAGAAAGATGCTGGATGAAGGAAGGCCAATGGAGAAAGCAGAAAGTAGTTGTTATGTCTTGTTTATGCATTCAGCATAAAACCAACCACCTATTTTTGGCTGGGGAAGGAATACTCCCAGCAAGTTTGTTGATGGTTTCGTAGTTCTTAATTTGTGATGGAATAACTTGCATAGGTGGTTGCTTTACCCATCCTCTGCACCTAGGCACATCATTGGCGCTGTTCTTCCTTGTTCTCCTTTGTTCTTTGTGGTCAGTGGTAAGGTAGACCACACAAAATCGAAATAATTTAGTCTAATGTGACTTGACTAATTATGGAGTCACATGTTGGTTAAAGCAAAAGAAAATCTATGGTATTCAGAAGGCGAGGCTGGGCAACTTCGCGTAGATAATGCATATAATATTATGAATGTTGTTATATTGTATATTTTGCATCATGAAACTTAACCTTTTCTGGAAGTATAAGCAGCTCATAAAATACCAGAAACATTCAAAAATGAAGTAATGGATAAATATCCTCTTTAAGACATGTCTTGCTCTAGGAGAAATCTTGTTACTTTCTGTAAGTTTTCTGTACTTTTTTTTTTTTTTTTTTACTATACTGTAACTTTTCTGTAAGTTACTGTCAAATGAAGGTACTACTTTTAATGGGAGGCAAATTAATAAGATCTGATACATTATTTAGGGCTTCAAATGGGGTAAGATGCTTATCTTAATTCATGCAATTCCCTTAAAATAGGTGTCACTACTCACATATGTTAAATTAGCCATGTGAGAAAGGCTGCCATCCCGAAAACATTCTCAGCAATGATAAATTACCTGAGCAACTCTTTCACTCTCCTACCTGCTATCCTTCTTATATTTGTGTTAAATTTAGAGAGAATTTCAGAGATATGAGGCAAGGCTCAGTGCTACAAGTAATAGCTGCTTCCTGAGATAATGCTAAATCAATGTGGGGAAAAAAAAAAAGTATCACTGGTTTAGTGTATGCAAGAGAAAAATACGTGACACAAGGTTTCACTTTACACAGTGTGTGGTGTTTGCAGGTAGGCTGAAAAATACAGATTTTTCAAGTGGAAATAATAAGAGGCATATGCAGTTCATAAAGGATTATTTGTTGTTTTTTTCCCCTCTGTGATATTCTTTCTGCCTTAATTCTGCCATCCACCTTATGTTCAGATCAATACCATCTGGTCTTTAGAAAATCAGACTCGTAGGAAGCCTGACTTCTTTTTCTTCACAAGTGGGTGAAACTCGTAATAAAAATGTCTTTCAATTCGTAAGCGAAGGACAGGCCAAACTAGGCTTATGCAGGAAAAATTCCATTTCATGCCTTTTGAAAAGAGGCTTCGTTCTTACAGTCACTGCTCAGGCACAATGAGGGGAGCTGCTTCTCCTATAGCCTTCTGCCACCACAGTCCTCCTTTTTGCACCGCAGGACGACTGGTTCACTTGCACATCAGCTACTTTCTTTGTTTTAAAACTGGAAGTGTGGTACCGCGCCGCTGTCACTTGGGTGGCTTTATAAGGCAGAATATTTTTGGAACAATTAACTTCCTGTGATGTAATGGGCATGTGCGTAGTGTCACGTTTGGGCTATTCCACTAGCTTAAAAGCAAAACAGTCAGTAGATGATTTATGAGTGCAGGACTTCCTTTTCCTTCCAGAACATGATACTTGCACATACACCCCCTCATTTGTTCACTAGGGATTGGAATTTATAATTTATGGTTGTACTACTTCCATTTTAATATTTGTCTCAGAAATGAAAATTGCCCAGGGTGTCATTTAAACTATTTTTCCCCCAGCTCTGACAGTGAAGTAGCACTGCAATTGCTCTGGGATGTGGCAGTAATTCCACAAATATGTAGCATGTATCCGGGAATTAATACCCCCACAGCCCTTACAGTGGTCCAATGAATCCTGGCTCTTTTCTTTAACATTAAAATACACTTCAGTCATGCCTAGGATTGCTCTTCCTTGGGATAATTTACAATATTGATTTTCCAAGTTAGAATCAAGGGCATACTCTTTCTTAAAAAATAATAATAATTTTGCAAGATTTATGTCTCAATACTCTTGTTTTTGGCTTGCTCCGTTGTTCCAGTTTTGTATGCTGAAGCATTATGTTAAATTTTCTAGAATAATTTGGACCCTTCATTCATTTTTCACATATTGGAAGTAAAACCATATATTTTCCTGTAGCCTTTAGAGATAGAATTGTGTGTTTTCTGTATGATGGGTGTACATAAAACTTGCCCAATACTTGTGGCTGTGGCTGCAAGCTTGTGCCTTCAGCTTACAAAACAGTAAACGGCAAAACAGCTTTTGAAGTCAGGCAGGCAAGGAAATAACTCTCAGGTTTACACGCTTATAAACAGTCTGCTGCGCTCTCAAAGAAACCCACGCAAAGTCTGTGGCAATAGGCAGAGCAGCGCTATTTCACGCGAGTCAGTCAGAGCATAAGGCTGATGCCCCCGATGCTATCGTACCCACTGAGTTCAGGAACCTGCAGTCCCTGGCACCCGTAAAATAAGTCTGGCCTAGAAGGATGGACAGAACATTTGGGTGTGACACACCAGTGGTCACAAACCTTCTAACTAAACCCTAGGGCAAAATTAAGACCATAAAAAAAAAAAAAAAAAAAAAAAAAACCTACTTCTGAACCCAAACTTGGCAATTACTTCAACCCTGACAGGGAGAAAAACATGCCAGACTAGCACCTGGGATATCCTAGTGTTAGTAGGAGCCCTCTCACGTAGCCCTGTCTCTAGTTGTAGGAAATCTCAGAAGTGCTGGAAGAAACGAACCCACCTGTATTGCTTCTCTTCCCACGAATGGGTCAAAGGCGGACAAGGTTTTACGAGCCCACCCTGGGCAGCCAGCAGAAGCATTAAAATGAGAGGAATATACCAAATAATATCAATATCCATCAAACACTAGGATCCTGCCTCGTTTTGCACTCCCTGACACAATCACATTATAGTGGTTTGTATATGTATTATTATTTTTGGATACATGACAATTTTGGAGATGATTTGGAAAGGAATTTAAAGCACATCAATGCATCACATAACTCCCCTTGCAAACTTAGTTTTCTATCTTCAAGCATTCTTTTTTCTGTGATGCAGTTCTTCCCATAAACTTAACTACCGCTTTGTTTTAGAAAACAGAAAACATACGGCTTAGTTGCAATGCTTTTCATTGTATATGTCCTCCTAAAATTTCTGGAATTTTTGATTTTTGGAAAGCAATATTTGACCTTAGTTGAAGCATATTTCAACTGAAAATGATATGAATGTTTTCATGCATGTGAGTCCAATTCACACCTCTTTTGTACTGTTATTGCACTTCTGTCTTAACAATTAACAGAACTTTTTTGTCCACGCCTATACCTTTTTAAGAAGTGCTAGGTTCTATCAAACTGTTGCTGATTTGAAGCGTTCTGTCTTAAGAAATTTTTTGTTTGGTGTTACTGGATCTTATTGTTGTAATTGCCTGAAATGATATGCTAAAAAAAGATAGCGTTACCAAGATTAACGCTCTCATGTTGGAAAAACGTTATTATTTTTAGATATGCGATAGTGTTGGTGATGATCTAGGAAGGAATTTAAAGCACAGCAATGCAAACTTATCAGCGTATCTGGTTACAAAGCTTCTCGTGGAGAAGACATGATGCCTATAATGATGCCATGACATTTTGGCTTTTGTGGAACAGCTGACGGCTTGAAATGTCCAGGACTCTGTTGTGTTAACGGGGCATGATTTTTGAGATGCTTGGTAAAAGGTGAGAACTGATAGCATTATCTTATTTTTTTTAAGATTAGAAAAGCTTGGAATAGATAAGTATGGTATTTATTCACAATCTAAACACACACAAAAATTAAACTTCAGATAAGCTTTTGATAGTTATATACTTAGAATTCAGAAATTCCATAAATATTGCAAGTATAAATTCCGGTACACTGTGCTGTGTAAAAATGTGTCTTCTGTGTGGCACTGATCAGCAATAATCCTAGGTAGCTGAGATATTTTGAGTAGTCCTATACATAGCCATCCACTTCTAAGTCAAGTATTTTTAGTACTAGCTGGCCTGTAATTTTAATAAAACTGCAAACATAGTTTTGTTGTGATTTCATCCAACTCTAGCATCTGTGTTTGGTTGACTTAAATCACACTCATGTTTCTCAAATGAAACCACACACTAACTGAAGCCAGTTTATTAAAATCTTTGTGTTCCTCCTATAAATTTCTAAGCAACTTATGGGACACAAATTGAAAATAAGGTGGGGTTTCAAGCTAAGATTACTGCAGGGGACATGCAAAGCTTGGTCTTGATTCTAACTGCAGAATAATTTTTTTCATAAAAATTAAAGATGTGAATTTTTAAGCATCAGACTTTTTCAAGGTCTCTCTTCTGCTTTTGAAGGACACCTTCTATGAAAATGTTTAAAAGTACTTAAGCGTCTGCTTTCAGCTCGTATTGACGTTACAGAGGGTGCTACACCTTACTGAAACTCTCTTTTGAAAATCCTATTTTGGTTCCTAAGCTACTCTGACACTTGCAAAAACTTTATTCAAAGGGTAATGCAAGTGGGACTTGTTACAACATGGTTGTAAAAGAATGATTGGAGATTTTGATGTTCGCTTTGAAAAGTCTTTCTTCCAAGTTCAGGAAATATATAAAACTTTGGAAGAACTATTTGGGGAATAGTTACCTACGTGCTGAATTTGGCAGGTTTTTTCTTTTTCTTTCTTTTTTTTTTTTTTTTGGACGTGGATTGCTTGAGTTATCTAATTTGTGGTCTGGCTCCACAAATGGGCTGTATTCGCAAGATGCTTCCTAGGCAAAGAATTACAACAGAGGTGCAGATATGAAAAGCAGCAGCTTAGGAAACAGCTATTTCTTAATAAAGCTTTGATGCCAAGCCACTGTTTTGTTTACTGTTGTCTTATTGTTCATTGCCATTACGCACTAATTCTGCTTTCCGGTATTGAGTGATGCTTACTCTAGGATTTAAAAGACTGCAGGGGGGCATAATGGTGATCCAAATGGATGTCTGGCATAACGAAGGATGGAAATGGTGTTCTCTGAATAAAACCTATGACTTCCATATATCAGATCTTGGTTTCAAGATTTTGGGCAGCAGCAAACAACTGTGTCTCTTCTTGTTCACATGATTAATTAGTCTGTGTTGCTCTATCGTTTCCAGCCTGAATTGGACTAGCGTAATCTTCCAGCAATTGGATTTCATTGTGTCTTCTTCTGTTAGTCCTTTACTATCAGAAACCTCTTCTCCCTTTAGGTATGCTGCTGTGAGCAAAATAGTCTCAAGTTGAGGAATTTTATTTGACTTATTGCCAATGAACACAAAATTTTTATCATTAATTTGAATATTGCAGGGAAAAAGGAAAAAAATTATACAAATACTTACATAAACATCTATCCCTCCCCCTTCTCCATCTCAGCTTTTTGTATTTTTGCTGCAAGTTATGCTCAGTCCATCAAAGTTCCTCTGGTGAGGTTATAGGCAGTGTAGGAAGTTGAGATGATCTGCAGAGTGGCTTTTGGTTGCCCTGTGCACAATGGTTTCTTTCTACCATGCTCTGTTTAATGGTTTTACATGTAATGGTTTCTGCAGCTGTGTTCCTTGGTGTGCCTGCCCTGGCATGGGTCACCCAGGGCCTGCAGCCCCCCTACATGTACCCCCTTTTGGCATGAGTGCCTCCGCTAAGGGTGTGCCTCCAGCTGCTGGCGGCAGCTGGTGTTTTTCTTAAATATGTTTGAACAACTTATCTAATTAGATACAGTCTTAGAGTGCAGTGTTTGTCAAATGGTGTTCCCCCCTATTGCTTACATTGGTTTCAGAGTTGTCTGCTGCAACCACTTTTTAATGGCACAAAGCAGTCTTCCCACACAGGGCACAACTGAGTCACAGGATCACAGAATGGCTGAAATTGGAAGGGACCTCTGGAGATCCTCTAGTCCAACCCCCCCTGCTCAAGCAGGGTCACCTAGAGCAGGTTGCCCAGGACTGTGTCCAGGTGGGTTTTGAGCATCTCCAGGCAAGGAGACTCCACAACCTCTCTGGGCAACCTGTTCCAGGGCTCCGTCACCCTCACAGGAAAGAAGCTTTTCCTCATGTTCAGACGGAACTGCCCGTGTTTCCATTTGTACCCGTTGCCTCTCGTCCTATCGCTGGGCATCAGTGAGAAGATTTTGGCCCCGTTCTCCTGACACCTTCCCTTCAGATACTTATACGCATTGATCAGTTCCCCCCTCAGTCTTCTCCAGGCTGAAACTGTAGCCCCTACTACTTGTACCTTGTGACTTTGCCCCATACAGATGTGTGTGCACTAGTAAAGTCACTGTTAGTGCTTCTTCTGGACAAATAAATAGGCCAAGCTAGCTAAATTTCCCACGGTAAGGCCTATTTTCTAGACAGCAAATACTTATGATGCTTATTTTCAAATCCTTTCTAGCTTTTTCTTTTTAAAGATCGGACAGTGAACGTGACAGAACTTATGCGTTAATAATGCATACAGGTGGCCACCTCTCTGTTTAGATTCAAAAGTTTGCCTACTAAGGTATCTATAGTTTTATGGTTGCTGTTTTGGTGAGTAGTATAAGCTGAGAATGGTGTTCAGTTATTTACCTACGATTTGCGTCACGTTGTCTTTTAGAAGAAAAATAATGCAGTATTGCTTATGGGAATCGGAGTGTCCTGTAGACGTTCTTTATTACGACTATTCTATGTTTTTGCTATCTGACCTCTAGAAGTCATGCATAACAAGACTACTGATCTATTGCTCTGGGCCTTACAAGTGGAGTAAAGACAGTGTCTCTCACTGTAATTTCAGATGTGCAAATAAGTAATGACTAATATTACCTCTATTTTACTTTCTGAGAACCAAAGCAGAGAGATTAAGAGTGCCTCCCACTAGCTTTGTGAAATAGTGGATTCAAACTAGAGCAGCTTTGCATAATATGAAGGCAATAATCCTGTGAAAGAGCATAGATGTTTGCTAGCATTGAACTTCATTAGACAGCTTGCGGTGAACTCAGTTAGCATTAAACATCAATTATGGCTAATTATTTTTCAGAGAATTAGAAAGAAAAGCTATACCAAATATGCTTCAAAAAACTTTTGCAGGACCACCTCTAAGTTGAATATCCCTAGTTTAAACGTGACATTTTCCATTAGCTCAGGAAGTCCATGAGCCAGAGATTGCTGGAGGGTGGTGAAGTATTGCTGTCATTATATACTTGCGTCCTGCTCTGTATTCCCTGGGTGTTTGCTACCAGAGATAGGCTGCTAGGCTAGATGGACCTTTGACCTGACCTGGGAAAGCCTGCTCTCAAGTGTCACCAGGTAGCTCGGTTTCCACACACATCCTTTGTGCTGAGATAGCAAACAATTCTGTGAAGAGGTGCTCTGTGCTGAGGGAGGGAATAATTAGATGAAGGATGACAGCGAGCATTTATTTTGTGCTCCCACTTACCTGAATTCTCTCCCTTTGAGTCAGCTCGTTGCTCTTGGGCCAGGGGAGACGCTTGTTTTTCCTAGTGCTGTTTCAGTTAAATCAGAAGAAATGAAATAGTTTCCTCCAGTGGCCTGTTGTGTAGTCTGCTGTAATTGGGTAATTGGCCTCCTGTAATTGTTGTCCAAGTTGAAATAGGTTTACTATTATATCCTAGGTTTATGTAGGTCAGCTGGTTTCCCGGAGAAGTAGAACTGCACACGGACATGAAGCCAATCTATCTTACCCCGACCTTTCTCATTTGCTCGGCTTGAGGTTCAGCCATGAGAAAGCTGGTTTAATAGGAACTGTGTCTTTTGAACATTGGGGTCATGGAAGTAGAAGAACTAATAGTAATATATTCAGAGCTTTAATGCAGGTTGCTGTGCGAAATGACAGTCTTCCACTGCATGTTCATGCTGGTGCAGGCAGTAATTGATGAGTGGTACATACAATCTCAGATATGTCTGTGAAACTTTGACACCTTCTGATAGAGTATGGCCTCAAGTTTCAAATTAAGACTGCATGTGCTTGTAAGCAGCAGCCCAGCTGGGGTGTACAGTTGCATAAGTTGTAGAAAGTTCATTGTTTTACTTCCTAACCTTGGCTTTTGGCTTTTTGTTTTAGTGTCTAAGACTACCTTCCATAATATTTTCCTGTTTCTTTTCTGGGTAGTGATATGCATCTCAGGTGGAAATCATGCCATAGTTCAACTGTTTTAAAAATAAATGTGTATGTATCATTAACCTGTTTTGAGATTAGCTGGATGTGTAAAGAAACTTCAAGTTCTGTCCTTCAAGATCTTGAGCCTCTCATTAACGGAGGAATTCCTTTGAAATAGTGGAACTGAATTTTCTATTACCTTACCTATAAGACCATCAACATCTAATCTTTTAATTTGCTTTTTTTAGGGGGAAACAAATACTTCAGACTTGTTTAGCTGGCTGTTTTCAGTTTTGATTTGTGGCAATTAACTTTAACATTACAATCTTTTCCTCCATATTTTATCTTTGACTGTAACAGCATTTCACCAGGGTGGAATTCTCCTTGTCTGGCCTGAAAATGGGACTCTGTTATTTATTATAGAGCTGAGAGCTTGTGCAATTATGAGTGCAAAAATAATGCATCAGATCAGGGCTCGTTAGAGATCTGCATATATGGCTTCTTGGGCTCCCCATTATTCTACCTATTATTGCCCCTAGCTATTTACACACTTCCTTGTGTGCCAAAGCACCAGCCAAAAGCCTGGTATGCACGCATCAGGATCCAAGTAAATTACACTGAGAGCAATCAGATAACGTTGTTAATGCGACTCACTTCAGTGCAATTTCTTTGCTCCTCCCTGTATGATTAATTACAGCCAAATTGATGTTGCCAGCAATGATTAATTTACAAGTTCAGATGCAGAGTAAATGAGCTAGCAAAGCTGAGTTGGCATTGTCCCTCATTTAAGAAACCGCACACGGGATCACAGTTCGCAGCTAACCCTATGATCCATTACTGCACTTGCATAAAAATTGGCTAGGTTGAATAGCTGCTAAATTATTATTTATTATTTTGTGGTAGTTGTTTAGAAGAACGATCTTTGGTTTTGTTTAACTAAATGAGCAGGCAGAGGGTGAATCAGGCTTCTGCTGTGGAATTCCTGTACAACTCAAATACTTGTTCAGGCGAAATAAAAATTCCAAGCCTTTGATCAGGGAATTGAAAACGAGGACCATCTTCTTGTGAAATCCTCAAAGTTCTCTTTGAAATAAAGCCTCAAAAGAATATGTGCATTGCACTTAGAAACTACATACGCTTTAACAATTGTAATAAACCCATCCTCTAGGAACTGCAAATAATTTCCTATATGGGACTTAGGTTGGAATTGCTGTCTGTATTAAGGTTCGTGTTAGCGTTTTATGTTGCTGCATATCACTAACATTTGAGCATCTTTCACATAAAATTAATAGCAATAGTAGACTTGTGGGACTTCTGAAGCTTCTTACTCTAAAAAACTCATAGCACTCCTCTTAAAAAAAAAAAAAAAAAAAAACCTAATTTCCTTGTATAAGGTTTATTTGGTACAGAGGAGAGATTCAGAATTTGGGTTTGTCTTTTCACTACAGCAACAAAATTTTCAGCAGATGACAAGTATTTTTGAGGAACGAGAGGTGACTGACAAACTAATTAAGCTCCTTTACTTCAAAAGCAGTCATGAAAAAACTCAGTTTAAAAATCTTAAATACTCTTCTGCCTCAGGTAATTGCAGTTTCCTTTCATACCAGAGGTGCTTTTGAGGTTATAGAACTAGGGTTTTAAGAGGGGCAGGATCTGGAGTAAGAACTTTTAGCAGGACCTACTTGTGTTCAGAGAAAAAAGTTATCAATCCCCTCTGACACAAATGAAATATCAGGAAAAACGTCTCCTAATCATGAAGGTCACGCATCATGAAGGTACGGTGCACTCTTGCATATTATGTGGCAGTTTGAAGGCAAAGGGAGCGATGCTAAGATGAATACCAAGGAAAGGCCTAGGATGGACTGAACTGTCGTACTGTAGAGATTCAGGAGCTTGGCTGAAAAGAGAAATAACAAAGGCTTTGGAAGCAGCTGGCGCAAGAGCCATATTTCCTAACCAATTCTTGCTCCTCTTGCTGCTCTTTTCCAAAGCCATCTGTCCAGATAGTTATATAGTCTTTGGCGCAGGAGCTGCTGCATCCCATGTCAGAGTCCTAACCACAGCGCTGAAGACCTGTTATCTCTCTGGCCCAATGAAATATACTCCCTCATCTGAAGAGGAACAGTAGGTAGTACAGAGAGATACTCACCCAGCAACAGCTGTAGCTTAGTGCTGGAGTTGGACCAAGGAGCTGACCCTGTATGTTTTACATTTGGTGAATATCCAGGCTCTCGGTCTCTTTGCTGTTTGGAGATGCATGGATCACATACAGGTTTTCTCCCTTGGTTTCTCTGACACGTGCACTGTGTTGAAATACTTGAGATTTATTCCAGAATAGAAGGAAAAAACGACTTAAATCCTCAAAGTTGTGTGGGTTAGGAAAGCCGTTTCCTACCTACCTCTAAATCTAAAAGCCAGCTAGGATGTAATATTGTTAATTATCAGCAAACCTACTTCCTAACCTTCTGCTTTTAGTTAACTGAAAGTGTGCCTTCATGATTGTATGTATGGCTTTTAAATACAATTGTTATATAGAGGGACGTATGGATTAAATTAACTTCAAAAATGTCTTAGAAAAATCTAATCTGGATTAAAGCTGTAAATTTGAGAAGCAAGTTGCTAGAAGACTAATTTAAAAACTGAACTTCCCTTCACTGCTCAGCTATTGTTAATGAGTTATATGACCCACAGTAACTTTTATCCCTCTTGATAATTTTTAGTTATTGAGCAATGGTATAGCTGTATTTCCAGAGTCCTAAAATTTGTAGCCCACAGGAGATATAATGCACTAGCGTTCATCTTGTGAAACTCCTCTGAAGTCAACAGGCTTGCACAGAACAAGACCTTCATTGAGGATATTTTGGATGTTGTTAGCACATTAACCTTTCAAGTTCTTATTTGCACTGTTGCAGATCTTTTTGGGGGGCTTATGTTTTTGCTACAAAACTAAGAGAGGAGATTTAATCCAAGTGGTGTTTCATTGCGTCCTGATAGAATACGTGAGCTCTTTGAAGTGAAAAGAAGAAGGTACTCAGAAAGCAAGCCGTACTGTGGAAAACTTGGATAGATGCTGGCAATACACAAGTCTTGTAAACTCTTTGTCCTTGTGCGTACTACAGGAATAAAGAACTGTTGTACGAACTCTGATCTGCTAATGCTAGCCTCCAGTTCTTTGGAAATAGGCACAGTGTTGCTAAAAATAGTCAAGCTTTTCTGTGTTACATCAGATTGAATTACGGGTGTATCCAAGCTGAGTGATGAGCTAGTGAAAAGCCAGCTGTGTTCAAGAACATCTGGGTGATTTTAATAATAGAGATCAAGAAAATGTTCACATCGGGTATTATAACATGAATACAGAAGTGTAATTTGCGTGCTGCTTTTGAAATGTTCCTATTGACGATGCATCCCAAATAGCACAGTGAACAATTGGGTTGAGACTATTGAAATTCAAGTCCTTGTTCAACACCAAATTTGTTTTCTATGTTATTTTATGATAGCTATGTAACAGCTTGGCGCTTGCCAAACACCTAGCAACGTTGTAGAGGTGATCCGTATAGCTTGAGCAGCGTAGTGGTGCTCGCCACCTCTGTTCATGCCTTTGACCGTATCGCGGAGCTCCCACGTCGTCTGTCTCCCTTTTCCTATTCCCAGGGCTCTTTTCACACAGGGTGGCAATGCTGCCCTTTCCTGAGGGCTGCAGCCTACTTTAGAGTTTCCAGTGCAAGCTATTTGCAACCTAACGTTCAAATTAGGTAGGCACTGGTGTTTTCCGGTGTTCTCTACTTTCTGATCCTGAAGTGGATTCCGTATGAATATATGGTGTTCTCTGAATACACTATGAAATCTTATTAAAAATGGCTTATGAAGGAGCCTCGTTGTACAGCAGCGAAAGATCCCTTAAAGGTTTGTGCTAGTGTCGGATGAAAGAATGTAAGTCATGGTTCCCTTTGAGATAATCCAAAGTTCATAATTAATTTCTTTTACTGTAGAAGTGTCCGCCTTATGCAAAAGAAGCATCACCACAAGTAGCTTCCACTTCCTGCATCTTGGGCACCTTGTGCAAAAAGGCAAAAGATTGAGTCCATAATAAATATACATTCTCATATGGGCGGTCAGGATTGAGATAGAGCTATCATTTTCTGATAGTTTATGTCAGAATGACAACTCTGGCTATCATGTGGTAGGCTGCCCTGGGCTCTGCCATTACTATTCTGAGATTACGGTAACCTGTTCTGTAAACGTGGGTTTTCAGCCCAAAGTCCTATCAATTTGTCACTCTTCAAAGGCTTTAAATCCTATTTAAATTAAAACAGACTTGTGATATTTCTCCTGAGATGCATGTAAAATGCACGCATAAGAGAACGAACTTCATTTCTGGATTTAGTAGCCACCACACATCCGTTTCCTCTTCTTGGGAGGTCAAGAAAGTTAAGGATGTGCTGGAGTTTAGGCTAAGGATTAATTTTGCTTTTTTGTCACATACAATACAGCAACATGGCATATCTTTTCAGTTATCACAAGAGTGCAGATATGAGTCTATAGCATAATTGTGTGAGAGAGGTACTGAGCTTGAAGGGGTGAGTATTCTTCCTTTTATATGTGGACGGTCCATAATGTATGGTGTTTTTCCAGAGAAAAGAGGTTTCCTAGATTGAATGTTAATTCTGAGAGAAAATGCAGGGTATATCTTTTTATTCTGCCTCTGGAGTTTGAAAGCTTCCTATATTCACAACATGTGCAGCAATAGGAAAACTTTCCCTGTGTGCTTTTCCAGTAATAATCAAGAGATACGGCTATTTTAAAGAGCATGTGTCTGTGATATTTAAACAGTTGTTACTCATGCAGTTTGTTGTTCAACAAGGGTATGCAGCAATGCTATAATTCTGTTATTTCTGTTTGCCTGATTACCCTTATCTTTTATACCAAAAAGCAAGCAGGCAGGCCCAGTGGACATGAAACGTTTTGTTTCAACTTGCATATCCAGCATGTTGATCCAGCCTCTGCAGTTGTTAGTGCTCACAATGGTCTGCTGCTTTGTAGCCCAAGTTGTTTTCAGCTGGCATTGCCTGTGACCCTGGTACTCAGCTAGTACTGTCTTCCTTATTTTGCAGCATTGCAGTGAATTTAAATATCATACGACTCCAGCAGCCCCTATGGAAATAGTGTGTAAACTTCTGAGGACCGTTCATCCTAATAGTAATACTGATTGTCTTTTGTTTCTGGCACAGGAAGTATTTATACTACTGAAACAATCTAATGGGTACTCTATACTGGAGACTGACTTGAAAGCCTGGGCTATTTATACATACCAGTTAAATTATAGTTTCCTTTTGTTCCTTTTGTTTATCACCAAAATCGAGTGTATTTTCAGTCTCACCGGGTTATTATAATCCCCTGGATTTAACAGGGAAGATATTTTTATGCAAGAAATAGTTCAATATAATCAAAATAAAATTTAAGTAAGTGTGAGTTAAACTGCTAGCATGTTTATTTTACAGTAAGTATTAAAATTTAGGGAACTTTAAGGTTTTCCTTTAAAATATGCTAAAGGAACCTGTTTTTATTATGTAAGGTATATATTTTTGCTTCTTAGACTACAAAGTACAGAGCCCTGTATAAAACTTACGTGATAAAATTATCAGGTAACTGAGTTCTTTTCTAAAACTATGGCATTTAATGGGAAATTTGAAATCTTTTTTTTTTTTAAATTTAGGTAACTATTTAAACAAGGAGACTGAGGCAGCCATCTCTCTTCTGTCACCTAATGCAGTAAAACCTTTCCTTTCAGGTTCAGTGCTAGTTCAAGTGAAACTTCAGGTTAACTTACTGTAGTGTCTTCCTTCCCCCTCCACTGCTCCCCCTGCTTGGTTCAACCCCAAACAAAAATCTGTTCACACTATTCTAGCTGTGAGATTGTGTAAACATAAGGAAAACGTAACAGTAAACACATGGATGTTGAGTAATGTAACAGGATACATGGTATGCTGCACAGAGGAGCAATACAAGCCTTGAGGCTTCGGAAAACTAAAGTCTGTTTGATACCCTTTACAGATGTGTTGGTTTTCTACTCTGTTGGCTGGCATAATATTTTAAATAACGAGTGATTGTCCAAATCCTTGGACATGGTTTAAATCAAGTCATCTAAAGACTTACATTCAGGCTTTGGTGGAAAGGCATAAAGGTATAATTCTAGAATGAACTTACTGTGTTTAAAAAACTTTTTTCTTCAATTGTGTCCTCTACCAACAGTCTTAATTTCATATTTAAAATGCTAATATTTAAGAGATGGGGAAAATTGTCTAGTTTACTCATGCAGAACTTTTTCTCTCATCTAAAGTTACGTCAGCCCTGTTGTGTTGGTTGTTTTTGACGTTTAAGTACTCACTGAAGCTAAGGAACCATATTGATTTAGTTATCCGTACTAGGAGTTTTTGGAGATGTTATTTCTATGGAGTCAAATTCTTCCCCGAGATAAATGGGTGCAAACTCTGTTAAGGCCCTGGAAGACTGAAGTTCGTGTTTGTTGGCCTGTATTACTCAATAGTAATTGAGTAATAGGCTCTGCCAGTGAGTGTGGAGGATATATGTTACTGTTTGATACCTAAAGAAACTGAAAGAGGAGAGACTTAAGGGCCTGAATAAACCCCGTTTCAGACTAACGGGGGTGAGGAGTTTTAAAGAAATTGCTTAGATCTGCCCTCATAGAAACGGGAAGGAGCTTTTCACGTCATCTAATACGTGCGTCATACGAGGCTTTTTGTTAAATTAACATAGTACCGTCTTAAAACTTTTTTTCCTACCACCCTTACTAGCAAACTATTCCTAGAAAAATCTTTTCGTTTAAAAAATTCCTTATAACAATTCTTGTATGGCTAATTGTGACCTATTTACGTTGAGGTTTTACTCCTTCCTCTCAGGCCTGACTTTGCTTTCGTAAACCTCCCATCGTCCTGCTTCCACTTAGGGGGCTTCAAAAGATGAGTCCATAAGAGAAAAATCCTTCTAGGGCCAGTAAATACAAAGATGCACATGCCAAATCCTGAAGATGCTCTTGACCCACTGGCTGCCCATAAAGAGTGAGAGTTTCAGAGCAAGGGTCACTGTCTGCTGTGTTTTTACACTCTTGCCAGCTACTGTGGCCATCGGACGCAGAACGAGGTGGGCTAGATAGAGGTAGACCTTAGCCCTGATGCAGTACATCTGTTTTTATACTGTTAAATGCTTCTTTATCTGCTTTATGGAATCTTTAGTTTTCAGTTTCTGAATTCTCATCACCTCAGAGTAAGTTTTTGATAGCAACGGCATAAATATTCCTGATAAGTACAGATTCCCACCCTTAGGAGGCCTTGTAGACATGTAATATGCTGCAGTTTTCCCCGTGCATGTGTGAGGAGTTTATTGAACTCATGTTTCAGGTGGGTGGGCAAGAATTTGAAACCAAAAGGAGGCCAACTTGTGCTTGGATTAGAAGCCAAAGTGAGCTTTATCATTATCTTCCTTGGCAGCAGCACCAGGCTACCATGAATAATGTGTAAATCTAATACTCCTGTGGTACCTAATCAGTCAATAGTTCTGCATGTCTGTAAGGCTCAGGGCTTTTTAGAGTGGGGGAGTAGGTGCCCTTAACATTCAGGTGTGTGGTTTCAGGTTTTTTTCTCATTTTCCTCCTGTTCTTTCTCTGTAGAAGACATGAAAAAAACAGCCAATGGGCAAGTATCACATTTCAAAACCTTTCTAAATGCTGCTACCAGTGCAGTCTAGGGGAAAGAATGAAAAACATGTGTTTAAGCTTATCCATTGCCTGTGAAAATAATAAACAAGTAAAAATGATTTGTCTTTTCTAGTGTTTGGCTTTCCGTCTTGTGAATTTTGCTCATAGCAACGACTGATTTTGACATAATTCACTTGAGGCAGGGTTTTTTTTTTATATATATTTTTACTTTTTGTGTTCAGAGCACTTCCTATCACCAAACCTAAATACCATCATTCTGTGAGTTATGCTTGGGGCAACACCACTGCACCTATAGCTGCAGTGATGGAAGAAAACTACTTTTTGGTGTATCAAAGCATTCCTCTTTTTTGGAGAGGGAGAGCAGGGGATGGAAGAGGGGAATGGACTGAAAATGAGGGAACCAGAACCTTTTTTCTCACTCTTTATTTTTGCCTCAAGTGAGGCAAGGTTCTTGGGAACCTGCAGCCCTTGCCAAAGCGCAGGTCAGTCTGCTAGCCAGCATCACTTAAAATGCCAGAAGCAGCAAATATATCATGAGAACAAAACAAAAGTCATGGAAGACCCTAAGGACTGAAAGTTAAATAATTTTGTTATTGGACAACCTCTGTTGAGTTCTGCTTTAAAAAAAAAAAAATTCTCCAAAAATGGCATTCAGAAAAAAGGTCGACAGTAATACATAGGCAAAGGGGTGCGGGGGGAAGGATTTTTGCCCTGGTCCCTCAAATCACTATCTCCATCCTAACGTAATCTTAGCAGCTGCCTGAGCCGTGGAGCGCACCCGCGTCTCCACAGCCCTTGGCGCCCTCTGAGACTCTTTCGCGAACGTGACCCAGCGAAGCCTGGCAAACGGCGCTGACGCTTGGTTTCACGTGCAGTGTATAGCGGAGGTCCTGTGCGTATTCTTTTCTAGGAAAATGCTGTTATGCCTTGACGTGCTTTTTGTATATATGATGAGCAACAAGAATGCAACATTAGTAAACAGGCGCCTGTGAAGTCGTCATCTGAAAATTGTTACTGAACCTTGCACGGTATTCTTTGTTTTCTTCAAGCTAATAATTAAATCTAATGGTAGCGACTAATGGTTGTACAAAAACGAGTGAATGGATTTTAACTATGACTCTAGAGGAGCAAAAAGAATGAGAGAGAGACCATATGTGTAGTATATTCGTTGTTACAGCTTGCACTGATTAAAAGTGTGTTTGTCGTATTATACATCATTGTACTGTAGTTGTAGTAAATGTTCCTTGTAATGCATTTTCAAGTACAAAAATTGCTTCAGAAAAGAGCGTTTAGGAAACTAATTCTATTGAAACCAATGAAGTGTTGACACATTGCCTGATGTGGATTTGTTTAAGGAGGCATATTTTAGGTTATAAAAGTACAGTCCTTAAGGCAAAAATCAGCGACTGCTTGGGTATAGTGACTGAGAGAACACTGCAACGGTATGTTCAGCAAGAAACCCCTCATTAATCCTTTCCTGTAATTCTACCCTGTTCACCTTCTCCCTGGCCTGGCTCAATAGGATTTAAAACCTGCTGTCAGCACAGTAACTAACCCAGAACCCATTCATTACTCCGTCAAGGCATTTGAAATGTTTGCTGATTTGTCCGTGAATAGGAACACAGTGTAAATCTGGACTGAGGAGAGCGTCCCCTCCACCCCACCCCCCCCCACACACCCTGCCTTGTCACTGTAATTGCTCCTGTGTGATGTGTTCAAGCGTTAGGAACCATCGGTGGTGGGGGTGGTGGACACCCTCGTCCTTCCGAGCGGCCGTAGCGCTTGGCGGCAGCCGGGCCCCGAGGAAACCCGACTGCTCGCAGCTGGGAAGAAACACGTGACGGCTCCTTCGCGTCAGGCTAGGCCCCTGGCGCTGGGCGCGGGTTTCCAGGGTCGGAAGCCCCCCGTTAGAAGTCAACCTAGAAAAGCCGATGCCCTCCTGCGCGCTGAAAAGGCCTCCAGCAGCGCCACCGACTCGAGAGCGCTTTAACGGTCGGAGGAAGAGGCAATGGATTCGGTGGCTCGGCTCTCGCCGGGGAGGTGCACGCTACGGTTTTACAGGGCCTGCGTTGAACGGACAGAAAAGGCAAACAGCAATTGGTAGGGAGTTCACGCAGTCCCTAGGTAACGACCTCCTCGGAGGACGGTCTCTCTAGACTCAACGAGCAGTAACGCAGCCGCAGGCGGGGTGCCCGACTCTAAGGGAAAAGTACACATTTTGGGCATTTGCTTGACGTTGCCAGCGCTGTTTGTTGCTGGCGTGCGAGTAAGGCAGCGGGAGACGCTCGGACATCTGTGCCGAAGCGCGGAGGGCTGCTGCCTTTGGCAATGCCGTGCCGGGTTTTTGTGTGAATCCTGCATCACGAGCAACGGTCTTTGTTAAGCGGTGAAAGCTCTTGCTGTCTGGTGCTTTGCCGCTAGGAATTAGGAGAGGGGCACAAAGCTACCGTTCCTGTTTGCAGGCAAATATTTAGCTTACCGTGAGGAGGACTGTATCAGTAGTCTGATTAAGCTCTCCTCCCCGCTCCGCTCCTTTACTCTGCCTTTCCCACGCTTACCTTTCCCAATTTGTCCGTTATAAAACGCCGTCGGTACGCTCTGCGTAACGCTGTCGGCTTTGCCACCCGCATAGGGCGATGTTCACGCGTGCGTAGCCGCCCGCAGGTGCTGCCCCACAGCAGTTGCTCATACAAACCACGCCGGACCACTGGATCGCTGAGACGAGGCGACAAATCCGTTGCTGCCAACGCGCCAGGTACATCACGGGGGTAACTACTCCGCTCGCTCCTCCAGGGCTGAGTGTGACCGAAAAGCTAAGAGCCCCTTTGAGCAGGGTACGAAACCAGTGGCCAGATTCTCAGCTGCATAAAGAGGTATGACCCTGAGGTTGGTGGCCCCGTGTTACCTTGTCTGCCCTGGCGGTGGGTACTTTTGGCTGCAGAGACGCTTGTCCCCGGTGAGGCTGTAATTTGGAGCATGTTTTCATAACTCTCTCCCCCTCTGGGAACTGTGAAAGAGATTTCTGATGAACCTGTGCAGGTAAAGCCATCCTAACTTTCAGTGCAAAACAGTCGTTGCTTCCGTTAATTATTATCGTCAAGCCTCGTTCTAAGAGGTTTTTTACACTACGGTTTAGGGTTTCATGCTGATCCAGTTGACATAGCTTGGATCAATTTGACCCGCTACTGCAGTAGTTCTCCTTTGATCCAGAGCGGTTTGTAATTTGACCCTTTCAGATGACTTTCTTATAATAGCCCTAGCAAGACAAAACCAAATCAACTCCATTTATCTTAATGGGCTTTTTTCAGACATGAGGCCTTGCCGATCTTTTGTACAGAAGAAAAAGGAATCTGTGTATCTGATGGGCTTTGAAATACCATCTGGTGTTTAATGTTATTGTGCTCTGTTCTCATAGTGGTGTGCTGAATCATATCTTAAAAGTTCAACAAGCATTCACTCACAGCCCCCATTCAGTAGGATCGTGTCATTATCAAAGATGCGGATTTACAAAATGCAGCCTGCAAACAAAGCAGATTTTACAGACGCTTCTCCCTGAGGCTCCACTAACCGAGAGGAGCCTTCAAGTGTGAAGTCTGCTCGTCTTAACGTTTTTAGCTGTCGTTTGGATGCGCGGCAATCCTGTTTAACCTCTAAAATTAATTGTTTGAGAGAGAATCATAGGTGTTGCAAGGACTGGAAGGGCTTTTAGTGCAGATGGGTGAATCTCCTAGAAGCTGAGGTTTTGAGAGCTGAGGTTTTGACGTGGGGCCTGTCTGAACAAAATGTCCACACGCTCTGCGGCTCCCCCCACCCCGAAACAGAGTTTCAGATTTTTCAATTTTCTTTTGTAGTGTTTCATTGAAAATAAGAAAGGCAAGGGTGGTGTTCTAGGTGAAGAATCTTGTGTTGTGCATAAAGAATAGGAAAACAGCTCTCCATCTCCAAAATGAGATTCACCACCAACAGGTGATCTGTACATGATAGACAGCATATGTATTTTTAAATGCTATTCCCTACTTCTGCCTTTTATTATTATTATTATTATTATTTTTGTTTAGCAGTCTCTGGATGAAATCTTGGCTTCCTTGAAAACTGTGGCAAAGCTCCCAGTGACTTCAATAGGGTCAGGATTTCACCTTCTGTGTGTTTAGTTTTCCACTCGGTTTACTCTGAACTCCATTTTTCTTTGCAATTTTTTTTCTGTGCCCTGTGTCTGCTCTTTCATTCTTCCCTTCCCTTCTCTTCCCTTCCCTTCCCTTCCCCCATCTTTATGGGAGAACAATGTGAACCAAAGGACTCTGGAGATAAATTTCCTATCCACTAGCTCAAATAACTTATTTCACAAGCCCAAACCCCAAAATTCCTTCCCTTTTTTTTTTTTTTTTCATAGAAATGCACACCTATAATATTTCTGCCATTGTATGTTTTGTCCCCCATATTAATATTTTCCATGTAAATAGATTTAGGTGTAGATTAATAACCTTAATATTAAATTCAAACATATACAGGGAAAAAAAATCTGTTATGTTTGGTTATATTATTAGTCTCAAATGCTAACATTTCTTTGTGTAAATAATTATTAATTAATCTTCTTTCAACAGATAGGCTAATTGATCTCGTGCTTAGAGCTTTCAGGAACAAAAAAAGCCACATGGTATTCTAGTTTTATTTAATAACGATTGGAATGCTTTTGTACGAACCTCAACAGCAGAGCGTTTTTCCATAATATTCATGAACTAACTATTTCCCCCAAAATGCATTTTTGCTTTTATACCTCGGTGAACAGCTCTGAGTAAATGATCCATCCTTGACTCACTGTGTATACAGAGAGGAGATCTGCCTTTGATTGTTGTTTTAATAAACTGGAAGTCTGCCAATGTCCTCTGGGAAGAGGAAGAGCGCGTTAATGGTAGCACTGTGAATCTAGTCCTTGTTTGGTCTTAGACTAAATTTAACCCTCACTGGTCATTTTTGCATACTGAAATGGCTACTCGGGCTAGTTAAAGAGAACAGAGTAAGAAATGCTGTCATCCGGAAGTGAGAAACTTTCACAAGTGCCGAATGTGGCACGTTTTAAATTCTTGTGGCACTTACAGGAGGGTTGATTAATGAGTTTGTTATCTATCAAAAAGCTTCGGTTTGTGTTATCTATCAAAATGCTTCTCTCCTGCTGCCCGGTGTGGGACAGGATTTATGGTAAAGAAAAACCTGCCATCCGTCCATAGTATTTAAATCTATCAGCTCCACACCTTCATGCAAATAATGTTGAATGATAGATCTGTAGCTATCAGAATACTTCAAAAAAAAAAAAAATGGTTTTGAATGCCAAAATGGAGTGTTCTTAAAAACATAGACTTGAAATTATTTCCTTCCAGGCTCTTGAGCTACTAAGTGTTGTCTTCCTAGCATCAATTTCCTATTAAAAATAAAATAATAAACTGCCAGTAATCAAGTGGCTCTGTTAGTAATGCACAATGATTTTTTTTTTTCCCCTTCCTCCCTGTAGTTCTCTGGAACTCATCTGTACTGTATCTGGTAAGGGTCATAGATTTTTATGGAGAGACCTCATAATTGTTCTGCTTTGTTCTGTAGCTCTTCAGCTTTGATAGAGAAACCCACCTGCACCTTGCATAAAACACACTTCTTTCCATCTGTTGGGCAGGGAATTCTCTGCTCAAAAAAAGAAAAAAAAAGAAAAGGAAAAGGCAGCAAATGTAGAGAGAGGATAGGAACATATGGCCTATCCTACTCCTCCCACCCCCTCCCCCTGTTGTCTTGTGATTGCTCTCTCTGATGCGTTTACGTTTTTAAAATCAATTCATATAATGTTTTATCAGTCTTAGAATACGAGCTAGGGACTGCAGACATGCCAGTTTCTGCCATGTGGTACATGTTATATCGTGGTGATTGCACAAAAGGAGGGGCCTCCTTTGTATCTAGCTACCTGCCTGACAGGGAGAGAATTGGGCTTATCCCTTCTATTTTGCAATTAATTCAACCTTCCCACCTGTGAGTTTTATGGGACTATCAAATGGGCCTAATGGCACAATTCAAATATCCTGATATCCTCCTGATATTTTTCCTATTGCAGCCAACAGAGTTTTGTGGGAGATAGGAACATATGTTTTTCATGATTAGGGTGTTTGATACTTGCTGGGAGTGTTGTTCAGATTCCCCCTTATGTAGAAAGCTGGCTTTGCCAATTGTACTCTAACCTCGAGTTCACCAACAAGATCAACAGCAGTAACTTGATAAATTCATGTCTCTCTGCCCCTTTGCCATGTTTGCTCGCATCCTTGCCAAGTTATCAACCAACACCCATGAAAAGTTCATTACTGAATTGACAGCTTGATTGTTTTGTCAGTACCAAGTACAAACACAGGCAACAGCTCCCTCAGGAAGACAAAAATGTGTTTATTTTTTCCAAGATGATCTGATGTAATCAGATTAAGGGCATCCAGAAATGATGTCCTTGGGCCTAATTCCAACCACCCATTGGTGCAGATGCTTCGGTCGTTATTAAAGCCAGTGCAAGTTCTGTGCTCAGAGATTTATGCTATTATGGCTTTAAGTGACCACCAGAAACTTGCCTGTCTTTAAGCTATTTATTTTGTTGATTATTCAACATAAGTTATGTTTCTAAAACTTGCTAACTCATATCTGGAGGATATTGGGAGCAACTTCTTAACTCAGATTATAGATGTGACAACCAAGGGCAATGCTTTCCTGGATTTGCTACTCATAAATACAAGAAAGAGCTGGTTGAGGGTCTTGGACAAATCAAGGCTTACCTTTTGGATTTTTTGAAGGGAAGGTGAAAAGGTGGGTTGTTTCTTCATTAAAAAATATTAAAATAAAAAGACACATTTAATGTATTAGCTTAGAGAAATGTGTAACTCTAAGCCAGAGTAACAAAGTCATTAAATGCAGGGAGCTAGCCAAAGATCAGAAAAAAAAAAGATAGAATCCCAACGTTATTTCATGGACATTTGAATCCTGACTATTGCATGACCTTGAACAAAGGTAAAAACCAAAAGTTGAAGCCTGGTAACAAGTATTTTGCTTTCAACTCACTTGTGAATAAGTCAGTCAAGCCTGACATTGAAAGTAACTTAATGGGGGTAATTAAATCTAACTAGTCTTGGCAACTTTCTCAAATGTGTAATAAAAAGGATGAAATGATATTCTTAGCCTGTACTTGTTTTCTAAGGTGGAAAGCATAAAAGTTCAGAGAGATGAATTATGTTATGATAGCGCTATTTTTATTAAAGTAGATTTATGTGCTGTTGCTGTTCTCTCCCATGCCCTGCTGATAGCAGTTGCATTCCCTTCCAGCATTCCTCCTCCTCCACTTTCCGTACTCAGTCATTATCAAATGCCTCCATCTTGTTTAAATAACATGGTACTTAACCTCTGTTTGATGTAGGGAATGTAAGGTTGCTGAAATTACAACCAGGAGGATATGAGAGTGTGTATGGATATGTATTCAAAACCTTTAACTCAAAAATTATTCACTCAAGTAACTGAGTTGCAGTCAGTTAAACTTATGGCAAACATTTTGCTTGAAAGCTCTAATTAAATTAATAATAATTGACCCAATGTATCAGAGCTGATGCATATAACGTTACTAACGCTGTTTTGTTAGGACAATACGATATCTAAAATAAGGACTTTTTCCAAGTCAGATGTGCGTCAAGATCTCACAGATTAAAACGCGTATCTCTGTGTACATAGCAGGTAGGTGAGGTACCTGAAGACGTGGAAATATATGGAGATGTTTGCCTCACCACCATGGGGTGCTGGCTAGTCTGCAGAGCAAAGCGTCGGTTGACTGCCATCCCCCTTGGTACATGGCGGTTTGGATTGTCGGGCGGGAGATGTGTTGCTCAGCAAGGCCCTCCTTCCCCTGTTCCCATGTACGGAGGATGCAGAGCATCGGGTGCTGCACAGAAGATGGAGGGAGTTACAGGCCCCTTATAAGTCCCTTTTCTCCAGTAGATCTCCCTTGTCTTAAACAGAATGGCCTTTTGAGCTACTTGCAGTGGATATAGGACTATGGATATGACTAGGATATGATCAAAAGTCATGAAGAACCTACGTTGAGACCTTGAACGCTATAGAGGGCTGGATGGAGATGGAAAGGGTCAAATAACCTGGTTAGTAGAGTCAAAGGGATTTATTTCCTTCTAAGAGGGTACAAGGGAACATCTGCGCTAATAGCAGAGATGAAGGTGGCTTGGCATAGCATTTTAGTTAAAATGTGAGTTCTGCTTTATGCGAACTCTCATATTGGAATGTTCTGGTTTTAGCTGGTCTCTATTTTGAATTAAAAAGAAAAAACAAGAAGTAAGGTGCAAATCATTTTGCAAACCAGGTTTTGTGGAGTTTTTGTTTGGCAAAGAGCATAAAACGCAAAGGTTGCTCGAGAACCGATTGCAATCGCTATTCAAAACTCTGTAAGGCTCCAGCTTGCTGTGTACTCCAAAGCTTTCACGCTAAAGGGGAGCAGAGAAAAGGTGTGCTAATACAGCTTTTGCACTCCTTCCTAAATGCTCCAATGTGCAGGAGAGACCACCATTCTTGACATTGGCCCTCCCCCACTGGGTCATAACTTGCTGGTAGCATTTAGCCTTGTAAAATATGTATATGAATGTTTACCAGTCCGCACATAAATTCTTTTCATGTTGTACAGGTGGGGATGTCACAAGGGAAAACCAGAAGTTTTCCCCCTCTCACCACCCCCCACAGCTAACTTTAAAACAACAAAAGTAGAATGTCTTCTCCCAATTTGTTTAGCTCTTCATTTTCAATTGTCTGCTTCTCTGCTTGCTGATATTCAAAGCTCCTGAAATGATTAATTTTCTGCTGCCTGCCTACAGCTGTGGCTAATGCACCCAGAAGACTTTAATCCTGACAGTTATAACAGGGTGCCTCAGAGCTGAAGCAAATAGATCACAAAAATTACCAGGCACAGAAGTTCACAGTGGACCTGGTCTTCTCATGGGCTGGTGAGGCTGAAAGCAACTGTGCCCAGGGTCAGAGTCATGTAGGAGGAAAACGTTAAGGAATAGGGAGGAATCAGATGATTAAGTAAATAAGTATTTGCTTGATCCCAGAAACTGGTCAGAGTGCAGTAGCTTCTTATGTTTTCTGCTTTTGCTCACTGTTTGAAAGCGTGGTTTTACTCTTGAGGAACTTTCTTTTTTGGAAGACACTCTCATTCTGTATCGTTTTTCCCAGAAGATTTCAGCCATCGCTTTAGTGAGGGTGGGGATCATTATAATGTGGAGGCTGCAAAAGGGTACGGAGGAAGACAGTTCTAAAATGTTGTAATGCAGCTGTTGAGGGAAGTACATTTTTTGTACATACTTTTAGTTGATTGGTGACAATTTAGCTAGTTTTGGACAGTACATGGCCAGAAAGTGATTCTCCTTACAGTTCTTAAAAATCCCTCTCAAATAAGCGTTGGGAGTGCTCAGAGTGTTATTTTGAGTCCTTTCCTCCACTGTATATAGTCCGTGATGTTCAGAAAGTCACTTAAGTCTTCATTACAAGTTGAGAAATCACCAACCTGAGATTACAGAAGGTGGAAAGGTCTCTTGGAAAGACTTCAATGTCAAGCCCTCCCCAAAAGAGGGGGCCGTACAGCTTGTGAATCCTAGCTGCTTAGGATTATCCCATGCACTGTCCCATCGTGTTCCTGCCACGGTCCCTCTTCGCTGTGCTTCGTAGGGCGGCATAGACCTCTCTTTTGTTGTTTGCTGTGTGTGTAAGATGAAAATCATAGCAGATGCAGTAGGTTACAAAGACACTTGTCTCTATTTCATGTTCCACTGCATCTTACTTTCTAGAACTATGATTTTTCTGCTTATTGGGTTGCCTATCACTTTGCTGATAGCACAGCTTGGAAGATTCCTTACTCTTTGGTTTCTTAGTTCATCGTGATGATGGATGTGCTTTCTTGGAACAAAATTTGGCCTCCTCTTCTGTGGCATGAAGAACAAGAAAATATTTGGAGGGAGTAAATTAGACCATTTTGGATTGATTGAGCCTAAGCCAGTTCTACGTGCAATAACAGTTTGAGTGCAACAGCTACAATTATTATCCTTTCCTGTACAACATGCCTCATTTGCAAATTAGTAAAACTAATTTGATAGAAATAGAGAGCTGTAACATTATATTTACAAGTGACGTGCAGCTGTAATTTTTCAAGCAGGCCCTGTGCTCATGTTTCATAGGTATATTTCCAGCAAGCAGCAATCATACAATCAAACATGGTTTGCTAAAGACTTATCCATTTATGGTTTGCTATTTATATTGAGCTGTTTTGAAATTCTGAATTTGAGCTTAATATGTAAGATATGTTAAATAATTGATAATGTGCTTAAATAATTAATCACGGGAAAGATACTTTTTTCACAGAGAGAGGCTGCATCTATTTACATTCCACAGTGCTTGAGGAAAGATGGTAGTTGCCTTTGAATTACTAGAGTAATTGGTTCTGGTGACTTGCAAGAAGTTTCATGGAAGACAACAGTATTAAAAGGACCCCCCCCCCGCCCTGGAATTTCACACGTGTAACGTGGAAACAGAGCAATATGTTCACTAGTCTCCACTGAGTCTCCACTGAGTCAATTTGTTTCAATAGCTGTTGAACTTAATTGCCCATTTCCCTTATTATTTACCGTGTGCAAAAATGGATCTGAGTTAGTTCGTGTACACAAAAACATTTGCAAAATGGCTGTTACATGAGCTTTGGAAGCCACACATGCAAAAACTATTTGTGCAAAAGAAAAGATATTTGAGACTGATTGTTAGTGTGCTATTCATGTGCTAGTATTTCCTTATTTTACTAATGTTTCTCCTTTTTAAAAAAATCCTTATCAGCTATACTTCCACTAAGAAATAGTTAAAAGTCCCAAGACTGTATCACATTTTCCACTACAGTGTTACGAGTAAGGCTAGCAGGATTTAAACTTTTTTCATCTTCTTCCTCATTTCTTTTCAGGGTTCTAAAATGACTTTAGTTTATATCAGCTGTTCTCTCAAGCGTTACAGGGAACTCGCATATGTGCTTGCATTAGTTATTTTGGATTGTGTCTTTTTTAATGGTGCTTTGACATATGTTGACAATAACATTCAACAAGATGAGCCAAACATACACAATTTCATGGGAAATAAAAAGTAAAGTTAGCATTCTTAATCTGAAAATAAACCACATATAATGGGGTAATGTGTAATTAAAATGTTTTGCACATTTGTGGTGCCTCTTCCCTTGCTGAATAGTGGCTCTAGCCGAGAGAGATACCACTCTAGTTCTCGTAATGAGTTTTGAAATTAATCCTATATTACTGAAAGTATTTCTTGTATCACATTTCCCATAATCTTTAACACCCATTCTCACACAGTATGTGTATGCCTGTGATTTACTGTAACCTTAAAGATACAGTAGCATAATGGAGGAATCATTCTACCAGTTCACTTAGCATCAGACATGTTTTGAATAAATATGTGATCCGCTGCCATTTATCATTTGTTTTAAATGCAGAGCAGAAGATGACCAGCTTAAAAGACTGATCAGCAGCATTCTTCACCTTAAGGCAGCTGGACTCCTTACAATGACAGTAACATCTGTGTTGAAGGCACTGGACCTTGACTGTTGACCTGATGCAAGGATAATGGGTATGTTTTTAATCATGACTTACTTGTCTTTCCCAGCTGAATGGACTTTAAAACGATGTGTCAATATTATTCACGATAAGGACGGAATTAGCCTAACCTCCCTTTGTGTTCTTACGCGAACAAATAAACCATCTGGATTTTGTCCCCTCTTTGGGCAGTAGCTATATCTTCTATCTATGCAAATTCAATATTGAATTTGCAAAGTACAAATTCAATGTTTTTTTGTCTAGAGGAACAATTACGGAGGAAACCTGGAGGACTGCCAAATTCCTGCTAATTGGGAAGGGAGAGGAACCTTCTCTAACTCAGATGGGTGATGGAAGGTAACTTTCATGCCGTTGGGCTATAAATATTTATAAAATTGTCTCATAAGAGGAGAGGTGAGAGCGGAGGGAGAAGAAGGCCTTCATAGTTTGTAAGAATCCTTTTGAAGTTTGAAAAGGATAGCCCCTGTTATATGATACCCTAGCACTCCTGCCCCTGGTGAAAATGATCTTATGATGCAGGATACAATTTCTGCAGGGGTCTGTTGGATGCAATTCACAACAGTCTGGAAACACCCTATAAATCCTGTCATTAAAACCAGCTGGGACTTATTAGTAGAGCAATTGCAAAGGAGAATTCACCTTCAATAAGGATGAAGGAGGAATTGTCAGGATTGCCTACAGGGACTGTCTACCTAAACTTGCAGTATGAAACCTCTCCACCCCCTCTCTTTTCCATTTTCCATTTCAGTGATACTGAAAACTGGAGCTTCGGGGGGAAAAAAAATGAAAATAAAGGGTCACATAGACAAACTGCTCCAGACATCCTATCCCTTTCTTTTCCCGTCTAAAGTTGGCCTGTGCCAAAATAACTTAGTGCAAGAGAATTTGTATGAATATAGAAGCCAATTCTAAAGGCATGTCCCTGTAAAACAAATATGTTCAGTTTGGTTTTAGGTACTTATAGCCTGGAAAAATAGACCTTTCTGTGGTTTTCAATAGTGGAGAGAATGGTCCAAAGGAGATCTGTTTGGATCAAAAGTGGATTTACAAAGGAACTTAAGGCATATTTTCTGAGCCTTTAAGGTCTACAAATTCCAGTCTCTTGCAAGATAGTTTTCCCATGAGACTCCAGGTGCACTCTACTATGGTGCGCAGTATCAAATGAACAACTTATTTCATGGCTGAGTAGTTGCCTTTTAAGAAGAAAGATGTTTTTCTCACAGATCTCATCTGTGTTTGTGAAATATGACACTATTTATCTATTTTAAAACAGCAAAAACCTGTGGAATCACACAAATCCAAACATGATAATTGGCAGACCTTAATCCTATTCCTGTGACCTAGTCCTAATCAGCAAAGCAATTCTGACTCCCTGTCCAACAGAGATTTTCTGCTGGGGCAGAAAACCCAATTTCCTTGGTTATATTCTTTTCCCCCCAGAACCAGTCTGTTTGGAAGAGCTCTTCCGCTGCTCCCGATGTACTGTTATTGCAGAACTCAGGTTAAAAGTCTATGAAATCGGAATAGAAATGTCAGTGGCAAATCCTGTTTTGGAAGGCAAGAGGGCATGTGTTGGGGGTGGGGTGGGGGGACTGTTACAGGTGAAGCAATTAATATTGATCAGCAGTTCTGACCTAACCAGGAGAGTGGTGTGATGGGACCTCATCAGTCTGCAGCTGAGGACCAAGCCTGGATCCTGACTTCATAAGATAGCAGATATACATATGAAAAGCTTATCCTTACTCACCTACAGTCAGATCCTCCAAATAAGGGAGGCCCCACTTGTCCAAAAATGAATTGCCACTGCAATAGAGCAGCTGAGGAAGAGCTGACTGATGCAAGTTTAAAGCTTACCACACCAGTAATTAAAAAAAAAAAAAAAAAGCATATAAACGCCTGTCAGTGCTGCAAAGGTGGCTTTGAAAAGTTCGATATTATTCTTTATCTGTGGGCATGGCTAAGCTTCTGAATTAACAGCTGGTTCTCAGAGAATGGTGTTCCTAAACTGCTGAGGGTGTTGAGTTATCAATTATCTCTAAAACAACTACAGGTTTGTGCTGATGGAAATACAGATTAGTCTTTGGATGCTTTGTTTCTGCTAAAATAGCTGGCCAGGTTGTCTGCAATTGCATAAGGAATAGATCTGTTGGTTGATGTGGTGAAGGAGAGCCTACAAGTGAACTGAAAAGAGCAGAAGAAAAAATTGGCATCTGGGGACTGAATATCATATCAGATAAGTGGAGAGCTGTTGAGATACATGGAGAGCCCTTGCAAATTTACCCTGCTTGGAAATCTGACTGAATAGCTAAATTTTTCCTTACTTCTGTTCCAACATGTTGAGCAGGCTGTGGTTGTAGAGGTCTACAAATGGCTTGTAGATTGGGTTAATGTGCCTTTTGTTCTTGGTTTGTTCCTTATGTTGAACCTGACCAATACTTTGTTTTGAAAAGGCTGATTAATCACAGTGGTTAAAATAAAATGCTATGTGTTAAAAAAAAGAAATTGCCCACAGGGCAGATGAACAGCAGGTTTCAAGTGAGAGCCTGAGAAAATGGTACTCAGAAAAACTGGGAAGGGTCAAAGACGTAGCTGGGGCAGAGTGGTGAACAGCAAGAGCTTGCCAGTAGGATGGGGTAAAATGAGAATTGTGGTTCACCAAAAAAAAAAGTCAGGATTCATTTTAATTTATTTGTTACAAAACTTAAAGGTTTTTGTTTGTTTGTTTTTAAAGTAACAGAGAACATGTAAAAGCACATATACATGTTGCCAATTGTTTGAAAAACCTGATGTGGAAGGTGCGAGATGCCCTCTATGTCCCTTCTCAAAACCAGGCAGACTCTGAACATACCCTAAATCAAACTGTTAACCCTAACTTACTCTGGAAAGCCTCCTGTAATACAAAATTCTTCCTAGAGCTGAAGACCCCCCCCACAGATAATATGGATGAACCAGGAAGTTTTGGCAACTAGTTTTTGGTGTTCACCTTTTTCTGAGAATGTTGCACCAACAAAACTACATCTGGGCCAAGCTGTGGCATCTGCCATGGAGGTGTCCTCAGAAGCCATGCTATTTCCCAGGCAAATTCAACAGGCAAGCAGAAGGAAAGGGCCTCACTGCTGTCGGGAGATGTAGCGTAGGTGTGATTTTGTGTGTGCATGTGTGAATATGCCTAAGCCAGAGGTTCACCCTTTCTATTAGGCGGAAAAGAAGCCTACTCTCCTTGAAATCTATTTATAGTTCCTACATAACATGAAGCCTATTCACTTAAAGATGAGTTCTATTTACATACTGTAAATTGCATTTATATGATGATAAAGGGGGTTTGTTGTTGTGCTATATAGTAGAAAAGCTTTTGTTTCTTTTTTTTTTGGAACAGAATTAATTCTAGAAAATATAAATGCTCTGACCTGACTTGATCCTTTTTACCTTTGATTTATTTGGAGAATGAAGTAACGGACTATGAACCTTTTAGCTAGCTCTAATTTTGCCTCAGGAATGCCTCTGTCCGTTGTAAATTAGTGTTGTTGAGCATTAAGCACAAATACAGCTCTATCTATTTCAGCCCATTCTACTGCCATCTTTCACTGCAAAAGAAAATAAGATTGCGATTTTCTAGTTTTCGCTCATTTCTCTTTCAAGCAATTCTGCCTTTCTCATTGTCCGCAATGCTTGCTCTCAAATCAGCGATTGTGTTGATTTATTGACAAACCACAGTTTACAGTAAATGTCATCCCAGAGCAGCATTATCTGAAGCACATGCACTGAGTGAGCGAGTAGGAGTTGTCACAAAGGATTATTCAAGACCATACTTTCCAAAACCAGCATATATCACAAAAAGACCAAACAGACTAGCAAGATTTTTGTTCAGGATCCTCATCAGCTATCATCTAGGTGCAAAAGAATGAAACAGGAAAGGTTTATGACATGCTGAAATCACTAGTATCCACTATAAATTATTTTTTTCTCCCGCGCAGAACGGCTTCAGGATTAGCCGAGCACAGAGGTGAGCTTAACAATTGCTGTTTCCAACCTGTATTCAATCTGCCTTTCCATACATTTGCACAATTTTATTAGGTTCTCTTTACTTGATTGTTGAAGCATCTAATACGGATTAGATCCTGCTTCTGCTTGAGTCCAAACAGTCACATCAACTCCAGAATTTTACTAAGTTTCGGATGTTAACGTAGTTCTTTACAAATATTGACATACATTTATATTCCTTTTCAAATAAGGAAGTAGAGTTCCTTAACCCGTAGCAAAACTGCTCACTGTATTAAAAAAAAGACTAATAGCTAATAATGGGAGTTTGCTCCTCAGCTGCTTTCTTTCTCTGTTTTTAGCTTTGCGAACCAAGTAACTTTTTTTTTGAACTATGTATTTTCTTAAACTATAGTGGAGTTATTTGTGTGGGATTTTAAACAAAAGCATTTCCAGCAACTGGATAAGCAAGTGTCTCATTGAGAAGGATGGAAGACCGATGGTAATTCCTCTGCCAGAATGCAATGGAAAATAAGAGCTGTCATCTAGAAAATGACAAAGCCATTTTTAGTCCCTATAGATTATCACTCTGTCTTTCGCTGAACAAATATGCTGTTAAAGGTGTTGGCCTGTAAGACAAACATAAAAAATGTTGCACTGGTATCAGGGTGAAACTATTAATTTGTGTTTGAAATAGATTATAATTATTAAATTGTTTGCACTGGGAGGAAGCCTTCCTAGAAACTCTCTTCTTAAACAGATAGGCAGAGCATGAAATAACCATGTAACATAATGATTTTTTTCCAAAGGGCCTATAAACTAAAGAGATGAAAGGTGGCCCAGGGAGGTGAAGAATCTTGGCCCAGCGTTGATTAGGTCAGTGGCAGAACGAGAGATAAAGCAAACTTCCCCAGCTCCCAGTCCAGTGACCTATTGGTCCACACTTGGTCGCGTGGGTTGGTAAGCGATGACGGAAGTTGGACTTGAAACCATTTGAAATATCCTCTCTAATGCTTCTGCAGCCTTCTCTTGTGCATCTTTTTTCCCTGAAAATATATCTGCTTTTTGTTGAATTAGATTTTCCCCACTGCCCTTCTCATAGCATTTCTCTCTTTCTGTTATTTTCCAGTTAAGCTACTTATGAAACAGAACACTATATGCAGTCAGTTGGTGAGATTAGCTCTCTATAGTTTTGTGTTTTTTTTTTTTTTAGTTGTCTCCCCTCCCCCTTTCTCCTATCTTTTGGTCCAAAACATATAGTTGCTATCTGATTATAACTGGCCTCTGGTCAACCTTTTGTGCAGGGCTGATTTAGATTTTCCAGCTCGGTCACAGCAGGGAAGATAAACCCTGAACCACATGATGATGTTGGCCGTGTCAGACAGTGGAAATGAAGTCTCCAGGGGATACCAATTGACATTTCAACACTTTGGCTGCCAAAGAACGGCCTTGCACTGGGGAAAAAAAAAAAAAAAAGAAGTTATGGGGTGGGGGACATCAGAAGCCTTGAAAGTTGAAAGCACAGTGAAAAAACTTGCATGTGTTTGTAACATGAAAGTGAGCGTGTATTTTACTTTCAATGTGTTTTTACGTAACAGATAGAGATTGACCTTAGATGCTTCTCGCCCTCCAGAAATACCCTTTAAGTTTCCAGGAGTTATAAGTAACCGAGCTGTACTTTAAGACGAGAGCAGTTATATTTAAAGTGGAATCATGGTAGCTGTATTCCGTCAGAAATTATCAGGAGGCAGAGCTCCCTTACAACTGTAATTCTTCTATGAGCTTTATAGCGCAGTAGGCCTACCCTTTTTTTTTTTTTTTCCCCTGCTTTACACCTGACTTGCACCAGCGTAGCTCCGTGACCTCAGTTAATTCCAGCTCAGCGCGAGCAGAAAATAAGACTCTTCCTGGATGTTTTTGACAGAAGCTCGTTCTCATCTGACTCCCACATTTTTAATTTTGCTTCGAATTCTATTTCTTAAAAAACACAAAAACACACACAAAAAAAAAAACTGTGAGAAAAAAAACAGCACATTCAAGTTGCCCGCGAGCCCCTGGTTGATTTTCCCTCCTCCCCCCCTTTCCTCTTTCCCTTTCTTCTTTCTCATTCTTTTCTTCTCGGTGACATTTCCTATGATGAGCACGGGGGAAGAATAACGCTTGCCTCTCTTGTCAGTTTTGTTTTGGCAGCTCTGAATGCTGGGTCTTGCTTTGCCATTTCCAAGGTCTCTTTCAATGCCTAGAACACAGCTGGCGCTTCAATCAGCAGCTCACACCGTGAAGAAGCTGGCAGTTGATCCCCAACCAACTTGCACGGAAAATATATAATGTATTTCGCGGCACGCCGTGGAATCCCCTTTTCATTTCAGCACCGAGAGCGGCCGCTTCGCTCGGGAGCGCTTCTGTACGAAAAATAGCAATAATGTCCCGTGCTCCTCGGGGATGTGAACGTTTGGGGGTTGAACTTCACTGACCCCGGCTTGTCAGGTTGATGTGGCTTCAGCAAATTCCGTAATGGAAGGCTTTTTGTGCCGCGGTTTACGGTTTCGTTAGCCTCGCTGTCGAGAATGTTTTTTAATCACTTCTTGGAAGAAGTTGTGGGAATTGAAGTGTGTGAAGAGGGTTTGCGGGTAGATGCTCAAACCTTGTAGAATTGCATAATTGGATTGTGCTATATAAGGGATGCTCACAGACCTGAATACTCTTGCCTTTGTTTTTATTAATTATATTTCAATCATCACAGAAACAATTGAGACCTCTCGCTTCCTATTTATGCTATTTGTTTTCTTTTTTTTTTTTTTTTGGTATATGACTTGATGTGGTGAAAATTAAGTCACACAAACTTCCTGCTAGCTTAAGTGAGGAGCGCAGTCCCAAGCCTGGGAGTATTGCAAGAATTTTTGCCCCAAGTCGTCCTTTGAGAGGGGAAAAAAAATCAGCTGCCACCGAGGCACAAGGGGCAGGGAGTGGGCAAGCAGGGCTAGTGGTTAAGGCCGTCTGTGGACCAGTGCTCTTTGCAGGCTGCTGTTTGCTTGGCTCTGGGGAGGCTCCTAGTGCCGGTGTGTGTACTGCAGGTCTGATGATGAGCAAATCTTTCTAAGCTAGAGGGGACCTCTGTGGTGCTATTTATTGGGTTAGTCTGCTCCCGCATGAAGTATGTGATTCTGTGTAAGGTGACTGAGGGTCTTTACTTCCTATTGGCCTTGTTGAATTAAGATCTTAGCGCTCAAGCAAGAGAAGCCAGTTCAGTCCTGCTTTACTCTCGTGCAGTGCCTTAAAGGAGCTTGGTGAAGCATCTTCCTTTCTTAATTTATGTGTACAATCTGAAGCAATGTGCTTATTAGCATATTTGCTTTTAAAATGAGCACGCTTTGAAGTCAGATGGAATGTGTTAGAAATGCTCATAAAAGGAAAAGTGTTTGCCCTCTTTTTATATAGGGCATAAATATTCCTTTTTACATTCCTCAGTTCAGGATGAGGGAAGACAAAGACACTTGGGGCTCTTAGGATTGTATAGAAGATACTGAAAAGAAAACATCTATCTGAGTGAGAAAAATTGAAAGCCCATTTAGTAATGAGCATGGGGAATCCTGCTTTTTTGCTTCAAGCAGAGAATAGCTGTTGGATGGACATTTCTAGTAGTGCATGAAATGAGTGAAAGGCACTGTATTTACAGGACGTTGGTTAAGTGGCTTGGTGTATTCCTAGGACGTTTCTTTTCTTCTCTTTAATTTTTCTGTAGTCTCTCCGTTTCTCCGTTCCCTCTTTCACCTGCCTGAAATGACAACCACGGCTAGTTTAGCAAGTTAAGATGTCATTGTGGGTTTCCTTTACTACAAAGGAGACATGGCACTGTCAGCCATTGATCTAACAGCAGGCACACCGGCCCGATAGCAGAAAGCTGTTCAGAGCTGTCCTTGGGCTTTTCTCTTTCTTCATCATCTTCACCACCTCTTTGCAGTAATCCTATCTTCTCTGGGGAATGGCTCCTTTTCTTATCTTGAAACCCAGATGCTCATCGTAAACAAATTGCTTTTCTCTTAGACAGTTCAGATTGTAATTTTTCCAAGTATTAGTTCAACGTTAGGTAAAGCGCACTGCACACGTTTTACAAAGGCTTAAATGCAGCATGCTAGCCAACATTTGTAATGGTAAGATGCAGTATCACCATAGTGAGAGCTGGTCAGTCTGAGAATGCTTTCAGTATAGCTAATAAATTGCCATGCATAATTTTCCAATTACTTGACCTGAGGGGAGACAGTTCCCATCTTTAGTTTCTTTAATTTTATTTTAAACATAACAGTTCACCCTGTGTATTCGGTTGTGTATTTAGTGCCGACAGAAAAGATGCACTAACTAGATTGTAAACAGCTTGATATGTTTGTATGGAACAAATATTCTGGCTGTTAAACAAATTTGTGTTGGATTACACTGAATTTACAGGACTAAAAAGTCCAGTTTTTCCAATTCTGTACCTGCCATTGACGCTAATGGGAAGTTCTGACTGAGTAAGAACGGCAGATGCCACGTTCCCAGGCATTTCAAACTTCAGTTTTTAAATAGCCAATGCCCCGAAACATCTCATCTTAAAAATAATAGCTTTCCTAAGAATTTAATTAGGCCATCGACAGGGGTTATCTTTGGCACTCCGAAATTAGCTTTGTTGCAGACACTTGGGAGGACAATTAGGACCCATCTTATTAGCACTGAAGGTTAAAACTCCAGTACTGTCTTGTCTCAGGACGTAATCTTTCATGCTTCACAGCTCTACTCTTCACAATGAGCTGCAGTGGAAACAGTATGGGGGGAAGGGAGAAGGGCAGACCTGAAAGAGCTAAATAAATATCCAGTTTAAGGAAGTTGCTTCAGGCTTTTTATTCAATGACCCTGATAAATATGACTCAGGAGAAGACACAAGGCTGTAGGGGACTGGAGAGCTATAATTAGATCCAATAAATTCCCTTAACTGAATTCCTAACATGATGTTTAAAGAACCAGGTTATTTATATGATGTTGAAGCACACCCTTTTTTGTGGAATTGTGTTAAGTATAAAGTGCATTAAGATTTCTTATAGGAACCGAATACATTTCTCAGGATAAAATTCTGTTTCATTTTAATTTTGGTCGGGAAATACCGTGCTTGGACAGCTGTACTGCTATTAAACATGAAAGTCATGAAAATGAGTTTATTCTCGCATGATAACTAGGACAAAGATTTTCACATCTCATAATCCCTAGTTAAAAACATATTTTGCAACATATTTTGCAGTTGTTGAACATAGTCTGTTTCTAGATTCAACGTATTATGTGTAGAGTTTTTTGTTTCAGGGAGATAACTATTTCATAAACCTGCATTTTCCTGCAGTAGAAGGAGGCTGTTATATCTTGCTTGCTGGGTATACACAGCCTTTTCATAGGAAGCCTCCTTCCCACATGCATTGTGCAATAACAAGTAAAATGACCCTCCAGGGTCATGGGATAACACTCACGGGTTGCCGCTTGCTTTTTTTCTTTTTTTCTTTCTTTCTTTCTTTCTTTCTTTTTTTTTTTTTTAAGTGGCACCTGCTGTGAGGTTCTCAATATAAATAGAGAGTGCTTGCAGCAAATCACAGATGTTTTACGCACTGGAAAAATCGACAGGAAGCAATCACTAAAGGAAAAGCAGAACCAGTGGGGGATGGCAAAGAGGAGAGAAAGAGAAACTTTACTTTACATTTTCTTGTCATTTTCTTACTTAGCAGTGGCCTGGTATAATTGTCAGGTTTTCAGTTAAAAACTTGCCTAACACATGCAGAATGACTTCACTGTTGTCATATTCTCCTTTCATGAGCATCAAGCCAACTCTTTTTTGTTGTTGTTGTTGTTGGGTGGGTTTTTTTTTGAAATGTGGGAAAGGAGCAGTGCTGCTTTGGTTTTTGTTTTTAATGGATTAACAACAAAAAAGAAATAGTAATACAATGAAAACTATTCATATTTTTACAGTTATTTTAACATATTTTAACACTTTATTTTTAGTTTTCTATTTGCTTTTAAACCCCTCTTCATGTAGTCATATCTCACTCAATTATGCCTGCACAGAATGAAGAAAAAGTAGCAGGCCATAGAGATCTGCTTTGAACAGCAACCAACACCTCCATTGAGCAAGAAGAGAGAAGGCTTTGTGAACTGCCCTTTCAGATCCTATGTTGCTTTTATTTTGTGTAAAACCTTTTCTTGTCCTCTCCCAGTGTCTCATAGTCCTTCCATGCAAATTCAGTTTATTTCAGCTTTGTGGAGCTGGATATGAGTCACAGCCACAAGACCTTGAGGAAGGGGAAAGAAAGCTTGAATGAAAAGAGAGATCTGTCATCTGAAAAACGTTGCATTTTATGATATACTAAAAACTGCAGATATGTGGACAGCTCCTCCAATACTGTAGGACATAACTTTTCATCAGAGTTTTTCCAGTGATGATAGGATCTTATTAGTTACGTTAACTTTGTTAAGGAGTGTCAGAATGTAATAGATTTATTTTCAGTGAGTTATGAATGAGACTGAATAATCATGAGTAGAAAACCAAATATTATCAAAATAACAGCTACTAAACTTACTAATTGTTTTTTTGCTTTATATTCTGAACACTGCATTGTCTTTTGCAAAAGAATCAGGATGTAGTTTTTCTGAATCTTTTGGAGGGCCTCTTGTTTTTACACGGGGATCCTGTATCTTGGTGAGGCTATTGGGTTATATGCCGTATACGTACAGTGTATTAGCTCCCTGGCAATATTGTCAGGAGGTACCCCAGAAGGAATGTTATGAGTTATGATAGCAACAATTACTTGATGAACTGGTCTGGGTGTCATTCCCTGCAGTACCGTGGCTAACGCTCCCTATGGGAATACTGTTAAGTAGGTCGTTTTTTTAACCAGGAATGCCTCAATATGGCACATAATCTGTGTGTGCTTGGAATGCGGGTGAGGAGTTGGTATGAACTTCAGAACGGTTTGAGGACTCGGTCTTTTAATCAGGATATCTCAGGGTTATTAAAGAAAATGAGTCAGAAGCATCCAGCCTCTAGGTCCGAAAGCCAGAGAGGCTGTTAGAAGATGAATTTGCTTCAGTATTTTCCCTACCATATTTACCTTTTATTCTTTCTCTAGCTGTGCCGTGTTCCTATGGCTAAGATTAAAAAAAGTATTTTGCCTTAAGAAGGTCCTGGGGACAATACATGCCTTACTGTTCTCCTATCACTTCAGATACAAAGCCGCATTGGCTGTTCTTGGGAGGCAGGATTGATGCTTTTTGCTAGATAAGAGCATTATGGCAGAATAGGGGTGAGAGGTCTACAGCAGTCCAGCCCAGAGTGGTGAAGCCTGCAGCTATAAAGCTCACAAAGGAGAAACCAAAAGAGGACACGGAAGGAGCTAGGCCTCATATGGGAAAGCTTACGTTTGCTGTGGAGCAGAAAGACCTCTTCAAAGTTGGCCATGGAATTCCCTTTGGTTTTGTGAGAGTTAGTATTTTTACAGAATTCTGGACCAATAAGCAAATGCAATGGACCTCTTTAGATTTCTTTCTTATAAGAAAATAAGAAAGCATGGTGAATGCACCTTTATAAAGTAGCGATATGCTGTCTTTTGTTTCATACAAATCTGCTGTGCAGATTTATGGTGTCCATCCCTTCACTAAAAGACAAACTGAGAAATTAACTCAGATACTAGAATCAGCTTAGCTTAGTATTACAGAGGGCCCTAGACTCATTTACCTTTTTGAGAAATTGCTGGGCCCTAGGCAAAACCTAAGAAACAGGTTTGGGGGAAGGGAAGGGCTTTTTGAAGAGTAGATAAAAGTAAGGAATTCTCCTTTCTTTGCTTCTAATTCAGAGGCAGGATATGGAATAAATATGCTGCTGCCTTTTGACTTGTAATGCGGTTTGCTGAGTGCAGTAAAACCTACCCGACTGCTCAATTCAATGAACTGCCCCCTGGAAAATCTCGTGTCTAGGAATAACAGCTTTATGAGTTACTGTGTCCCTCAGCCTTTCTTAATCCCGTTCAGATCATCTGCAATGCTAGTTTCATTCAAGTCAGAATTTGGAGATTTCCTAGGGAAGGGAGCTGGAAGCGGTGTAGAGCACTGGCTAATGATCTTCTCGAGGCTGATCTAATTGACCTGTGCACTCTAAGGCTTAGTGGCAGCTGGTTGGTAGAACATGTGGCTCTTCTCTGAAGGGAGCAATTTGCAAGAGCGCATCTGCCTAATGACCACACGAGGGTCTTCTCTAACCCATCAGGTGACGCATAGCTTCCCCGTTCCAGTGCCACCCTTGGCACTGCCCTTCCAATCATATGCGTTAGCCTGTTCGCCACCAATGCAGCTGCGTGTACAGTGTCCGGGAGTATAATTTGCTATATATGAAGATTCCTGTGGCAAAGATTTACTTCACTAAGTGAAGTAAATACCTATTGTTTTTAAATACAGTATATTTTTCTCTCTCACGCTCTCTCTCTGGTTTCAGTATTCTCTTTGCTTTTTTTCAGCAAAAGTGAATGCAGCTTTATTTAGGATTCTGATGTCTGAAGAAATCAATATGCATATTTCTGAACTTAGAGCAGGTAGTGAAAACAAGGGCAAGAAGAGAAGGCAACTTTACTTCAAATATTTGACATCACAGAGTTCATCTGAGCAGGGAGGTTTTAAAGAAAAATGAAAAAAGAGACATCACAAACTTCACTCTGATGAAGTATACCTCATAAAGGAAAACTACTTAATATTCCCCCAAAACATGCTGCTTTTTCAAGAATATGCACTCAACCCAGTCAAAAGCCTTCCTGTCAAGGCTAAGCAAGTGGATGACAGCTACAGTCATCTTCCTAACACACACACATCTATATATGTGTGTGTGCCTTACAGAAGTTAACTACTTAACAATCTGTATAATCATGGAATAAAAATTCTTCAACCTTAATGACATATCTGTCAGTGCTTACCACTTAGGCAGTCAGACGGGCCTCAGAAGAAGTAATCCCATTTTGAAAGAAGAGTCAAAAAAGGACTCAAAAGAGGTTTTTAATTTGTACAGTTCTACTCTAGATTTTTCTCTTTATACAATAACATGTACATCTTAGTCTTCTCTTTTAATACAACTGCAAATCTTGGGAAGGGAGTGCATGAATTAACTGTTTATCAGGTATTTCCAGCAAAGGGAGTTATCAATTCATGTTTAGCCTGAAGCTGTAAAATTCCTCATTTCACTGTGGGAAATTTCTGTCCTCCTTTGATTAATGATCCTAGTGGTCATTATTTGTATTTGTGTGAAATCTGAGACTAGGTCAGTATTCTGGGGTTTGTAGTTTTTTCTGTAACCCTTTTCCACACACCTTTTTACGCAGTCCGAGTTGCTTGATCTATTTCAGTAATTTCACATAAGAATTTTAATAAACCTTTGAAAAAATGTTCATTCTTATTAATTTTCTAAGTGAGAATGAATTGTTTTCATATGCTAAAAAGCAACAAAGGATAGCTTTGATGGGTTATGTCTACACGGTTAAAGGCAGAACTCGCTTCAAGGCAGCTAGACCTGAACTTGGTCCAGACTAGAAGCTGTGTAACCACATTAGCATGGCACTGAGCCCAAGCTAATAAGCCCTGCTAAGAGGCATTAAAGCAGTTGCACAACTTTTGGATAAGGCCTGGCTTGCCTCCAGCCAGCTTGGAGCATAAGCAGGATGAGCTCAGGTTTGTCAGGAAAAGACAGTGTAGACAGTGCTTCCGATCCCTGAAACACGCAAGCTTAACCTGTACTCCAAACTTGTTTTGTAGCTTAATGCAAGAAGGGAATGTAAAGCTGGCACGTATGAAAACTGTAGATCTTAGGCAGCGATATTTCGGAAGTAAAACTGTGCTTGTATATTTTACTTTCTGTTCTTTCAACTTGTTCCATTAACAGATCCATTTGGGAAGACTGTTTTGTAAATACTGCTTGAAAGGAGAGTAAGAGATATGCTCAAAAGACTTGAGCAGCAGTTATTTTCCTAACTTTACCCAAGTCTTTCATTTTTCTTCTTCATATAGAGGGAAAAATTTTTTTTTCCTCAGTTCAAAGCCATTTATTGCAACTGCTTTATAGTCTCCTGCCACTTTTCCTGGGTGCCAGAATCCATTCATTTAAATGCATCTATTCTTGTGGCTGGACTGAGGGATGAGCTTCTGTTAGCTTCCTAAAGCAGCTCTGCGAGTGCTTGCCTGCTTTTCTTGATTTTTTTTTTTTTTTTTCTTCTGGGCAGAGACATCCAATTTCTCGAGGACTGCTTCTCTTCTGAAATTGTTGGTGTTGGAGTGCTACTGGAGACCACGGTGTCGTCAGAACTAGGAGAGCTTATTACATCCCTATGAAGTAAAGACTTTGTAAGCCTTGTGCGCGTAGGAAGGCTGGAAGGATGGTGTACTTTTGTTCAGTTGGCCAAAAAAAGGCTTTGAAGAAATTGATTCTCTGGAAGGGCATCACAGAGCAGAGAATTGGGTTCCTCTGTTTGTCTGTCATCCAGTGTGACTTTTACTGTATTTTAATTTAAGTCCTATTTGGTCTTCCATAGAGTGAATTCTTCAGTAACTAGTTCTTGACTTAAATCACATTAACAATATACCTGAAAAGTATTCTCCTGAGTATTCCCATTTAAAAAAAAAAAAATTAATATTTGACAGTTTCTCTGTAGAGAGGAAAGAGCATTTGAAATAATGTTGGGTATTTTGCCAAGTCTGTCAAATGAGTAACACTTCCACTTTCTCAGCTCTGTCTCATTAAAATTGTATTCTAATTCTGTCTCAACTTGGTCTCTTTGCTTCATAAGTCATTGCCTGCTCATTACTTGTAGTGTGAGAGATGAAATTTATTCAAACCTGATAGCAGGGATAAGGAATTGAAAGGCAGGCAGCTGGGAGAAATGAAATTAGCTTATTCTAATGCTTTTTTGACAGGATTTTTTTCATAGCCATGGGTTACTCTAAGTGTCAGTTTGGATTTGTGGTACTGTCTTTGTTAGGTTTGTTTGTTTCTTTTTTTTTTTTTTAAATACATACCATCTTAAATGCTAAAATATGCTTTCCTTTGTCACATCATTTGAAATAATGTTCAATATCTGTGTTGATAATAAGGTCACATATTACTTGCTGCAACCTTCTGTAATTATTTTATCATTATAGCTGTCCAAGAGAGAATACATTTTTGCAATTGTTTTAAAGTAGATTCTTCAGCACAGTATTTAGATAAATAGGATACATTCAGTAAGGTTTGGGCAAACAGTATAAAATGCAATATAACTTACGTGCAATTTAATGTGGCATACAGAGGGGAGCTGAGCTTTCTAACCCAAATATTCTATCTCAAGCTTTGAATGTCAAAAGAATACACTAAGGAATTTCTAATTTTGAATATAGGAGAGTATTAGAAGCAAATTGACTTAAAGCACAGCACTTTTCCAGTATAAAATTGAGTTGTTAAGGAATTATATGGTCTAATTACTGAACTTGGTATTTTTGACTACTTGGATTATGAACAGATATTGTCATTAACTAGCTAATTAAATTGACTGCAATAACAAGCAGTAATTTAGAAATATGTTCTAAATTAGTTTTTATATGAAAGCAAAGTCTTTGTTGATCTGTGCATGTGATTAATGTCAAGTGTCATGAATTAGCTCAGGGATCTCTGGTGGAGGAAGGGTGTTGCAAAGAGAAGTATCTGTATTTGACAGAAACAGATGCAGTCAGAGGAGCAGTTTCTATTCAATTAAAAACTTGAACTAGAAAATGTTAATGAATATGCATACATGTATTTTCTTGAAGGATAACAGACAAAGCATCTCAGTAAATAGAGAGTGAAATATATTTCTCTCTCTCTCAAAAGGCAAAGCTTTCTTTTAGCCACAATACAGCCGATGCTCTTATCCCAAAATCTTCCCGCTTGAATTACTTGAAATTTTGCTATTCAGCAAATGAAGTATTGGGCTCCTAATCTTTATATGCTTACATACAATGAACACTTTCAAGCAATCTGATTGTTAACATCTGAAGTGGCCTGTTAATTAAAGATGGTGTCTTAAAAGCCTTTAAGAATCTAAACATGAAAAAGCCCTATGTACTGTATTATATGCTGAGGATATACTAACCATACTCCTAAGCAGACCAGATTTTGATGCGGATACACTGCAGGAAATACATATTAATTGGACAAACTGATCAGTAAGGGAAGTCTTTATTCTAGATTTTGTTTTCCCTTCCTGTTTAATAGTTACATCATACTTTCCCAGTATTCCTTCTTCCCTTTTCAGTAGTTAGATGCTTTGAATGAAATGGTTTAAGCTGGGTTGTAAACGTAAAAGCATAAAAAATAAAGACGTAGTTGTGGAAAGGGAAGCTGTCCTGGATCTTTAGGGGGAAAAAAATTAAAGATGTCCACATATGCCAAATTACCTGAACTGATTTCTAAACAATATTTGGTACCAGATGAGATAATATGAGATGAATCTCAGAGTTCTCATGACATTGATCTGCAGCAGTCCAAGCCTCACAGCTCTCCGTAATCTCAGCTGGGGATGGACAAAAGGTCAGCTCAGATATCAGTCCTCCAAATAGTAACAAAATCCTGTAGGGAAAAGGGAGAATGGTAGGATCTAGATTTTCTTTTTCTAATCTTTTTTTATTTTTACACAAACAGAAATTAAGGTCTTTGGAAGTTTAAGCTTTCTATGGTTGATTAAGGTAAAGAGTGATAGCACAGAGTAAGCTTTCTCTTTCAAAGCCCACCTTAAAACGGCATTCACAGAAAATGATACTTTTAAAGAATCATTGTATATTATGCAATCATGTATGAGCATACATGATTACACACAAGCATATACCATAAACCATCACAAGCATATACCATAAATTGGGCAGTGACTTGAAAAGATCATTTTATGTATCTAATTTTCACTGATAATAGAGAACTACCTTTGGTGTTTATCTGATTCGAGTCAAACCTCAGGAAACAACTGATTATTCAGCCTGATCACAAAAAAACAAAACCTGTATCTCTGGGGTTCATTAAAATTGAAAATAAGCTTTTTGAAGGAATTAACCTCCTGACAAATATTTGAGTTGAACAAGATGTTATGTTTCATCAGATGTAAATCTCATAGCTATGAGACTCTTACAGCTCTTGAAATAGATAGGCTAAATACTCTCTACCCAGAGCCCTTAGAGATTTTGCCTATGAAGCTGAAAGTCCATTAGCAAGTACCTTTTAACAGGTATCAGTTAACTTGTTGACACACAATCTGTAAATGAAATAACTGTATTTAAGAAAGGGAATGAGCCAGAAAATAATTAATCTCAAGAATATGCAAAGCTTTAGAACAGTTCTGAAGGAAAGAATAACTGAAGGCACAGAAATAAGTAGAAAGAAGTAGAAAATTCAGCACAGGATTTCAAAGGTATCTCCTGCTAGATTAACCAGTGTCGATCTAGAAAATCATTTCTCTTATCAAAAGATAGATCTTTCCTATCATGATTATTAGTTCAGCAAGTTGATGTAGCCTTCCAATACAAGTAGTAGGAGCAAACTTTTTGAAGTTGATAAATTTGTGGGAGAAAACAAGGAAAGGGATTAATTGCAATGGTAACATGCTAGCCTTGATGACCCAAGAGGGCATAACCCCATCGTGTGTGTTCCTAAGTAGAAACAAAAGATTTTCAAGAAATTCTAAATAGAAGGTCTCAGAAACAAGCAAGTCTTGGAGAGCACATATCTGCACCCTGAATTTGTTACAGTTCTTACTTGGAGTAGTATCTGTGAAGAGGGCAGAATAGCACCAGGTAAGTGCCGAGAAGAAACCTTGGGGAATTGAATGCGAATGTTATCAAGTACCTGTGTTAAGATAGCATGAGACTAACAAAGAACGTCAGATCTGAGTCACTCCCGCATTTACATGTGCTGGGATCTGTTCTTTTGACAAATTAATTCCAAATGCCTGTGGACTGCTTACTGCGCTGCAGCAGGACTGTGCTCGGGCTGAGGGAGAGGGGGCTGGCAATTGTTTATGATTGTGAGTGACTTCATAAATATGTTTACAGGCAGAAATCAGTGAAAGTGGAAACAGATCATAAATCTTAGGAAGATGTATTACAGAAAATGATCATGAAATCGCACAAGTGTTCATTAAATGTGAAATACAGGTCTGATAAGCTTCTTACAGCTGACATGTTTTCAAGAGTGCCTATAAATAGTGAAGGCAAGGAGCAACAAGGAGAGAAGTTTAATATGACTTGTGTGTTGCCGGCTTACCAAATGAAATTAGACAAGTTCAAATGAGAAACGAAATGACCTGTCCTTTGGAAAGTGTAGGGAGGTAAGCGTAGCTAGATAGCCTGCAGAGAAACCACTGAACATGAAATTGTATTTGAAATTTAACACATGAAAATAGAATTCTGTTATGGCTGGAAACCAACAGCTTTTGGCCAAAGTCTTAAACCTATTTAAACAATTAAATGCCATTAAGTACCAATGGCATTTTTGTTTGTTTGTTTTGCACTTTTAGCTGCAACACTTAGGTTTGGGAGCATGTAGGTGCACGTTTGTTGCAATTTAGGTGCACATAGGCACCTACCTAGGTTTTCAGAACTGTGAAAAAAGACACCAGGATGGTTTAATTTGGGCAGGCATGGATGGTACTCACTGAAGTGAAGGTATTGGAAAGTAACTGCAACGAATATGGGATAAATTGCAACTAAGATTTCAGATCATCCATAAATCAGGTTCAAGACCTTTGGACTGAGCAGAGAGTTATTTCTTATTAGTGGACTCTTTAAAGAAATTTGTACACAACTGATTGAGTAACAGTGAAACATTCTCAATCGGTTAGCTCCCCCATAAGATTCCAGGTGAGTTAGTTAATGCAAAATTAATAAATGCCTCCATTCAGCCATGCTCCTCCTTGCTGTATCAGGTCAAGCACAAGATACGAAGCTTTTACTGTGTACAGAGAGTCTTGCTAGCCAAAACCTCCCTAAATGTAGACAAGAGCAGTGTTAGAAAAGTTCTGTCAGATTCAAAGATCTCCTGTTACTATCACTTACTGTGCCAAGATTGTGCCCCATAGTTCTTTAATGGGATTACCTGGCCATTGACTTCCCAACAGTTTAGTAGATTAAAGTCTAGATGCTACTTGTGAAACTGTGACTTTCCTTGAAACCTGGGGGAGCTGTTGACTCCACTGCAATCAGAATTTACCTCCATATAAAAAGCTTCTTGAACATTAGCTTTGTTAGGATTACATCCCAGGGAACACAAACAGGAGTGTCATTAGAAGACAGACAGTTATAATCAAACTGATGGGCCGGATATCAAGTCCTACAGAAAGAAAAAAAGGATAACTTTCTGTTGTGTGCTAACCTAGAGGAAACAGGAGGTGTATTGATTACAGATTTTATTTGATAATTCTTTTTTGTTTAACTAAGCCCAGCCCTGAGTTCCTTTTACTTCAGAACCTAAAATCTGACAGCTCCGCGAGCATCAGAACAGGGTGATTCCTGGTTTGGGACCCACGTGCACCCTCTTAACTGTGTAATGGAGGGCAAATGATGAAGAGGGGCAGACATCTCCTGTTCTCTGATTCCAATATCAGCTCAGAAGTGAGAAAAAGGAGTTCTGTCTTTCTCCTTTTTTGCCTAGGCTTCTGGATCATTAGGATGGCAGGCTCTTCACCTAGCTCAGGGAGGGAAGGGCAAGATGTAGCTGTGCCAGCTGGTGACGTAATCCTGACGGTGATCCGCGACTCGTGTCGCCACAAGGTCAGCAGTTGTCAACTCACCAGGCTGAAGCCCTAGGCTCGAGCCCAGCTTAACTATAACGTGATCATACTCTAAAGAACGCAAATGCAAGGGCACTGATCGTACAGCCTTTTTGAGCACTGTTTGCGACTGTGAGGTTGCGCATGCCTACCCACTCACTGACCATGTAAAACAAGAAGAGCAGTGTAAACAGGTTTCAGGTGACTGAGTAGCTCAGTGGCTGCACAGGTCATTGCAGAAGGAATTGTTCTGAAACAGAGAAGGGCCTGTGCAAGCAGAAAGCTGTTATAAGCCAGGGACAGTAATTATTGATAGCCCTGTGTTATGAAGCAAAATATCCTGTCATCTATCAGGGGAGTGTGAGGTGTCACAGTTGCTGCTCTCTCCTATCTTATCTGTGTCTTTTTAATTGACTGTATTACTTTGTGATTGATGTGTTGACTTGTATGTGATTTCAAAAAAAAAAAAAAAAAAGGAAGAAAGAAAAAGAACCAAGGCCACTAGTAAATATTGACCTTGTCATGTAACTTAGAGGAAACTTTCAAGGCCCTCGCTCTGTCCTGTGACTCAGGGAAAAAGGATAGGCTATGAGAACTTGATATAACTCCTAATTTTCATGCTTGCGTCACACACATGGCAACACATATTTCTGGAAAGGCTTAGTGGTCTTCTCTCCACAGTGCTTTTCTCCTGTGGCTTGAGAAATTGTTTACCTCTTGTCTTTGCTGAACCATGCTTTCCTGTCAATCTTCTGGGCATCTTGAGGAGGCAGCCAACCCCTTCTCTGAAACAATATGACTAATGCTTTTTTGGTTTTGCTGACCTCCTCTGAATTTATCTCAGCTCGGTGGACTTGCATAGTATTGGCTCCTTGCATATTTTCCAAAGGTTCTCTTAGGTGTAAATCTTGCCACAATGCCCCAGCCAAATATCACTCATCTGGAATGACAGCCACACATTTGCTATAGCTGTCATTCTGTCATTCGTCTCAGCTGTTGTTGCACTTAAAGAAGGCCACCAGCAATGAGCTGCTTTTCCAGTTGCTGAAAAGGTAGCCAAGGCTCGCTCGCTGCTCTTCCCTCTCAGTCTTTTTCTGCTAGCTCCTTTGCTCCTGTTTTGCATTTCAGTGTAGTAGTACAGGAAGACATATGGTGGAGCTGCTGTTGCCAGCCCCGTTTTTTGTTTTTCATTCTGTCTCTGACTTGGAAAATGATCTCTGTGCCTCAGTCTCTGTGCCTCAGCTTTTACAGAGCATTTTATAAAGTCCTTTGAGATGTACAGATGAAACATATTACTCAGATACAACTTAGAATCCCATGTTTTCAATTAAGATATAAATGACAGACATGCATTCTAATTTTATATTTGGAAAACCATATAAAATATCTCTGGAATGTAATTTGTGACCGTGTGAAAGCTGACACTTGGTTTTAAAAGCAGCTTTTGCTTTTGTCTCTTTAAGCGAAGCCCTTTCTGTTGACGCATAGTTATTTATGGAAATAAATGTAACTTTGAATAAGTTAAGCTAATGGAGCTTGCGGAGCTTTAACATGAAGGGAAAGAGTTATAGCATGCTGGGAATTTTGGTAGGAGTGAAGCTACAAAGAAGTTGCCACATTTGTTTAAAGTGCGGTTAAAACTCTGGTTTGGGAAAAGACAAAAGGGCGTAGAATTGGGTAGTTACTTTATGAATGTGGGTGTGTAATGGAGAGAGCTCATTGGTTTCATAGGTCTGTGTTAGATTCCCACAGCCCTGAACAAACAGCTCTCAGCCTTATATTTTCTAAGCTTTTGTCTTCCCACTTTGGAATTCTGACTGTGGGCACATTACCAAGCCAACTGGATTCACTACAAAGCTCCAGTGTAGCTCTTTTTATCACAAAGATCAAGACAACAATTGTGTGCCTACAAGAAAAGAACAACTAAAACCATCGAGCAAACATTAAAAGAACAATTCTAGAGATAGTTGCCTTTGAACTGCAATAATGGGCAACATTGAGTCCTGAGATTTGAATTCTGAGTAAAAGGAATTCATTACTAACTGCCTTTCCTTGTAATTATCCAAGCTGCTGGCAACATATATTTTCAGCAGCATTAATTTTGTCCAACGTAATATTTTGTAGTCGTGCTGAACCCCACACAATGGCAGTATTGTAAATCTACTTTATGGAGTTAGTTTTGTTTATTATAGAGTTCGTATATGAAAAAGGAAGAAATCTAAATTTTGTGTTGGCTTCTCCCCAAACCGCAGAAAATGGAGTATTGTTTTACAAGAGCTTGTTCTGAAATATCACTTCCTGAATGTAAAAGAAGTATGGTATTTGTGCAGATGCATTCCACAAGCATGCACAATGTCCAGCTGAAAAAATATTGCAGGAGCAGACCAATTTTTTTCTTTCCAGAATAGCCCAGTTTCACACTTGGGGAGAAGGGGAGGGGGGAGGAGGAAGGAAACTACTATTTTTACAATAAATGCTTCATTTTGCGATGCCCAAAAAGTAATTTAAGTTGGAATCTACCAGACACCAGTAATTCAGGGTAAACATTGTCTGAGAATCTTTGACCACTGCTGCTTTAGTTCTGGCAGTTCGAATCTAAATCGTATAAATAGTTTCTGTGAATCATCCTGCAGTGTTTTATTCCTCTCCCTGCTTTTTAGTAGATTAGCTTTGGATTCATTGTTAATCAGCTGCCTGAAGTTTTATTTCATCTTGAAAGGAGGTTACACATTTGGAAAAGTCCTTCCCAGATTATTTTGGTTTGAAAAGAAAAATTGCAGAAAATACAGCGAGCTGGAAACATCCAGTCTTGGATTCCCTGTTGTGTGCGTGGATGATGAAGTATACATGTGATGTGCAGTCTAAGCAAACTGAACGTTATTTAGGCTCCTTGGTGACGAAGGGGACAACGTTTTCCATTTCCATTCATAGCAGTGTGGGCAGATAGGTAGTCCCTGTTTGGCTGCTTTGCCTCCTCTGGTTTCAAAAAAAAAAAAAAAAACAATGACAATAGCCTCTGTGTGACCTGTATGGGGAAACTATTACCAGAGTGACGATTTCCACATGAATTAAGTATCAGGCTACTTGGTTTCTCCTCCAAGCAATTGAAAGGTTACAGGAATACCTAATGGAAATACATTTAAACATTTTGCTTTACCAGTTACCTCTAGGATGCCCTGAAGCTGGTACAAACTAGCAATAAGAGCACCATCCTATTAAGCTATGAAGCTTAGTAAGAAATCATTGCCCACCCCCTGCAGCTTCTCAGATAGCATCAATTCAATGTTAGAGTCCTTCTTTCAGACCTGAAAAAAGGAGCACTGGTATCCTAGGAAGGCGGGATATAGGAGGAGAGATTGAATCTTTTATAGCACCTGGATGATTTTAGGCAATGTTCTGGTTTAACTCTAGTGAGTTTTGACTTATGCTTTGCAGGCATGTAACGTAGTCCACTAAATCCATTAAAGCTCTGCTCCTACTTGAGAATTTTCCTTTTTTAAAACCGTATATATTTTAAATCGGAACTACCCATTGCTTGTACACATTTAGAAAATACATTTCTGCTATCTAGAAAATATGAACTATAAATGAATTGTTAATAAGTTTCTAGAGGGTGTGTTTTGTTTTGTTTTTGTTTTTTTTAGCTTTCTAAATTTCATACAGTTGAAATTTTCCCAAATTGTGATATGTCAGTCTAGTAGTCATTTAAATTACTCAGGAAAAAGGGGGGGAGGAGGTGTCAGGAAACATCTGGTCAGTAGATGAGATTTACAGCTTATCAGAAATACAAACACTTTTTTTGCCAGATTTCTAGGTTAAGTGTCTTTGTACAAAGTAAAGAGCCCTCCTCATTTTCTCCACTCTGCTCTAACTAGGCCATATAAATCATGCTGACGTGTTGAGGCATCAACAAATAGAAGACCTTTCCTTTGAACTGAAACTGTAATTGGCCTAGATTTGTGGTCCTCTCACTTCAGGGCAGCTCATGCTTAGCATAGCCAAAAGCTCTGCTGCTTTAATAGCAGACGAAAGAATATCCTGACACTGCAGAGTTTCTCGGGGACAAACGTGGCTAGCATGGACATCTCTTCTGCTGCACTGCTAGTAATTTTGTCTCTTTCGTAATTGGATTATTTTCCGGTACAGTCAGCCTAAGAACTACTTTTCTGGATATTACATACCTCAGGGGCGTGTTCTGAAATCTAAATCATTAGTGTTCATAAAGTTCTTTGAAAGTCTAAAATGAAAAGTGCTGTAAAAATCTAAATGTTTATTTTTTTCGGTCTACTGTTTTAAGTACTAAAAGTTCCCATAATATCCATCAATAATTAAAAAGAAATACTTTTCAGGCTGTCAAAAACAGTGTCCATGGGATCATATTTATTTAGTCATAGCCCATCACGTTTTTATGCTAGATTACTGAAACATCTACATCTCAGGTTGATCTTTACTTTCCGTTTCTCTCTGAGGGTAATTATTGCCTAAGAATTACATCACTATTTTGTACCTAACCTTGGGATTTCCACCTGGGTTTTACCTCAGTAGTTACCTTCTCCTGTTGAAGTGATATCTACCATCCTGGAAAACAGCATTGAGGCTCTTTTCCTTTTTGTAAATGATTTGCCTTGGTAAATTGCCACAAGTCCAGTTATTCCAGAAAAGAAGTTTCAGTACTTTTTATGAGAGCTAGATGATAAGGCCAGCCACAGGAGAATAATGCAAGTGCATTAAATGTCCATCAAATGCTATTCAGAAAAGGCAATCAAAATGAAAAGAGTGTAAAAGGAAAGGAAGTGATGAAACCATATTATATCAGTACCATTAGATTTTAGGAGGTATGTCAAGTTACTTGTTTTAAATTATCTGATGTTAATAGAAAGGTGCTAATTTGGAAAGACCTACAAACGCAGAAGAATGTCAATAAAGCTCTAGCAGGAAAATTAAATATTATTCGAGTGTGTGTCTGAGGGAGAGAAAAATTCTCCTGTAGCTTGAATATGCAGCTTTAAGTTGGGAATTGCCATTAAAAACTGATCATAAAATCATGCATTATTTATATAGTTATAAGAGCAGCACTGGGTATCCCAAGTTTTATATTATTATGGGATTATTTACCTCCAGTTGCCAGTCTGCAGCTTATTAAACATAAAAGGCTAAGGTATTTTTTAAAATATTGTCTTAAGAAAACAAATTTTTAGATTAGCTTTCAAAACCTTAAAAAGGTGGAAATAATCCCCTTAACATTAATTGCTGTCATACTAAATGAACTGTTCTCGTTTATTTTAAAGCCCCCAAACAGAAATCTCATTAAAACACTATCCAGCCTCTAGTTTGAAAGTGAGGAGGGGCTTCTTCTGGGGGAGGGGGGGAATCCCCAAAGCAGAACACCTTCAGACCTTTGATTTTCACCTTTATATCTTGAAAGCATTTCTTGGTGTCGTACATCCATTGCTGACTTGGAAATTTGAAACTTAATTATATTGGGACTGCGAGGGGAACTGTTTAAACATATCTCTCAATACTGATTCTGGCAAGTCACGGTCAGTCTTGACTGTAGGTGTTAGAAAATAGTTGTCTTCGTGTGTGGGAAGAGATGACTCATTGTGAATAGGAGCACAAACACTTCTCTCTGCCTTTTGTTCTATTTATCTTTGGGATGTTCCCTCGTTAATGTTTGTGAGAGTTTTTTTAAAAGCTGATGAAGAGACTTGGGATACAATTTATTTTTTTCCTTTAGAGAGCAGAAAGACGAGCCTGAAAATTCTCCAGGCTCGTTCCTCGGGTGGTTGGAAGGCTGGGGAAGAGTCTGCATGTTGACACAGGTAGAGACAGAGTGAGGAGGAGACCTCTTTAATACTTTCTTAAGTCAGTGGTCAAAGTGGCAGTAAAAGTAGTAAAATAAGACCTACCGTGAAAACTTCTTCAGCCTCTAGCATGAGCTTCCAGAGTGAGGTTAAGTGCATGTAGTAATTTTTGCCATGTAGTCCCCTCTATCCCTTTTCAACTCTGAGTGAGAAGCACTGTCTACGGTTAGATCAGGACAGGCAGCATTCACAAGGAAATACATGGGTGTCATTGACATACTGTTCGTTATGTATTCCCTTGAGACTGCTGAAGCTTTCTTTGTCGCATTCTTTCTTTCAAAATTGACTTTTTGTTTGCATATTTGTGCAAAGCAATGGCTTAATATAGTGTATTTTCAGTGCAGAGTATCAAAGATCATTGTGGAAAACTCAGTGCTTGTTTATGCTATTACCTCATGTTAACTCAAATGGAAATCTGCGGTAGGTGATACCTTCTGGGCTGCCTTAGGAAGAGTGTTGCCAGGAGGTGGAGGGAGGTGATTACTCTCCTCTGTTCAGCATTGGTGAGGCCACATCTGGAGTGCTGGATCCAGCTCTGTGGGCTCCCCAGTATGAGAGAAACGTGGATCTGCTGGAGTGGGTCCAGCAAAGGGCCACAAAGATGATTAAGGGACTGGAGTATCTGATATACGAGGAGAGGCTGAGAGAGTTGAGGCTGCTTAGCCAAGAAAGAAGGCTCAGCAGCATCTTGTCAATGTGTATAAATACCTGATATGGGGAAAGGGGGCAGGGGAAGAAGATGGAGCCAGACTCTTCTCAGTGGTGCCCAGTGACAGGACAAGAGGAAAAACAGGCACAAATTGGAATACAGGAAATTCCACTTAAACATAAGAAAAAGCCTTTTTTTAATGCGAGGGTAGTCAAACACTGGAACAGGTTGTCCAGAGAGGCTGTGGGTTCTCCATCCTTGGACGTACGCAGAACTGAACAGGGCACAGCCCTGACCAGCCTGCTCCAGCTGAGCCTGCATTGAGGAGTGGGTTGGACTAGATGATCTCCAGAGGTCCTTTCCATCCTCAGCCATTCTGTAATTCTTCTGTAATTCTGTGATTTACCAGGAATTATTACATTGTGACTCAATATGCTGTGCAAGATTTAAATTAAAAAAGAATGATGGTCAGCTAATAATAGTCTGATAATTCCTGATCTTTTAATTAAATATAGAAGTGTGCAAATCTTGGATTTGCACTTTTTCTGAGCAACGTTCCCATGTACTTTCAGTCCTTCTAGGTTTTTTTTCTTTATATATATACATACATATATATATATTTTTAAAACAAATTAAAGACTTGTTTCAAACAGCTGACTCCATTCCTTTCCAGGAAAGGGTCAGTTACAATTGAAGGAAAAAGAGCAAACTCCTTTTTTCCATTTTTCTGATACCTGTGTGGATCTGTTAGGAAAAGCCTCATGACTCACTTTTGATGTATGAGACACGGAAGAAATAGTAGACACTGTGCTAAATGATCAGCCTGCAAACATAATCTGGGGCCACTCAGCCATGCACTATGCGCAACTCGGTCATGTGAGCAGGACCTGGCACTTAGGGGAGAACAAAAGTCCCCTTTATATCTCTTCCAACTTGTAAATTGATATATGCTGAGTAAACCACATTCTCAAGAATAATATCGATCCTAAAGGAACGAAACTGATTTTCCCAAAAGTGCCTATAAGGTTTGTTGCATCATTTGGGATTCGACCTTTCTATTCTGTGTTCGCAGTGTTAACCATTAATGTTTTTTTCCTTTTTAAAAACTGGTAACTGTATCTGCAGACAGCTATTTCTAGAATGCTAATGCTTGTGTATCCTTTTCTGTATGAACATGTGCATGTGGTGAGGTGACAATTTATTAATGTATCATTATACTCGCGCTGATCTGGAGAAAATGTCAGGTTAGTTAAAGTATTTGTTTTTTCAGAGAAATATAATTCTGAAGAATAATTAGGAGGGCCATAATAATTAAGAGGATACCATAGTTTAAGGAGGTTCCTTGGAGCACGTTTGGCGGATTGATAAAGAAGTCTTTTTTTTTTTTTAAGGTGAAAGAAAAAAAATTATCATTCTTAAACCATAAATAGTTTTATTCTGCGATAATGATACCTTGTAATAAATCACATCAAATGAAAAAGGAAGGGCGCAAGAATCTTAAACAGAGCCAGACACACAGCAAATTTACAACACTATTTTTTCAACAAAGGTCCTTTTCTTCAAAAATTGTCTATCTGGAGGAGATTGTTCACTTCAGAATAAAAACCTTTTACTTCAACAATTTGCATGGCTATTGCCCAGCTCTTTGCTTTCAATTAACATTCTTGAAAACAAAACAAAAAAAAATCACTTATACAAATGTTTATGGAAAACAAATAAAAACAGCTGTGAATGCCATCAAAGTGGATACATTATTTTTATTCCAGCACATGTTTGTGAATACTTTCTTGCAGTATTCTGCCAGCTCTAGCCTTGAATTTGGACTTTAAAAAGCATTTACAAAATTCTTTTCCTCCTCCCTCCATACCACCACATTTACTCACTCGCACTGTTATTTTGTTTTCCATATGTTATCTCTAGCAAACAGGCTTCTACAAAAATACGAATGCAGAAAAGCTTGAGGCGGAGGTATTTGACATATTTTCCTTATTAAAATCTTGTGATATCTTTCAAATATCTAAAACCTAAGCCCAAAAAGCAGCGAATAAAAACCATGCGCACATTGGTGTACCAGCTGCATCATAAACCACTCTACCGTCGCTCTGTTGGTTACCATGATACTTTCTGAGTACATAGTCTTAAAGTTAACACTGATCTGGGTTTTGCGTTGTATTTTGACAGGCAGATCCTGCCTCCTGACTGTATTAGTGCTGCATGGTATCTTTCACCCTTCACGGGAAAAACTGTGTGTAGTATTAATAATGTATTTCTTCGGGGGAAAAAGGAATGCGCTCAGGAGTAGAACGACGGATGAAACTCCGACTGTCAGACCTCCGCAAGCGCACAAGTCGGCTTGCATGTGCCTCGCTCCTGAAAGGAGGCCCTTGGCAGGAGCATACAGACTAGGTATTAGTACACAGGCCTAGGCTGCTAGCCACCTATAGAGTCATTTACATTACAAATCCCGTTTTACATATGCACAGAGGATAGTTGTCTGGCTAAATTACGTTCACACACTGTTGGATATGCAGTCCCACAAGGCCAAATGTGGACGTTTCCCCCAGTGCTACCGGTTCTGTTGGTTGTGATGGTAGTCCGCTTGTTTGCACCCGCCGTCAGGAGAACGACTTTGAATAATAGCTGTGTTGTTCTAGTTGACTGCCATGCGCTTATGTGCCAAGATTTTTTCTTTTCCCTAAAATTAACCACTGTTGTCAGAGTTGACAGTATTACTGGTGACAGTACCACTCTAAGCAAGGTGCCAGCAATTTTATCAGGATATGATATATGACGTTATCGCTTTCAGGATAAGACCTCTTGTACGAAGGCGGCACAGAGAGGAGGGAAAAAAAAAAGGAAGAGAAGGTTACTCATATTAACCTTGTACATTTCTGCATGTAGGAAGACATACAGAATTCCTGTACAAATGTGCTGTTTTTAAAGGCATGTTGTTTTGATTTTTTTCCCTCTTAATATTTTTAATACCTCATAAAATACACCGCTTGTTTCTTTAATCGTACTGTAGATAACAGTACAACATTGGTGGTCTTTATTGTGTTTTGGAAGAGGGGGACTATTTGCTTGAAAGCAGTGCTAAAAAATAATAGGATTATTCTCATCTTTCATTTAGCTTAATAATACACTACATACATTTGTCAATCAAATTAGAATTACTGTCAGACCATAATAATGCATTTTAGTTTAGCCAATATCAGTCAGACCTGATTTATTTGCTTAATACAAATCTAATTGACTTTCAGGCTGCTCTTCTCTTTTCAGCTGTTAACCGACCAAGTACATCTTTAATTTCCAAGACCGATGGTTTGGTAGCAGTTGAGAGGAAGAATGATTTGCATAAGGCCCCAGAAGGGTGCCAAAACTCTTCACGCTTTAAACAACAGCCTTTATTATTCTGTAAGTGGATGTGTTGAATTTTCATGCTTTTGTTTCCAGTTCAGCCCTGACAGAAAAGAATAAAGTAGATTTTGCCAGCACCCCTGCTGTGCCCTGAGGGAGAAATTCAATGTGCCTCATTTGTCTTAATTGGAGAACCGCCCTTAGCACCAGCTTTTTCTATGAATATATTAGCATAACAGACAGAGAAGTCTAAGCCCACTTTTTTTTGGTAGAAGTATTTTTTTTTCTTTCTAAGAAAAATAAAAACTGGGAAGAATAGAATACATGCATCATTTCCCAGTCTTCTTACTATTATTGTTGTTGTAAAACACGCTATACAGAAAAAATGTAGCCAGCCTACTTCATCTCCTAGGTGTTGTTAGGAGCTGGGTAGAGAAAAATGTGATAAATACCATCTATGACAGAGAGCTGAAAGCTGATCTTTATTCTTCATAATGTACTAATCCTATATATTTGTTCTCTGCCTGGTTATGTTGCTTTTTCAGATGGAGGAGATAGTTTTACACACAAAGACTGATGGGCAGTAACTAGGAATGAATCTAGGAACAAAAAACAATCTCACAAAAGTGAATTTATTAACACCAAAACAAAATGCAGCTATCTCTGTCAAAGGAAGATTTCGAGCCCCACGCCTAGTCATTTGAGAAATGTTAAATTCATCTTCACGTTATTCATTTCATAAAAGAACTCTAAATCTGGACAAACAACCTGTGCAGTGTAAATCATTTCTAAATCAGGGCTCTTTCAGTGTCAGATTGAACTAATGGTATTTAAAGGATAGTTTTTTTAAAAAGAAGTATTTAGTTTACACGTTCCCATGACTGATATTAATCCCTACATCTGTTAAACCAGCTATCTATTGCTTGTACATGAAAAACATGCTGGAAATAGGTAATTTCTTACTAAAGTGTGATGTATACGTTTTCCTGGAAGTGTGGCTGCGTTTTAGAAACTGATGAATCCGTATTTAGTCTTGATATTTCCCCCCCGAGGGTCCAATATACTGCACCAGTCACATAGCCACTTAAATAGAAGCTTTCCATGGGTGCTGGAATAAAGGCTTGGTGGTTTGAGGTTTTGTAGGCGTCTTGTAGACATGATGAAAAATTAAAATATTCTTTGGGGCAGGATTCTTCAGTCAACTGGAGGAGTTAATAGCTTTGAGGTTTGATTCCAGCAGGAGCTGGGGTGGAGTCATTAGCATAGCCCCCGGAGAAATAACAAACTCTTAATTCTGATATTTACTCTTGCCTGTTCTCTGTGGCAATTTATCAAAGCTAGCCAGTACTGCAACATTAGAAGTCTTTCACACCTCTCTCTCCTCCTATTACTCATTACTGAACCATTTTTCTCTTACGTGCACACCCTCTCTAAAACATGTTCAGCTGCTCTTGGCTGGGATCTTCTTACATCTTGGAGAGTAGTAATAGAAGAGCTATTTGCTTTCTTGTGCAAACGGATCTGCAGAATAATTATTTAGCGTGATGTATTTTTGAAAGTATGTGGGCATCCCACACTGAGTGGTTTCATTTATGTTAGAAAAATGGCAATGGTTTACAATAGTTTTTCTGATAATCCACACTGTTTTGCTGAGCAAATAACCCAGGATATCAGACAGGCATGCATGCTTTCCTTCCCTCATTTTGTTGCCTTGCTCAGTTTCTCTCCTTCTTGGCACTCCTTGCCTCAGTTTCCAACCTGGAGCCACTCAGACCTGCCTAGTGGAGAAGAGTGTCCTAGACTAACCTTCTAAGAACTTAAAGAGAATATCCTCTTTGTTTATTGCCATGAAACTTCCATAGGTATTAATTTCTAATGGTTTGTTTCCTAGGAAGGAGGGTAAAAACTATTAGTGGAACTGCAGACAGGTTAATGGTAATATGCGGCACTTCTTGAAGTAATGAGATGGTGGGGGAAAATGCCTTATCTCCATGTCATGCTCTGTAATTTCCCACTTAAAGAAAATTGCAACAAATGGTTTGTGTAGAAACAAAATGGTAATCTAGGTAGCAGGACACGTTGCGAGGTTATATCATTGTTATTTGTCAACATGATAGGAAGCTCCTATGAACAGAATCCTCTTGATGGATTAAGGCATCCCCTCATTTTTCATAGCACTAAATGATGCTCTCCTATTGCAGAACAAAACGGATAATCCCAACCTGAGGAACATACTTTTTAAATAATTCTCTTGATTATTTCCACGTGTACCACACTGCACATCTATAACAAATCCTTGCTCTGTCGTGTCTGTTTGTGTTTTGAAAAGTGTTTCATTTCTACAATTTTCTTGGATGGATATGGCCTTCAGTGAGTTGGATTTGTTGTCTGACAGGTCCTGGGCAGTAGTGTAGCGTTGGGTCCTTCCCAAGGCTTTTCTTCTATTAAGTGCCTGGCTAGCCGGTTCCTAACGTAAAGACTGTGCGGCCCTATTTATTCATTGTGTCCCTATGTTGGGAAGTTGATAGCTGCGTTTTCCTTCCTCCGTATTGAATGGAATAGGTTGCCCCTACTTGACAGCGTTTGAAGAGCTTTCTAGGGAAGAACAGCCCCTGGGATCCATACAAAGTAAGAGAGGATGAGGAATGGTTGTCTGCTTTCCATAGACAGCACACAAATGATAAAGTATTATGAGGACTGCAGCGTGGAAGAGTAAATGGTTGTGGAGGGAATCAAAAAAATATCAACAGTTGGCTGACAAGTGGGAGCAGATTCAGAGTTGACACATTTTCTCCCATGAAGTATCCTCTCCTTGGGCCTGTGGAACACAGTGTATTACGAGCTTAGCTCTGTACTAATGGATTCAAGGTTGAAGTTAAATGTTGCAGATGTTTATTCACTAAAAATGCATGCACAACTGCAAAAAAGGATATGAACATGTATTCATTCAAGTTCTTTTTCTTTTAATTCAAAAAGGTATCCACTTTAAAAAATAACCCTCTATTAAGTCTTAGTGCACACCTAATCATCTGTTTCCAGTTATGCCACTCCATTTCTGAACTTTTGTGGATACACGAGGGCTGTCCGCATGTGCAGCGGCTTTATACATTCTCCATTCATTTTGGAAAATGAACAAAAGTCCCACTTGTGATGTTCACAAGGCTATCCCACATTGCCAGTCATTAAGTCCAACATTACCCTCACAGAGCATTGAAGGAGGGTAAGGATATGTTAAGCGTTCCAGAGGGTGCACAACCAAAAGGAGGCATTCACATCTTAAACACACAGACTGCACCTATTCATATGTAACATAAATAATGTTTTTTTTCCAGAAGTATGGTTTTCAAGACATAGCTTGCTGAGGGTAAGGTGGTGTCATTCTCACTGTTCATGAATAGGGCAGTGTGCAAATTCCGCAAGCCACGTACCTTATGTGTAGCATCTGTGTCTTAAAAAAAAAAAAGTTCTCTTGGTCTGCATGTCACACAGCGTTACCACAGTAAGCACTTACTCCTAATCAAACTCCTGAATAAATAGGCAAATAAAATGCATGCAGTTTGCTTGCCCTATTCTGTGAGTTGCCTCTTCTGTAGAGCTGTGGTTAATGGAACATGAGCTTTTATGAAACTGTCTGAAATATTTGCAGAAATATTTTATCCTGAAATGATGTCTACATCTCTGTTTTCACTGATGCTGTTTCTGTCTGGAAGTAGTATACATTTCAGCAGAAGCAAACAAAGAGTTGTAATGTATGGCAGTGCTGAGTCTGTGGTGATGAATTACATAAATAAATTCTACAAGGAGGAAAAAAAGCCCTTTCCAAATATTTTTGCAAGATTAAAGGCTGGAACATTTGCATTGGCATGTGCATAACCTAATTAACTCTTGTGAACAGATTCCTAATGTTCAAAGGATGACTTAGTGGAGAAAAGGTTATGCTTTCTTTAATATTATTTTCATTATCCAAAAGTTGGAGGTATTTCAGTGCTCACTTGATGCCTGGTTCCTAAAATACTACGCAAATAAAGCACTGAATTAAAAACTTAGTATGAGTCTAGTTTTTAAACACTGAATCAATTGCATACAAGAAACTATAGTGATTGTAACTTCTTCATTTATTAATGGAATTACTGGAACATTAATAAATATTGGTGCTGCTGATCTCATAACAGACTCCAAAGATGGTTGTCTGCAGATGTGTTTTATAAAATGTTACTCTCCTTATCAGAAAGAACCCCAAACTTGGAGCGCTCCATCTAACTACTCTTGTGTTCAGCTTTCCCGCAGGCGCTTAATCCACTAAGTTACTGGCCTGCCAGAAAGCTATCAAAAGACATTTGTCACTGGATCAAAATCAAATATGTATCCTGACTGTTAAGAAGGGTTTTGTCGGACTAAATGACTGTACCATTTTAGACACTGCTGCAAGATTAACGATGACATTGGTTGTCCAATTTTCACCCTTGGGGCAGTATTACAAAGATGTGCCCTTTCTGCGCACCTGATGTTACGCATACCAAACGCATCGTTCCTTCTGCTGCGAATCTTAGTAACGGTCCGCGTTTCCCTGCTCCCCCTCCACAGAGAAAGATTAATATGGCATGGGCGCAGTTTATCTTGGGGAGGGGGTTGTTGGATGGAAGTATACTTGCTGGTACTATATTATGTGGGTTAATCTCCTAATCACAGAGAATACTTAACGAGCGTGCGTGGTCCCTGACAGAATGAGGCCTCTGGCATATATTTTTGAGCCAAAGCAAATGAACTGTTCCTCCCCATCATCATTCCTTAGATGTTAAAGCTATCAGTGAGCAACCTGCCTTCAATTAGCTTTATGTTCTCTGACCTGCTCCAAAGCCCCTTCCTCTCTTTGTTTTACAGCACCCCATCGCTAAATGTAAGCTTACTTTCGCAAGGAAATTCAGCAAATAAGGTTTTACATGGGCATTTTGCCCTATCCGTACATTAGAAGGCTGCTGGATAAACAGCACTGTTGGCACTGTTCAATTGCTGTGTAGTGTTTTTCTCCTAGGTGGTATGCTGAGCCACTCTTTGGTGTTTCCATTTGCCCTGATAATGACTTCACTTTTAGCTTCCAGCTTCATGATTTTCTTTTCACACGGTACTGAGCTGCTTGCTCTCTCCTGCTGCTCATGTCAGAGGCAGTTGAACTTGGAGGTCAGCGTGAAGAGAAAAGAGCAATATAATTGCGTACCACAGAGGCCAGATGTTTAGTAAGATCGTGGGGAATCTTGTCAGGAAGCCCCACTGAAGTTCCTGGGAGATTCACCGCTTTCCCAAAGGAAACTGGAAAATCGTATTCCAGAAAGAATGGTAGTCATTCCTTGACAGTAACATGCCAAGAGAAAAATAAAATGGGCTTATTTTTGCCCTTTATTCTATAATACATCTTATCTCTCCTTTTCTACTCTTAGTTTCTATCCATTTTTTCCTGATCCATCCCAAGGATAAGTTGTAGCCGGGAAACTAATAAGCGCTCTTAATTTGTGGAAGTTTTGTTCCTGCTCCTAGTTATGAAACATTGACAAAGCCATCACAAACTTTTCAGACATTTATTGTACAAAAGTACAAAAAAAAAGGGGTTCTCTTCTAGGAATATTCCTTCAATAGTTCACCGCAACTAATTGAAAAGTTTGGCATCTCTTTTCTTCAACATTATGGCCTTATATGGCACAATAGCTAAAAAGTTGTGCATTCTGAATATGGAAAATCATTATGAAATATGAGGCTAGACATCAGCTTTTAGAAAATCTGAACTTAAAATTCAATTTTATCATGCTAAGAGAAGCAGCATATCGAGGAATGAAAATGTAGATGGGTAAAGCCCAATTAATGACAGATGGGCAATGACCAAAATTCTGGCACCTTAAAAAAAATCAGTTTTATCGCATGTGATTTTTTAAGCAATTAGAACCATGAGTGTATAAAATATCATCTCAGTACTTGCCCCCTCAAGGTGCATGATTCAGGAAGAAGGTGCTCACACTTACAATTTACACAGACTGAAATTTAAAATAACTGCTGGAGGAGGAACCTTGAGGTCAATACACATTTGCTACTTGGTTAGTTGAGCTGGCCAAGTTCAACTTGTGAGATGAGCCCTGGTGAGAAATGTGGGAATTACAGTCTAGTAAGCACCACCTGTCATCTTTATTGTTATGAGGGTAAAAATTATAGCACAATACGAGCAGATTTCTGGTGCTAACCAGTTAACTTATTTTAATGGTAGTTTTTAAGAGAAGGAAATGAATTTAGGCTATATAGAAGATGTTATTTTTCCTGCCCTTCCCTGTTGGGTACAATTTCTTTTTTTTCTGTCTGATCCAAGATCAAGTCTAAACTGGGAAGTTTAAAAAAAAAGAAAAAAAAGAAAAAAAAAGTGCTGGACAGTATGAGCTTAATTGTTAGAGATGCAAAGTTACATTAAGGGCTACAACCTCCTACAAATATAGAGGGTGTTTTTGCCATAGGGTGATTTTTGAGTTAACAGAGAGAGAAAGTTGGCCCTTGTCTATCCATAGCTGTGGCAGGTTGGAGGTGAATTGGCTCTTCCCTTAACTAGCCTTTGCTTCCAACTTTAGCATCTTATTTTTCTCCCCTCTCCTGTCTGTGCAATATTCATGCAGGAGAAACGTGGAGGGTAGACTTCCCATGGAGGCCCTCTACTACCTTAAATAATGTTCAGGCACTAGTGGATGAAAAATCTCTTATGTAGACGGATATAGTAAAACTTGTATCTGAAAAAACCTTGTATTTCTGTCGTACTATATCCTGTATCGGTTGTACTGTAGGGAAATGTCTTTTTAGAACCTTCTCTTCTGAAATAATGCTAAAATAATATTCTTAACAGGCCATCAATCACATCTCCACTCCCACTTTTAAATACTAATTACAACTGAATTTCTTCTTTGGTCTGGCTAGTCTTCAGTAGGACACCTGAGGTAGCTCATTGTATGAAAAGTGAATAAAAGCATATGAAACTGAGGAGTTTCTTTGTCTTGACAGAGCATAACATATGCAATGGAAGCGTTAGCTTTCCTAAAAACTTAAGCCGGGAATGTCCTGTATGGGTATAAATACTGTTGTATAAAAAGAGAAGAATGCCGCAAAGGGGCATCTCTGAGAACTTAAGTCTCGTTCTTGGCACTTGAATATGGAGCCACTTTATCTTCCTGGCCCCAACACATGGATCCAGTAAACTCAGCTTTAGCTGGCTGATTCCAGTAACCAATCATCTCTGTGACAGTTTACTTTGTTGAGCTCAACCTTTACTTGTTTCACCAGCCGGGGAAGTTGTCCATTTCCTAGAGAGACATAACTGAACTGTATTATCCATCTAACAAGCCATTCTGCATCCCCAAGATGTGGATGTGCTATCTGTATTAGCACAATACGTGCTCTGCTGCATGTGTCTGAGCAGTCCTTTGCACGAAAATGTCCTTGTAATAGCGTCTGTCTTGGATATTCAATTACCACAGAAATCTACTGGCAATACTATTTTGTTCCTCTGCCATTAGTTGGATGGTATGTTGCTGATAAGCTGGGCAGTTCTGTCCTCAGTGATTCTGGATAAGAGAAGATCTATGATTAGGTTTGCTATGTAATATAGATATGACAAGACTCTTCAAAACGGTGTAGCCCCCACATAATTTAACATAATTTAAGTCTCTCATTTCCCACCTTATAATTATAATATATTAAGCTGTTTCAGAGATACTGAATATGAAAGTATACAGGCACTGAAGTATTTCTTGCCCTAATCTTATCAAGTCTGTAATATTTTAACAGAAAAGAAGGCCTAAATGCAAATTTCCATTCTCTTTGTATAACATTTATGCAGTAAAGAATGAGCTGAGTACACGATTTTTCATTTCTGGATAGCTAGGAATAGTAATGCATGAGCTGCAGAAGAGAGCATTAATCTCAAGCTGCTAAGAAATGAAATGTCGTAGAGAGCGACTTGTTCTTCACTGGCGCTTTCCCAGCATCGTTTTTTTCCCTAGCTGTAAGATTCTTCTTCGGGAGGGGGAAGATCACACTTCTGATTATATTAGATTACAGCAAAGCTATAGTCTGTCATACATTGATTTAGATATTGTATTTGGAGCATGAATATCTCATGCATCCTTTCTTTCTTCTCATGTATATATAATTTTAAATCATTTTGAAGTTTGCAGGGGCTGGTGTAGGTCGAGGAAGGCTGAGATAGTTTTTGCATGTACTTTACTGTGTCACATTAGAGATAATTTCTAAACAGGACCTATCTTTTTTTTCGTTATTTTCTTTATTTTCTCTTTGTAATTTTAATTCAGGCTTGCAGCCACAGTTGCATGATGTCTTCTTGGTTGTTCTGACTTTTCTTTTGGCAAGCAGAGGTGCATTCTCATGTGAGCAGGAGCCTATGGATGCAAGTACTTGTAATAAAAACATGCCTAGTTTGACCAACTTCCTCATTCTCTAGTTGTAACATTCAAGAGGAAGGACACGGCCCTCTATTTAGTGGTTCTGGGCCATCTTTTTGACACTGCTTAGCCCTACTTCTGCCTTTGTCTTAGGAGCTAATTGGGACTTGAGTGATGTGAAGACCGTGAGTGAGTTCTTTGCACACAGGGGAGAAATTCACTCCTGGAGAATAATTACGTGTCCTTTGACATAAGGATTTTTTAATAGGAGTCAGAAGCTCCTCACACTTTTATGAGCTCCCTGTAATGTTAAGGTCCTCAGAAACCTAATCCTGTCATCTATTGGCACAAAGCTCCCAAGGACTTGCAGAATTTTGCATCAGTTTTGAGTTAGGATTATGGGTCTGATCCTACAGAATTATAATGATGATGAAGTCAGAAATCTGTCTTCTGATGATATGGTGGTGTATTTTATCTCACGAATCTCTTTTGCTAAGTTGCAGAAACATAAGGTACCACAGATATTCTGTAAACAGAACTCTCATTTACTTCTGTGTATGTTCTGTACACTTTGCATACTTCAATCATAATCATTTACAGTGGCCTCTTCTATTTAATTTTCATCTCTATTTCTCAGCTAGAACTCCTAAAATTTGTGTTATGTTTAGAAACACTTGGTAATAGTTTTGGAAATCTTGTCAGTCAGGCTGCCTCAAATTGTCATTGTAAATACAGAAGTCAGTTTGATTTCACAGGAAGAATTGTAAAAGTGTTCACGTATACCTGAACTGCTCGTGTGCGGATCAGTGGCCCTCAACAGCATTCTTGGAGAACCTAGGCCTTCTCTCAAATAATTAGTTCTGCCTTTCAAATAGAAATAGCCCTTCCAGAAGATCACTGGAGAACATATAGCACATGACAAATGTTATCGTACATCATGTAAACAGTAGAAAGCAAAAAAAGTATGTAAAAAAGTATAAATTATTTACATTTTGTCATGTGAAAGAGGAAAAATAGCAGGTTTGTGAGGCTGCTAGGACTTCTTCATATAGGGAGTGTGATTTCCTTGTTTCTGTGGTTATTTTTGTTAAGCTTTAAGTACTTATGGTGTGCTGTTAAGCTACGGTCTTTTTTGATACCTGTAACGGCATCACCAGCAGTAGCAAGATCAGAGTTTAAGGCTGTGTGCTTTCTCTTCTTTACCAGTTTTCAGGATCTTGCCTGACAAAAGTAGACTTCTTCAAGGAAATTTGTATTCACTGGTTTTGAAACAGATGGAAGTCCGGTGTTGTTGCTGTCAATGTGATCGTTACACTTTTAGCAGTTTAGGTCCTCTGGAGATCCATTTTGCTTATGAGTGAAGAAAGATGTCAATATATCTGCCTTTTAGATATGGCTGAAGCAATATTTCTTTGCAATAAATTGTTCTCCCTCAAACAATTCAATTAGTAATGGCATCTATAGTCAGCTTGGAATCCAAGTCACCTCATAACGTGACAGCAAATGCCATATCTTAGATTCACTTTGTTTCTCTCATTAGTGAAAGGCAATGGAGAAATTAATACTGCAATGTTAGTTCTTCGACTCTTGCTCTAATCATTCTTCTTTTAAAGCTGTATATTGATCCTATGTGCAGTGCAAAAATATTATCAATAACGCATTCTTTAAACAAGAAATTTCATTATCACAAGGATTTGCAAAAAATGGAACGTGTGTTTTAGCATTATGTTATATGCTTGAGCTCTCTCCACATTGTGAACAGTCAGCTTGGATAGTCGTGGGTACATCCTGCAAGCAGAATCGTTGTGAGAATGAAGGCTGTAGATGCCAGTGGAGATGGGGAGTTATCTACGGTGCAAGAGGCAAAGGTACAGATGCCTGTAGAGATGGAGAGGTATCGATGCCTATCAATAGGTATGGAAATGGAGAGGCGTGGATAGGGATCGCTGTCGAGAGGTGTTGATGTCGATAGTCCTTGATGCCTACCAAGAGTAAGCTGGGTGCGAGAGCAAAAGCTGAGGTGTGTGTGGAGATGGAGAGGTATTGATGGCTGCAGCAGCAACATAATTTCATCTTGTTAATTCAGAGCTCACAGACTTGAGTGAAAACCGCTCTCATCTTCTAACTGAAAAACGTGCCTTAGCCATGCTATGAAACTTTCTTTAGGATACGTTCTAAATCCCACTGAAAAGAGAAATTCTTTCTATTCATGTCAAGGATTTTGTATTAGCCCTCAAAGATCAAATAACAGAACACAATGAAAGGAGAGAGGCAGGTAAAAGTATGCCAGTTTTTCTGTTATGCCCTTAAAGAAATTTCTCCACATACTTGTGTAGGGATGAAAACAACACCCATTGGGATCCTCATATATCTATGAATTGTTTGATTTTTTTTTTTTTTTTTTAGAAATTACTCTAGATGATCAACAACACCAAATTCACTTATCAGCTGTGCAATACCGTTAAATTCCTGCAGAGCCAGATGATTCATTGCTTTTATGGATGCTATTTTATGTCTTGTCATTTGTCTTAGAACAGCTACTCGTTCTCTGGGAGACAAATTCTCGTGTTTTTCTCTTTTATGTTTCATAATGTTTTCACTTTCTAGAAAATCAGCAAGTGTGTGGGGGCGGTATCATTCCTGTATTTGCATCTTTTTTTTCCTTCCATTATTGTTTGTTTGCTGGGTAGTGTAAAACATGTAGCACATACTTGGGGATTGCTTTGTAGCTTGCGACTGGGATGTGACAGTATTGTCATAATGAATCAAACTAATACAAATAGAAAGGCCTCTATTTTTCTATGGCGTATGAGCGTTAGTGGATTTTGAAGAAAATGAATTCAGTTTTATGAAAAATACTGAGTTCTGCAGTGCATTTCTCCCGCTATACCCAAAAGTTAGTTATACAGCACTTATCCAGGATGTGCTGCCTTGCTCTTCCTTATTGGCAGTACCTGACAACGATCTGTCTCCTGTATTGGTGTACTGGGATTTTAATGCTTTCTTCTTTCCCAAACAGGCTTCCATCTCGCACCTAAGAAAACTCTCCTGTTCATCAAAAGGATAAGGAACCTGTGAGTAATTCAACGTTATTACCAAGCTGTTAGTGGCTGTAATTTATTCCCCATACATCTTGACTGTAAAGGCATTTCTGTAGTATTTGTAATTCTAGTGTCCCGATGCCTCACAACAATAAGAAGACATTAGTGCCCCTAGAAGATGGAACTCTTCTATTTATTTTCTTTTCCAACTCATCTTTATTATTATACAGTGATTACTACTGTTCTGAAAATATTTTTGTGGCATCAAGCTTGCCTGTCATTGGTCTAAATGCAAGAGTGGCTGAATCCTTGGTATTTTAATTTGTGAATCATTTCCTTTTGTGTACCCAATGCCTTCATTTTCTTAAAATATTATCGGTTGAGTTTTTGCATGAGGTACTAGTCTGTTAAGAATGTTCAGTGTCAAGCATGACAATAAAAGTACAGTCGCAAAAGGGAGAGGGCTATAGAAGGCATCACTGGCTGCAAAACTGTTCAACTTTCGGTTCAGAAAGGCCAACTTTGCAAGGCCAAGAAGGGAAGACTTGCAGCCTCCAGAAGCTCTACAACAGAGCCGCCTGGGAAGGCAGAGGGAAGCTATTTCCTAATTTGTAAGCCAAAACACATGAAAAGACAAAACAGTCTACTCTCTGTTCCTGAGGGCATGCAGATTTTTAAAAGAGGGAGGATAAGGGTGGTTTTCAGTGGAGGAAAAACCCTTATTCATAGCATGCAGGGAAAATGCATTAAAATCAACATTTAAAACAAAAGAGGATGTCAGTAACTAAATAGCAATTTATCTGTGAGATTTTTATATATGTGTATATATACACACACACGTATATGTATGCACATATGTATGAATGATATGATATGTTGCTCTAACTGTCCAGGAATCTCAAACTTGTGCAAATGCTAACTGATGAACCCTCACAACACTCCTGAGAACTATTTTACCAAGGAGGAAATTAAGCTACATAGGTTAACAATCTTCTCTATGTCCACACAAATCAGGTCAGCCCTGCTGATTCGCTGTTATTACCAACCATAACAAGGCTATTGTAATCCATTGCTGGTGAAGAATTGTGTTGTAGGGACAAAAGGAAAAGGGAGTGCTACTTCAGGATGGAAATGCCCACAGAACAAAAGCATTATTCTAAATTGGTTCTAGGAGTGGAAAATAAAGTTAGCGGCAATGTTTTGACTAGAAATGGCTTAGGCCCATAGGAGTCAGAAAGAAAAAGAAAAAAAAGAAAGCAAGCATGGTGGAAAAAAAAAGAGCCTTCACATTCAATATGCTTACTGTATCTTTACTTCTTTTTGTCCTAGTCACAACTTTTTTAATGACATGGTGAATTAAGTGTTTGACCTACGTATCTAGAGTTTTCAGGAGGAGTAATATCACAACAAAAGTCAATACTGGAGTTTTTTTACTCACCTCCTTTTCTGTGTCAACTCTTGGTACAGAATTAAGGCATCTACGATGCTAAGAGCAAACCGAATCCAAGGTTGGGAATTTTTTAGCCTTTTAACATTAGCTGCAATGATAAGAAACAGCTGTGATAATGGAGATCATAGATTTTTATTTCCTAAAGCTTAGCTGTATTGGATGAAAGCTCTTGAACATAACCCACTTTTAAGACCAGTGAGAAAACATTTTGATTAAGGTGTAGACTGCTGTGGGCTTGATCGCACCTTGTATGAAGGCAAGAGGGGCTAAGGGGCTGTTACGCAGCTCCATCATACAATAAAGGGAAGTGGTCATGTTATACCTCCCACAACTTGAGCTTGGGGGAGATTGATGAGACAGGATGAGAAATAAGAGGTAAATTGGCCTTGATCCCTTAAAAGGCATACATAGACCACCTAGCAAATTTATGGTATGCATCTGTCACAGGACCCAAGTTAGTCCAATCCAGTCTAGCTGTAAGCTGCCCCACTGCAAGGTTAACGTGCTCTTTGTTTGTGCCGTGACGATACTGGGAAGTGTATTTCATAGTTCTTTTTTCCTGAGATAAATGAAACTGTTCAGTAATTTCCTAATTTGTGAAAGAGTAGGAGGAACTATGGGAGAGCACTGGAGGATTATGTGCATCCTCAGTGAGGTTAGCCTGGATTGAATTTATCATCTAATTTATGTGAGAGATTTTTGTGTGCGTATGACAGGGACGGAGATAGGTTCAAGAATACTAGCTCTGCATTAGGTTTTGAGCTGGTTTGAAAAGGAATTTGAAATCTAAGTTTCTCTGTTAATTTAAACTCTTCTTGAAATGGTGACTTATTGGCGTATGTTATCTGGATCTTTTGTCTTTAATTTCCTCAATTTCTTTCTAAATTGAACAACTAGACTTTAAATTGAAACAACTTTAGTTTGCCAATCTATCTACATCTGTATCTTTCTGTGCGCATAAATCCAGCCACATGGAATAAACTCTTTGTTATTTTTTTCTTTCATCTGATCTGCATTTGAAGTAGCAAAATAGAATGGTTCTGTTTTCTTCTATGGTCCGTTGAGATTTTTGTGATGATGCTTTCTGCTTTTGTGTGCGGGAACAGAGCCAGTTTATCATACGCAATCAGGAGCTTCTACCAAACAAGTTTATTAATTTCTGACCTACAGTAGATCTTGTCTTTTACAGATTGTGTCTGCTTTGAGCATTTTTGCCTTTCTTTCCACTACTAGCAGTAATATTTCCCACATTATTATTACCTTTTAATACTTACACATTTTAATTATGTGCTCACATATCATTCCCTATTTCGATTGCTCTCCCATTGTCCCTGAACATTCATGTCCTGATCCTACAAAGACTTGTTTACCATTGAGATTAAAGTTATAAAGGACAATTTAGGATCACAGAATAATTCATATTGCGAGGGACCTCAGGAGGTCTCTAGTCCAACCTCCTGCTCACTGCAGCGTCAGCTGTGAGGTCGGACCAGGTTGCTCAGGGATTTATCTGGACAAGTCTAGAAAATCTCCAAGGATGAACAAGGCACAGTCCCACAACCTGTCATCAGGTAAAACCAACTGAATGTGTAAGTTTTTGGAGGGCTAGTGTATTAGACAGAGGGTTATGGTATTTTGAGATATTCTGTAATACTACTAAATAAAATCACTCTTGGAAGTCATGTATGAGAGATGCTCAAAGGAACACAGATTGTGTGTATGTGTGTGTATTTATGCATCAAAACTAATTAAGGTCCCAGACTATTATTTTTAATGGAAAGAACTCTTGTATAAAAAAAAAATGACCTATCGGTTACACACGCATTAAAAACATCCAGTTTTGTCAGTATTGCTTAGAGTGTTGCTCTCTGAGACAGCTGAGTTGATTTAGCATCTCACTACCCTTGTAAAAGGCAGGTCTCGTCCTCCTTTCTCTTCCCTTTATCTGGCTGTGTAATCTCACCCGTTCCCACATGCCAGTAAGCTAGTTTAGCTAAAAATACGTATTTTTTTGCCCCAAGGGTCAGTTTCTGCAGATTCAGTGAGCTGAATTTGCTCCTGCGCATGGTTAGGAACAGGAAGAGCAAGGTGGTGGGGAGGTGGCACTGCTCATTTTCAGGGCACCATAACATTAGATTGTTCAGCTGCTGTCAGTCTGCATCTTTAAAATTCTGTATTTTTGCTTAAAAGTAGGTTTTAGTAGTAATAATTTATACACAATTAAAGATACCATTAAAGCTAGATTAAGTGGGAGGAAGGACTACAAATATTTATTCTGAATCAAGCAGCACTGATGGTTGGATTTCCAGTAAAATGTTTTTTGGTTTTGCCCTGTTTTAGGAACATCATGTGTGTATGTATGGATATATGTGTGGGTATATATACATATACAGAAACGTACATGTATAGTGTTCCATAGTCCATGGAATTTTCCAGCTACATTGACTTTATGGTATCCTCTGACCCATTTTGAAGAAGTCTTTCCAGTGAGAACTACGCTGTATGTGATGGAAATCCATAAATTTTACTAAAATACCAAACCATCTGCTCTGATGGAACTTGTTAGCTAAAAGTTAGCTTAGCGAAACATATCAAATCATTATGACATTAAAAGAAATGGAATATAAAAGAGCATTGGCGGGATCTTACCACGCACTGTACACCAGCTGTAGCAAAAATGTTCAGAAATTCTGAAGACTAATTCTGTAACTCAGATCCATTGTCCTGAAAATGTTCAGGATACAGAGCTAAGGTTGTGCATTCCGACTCCTGAATTCTTGTCTGTGCTACCATAATGTTCTCCTTACTATAAATTTTTGTATGGAATAAAAGGAAAATCCTCGGTGCTGCAAAATAATTAGTATGTGCAGATATCAACTGAGAGATGCATGCTCTTAGGTAGGAGCTCCATTTGGACTCAAAAAGCCCAATAAGCAAAGATCTCCCAATCAAAATCAAAAACAGAACAGAAAAACACAAACTGGAAAAATGTCAGTGTTTTTACTGTCTTGCGCTCCCTTGCCCAAACCCGTGGCTTTTATTTCCTCTCTCTCTAGAAACAAAGGTGTAGAAAACTCTTTAAAATGAAAGAACATTTAAAGGCAAGAGAGCACATTTTAATGCAAAAACGCTCCCGGTCTGCTTGAGGTGATCAGTCTAAACCTATCAGCAATGGGGCAGATAGTTAATGAATTATGAGATACTTGTATTTCATTTGGGGATCCCAGATGCAGGGAGTCCATTGCTATTGTTAAAACCCAGTGGAAAAACTTATTTAACCACGCTTTTAACTAGATCATTAATTGTAATTTGTTTCGTTGTTGCTGAAAAGTACTCCCATATAATATCAGTAAGGGTTAGAGAGAAAGCAAAATGTCTGATTTCTTAACTGAATGTGGGAAGGTATTTTAAAGATTACTGCATTTTTTTGGAGATTTAAGTCCCTTTCCAAGTGAGAGTATCATTACAAATGTTTACTTCTTCTCTTGCAATGCAGTCTGTTTTCTGCCTTTGCAGATACCAAGTGAGAGATCCTCAGACGATCTAATATAACCATTTGATTATCTTCTTCTGGCGTTACTCCCCACACGCGTCAGAAAATAAAACTCTCCATGACAGCGCATAACGAAATTACAGTAAAAACGGAAACGAATGTCACTAACAGTCAGTATATACCAGTTTCACCTGTTTTCCTCTCATTAGTTTGCTTCCTCCAGCCAGGGCGAGAGCAGAGGCGTGAAGCGGGGCGCCGGCACCGAGGAGCCAGCACGAGCTCTGCGGCCCGGTGAAGCGGCCCGGCCCACGTGGATTTGGGTTGGAGACCTCGGGGCGGGCCTGGGGGCAAGCGTGGCCCGGGTGGGGTGTTTGGGAGCGCCGCCCCTGAAACGGCCGTGAGCGAGAGAGGTCGGAGGAGGGAGGCCCCGTCCCCATGAGGCCCGAGGAGAGTGGCACGAAACGCCCTAGGAAGAGAGAGGCGCGCGCGTGCGCGGCTCCAGCGTCACCTGCGACGCCTTGTCCAAAATGGCCCCCACACGACCCCGTTCGCACAAGGGATCGTAACCGCGTCGCTCCCCGGGGAAAATCAGCTGCGGAGGCGAACCCTGGCTCTTGTACGGGGATTTCACGAGCGTCTGCTGCTGGCTGTGACTAAACTCACGGTGTCAGCAGCTTTTAATCATGTTAGCTGAGGAATTAGTGCATGCCTCAACGCAATCTGTATCATCCGCCGTGAAGAAATAACGAGAAATAAGCGCTTTCTGCTGTCAGGCGAAGCCGGAGCAGCAGCAGCAGGGATCAGTCCGCAGCGACTTGGAGCCCTGCGTCGTTTCGCGGCCAAAGTCAGTAGCTCTCCCCATCCACGGCGGGCGAACGGGGCAAAAACAAACCGCTTTCTACGCGGTGGCAACGCCTGAAAGGGCTTTGCCTGCAGTAATCCGAAATCCAGGGCCAGTCTGTCCAGAACTCGGCACCACCGATCCTGAGAACCCACCCATAAGCACGTTCTCCTCCCTCTCCCCTCTCCCCCCCCCCTTTTTTTTTTTGAGTTAATCCTCTTAAAGATTGTGCTAAGCAATGAAAGGACGGGATGAAAGAGGCCTTTTTCATTATGACCACATAAACTGCTTGTGTAAATGTTTCGTTAACACGCTGCTTGACCGGCGTTTAGTTCTCCCTTCCCCCCGTCGCCATGGCCCTGCTGCAGCCTGCCTTGGCTAAACCTGTGATTTACACGTGTAAGAGAAACATTCCCACACCTGAAGGCTGCGCTCTCCTTTAGAGGAGGAGGGAGCCACCCAAAAAAAAAAAACAAAAAAAAAAACCATTGTGGACAACGTTTTAATTTACACTTCTTGTTTTCATGCGTGCTTAAGAAGATGGATTGCTTCCAACTACGCACCGGTTTTGTTTTTTATTTTTCTAAGGTTCCTCTGATATATGTTTGTCTCTCGCAAGCGCCCTCAGGCAAGCTGACATTTATTAAGCATGATGGGTTTGAGAAGATATTTATATGTTTTTATTTTCTTGGCGGAAAAGGCAAAGGGATTCAGAGGAGGTTTGCCCTTTTGTACACTCAAGTACAGGCAATATGTTACCCTTTAAGCCCGTGGGTACTGGTCAGCTTCCTCAGAGCCATGGGTAGAGAGAGAAAAAAGACTGTAAATTGTCAGGTGAAGGCTTACAGCATGTTTTTTCTTATATATTTGAACCAAAGGGTGTAGTTTTCTTTATTGAATAAGGCATCCCATAATTTTTCCCTCTACTCATATGATTACAATCGCCATGTTTTGTGTTCTGCAGCTAATCCTGTAAAGCCTGACCATTTGCATTATCCTATTCAAACAGAAATAAGATATTTTCCATACTGTCGTCGTTTCTCTAGAAAAAAACACGACCTGCACTGTGCACTGCTTCCTATCAATATTAGACACATGGGGCCAGCTAGATCTGCCTCATCAGCATAAACGTCCAGTAACTCTTTTGCAGCCAGTGGCATTACTCAAGGAAGGCTTCACTGGAGTTACTCTCCATTTACACTCATGCGGTCAGGAGTGGATTTGGTGCATCCTGCGTGATATTTGCATCAATACAAAATGCATTTTCTCTTTTAAAGCAGGCATTATTTTAATCTAGTAAAGTAAAGTATTTTAATCTAGTAAAGAAAATGAGAAAATAACAAGAATTGTTATCACAATCAGCTCTCTTCCTTTTGGGAAGAATGTGTGAAATTATTATTATGTTTCCATTCTACCACAGCTCCTGTTACCTGCAATTACAAAAATAAATGGAAAACTGCTTTAAAATATAGCCCTTATATTGCAATCAAGTATTTCTTTTCAAGCCCCTTTTGTTGCATTAAGGTTAGCGCTCCTGCTTTGCTATGAGTTTACAGTTACTATGGCTAATATAAGTGCCACATTTAGTTTGGTGTATGTAAGCTTGTTTGCTGCCATGACCATGAGCTGGTTTCAAAGTGAATAGATTCATTTGGATCAACAGTCCCCCCAGGGGTAAATGCTTAAATGTATTCAACCTTCTTAAGAGCTGAAAAACATCAATACCTTCATAAAGCCACTTTGATTTGTATTGACTAAGGTTGTGCTGCTAATTCACATATATCATTGTTTACTTCACAGAGCTTTTAACATGGTATTTGATTTATAGAAATAGTGATTCAATTTCTACAAAGAAGTGGTAGGCTAAGACCTCCCCCAGATCCTTCCTGTAGCTCAGAAATGCTGAAAGTCAGAGAGAGGAAGCCTATCATTGCAATGCAAAAATTACTCAGTAAACGTTCATGCGCAGTACATATTTTACTGGCCTAGGAACAGGTAATAGCAATGTAGATGTGTCAGATAAAGGACAATCAATTATCTAAGCATGTCGCTAATGTGACTGCAACAAAACCATTGATTTATATCTCAGCAGAAGGTGTCTGTGAAGTGCATTTCTCATGCTCTACTCCATACATGTCAGTAAGAAACTTGTAAGGAAAACGGAGGAAAAAAATCTAAAGGTCTTTTTATTGTTCTTTTTTTCATTAAGAAAATATAACCAGCGATTCCCTACAGGAAACACTTAAAGCGCATTGGTAAACCCACATAAATGGCATACAGAACCCCATACAAATAATTGCAGCACTTACATTTGGTATGAGTTTAGAATGTTTGTTTGATGCTACATCAAATACAGGCTTAAAAATGTCTTTCGTAGCTCATTAACTTTAGGCAGCTACAAACTGATGGCTTTAAATAAAAGTTTGGTCCAATACACCAAGAAGAAATTACTTTAAACATCTTAGTAAAGTTTTCCTGAACTATGTTCTTTTGGATTTTCCCTGGGTTGGAGCCAGATCCTACAGATTGTCAAGCTTATGTATATAACTGGGCTCACAGTAGTTTTGTTGAATGAAACACGATCAAAACTATACAGTTTTATGCCCAGGAGTTTGAAGGGTCTCGCTTGGGCTGATCACTTGAGCCTCACAGAGAGCAAGAGTTTCTCTTCAGCGTTTCCACTGGTAGCCCATTGCACCGATGCAATCTTCAGGATTAAAAAAAAAGGGGGGGAGGGTACTGCAAAAGTTATCCTTTGCTGCTGTGAGGCCAGTGAGTGTGTCTTGAGTGCAGCATGGTTTTTCAACAGAGAGTTTCCTATCCATCACTTTCAATGGAGAAAGAGCCATTGGATACCAAAGCTGTAAGGCAACCTTTTCCCGCATTTGTGAGCTGCATAACTTTTGCAGAGGAAAGCTGGCTTAATTTGGGGGCTGAAATTGAAGATCTGGGTTATAGGAATGGTGCTGTCATGAAAGCAGTACAAACTCGAGGTTCAGAAAATAACAGCGGTGGAGCTGCTACTTTGTCAGGACTGTATTTTCTGGATTAAGCTGTTGATAAACAGAATATTTTTATGGCTGCAAGAGAAATCACAGTTCCAGGGGAGATAAACTTAGAAAGCTTAGACACACACTATAGGGCTCGTCAGCATCTCACAGTTAATTAAAGGAGTGAGTGGAAAGCATCAAGGCTTGCTCCCCTCTGCATGAATAATTCACTGCCTGTATCCATTATTAAAGCCAGTTACTTCACCACAATGATTTCCAGCCTGCGATGGATTGGTCTCAGAAATGAGAGATAAATTGCAACAAGGCTTGCAGCTATATTAATAAATTGAAAAGAACATTTATTTGCTCATCTAATTAGAACTGTAGTTTTTTCCAAATGGTGTAGTAATGCATTACCTTGACAGCCAATACCTGCTGCAAGAAATAATTAACAGAAATGCTTTTTATTAAATTCTGTTTCACTAAAAGCAAAAGTTTTCCTCATGATTTTGTTCCCTTTAAACTGTTTGTTTCAACTATTTTACAGTAGAGGTCTACAGTGGATTCAGCATTACTAAAGCAAATGAGATCTATGCGACTGAAGTGCCTGTAAGTAGTCATAAACTTGCAGATAAAATATGCATGCATACAACAGTCTACTTTCACCAACTCTCTTTATTAGAGGTGTAATTGTATGATATGGCCTCTGAACAATATCTGAAGAATGCGATCATTGTTTCAAAGCTTTGGTTAATGTCACAACCAAATAAAATACTTCAGAATGAAGAATTTGCTAATTTTCCAACTATATTGGTCTAATAAAAGCTGTTACCTCTAACTGCAAACCTCATCTTGAATTCATTAACATCATTCTTATTTATTTTCAAATATATTTGCTTAGATTACCAGATAAAGAAATGGAAGGTATGAAGAAGTTTTGATATTGATGCAGTTTTGGACTGTCAAAGTAACTGAGATGTTATAATACCTCCTTCTCCATAGATGCATTTTAAATTAAAATAGAAGCTATAGCTACCAAAAGTTTAGCCTTCCCGTTCTTCAGCCTCCCCCAGCAGAGAAGAGACTGCGCCGTATTGCCAGGTCTTTGCATGAGGTTTGCAGATTTGTGCTTGTCAATCCAGTCGGTTGTTATAGCTGGGGCCAATGTACCAGTGGAAGCAGAAATGAGAGCGTGCCGTGGCTAGTCATCTCAGCTTACCCTTCCCAGAGTAGCAGGCCAAGAACCTTGAGTTTGATGTGGGAAAAGATAGGAGAGGAGCCAAAGGGTTTGAGAGATTGATAACGTGTGCCTGTCTGTATATGTACAAATATCCATATATATGTATAGGTATACAAATATATTTATGTAGTGGCCCATACTCACCATATGTTTACATGGGGAATGGCTTACTATATGACTTAGAGGAAAAAAAGGAGGTTGGTGATAAAAGGAAGGACCATTCTGAACAGACTAATTTTTTTCACTTCCTTATATTTTTTTAGTGACATTACGTTCTCAGTTTGTCATGTGCATAGGAAATATTTTCTAGTGACTGTTTTTCCTGGATGGTATTTTCCACTAAAAATGCTCTCCAAATAAACTGAAATGATCGGTCTTTCATTTAATGATTTTGGAATAATCTTTAAACAATTTTAGAGGAATAATAAATCCATGGATATGGAATGAGACAGCATGGCTGGGTTTGAACTTGCAATTGTTTTTATTTTGGGATCCAGGCACATAAAGAGATTTGAATGTGCAGCCTGCTTCCTTCTGGTATGCATTCATCCAGCATGGGAACATGAAGCTTGTGTGCTTAAAGAAGCATGTCAAAACTGCTTTGTTAAAAAGAAGGGGGTGGGGGGAGAAGCCCTAGACCAAGTGACAGGACTGAGTTTAGTGTGCTAATCATATTCGTTCTTCTTGTAACCTAAGGAGTTGCACTGTAGAATTTAAATGAAATGAATGGTGTTTCAGACAAGCGGTTAGTGATTTTATATGGTCACTGTCATTTTTCTTCTTCTGGGAATTCAATTTGTTCCTATTATGCCAAGGTCACAGATTGGGGAATCTTAGAGAACATTACTTCTCTGCCTTTGATGCAAAGGGTCAGTGGATTAGTACAAAGCAGAATTAATCCAGTGTGCTGGCTCACCAAATGATATTTAAGTCATTTTTAATGAATGACTAGGAGTTCCTATTAGTTTTCTTAAGGAAAACAGAAGCAAGCCTACAAACAAAACCTTCAAAAATGAATATTCAAAGAGAAGTATGACTTCATTGTCAGCTCTAATTGCTAGTTTTACCTTATTAGTAGAAGCTTTCTGTAGCTGAGTCTGACATACATTTGTTTGCACACTGTTATTAGTCAAGACTCAGTGAAGTCTTGTAATTAACACCTCCACATTATCTCATGCAGTGAAAGCAGAGACAAAAACAGATGACTCACTTTGTTTCAGCTTTGCTCTTGTTTTCTGATACAGAAGTACTTAAGAAGAAGTGTGAGCTCATCAGAGTGCCATATGGAGTCAACAGAAAGCATAAAGGGTTTTTTCAGGAAGGAGAGCATCAAAGTTTGTTAAGAACTAAAGGGTAAGGCCTCGTCTAAGCACAGTGTTACTGAGCCGGTTGTGGTGTAACATTTTACCAGTATAATTACATTGGTATTAGTCGTTGTGTTTGATTCTGTTTACACCAGTAAAAAACAAACAAACAAACAAACAAACAAAACAGTGCATCTGCCTGTGTAGTTTATTTCCCACCTAACGGAGGGAAACATTATACTGGTACAGCCTCTCTCGCCTCTCCGTGGTGGTGCCCACACCAAGGAAGTTGTACTTTTTAAGCAATCAGTAGCACAACATTTCCATGTTGGAAATTCCCTGCTAGAAGTATCACTCATCATGCGCTATGCATAAGTGGATTTTCTGCGCTTATCATCTTTTTACTTGAGGTTAAAACTCTACTTCATCATAGTCAGGCGCGAGTTCCTTATTGGAAGTTAAATATTCTTACGTATTATTTCATTAATGGGCCATAGGATAAATTCACAAGGAATTGTTGGAGTATGTGCCTTAAACCAAGATGTAATTATCTTCTGAATATCTGGTTTCAGGAAAGTCACCTTTGTTAGATCAGGCTTATCTCAAAAGTAATTTGTCTGCGGAAATTCAAGTACCTAATTCACACACACATGCTGCAAAATTAAGGTTGTTGGGTGTTGTATTCTGTAATGAACCACACTTTTTTTTTAATGTGCTATTATAAGGGATGGGAGAAAACAAACAATATAAACCTCAAAAAGAAAAAAAAAAGCCCCAAAACCTGATGAAACAGTTACAACAATAAGGAGGAATTACTTTATTGCAGCAACAGCATAGCCTTTCAGTTAACGAGTATTCCCAAAGCAACATGGAATTCAGTCATTAAATTATTACCGTTGAGAGCTTGGCTGAGTTAGATATTCAGATAATAACAAAGCTTGTTTACTGGATGGAAGCCAGCCAAGAATATTTGAACAAGTAAAATGTACATGAAATTTCCCACAACTCTGAAATAGCCATCAGAAAGGGAAATGATCGAGAGTGATTGAATTCCACAGAGCTGCTGTCCTTGGCTGTAAGTACCCACATCCCTCATAGCAGAGCTCTGCAGTTTGATGCGTTTTACAGCATTACCATTGTTATTGATCTAACAACCCCACGTGTTCCTGGTTTATTATTTTGCTACTCAAGAATAACTATCTTAAATGATTAGGTCACAAATGTTATTGTATTATTGTGATTTGGAGAATATTATTACAGATAGGTCACTTCATTACTGAGATCCCAAAGGTGGTGTATATGGAAAAAACTACATTAGTTAAGTTCTCTGGAAGCTGGCAGGGGCTCATGCACAACTAAGGCTATCTGTATTTTATCTCTAGCCTAAAAATGCTGCCACTGAAGCATTTTCAGGTGCATACTACTGTGCCTATTCAGCCAAGCTATACTGAGTCCTCCTAAGGGAAAAATCTTTCCTAAAAAAACTTCAGTTGTCTACTGCAGGTTCTTCAGCTCTGGTTGCAATAGGTCATGGCACAGTGGAGTTTGTACTAAAATAGAATCCTGCAGTGTTTTGTAACCTTCAAATGGGGTTTCTAATAATAGCGTTGCTTCTTGGTTTGGGTACTGGCCCAATGACTGTGGACATCCAGAGTGAAGCACACGCTGTACACAAATCGGATCAAAATGTTTCTAGAGGGTATAGGCAGTACTCTGGGACACATTCATATTCTAGAAGTATTCCTGAGAGAAACGTTGCTGGACTGGTTTTGGAATAAGTACATCCAGACTGAAAGGAACTAAGTAGAAGCCCCAGCAACAGGAACTGGTCACACAAGCGTTTTGCTCTGTACATTAGGCTTGTCTGTACTAGTGCACGCGAGGACTGCAGCTGCCACAGTAGGAAACCGCTGCGCTGGTCTGCGCTTGGTTGAGATGATGTCCGATTGACCAAGTAATTGCCACCAGTGGAAATTACAACTTTCCTTTGGTATACTCCGTGTCCGCAATGGCAGCTATACCGTTTGCCTGCTACTCCCACCTGAAATGAGGCAGAGCAGGTCTATACTGGTATCACTGGGAAATGCACAGGATGAGCTAGCCTCGCCGTCACCACAGAGATGGGGAAACCAGTGGTTACGATGCTGTCCCTGTGGTAAGTGTCACAGAGGACACCGTCCTTGACTTTGCCCATCGTGCAGACCTGTTACGTGCTCTCGTGAAATCCCCCCCATCTCGCAGTACTTTTGTAAAAGGGGGCTATTACAATCTACTTGTGTACAACATACGTACTCTAAGGAAAAGTGCTATTTAAAGGCCAAATGATACCTTTTTATTTACAATATCATGCTATGTCTGTTTGGAATGGAGGCCCTTTTCCCTCATTTTGGGTACCATTAATACACAATTCACTATAGACTAGGTATTAAGATGCTTGTCCGATGCTGAAGACATCTGGATATTAATGTCAGTGATACTGGTTGTTACAAATAGCTAACACTCATTTTGTTGGTTGACCTCCAAAGGAAGATTAATGGTCTAAAAACTGGTCATTAAATATGGTAACAAATGTTTTTCAGGGAGGTTATTGCTACCATAAACTTTAATCAATGGTTCATAGGCAGCAGCCGCTGGTTCAGTGTTCTGACTAATGACAAATTAACTATTTCTTAGCAGTTAATAAAGACTTTTCACCAATCTGCATACAGAACATGATTTCCTCGGTTGGTAATTAACGTTGTCCCCTGGGTGCAAACTCCATATATCCATACTGAAATTCCACATTGGCAGAGATGAAAAGCAGCAAATTTAATACCATTTCGCTAGAGATTTTTTTCTTTAAATTGTCTATTTAAAACAACCAAAGCAATTTTTAAAGAATAGGAAATCTAGCTATTTAACGAGCTATTGTTTGCCGAATAGTATCAATCATGTTGATCCTTTTCCCTTTCCTCTGTTTCTTAAATGATTTTTTTTACACTCAGATCTAGCAAGCACCAGGCTGGAACTAGTTAATGATCTATAAAAGAGAAAAGGGTAGGGTTGGAGGTGGGAGTTGTTTGTTTTTTCTAAAAGCTAACTACAGTTAGTGTGAGAAAAACACTAGAGAGCACTAATAAATATATGCCTTATAATAGTAAAAGGAAAAAGGTACATCTAACCTTTCTAAATAGCCTAAGGGCAGGGTTTTGCTTTTCAATGAAAAGGTCATCCAGAATGAATTAAAGTCATTTTCCTGCTGAGGTCCAAGCATGTGGCTTCACTTTGAAGGCTCAAATAAAGTTGTTCTTATCCATGTATCTTGGAGCGATGCAGAGTTTTACAAAATGCTTTGCAAAAATCTGTGACGTGTTTTCATTTTGTCAAGGCAAACCACATTGCAACAATTAATAAATGGCCTTCCAGGATGAAGTTTCTAATAGTGATGATAAAGGCAAAAGACTTTTGCAAGGTGGTTATTTATTCGCTTTGGGCTCTTTCAGTGACACTCTTGTATCAGTTAATCCTTCTCATTTTTTAGTATTGCTCACATTTTCATTCTTTTACTATGTTTAATATTTTAGTTGATATCTTGCCTCGACTGAAATTGTGTGTGAAAATTCAATAGCCAGAATTTCATACTGCCAGAATGACAAGGAGGGATACTGAGACAGAAAATGTGAGAGAAGGCATCTATATTACAAACTAAAAGGCATACAGTCAAATCTATGAATGCACTGTTTATACTGTAGTGATTTTTTTTTTGAAAAGAAGGCACAAAGTTGCTATATTATATAGTTCCATTTAACTAGAATTATAAAAAGAATTACTTGCAAGCAGTATCAAAATGTGCTTTTCTTCCTTGTTATATGACAAGATATTAGGAGGAGAAACCAAAAAAGCTGAAGAAATATATCTTATTCAGAAATGGTGTTTCATCTTATTTTCCTCATACTGTTTTATGCAAGCAATATCGCATGTCAGAGTACGAGATGGTAAGTCTCTTGGTTGCAGCTGTTCTGAGGTAGAGGCAAAAACTGAAGGGTTACAAAAGCCTGGAGAGAAAACCTGAGTTTGAATGATGAATTTGAAATAAAACATGAATTCCAAATACCCGGGAACCTTATGAGTGCTCAGAATCCAAATTGGTGTCTGAATTTCCCAGTACTGAGGCAAGTCAGTAGGAACTGTGTTTGATTCTGAACTTGCTCGTTTGGGCCCACCTCCAAATATCAGAATGACTTGTTCTTTCGGAATGTTTTGCTTTTTTATGACATTTTTGTAGGATTTGTAGCCTGTTTCGCAAAGAGGATTGCACTCTGCTGAGCTGAAACTTTGGTTAACATACCTGAATAGCTGAAATTTCATTCAACAAAACAGTATACTTTTTCCAAAGATCATTTCTACAAAGGAATGCACTCAAGAAAACAAGTCAACATAAACTAATTAAAATATAGAAGATTATTACTTTGCCTTTCTTATTGGTCTAAGATATCTTTAAACCTTTCCTAACAGCTATTGGGTACCACCAGGGTTACTAAGAAAGAGGTCTGGATTAGGAATAAAGCAGCATCAAGATTCCTCAGAAAGGGTTCTTGCAAAGCATTCCACCAGTTTTCTTTTTCTTTTTACCAGCTGTGGCATGACTGAAAGGCTCACCAATAATTTGCCTGGCATATGTTGGAATTTTGCCTTTTTATGGGCTTTTGCTTTCCCAAGCAGCTTTGAAGGAATGCTAGAGGCACACGTGCCTGGCTGGAGGCAACGCGGATTCCTGCAATCCTCATAAAAATAGTGCCCATGGCTGAGCTAAAGTTTTGAAGTGCAAGGATGGGAGAATGGTAATTCAGCCTCTCCTAAACTCTCATTACCTGCAAATCTGGATATCTGGAGTCCTTCAGAGACATCAGGTGCACAGGGGACGCTGATGGAGAGGTAAGAGCCTGCTTGGGTGTGGAGTCTTCTTATCCATTGTGGTTTCGGGGGAACGCCCAGTGTTAAGGGAATACTGAATCTCTGTCAGCTTCTTGGCTGAGCGACTTCCAAAGCACAGAGACTATTTGTGAGAAGAGCGGTTCTGGTGCTAGACTCCTGGATTGACTGTTATCTGTGGAATGTAAGAGGAGTGAAAAGTGCCGATCAAAACAGAGATGTTGGTAATTGAATATTTGGAAAACTGTTAAATGCCTCTATCTGAAGTGTTCTCTCTCTCTCTCTCTCTCTCTCTCTCTTTCTCTCTCCCTCTTTTTTCTTTTTTTTGGAAATTTGCTCTTTCATAAAATGCGTGTGTGTGTGTTTTTATTCCAAAGCATCCCTCTGTTGTGGTTAGGTTCCACAGGAGGGTTCCAGCTTGTAAAGGTTAACCGTGCAGAAATCAAGACTCGGTGCATTTTTGCAAAGGTCACACTCATCAGTAGTTCCGGAAAGACTGCTGGGAAGGGCTATAGTAACTACCCAATGATTGAACCGTGGCTCCAGGTTTCATTTCCTTTAAGAATACTGTTACAATCACTGGTTGTGTCACCAAGAGATAAAGAGGCTGCTCAGTCACTTGAAATTCAATTTGTACATTACTGGAACCTACCCCACCTCTTTCCTTCACGGTGCCTAGCAGCTGCTTGCTGGCACTCTGAATTTCAAATGCCTGAGCTGCAGGAAGCAGCTTAATAAATGGGATAGGTTTTGATTAATGTAACAAGCTGAAAATAGACAATGATGCAATGCATATCTCAGCAAGAACCACAGGCTCGGATCAAATCTTTGTGTTCTGAGGAAGACTGCTACGGCAGAGGGTTCACCCAGAGATGCATATTTATGTTTCTATAACACCTTGAAGGTTCAAAACCTACCAATATATAAGATTTAGACCTGTAATCCTGTTATGCCTATAAGCGTATACTTCAGGTCACTGCGCAGTCATGAAGTTCAAGTCTAGATTAAGTATGTGACATTGAGTTCCAGCAAGGGCACTGTGCACTTCACCACAGAGCTCTGATTTTATTTGCAGGAAGGAAATACCGCATTTTTTTTCTTTCGATGTTAGAAATGTAAGCAGTCAGTTGCTGTGCTGCAAAACAATGGCATCAATATGTCAAGTTTAATTAGTAATTCATATGCATACAGTAAATTACATGCTTTGACATTGTTTCAGATAAACAGTCTGTGTGGCGGTTGCACTCATCCATCGTGGATCTATAGCTTTAATGCTAGGAAACTTATTCTTTGTGAGTTCCTGCTCTCTCAAGCCCCAAACGCGCAGAATTCATATTATGCTGGAATTCTCCCTCAGCAACTTGCAGATTTGCGGTTTTACACAATCGTATTTCATCAGGGTAGTATTCACTCTGCCTCACAAAAGGAAATAGCTGACGATGTCACTGACGATTATCACTGCTTTCTTACGTAAAAAGAAAACACAATTAATACACGCTCACAAGATCTAAATTACCAGGTCTTGACTCTACTCCTTTTTTCCCTTGAGGTGTGGCAATGAGACCTGACAAGAGGTTGGACACAGCGTGGCAGCCTGTTTCCAAAGGTGCCGGTAAGCGACTGTTGGGTTTGGGTCTCTGGCAGCGTTCCCTCCTTGGCAAGTGTTGCCGAGTTGCCTTTCTTTAGGTGCGTTTACAGTAAGGGAGCTAGTCAAAGGATGGCTTTGTATTTCTCCCCTTCTTTGCGGGGGAAAAAAAAAGTTCTCTCTATATTATGAAATAAGTGAAAACCTAGGATTTGTGGGGTTTTGTGCTTTAACAATTTTGAGCGCCAATTATTTGCTCAGTGTTGTTGCTTCATACAACCTTAGGCGAGTTAAAATTTATATTTGTTTCATTAACGTTGCCAGAGACTAAACTCTTGTATGAGGAAATAGTTCTGTAACATTACATGAGTTGGCATTACTGAAAGTGAATTGGTTTCTCAATACAGGAATTAAAAATCTTTGGAGAACGGTACAGGACAGCTGTATTTTTGAATTTATATCGCATATGTTCGTTTTATTGGTATAAACAGCTTGTGCTAGTCATTGGTTGTGACTAATTGGATAATCACCAATTGATTACTGAAAGCTTCTGATTCCCAAACCAGAATTTTAGGATTTCAGTGGATTTAAGAAATTCACTTGAAAAACCTATACTGGAAATGTCAGTAACTATATATTCTGGCACGTTTCAGTGGATTATCAGGGTTGTGGATTAGTGATACTCCTTTTTTAAAAACAGCATTATCTTTAAAATCCCATTCTGTGTTTATTTTTAAAGTCTAAAATACTCTGTTCCTATAAACCAATTCCTTGTTTGTTTGTTTGTTTTTCTCTGGGTTAGCCATCCTCCCTCTCTTCCCCCCACTACTGCCCATACAATGGAGAGTTGATGGTAGTTGCTTTAAAGGAGATCAGATCAATAGTGTTAACTCTCTGATCAGTTGTCTGCCATGAATAACAAATATTTTAAGTGAGCAGTTTGCAAACAAGCCATGGGCTAATATTTGTTTGCATAAACTATTCAGCACAGATGCATAAAAAGATATTTTGTGGAAAGCAGGATCAGTTTACAAATGATTCACATACAGAAAAAAGCTACAGTCATCAGATATTTTGTTCACAATTAATAATTTAACCAACTCTAGCAGGGATGCTGAGAATATCAAGATAGCATGTATTCTCTCTCTCTCTCTCTCTCTCTCTCTCTCCCTTTTTTTTAACTATTATTTTCAACAAAATTAGCCCATTGTCCTTCTTAATTTTGAGGTGAGTTGATAGTGGTATAGATAAAAAACATGTAGTAGAGCAAAGCGATTCTGATGACAAACATGGACTTAATTTGACTTGAACTTGAGCTTCAGACCTGATGAGGGTGAAACAAAAGGGGGAACTCGCAGAGCCTGGCTTTACATTAGTGAGCTGCCTATCCCAAGCTTCCCGCTACAGGCAGTGGCAATGGCTAGGCTCCCCTGGAGGCAGTTCAGAGACAAGAGACCCCCCCACCACCACCTTCTCTTAAGCATTCTTTGAATTGCTAGAAATCCTCTCTTGACGCATCTTCTTTCCAAAGGCAACTAGAAAGTCAGAACTCACCTTTGTGATTAATCCCTCCGAAAACTTCACTTAAGCTTGAAAGTGTGATATTATGACATGTGGTCTCCATGTTTGCCTTTTAGCTTCAAAGTTCTTGTTGTTGCCAGCATTTCCTTGGAAGCTGTAGCTTTCTGGTTTGTGATTTTTTTAGGGGTTTATTGAAGGAAAGCAAGGGAGGGATAGAGTCATTTTTCTACTTTCATCTCATTTTAATCGTTGTTGTCTGTGTTTCACACGCTTCTCAAAGAAACAAACTGTGTTTCCCGTGTCTGTGGAGGAAGTGTGCTTTAGCTAGGGGCCTGTTGAGGGGCTGGGGAGCGTGGTTATGGCCCACTCTTCAGGGCCAGTAGCTTCTTTCTGTTGGCACATAGACAAGAGAAGTAAAGAGACATGAAACGGGGTTTGATGAAGCGATGGGAAGGTGGAAAAAGACAGCGAAATTTAAGTTGTCCTTAAGGAAAAGGATAAAGAGTTTCTTTATGGGGATGTGCTAAGATCCAGGTAGCTGAAACAGTGGGCTGATTTTTTCTCTTTTTTTTTTTTTTTTGAGTGAAATGCAGATAGCGTGGAACCATTCGTTCTCCTCTCTGAAAATGCAGAGAGGGACAGGGAAATGCAATATGAATCTGCACTGGAGTTTCAATTATAGAAATAAAATTAATGGATTTTAGAGATGTTGTGAGGGGATATCTGGTGGGACATTCCAGTGGTATCCTTGAATTTAGGAAAAAAGGCAAAAATGAAGGTGTCGATTTGCAAGCCCAAAGGAAAGGGAAAGTAATAAGTGATTGAACGTCAGCAGTAACAGGCAAGGGAGGACAAAAAGATGATGTTCTACTTTGCCAAGTAAAGGTTGCCTTAGTGCATAGGTATCCTGTTATTTGAAGTCACAGCTGGAGGTTCAAGAGTGACAAGAGGTGGTGGCGTGACAGTTGAAGTCATGTGGCTGAATTAGGTTGCCCTGGGACTGGGTGTCTTATGTGTCACTTGCTCATGTGTTGTTTAAAAATAAGTAGTTAAAATCAGCTTCGGTTATCCAGCACTGCACTGTTTAAGAAGATCCCATCATCGTGAGTTTTGTGAGGCCAAATTTTGAATGACTGGATGTACACAATTGAGTCAGTGAGCATAAAAGAAAACACTCATGTAATTGGGATGCTTTCAAGAATTTTTAAGAGTTTCTTTTTCATCCTGATCCAGGGTTGTAAACAAAAAGGAATAAGGAGCAGCATGTTTTATTCGTTTATGTCGTACCATTTATATTTTGTGGTACGTGCTTTGAAGACTTCTGAAAGGCAGTGCTGTACACAGGGGAGACACTATACTTATATTTGCACACCATTGTGAGAAAGTACATAATTACACAACATCAAAATTTCTCAAATTGCTCACAATTTTTAAGTGAGTGGATTCAATCCACTGATATAAAAGGCAGATGAAAACCTCAGCTATTAATTTTATATTGCTGCTCAATTGGTACTGAATGTTCCAGCACCAGCTGAGTTCTGCATGATGCTTTTGGTGATTTATTGTATCTGATAAAGGCAGCTCTTTGATTAAAAACAGAAGGCTTTGCTGTCTTGTGAACTACAACCGCTCCTAGCGTAACACTGAGTGGCCTAAGGAAATGTTTCGTTTGAAATTCTCCTGTTCTGTTTGATTTTTTTTTTTAATGCTGTAAGCATGCCAAGGGTGTGGTCAAAGTAAGTAAACATAAGTATAATGAGTATAAATTTAAGGAAAATAAGTATATTTATCAGTTTGTTACACAGTGCTTTGCGGCACGGTCCTTTTCATCTGCTACACTGCCTCTAATATTTCAGGTAATAGTTCCTCTTTCTAAATTTTGAATACTCAAACAACAATAACACTAGAGAGTGGTTTTTTTTTTCCTTTTTGTTACCAGAGCTGCTGTCTTCTTAGTATGCTTTAAAAGCAGAACTGATTATCTTAATCTTGTTAATATTCTGAGAGACAGCTTTATATAGCAGCAGCTTAATGGTGATCTGCAAGTGTTATGTCTTAATACAAATGCCACCTGGTTCAGCCACATATATTTGTATGATGGCAATAACATGGAAAATCTTAACTCAGAGTAGATGTATGAAATAATGTCAGAGTATTTCAGCGGGTCAGGGTCCTGTTTACTGTCGAGCACCAGACAGTGTTTACCACAGAAAGTATCGGTTTCCTCTGCATCTTTCAGTACAAATTTATCTAACTGAGTTTTATTCCAGGGGAAATGATATAAATTTTCATTAAAGAAAACACTATATTATGGCAGCACTAAATGAATCATCTGCAATCACTTTTAAAATACTTGATTTATTTTCCACAGTTGGGAGGCTGTAAGTTAGGAAAATATTTTTGCTGACAAGAATGAAATATAGTCTGGATATAAATAAAAAAAAAAATCTCTCTAGCTAGCTGAAGTGTTTGTATGTGTGTGTGTGCATGTGTGCGCAGGCATGCCTTTCTCTTCCCTGTAATTATGTAGGTATCTATGTGCATGAATATATATATTTTGGCCACTTTGGGAAACACTTGGTCACCTTCCTTCTCTAAGAAAAAAGCAAAACAAATTGACTAACCAGTGCAGGCTAAAATAAAATCCATCATAATAGAAGAGAACATTGTCCTGGAGAGAATATATATTCACACATCCTTCTGTGAGACTTTCATATATTTGGTGACATTGTGAAATGTCATTGAAGAAAAGGTATTTCAGTTTAGCCTTGAGCAAACAGACGTAGTAGAAGCACTGTGCATATGCAAAGCCTTTTTCTTCTTCCAAAAGGGACCTTTTTTGCTATATACACAACTGAAGCTAAGGTTAGGCTAGTGAGGTGCTGCATGATAAGAACTTGGTTAGCAAACATGTTGAGCAATCGAATGACTTGAATAACAAAATCCCCAGCAGAGTGTTTCAGAGCTAACTGCGTTTGCACTCTGCAAGGAGATCAATGCTTCACCCTCATTGATTTTCTTCAGTCGCAGAACCAGGATTATGCACAATGTGAAACTGTATTCCCAGACACATTCAATCTGATTTCTTAGTCAATGCTAAAAACGCATAGTGCTGTCCTGTAAACATAAGGTTAGCGAAGTATAGCGTATCAAATTTGTATTTCTGGTAAGGCTGCATGTTAAACAGAAGCATCATAATATATTCTGGGTGTGATGCAATCCATCTTACAAAAATGTTAGATTGGTGCTAAACAGATCCCCTTGATATGTATTGCCTCCAAATAAATGTGCAGAGATGCCAAAGAGAGAAATTGAAATGCATTGCATGGATTTATTTTAGTCCCACATCACTTTAAAACGTAGTATAGTTTCCTTTCTGGCAGACTTGAGCTCTAGTGTAAACACATAAAAAGAAGTAATTTCTTCAGAAACTTTAGAGCGGGAATGTAGTACATCTTCCGAACTTAAATGACCTTGCAATTTACAGTGTATGCTAGTTTTCAAAGAAGTAATAATTGTAGTAGAATAACCGAGTGGGAAATGACAGCTGACAGGAGCTTCGTTCTGATTTGCAATTTCCCCTTGTTTGTAGCTTTGCTACAAGCTATGGGAATGCTATCAAATGCTGTTGAGCTGTAGTTCAATTTGAACACTGGAATGAATTAAATTAGCTCAGTTCGGAGTTTTCCTGAACCATGTGTGGGTGCATGTAGGCAGTAACAGCAAACGAGGACCAAGAAGGGACCCTGATGCCTCGACCAAGACAGCTTCCTCTCTTCAGCTTCAGTCATGCCAGGCTTTGCAGAAGCAGAGACAAGTCCTGGAAGCTGTAAGCTGCAACAGGCCAAATAAGGCATCTCCCAGAGAGACATGTGCGCCATTTATAGGTAACTTACCCAGAAACTGGGCACTGTCTGTATTTCCTAATTTAAGATCACAATTGCTTCTTGTTGTCTGTTTCTCCAGTGCTACTAACCAGCTTAGCACGTATGTGTACCTAGAGCAGGTCTCACGTTATACAAATATAGTAAGTGAGAATTAGGAAGTTTTAAGCTACTGAAGCCAAAGAATCTGGGCTGATACATCTATAAGATCGGCAGTTTTTTGTTCGTTTCTTTAAATTTTTAGACCTGAACATGTCGGTTGGTTAGGTTGATTCTTGTTGATTCTTGAAAGTCTTACAGAAAAACCCTGAGTCCCATGACCTGGGGGAGGCGTGCTATGTGCTAAGCACGAGCTAAAAAATGACAACAGCACTGACAGCACACTGGAGGACTTTTATTAAGTGTTAATGATCTGAATAGATGTGATGAGCATAAACAGTAGCTTGGAACAGAGTGTTCTGTTAAACTTGGGGAAAAGATATTTATTTGTTTTACTCTAAAAGGTAAGAAAGCCCAGGCAAGGGCCAACGACTCATTGTGAAGTTCATATTTATTGTACTTAGCGATGACTGTTTTTGACAGTTTTGAAATACTAGATCAGGAAAGCACTTATGAATCTAGTTGACCTCTAATCATCAACCAAAATCCACTAGCATATGTCCTTAAATGCTTCTTCTGAATAGAGACAGCTCTGTCCACTTATTTGAGCACTTTAAGAAAATGAGGCCTTCGTCTTGATCCAAAGCCCACTGAAATCACTGAAAGACTTTCCACTGTCCTGTGTTCATCAGGGTCGATATTTCATTCCTGTAAAAACACTTCCAGCGCATGTTTCTTAAGTGATTCCAATTTCATGTTAAAGACAGATGTTAAAACAGTACAGTGAAAACTGTCGTTTCTGGAGAAGTCACATTTTTAGAACCTGGTGTGCTTGATCTAAGTAAGAGATAGCAGTCTAAATAAACACTGTAAAGTAATTTGATAATGCATAAGTAGAAGGATGCACTCTGAAAACTAACACCATTGTTTAACCTCAAAACTATGCTAATAAGTAGGGTGATAGACATGAAACTTGGAATAATGGAGCTGTTATTCTAGCCTACCAGGCTGTCTCGGGGGACTCATAAGTGGATTTGCCATGCCATGACTAAATGTAGCTCCAGTCCAGTATTTTACATAGCCTAAAGTATCTTGTTGCAGTATATTCTCACATTTATCAAACTAAATCAGGTTTAGAAGAAAATATATTCTTCACTCTAGAAAGAAGACATCTGTGTATATTATTTGCATGCTATTTATTGGCATGCATGTAAAATTGAAGAATCCTCCAGAAATAACCTGTTTGTGAAAAAAGACTATATCAGCACAAGAATTTCATTAATTTTCAGTGTATCTGTTAAAAAAATATATCCTTTTAAGAGGGGGAAAAAAAAACAGGAAGAATGCAAAACATTATAAACTCAAACGCATATATATGCACATGTGTTTGTCTGACCTGGAGCTGACTGTAACGCAGAGCATACTCCGAGAATTATCTGAACCCAGTTTACGTTGAAGTCATCTACAGTTACTCAACATTGACTAGTCAGTGTATTTCATTTCTTTTTACGACAGCCATACCCTGCCAATAAAAGATCAAATACTTTTGGTTGCTGGATTGAATTTTTAAAAAGTACTTGATGTTCTCCTGAATCTGCTCTCAGTTACAGCTCACTAAAGGGTCTGCTCCAGTGGTGATTCTATAAATACAAACATAAGCTGAAAAAGCTGCTCCCAAAGCAGAATGCACAAGCCTGATGTTAAGTGATTTCCACTCCACTCTATCTTGTTTACACAGTTTCCAGCCTTGAAAGTGGGTGGTTATGCAAAAAAAAAAAAAAAAAAAAAAACTGTTTTGTGCAGTGTCCAATTTTCTGTTGGCCTTTTGCAGCACAGAAACGTACAATTACAGTGCACTTGAAAAGCACTCAAATGAACTCATCCCAGCTTCCCATATGTACAAAGTCATGCATTTTTAGATAAATTACGTTAGAATGAAGACAGACAAGCAGGAGATTGCACTGTGGTTTTATTTCCGATTACTGGCAGTTAACTTTGGGGTTTTTTTTTTATATCTGTTTAAAAAAAAATGCAGAGGATAAGAAGTCCTAAGGAAACCACACAGCTTATTTAAAAAAAAAAACAGTAATGTTAAGCTTTTATCATCCTCTCATACTTGCGTTAGACAGAAACCTGATCTTTTAATCATTCGCAATCACTGAAGTCCCCTAGGTTACTTTCCAGAGTGGGGCTGCCTGGTCAGTGCCTGGCATCATTCCAAGTTAAGCACAGTGAAAACCCTTGTAGCAACCATGGGAGAGACTAGTCCTAGTTCAGCTGCTGTAGCAGGTGCCTGCTCAGTGAAAGTTGCACTGTTGTTCTTTCCTTTTTTTTTTTTTTTTTTAATTTTTAGTACTTTTAAAATTTAATTAACAGGCTGCATATGAAAGGCTTTTTATTACTTGTAAGTCGCACAGGAGCGTGGTCCCGTGAAATGGGTGTTGGGAGCTGTTCTCCTCGTACCCTACGTCCTGTAGGAAAATGCCCTCCTTCCCTGCCCTTTTCTTCTGTGACTCCTTGCCCTCCCCGAAGTATTTCCATGCTTCACTGCGTTAATCCCCCTTGCTGTTCCAAAGCCTCTTGTTCTGCAACGTGTTCGCTCTGCATCGTATTTTTCTCACCCTGGTACCCTCGCTGCTCCTTGACGGTCTTCTCGGTGGCGCCTCTGCCCCTGCGTGCCCTTGCTTCCCCCCTGCCCTCGGCTCTCCTGCCCGTTCCCGAGGCCTCCCCAGCTCCTCCGGGGCACAGTCCCCATCACCGTTCGTCGCCAGCACCTCTTGGAGGGGCACCAGCCCCGGCTTCCCGGCTCTGTGGCACGCTCTCTGCTTTGCATCCCCCGTCCTCGGCACGCCTTTCTGGCCCTCGCCTTACAGCGTAGGGGGTGGCCATCTTTCCTAAAAGGAGCCCACGGTTTGCTCCCGTGGCAAAACACGGGGCAGCCTTTGCACGGAAACGGTTGTTGTCTCGATAGCAGTAACTTGGTGTCAGTCCCGCTGGCTGCAATAGGGAACGTTTCAACTAAGGGCAACCTTTGTGTGTTTGATAGCAGAAATTGGGAAATCACGGGAGATTTCAGTGTATGCACACACCCACCTGTCAAGACCTTTAAATCCTTCTTTGATCTTCATTTATTTTACAGTTAGAGCGTACTTTCCCTTTAGTCATTAGGGTAATGCGATTACAAATGCGACAGTATTTGTGGCAGCTAGTTGAGCAGGTGTCTGTGTTACGCAGATCATTTGAAATAAGAAAGATTTTTAAGGCCAGATAACATGTTGTTGACTCTGGTTACAGCTCATAGGTGGCCCTACGGACAGGTTTGAGGGCAATTATATTTGCTCTGACTACAGTTTCCTTAAATGCAATGTTCTTCATTTTGTGTGCTGGGGCTGCAGGTCCGATATTACGGAGAGAGAGTCACGTTCATAAAGGCTCCGGAGATTAGCCCCAAACTGTTAACGTACTGTTGGGCCACACAATTTCACTGTTGAGTTGACCAAAGGAGATGATGGAAGGAGCCGTTCTTACAGACAGCTCGTGGTCTCGGGAGTCAAAGATAGGAAGCCAAAGCCTGTACTCAAAAATGTGAGCGCTGTCGCGCAACTGCTTATTTCATTCGGATATGCAGCCACCCCAATCACACGCGCACAGGAGATCTTCTCATGGGCAGGATTAGAAAATAGGACTCTTAACAGCCAAAGCAAAAACTGGTTACCTGTGTCCTGCTCGTTACATGCCACATTAATGAAGAGAAGCTTGCCTCTAAACAAATTGCCTTTGGCTGAAGCAATTTTCTTCGTTCTATCTTCATTCTGTCTAATTCACTCTCTTCTTTTTTCCATCACTACATGAAAATCCTCATTATCAAATGGTGCCAGAAATCTCTGTTAATGAATTATGACCCAATTTGCAACCCACATTTACAGCCAATAATATACAGGTGATAGAAATACAGCTTGAGAAGACAGAGGGATTTCTTCCTGCTAGTTGTGGTGATTTTCAGTCTTAGAAATTATAAGAGAAAAGTCTTAAGCACATGGTAGCTGTAAGACTCTCCGGCTGTAGTGCCATTTAAATCAAAAAACATCCTCATTAGCATCCAGGAAATAGAGCTGTCCTTTAATGTACAACAAAGCACCACATACTGAATGGAAAGTTATTAAGTCCCAGATGAAAATGGTTTCTTTTACTTATTTATTTAGCTCAGTCTGCAGCTAAGGATACTAGGCTAAATAACAGAAAATTAAAAAATGCATATAATAACCATACATGTCAAATGGCACTAAGATCCTCAAGTTCTTTTATCCCATAATTCTCAATAGCATTAATCATTCTCTTATTCAGTCTTGCAGTTTATCTAAATCCCAGTTCTAATGTATTCAGCCTTATACTTCTATCATTGCAGCATGCACTGCAGAGTCTTTACCAACCCAATATAAATACAGAAAATCTGGGCATAGAAGTGGTCATGCTGGACACATAAATTAGATGGATTAGTTCATTGTTTTCTTTGCCTTTTTTTTCTTCCTATTTAAATCAATATTGCTTCTAGGTGGCACAAAAAAATTGCACAGTATTTGAGTCAACACAATACATTTAACTTACAGGAATCTGACTGCATTTCTTAAGCCTTTAGAGATATCTGCTTGCAACTTCAGTGGCCACAGAGTAAAAATTGGAACAAAACATGAAAACACTGCTTAGCCCATAATTCAAATTCCTGTAAGTGGAGGACTTTCCAATAAAATCCAGACACTTGAGAGGTATGGAAACGGCTGTGGCTCAATAAAGTTGATTGAGTGCCCTTACCCCTTCATATAGTACCGGTCAGGGGGAGGGAAAAAAAAAAAAAAAGATAATAAAGACTTAACTGTTAACTGTTAGGTCTCCAGATTTAATCTTGTGGAAATTCTCAAGAAGTCTGCAAAGCTCATCATACTGCAAACAATTAAAGGCATTACTAAATGTAGCAAATGAATAACATACTAGAGCAAAATAGAGTGGTTGATTGATTTGATATGTGACTGAAGGCTGCTCTTTGTCTTTTTCCCCTTTCTGCAATCAATAACATAAACCTTTTCACTTTCTTGCCTCTCCTGCAGCTCCCTAATATTGCCTCTCCGCTGGATACTACACTTTTCTGGGAAAAGTTGCCCGCTATATTGTTCTGAGATGACTGCTCTCTGTGACCTCGATCCTGCAAATAATTGCTATCAACTTTAATACTAGATTGAATGAAATTACTCTTCACGGAATTTACCAAACTCATTTTGTTGAAATTGTTATCATGATCTGACTCTTAATTTTCCTTTGCATAACAACATGAATCCTATGACAAACTTGCATAATGGGTCTTTGTGCTTTTATGCTGATGCAAATGAGAATTATAAGGCAAAGGTGATTGAACACAGAATTATACAATAATCTTCAGCTGTATTGAAATATTCCTAAACTTTCTCAGTGGTCTGAGAAATGTCCTGCCAGTACACTTATTTATTTGTGTGATAGCAGTGCAATGCAGTTGCTGTGGATTGACAGGAAAGGGGCCCACCTGGACACTGTGGCCTGCCAAAAGCCAGAGTGAAAGGCAGCCTGCGAACTAAAACACGGACTTGTGTGGGCCAAGGGAAGATTTATGGGAGGAGGTAACAGACCCCTTTCCTATGATGTGTGAGCTCTGGCCAGAAACGCCTTTTCTCGGATAACCACAGAAGTGGAGAAAGAAGGTGAAACGAAACAAAGGATCTGAGAAGCTGCAAAGCGTTAGAAAAGGTGGATTCAGGACACGGTTTGCGTGGCTGCAAGATTGCTCTATCTGAGCGGAGGCTCCTCACATAGATCAAACTGCAGCTGAAGAACTTGCTGCGTTTTGTTGGGTTGATGTTGAAGAAGGAAAGCTGTTATCAATCGTGAACGCCTTCACGTCCATACTGGAGGGAAAATCAATTCTCTTGTTCTGCATAGTTTTTCAGCTACTTAGCAGTAGTGAAAGCAAACAGAACACAAACCTATTTTTGCTGTGTTGAAGTCCTCACTCCGAAGGTGAGTTAGCAGCAGCAATGCTGTGGCTTTGGTGAAACTGAAATTTTAAGCTACTTTTGGGTGGAGTTCAAAAATGGAGTGTTCCCTTCTACTACAGCTCACCTCTCAACTTCAGAGAAAGCAGCATGCTGTGACAGAGTGGACGTTTTGATCTCTGAGAACTTTCTTCACATTTCAGAAAATAACAGTGACCTCTTTGGATCTTTAAACTACAGTCTAGGTAAAAGGAAATGAGCACAGAGTCGAATTTAATTTCTGATCTTTGTCCAGCAAATCTCAATGTTTTAACCTTATCTCTGTAGTTGAGACATCTGAAGGAAAGCGTCTAGGGAGAGCTCCCACGTGGTGACTCGGCACTGGTGCTCTGCATGCCCTTTCAGTCATCAGGGTCTCACAGCTCAGCTCATAGCAGAATATTATTTAGAGTAGAGCTTCAATAGTTTTCCACATTTGCTCCCTCCTTTTCCCTCGTGACATGTACAAGCCTGACATGTTTTGCTGTATGAACTCTCCTCAACACTATCCACCTTGCTCTGCAAAGAAAAAGCGTCTTTAGGCAGAGCTGCTGTTGTCCCTATATCTTTTAGTATGTGCTTCCTCTGAGGTAGGTGGTTGCAGATATAATTTGTAGATTCTTCACCGTTTATTTCCTTAACCAATTGCTTTCCTGACTTTTCTGATTATTATTGATTAATAACGCTACTCCTTATGAGAGTCGGCAAAACTAGGTGAGATATTGGCTTCCGAGTCCAACACAGGAGCTTCTTCTGTTGGGGAGAGGAGTGTCCTTAGTGTGGATCCAGCAAAAAGTGGTTAATTCATCCTCTACATTGTAAGTTTACAGGATAGCCCTTTGTTTACTGCATAGCTGAGCTGAAATGATTCAAAACAGCCTTTGCATGCAGCCATCTTCAGCAAATGTTGCTTTTTCCTTCAACACTAAGTTGCTTTTCTTCTGTTATCACCCCTTTTCTTTGCCTGTCTTCCTGTTAGGGTCTGTTGGTAGGGTGTAAGGACCAACCCAGCAAATATATTTTCAGTTTTGCATTTCATTGAAAGCACAAGGAGCTTTGGAGGTTTGTAATGAGAACTTAAAAATCAAGCAGCTGTGGCTTGCCAGCCCTGGAAATGTTGCTCGCTTGAATTTTGAACTCACTGAGCAATTCACAAAACATCTCTGCTGAAAAACGTACCACAGTTTATGTAACTGCTACAGCAGTTGGAGGAAAGTACTAATACTCTGAATGGTTTATATTACTTTGCATAACTGGCATCACAACCTTTGTTTAACATTCAAGTAAGATTAGGCAGATAAGGAAAGAAGGCAAGAGAGAGGAAAACTTAAGCAAGCTATGGTTAAGGCAGTCTAAAGGTCAAAATTGTAATATTAAATAAATCTTACATGGTTTTATAAACCCTAATTTATTGTCTATGTGCAACTGACATTTTAGCTCTTGGTTTAATACCAAGCACTTCAAAGTATTCTTGTAGAAGAATAGTCGATAACCCTCTTACACAGTATAATTGGAATTCTGCGTGTTAGAACATTTGGTTTCTGAAAGATTTTTGTAAATGTTAATAGCTGTCTTTTAAAATGGTGTAAGTGTGAAATGCTATGAAAAGCAAAGGTTTAAATGTCACTGTGTCTATAATTTTCATATTGTAAAAACTAAATAAGTTTTTTGGACTGAAAAACCTAAAGGCCTGCTGCAAGTTTGAAGATATAAACTAGCTCATTATTATTTTTTTGAAACTGATATGACAGACACATTTTGTAAAACTGTGCGAGTTTTAGGCTAAAGTGTACATTTAACTGGCTGGCAGTGTTATTACTGCAGCTTCTTCCTGTTTACTGGCACCCGTGATTTGAGTATGAATAAGTCATGGCGATAAAAGGATTTACCTGGAGAGCCTTCCTGAGTCTCATCAGAAGTATTCTCCTCTTATGGATCCACTGGCACTCAGGCTGAAAAGCTACTCGCATTTTGTCTTGGCTGAGCATTATCATTTTCATCTACTGACCGGGAGCTGTGGTACATGAGCAGGAATGTTTGGGTTATTTTCGTGAGGGCGTTTTGTGCCTAACTGGAATGGAAAGCATAGGTGTTTTAAGCTATAGTGTGGAGAGCTTTTCCATTAGCTTAGGTGAAGAATGGAGTCATGAATTTTGGATTACTGAGATTTGAAAGAGCAGGTTTTCATAACCTAACGCTCTAAAACTCTCCTTTAAAAGAGTAAATAGCACAGTAATGACCATGCCACAAAAAAAAAAAAGCATCATTATTTGTCTTCTTTATTCCACCATTCTGAAATATAACTTAAGAATAAAAAGGTAGCTCATGACAACCACAGTCTCAGCACTTTTTTAGGAGTTACCAAGGGTATCAGTTTACCATCCAGCCTGTCTAAATCAAAGAGACGACAGCATTTATGCGAGCAAAAATACATTATAAAGAGCAGGTAACACAAACAAAAATCGTGCCAAGAACGCCTTGTCCTCGCATGTGGGTTTTAGGAAGCCAAAACAATCTTTCCCTCATGTACTGTAATAATAAAGATTTACTTCAAGCAAAACAAGATAAGATAACGTTTGTGTGCTAAAGGAAAGGACTCTTTAAAGTCTCGTTGCAAAGTCTGTGATCCCTCATTCCCTAAGCTGATTTCTTTAAGCAGTAAACTTATTTACAAGGCTGCTGTTAAAAGAGTGTGTCAAAAGTTTCCACAACTTTGGCACTCACATCTCCATCCAGAAAAAAATACCGGGGCCAGAGAGTGCATCCAACAGCAACCAGGCGGGGTGCAGAGGCCAGGGGCCTGCCTCGAGGGTGGGACTCCTGGAAACTGTAGCTCACCCCTTCAGTGCAGCAGAAAAACTCCTGTCGCTTGAATTGTTGGAGGTCACTAAGCGCTACCAGTCCAGGGAAGCGGGTGGGATCCCGTTGTAATGGTTTTGATCGTCCTGTGGGCTCCTCAGGTCTAAAAAGCCTGGGAGTAGCGAGGAGGTGGGGGCGGGGGGAGAGAAATAAAGGGTAACGCGCGTGGAGCGTATCAGCATGAAGCGGGGGACAAAAGGGGATGGTGCAAAAGACTGGAATTAGGGAGTTGTCAAAAAACGTACAGCTTGGATAGGAAGACTGGGTTTATTGATACTCTTGTTCATGGTTTCTGGTGGCTGACTGCTGTCGTGCTTCCAGGCAGTGCAGAGCCTGGATCTGTTCTCCTGTGCAGGAGATCCGTTGTCCTTCTGCTTGCTCTAGAAGTTGGCAGCAAGTAATAGAAGGAGCAAAGAGGTTATAAATAATTTTGTGAGGTAGTTTGTGCCCTGTGTCTGCTGGTCTAGAGAAGTGAAACACTGTCAAACAGAAACTGGAGCGTGGCTGTGTTAGTCTATATTTTATGAAAGCAATTGCCTAGTCAATAGGCAAAAACCTGAGTTTTGTTTTTCCATCAAAGCCTATCTAGGGCAGCAAGTCTCTGTTATTAGCTGTTTTTTTAATGTCTGTGTTTAAAAGGGCTTAAGGTATATTTATTTTCGATTTATGGAAAAAGTGTTTAATATTCCTATTCTGTACTCATATAATCATTCTAGGAATTTACAGCATTTGAAAATATTATATTACTCATCTTCAAATTCAAGCCACTTGTCTTGTATAACGGTCCATTTTCTCTGTTAAGAATAAAAAACATATGATATCAGGAACATAAAAGACAGCAGCTGGCACTGACTGTCTTATTTACAATAACAATGGAAACCTTAATCACCTGTAGAGTCCAGCAGGCTAATGTGAACATACAGTAAATTTTCGCTGAAGTGCATTATGTTAGAAAAGGACATTTGTTCATTTTGCATCCTGAATGATGCATGGTTTTATGATGACATTTCTCAATCTTTGTGTTTTCTTCTTTTTCAATTTCCATCTTTTCAGTCAAAGGAAATCATCAAGTGACCTTGAAATCTGCACTGGCATTTTCCTGGCAGAGAAAGAAGCTCTCTTCTCATTTGCAAACATGAATAACAATTTGATCATTCTTAAAACTTCTAAAAGGTTAATTATGCTCTCTCCGTGAGTACTGAATAAAAACCTGCTTTATCTCTGCCCAAATGAAACCCACAGGGCTCCCATTCCCTCTAACTCTGCTTGGAGACCGAATCCTGCAAGCTGTCAATTAACTCCTATCAGCTCATAGATCTGTGTGAGCTGCAGTTGATTTTCTCATCCGAAAACTATGACAGTTCTCATTTGCCAGAGCTGTTGGGTGACTTTAAAAAAAAAAAAATCACAGCAGGAAAGTGTTATCTGGTTGTGGGCTTGGTGGATAGAAAGGGAAAGAATGAGAAAGAGAGAAGCAGAAAGGTCCCGGGTTAGAGAGAGTTCATTTCTAGCTCTGAGATTTCTGCCTGGTTGCAAAACCCCACTTGAACTCGAGTTGCGTGTTTCAAACAATAATAGAAACTGAACATGGTTATGCACTATGGGCATGATTCCTGGAGTGTATTTTTTTTTTTTTAATATTACTGTATTATAGCAACCAGCCACTAAGGAGATGATACCGGCAGACAATAGAATTGGTAGAACAGAAACCCCAACGTTAAACATTTACCCAGCTGGTATTATTTCCTGGTTGTGAAATGGCTTTTTAATTTGGAAGTCAGAATAGTAATCTACAAGGGAAAGACTGAGAGGCTCTGAGAATATTATTTCGTTTAGCTTGAAATAAGAATAATGCTATTTTGAAATGAAACGAGAGAAAGCAAAAAAAGTAAAAAGAAAATGCACTGAGCGTTCGGTGATCACTATATTTCTGCCTGCTTATTTTAGTTTTATAGTTTAGGGTCAGCTCTTGAGGAGTCAGCTACTATAACTTGCAATAAAGTCAAAGGAACTTGTACCGATGGCTCTGCATGTGTTAGAAGCCGGAGCTAGAGTAATTAATTTTAGAATATAAATCGATGGTGTTGCAGTTAGCACATGCCTGGGACTCAGGAAGCCAGGTTCAGTTCGTGCCTCTGCTTTGACCTTTGGGAAACTGTTCCTTCTCCCTGTGTGATATTAGTGAGTCAGCTGTACATATCAATGCCTACTCTTCAAGTCAAACAAAATAGCAGCTCATGTTCCTGACAGTATCCACTCCTAAAAAGATTCATCATTCAGTTTTCAATGGAAATGAACAATAAAAATTACAAACCTGTACTGAAAAAAAAAAAAAAAAGATTGATCGGTCTATTTTATTCCTGTCTTCTGTAAATTTAAGATGCAAGCCTTTGGGACAGGTATGATGACACCTTATCTTGCTGGAAGTGCTTACATGTCACCCCCCCCTCCCCAAAATAAATTTAGTAGTCTTTATATGTGAAAAATGAATTGGAGAGCCAATGAAAAACTAATTAATCAGGATGTTGCTCCATATTTATAAATATTCCTATAATACCCTTTCACCTTGCTCTCTTTCTCAGCACTTGCTGAGTTGCCAAAGCCGTCGCCAGGTAAATCATTCTTGACGCTGCGCTCAACCGAGTGAGCTCAGCACTGTGCAGGATGGGTTTTCTGCGGTAAGCGTCTGTATTGCATCTCTGAGGGGAATGGGAAAAGCCTTAGTGTTGTTAAATGAGCCAGGCTTTCACCTCCAGAATTATTAACATCAGTAAATGGCAGATTCCTGGACAATTTACAGCTTTGGCAAATCACATGCAACTAGTTAATAAAAAGGGGGAAATGCTCTTTAAATAAAGGTGAGCTAAAAGTTCACAATGTTTAGAATAACCTTTGCAAGCACACATGCACCCGCAGTGTAATCTGGTTATGTGCTACCTGATTTTGGGGAAGATACATAATTCCATTTTAGCTTTACAGTATATCTTAAAAAGAAAATCAGTGCAACTAGTCTGTTTTTTTCAGCCATAATATAATTGGCAAGGTGGTATACAATGTTTGTGGGGTTTTTTTTGGAGAAGCCTCTGAAATAGGCCGCCATACAGAACATTAAAATATCTTTGTGAGGCTTTATTTCCTTTTCATTAAGCAGTAGAACAGAACAGCTATCAGCGTATCGTGGTATATATGTTTATACGGCAATATTCTGCCACTTCTTTCAAAAGATCTAATGAACGATGCAAATCCACAGTGATTTAATTCTATTTTAAGTATAAAGAAGCTTTAGTGAAAAGTTTTACACTATCTTAATTATGCTATCAAGATTACCTGGTACAGAGAGAAAAATGGAACACCTACAAGGCAGTCAGTAATTTAAAAAGCTGAAATATATGTGAAAATTTCAAGGATTATCTGAGTTAATTTCCAGGTTCTAACAAGAAACCTCAGAAATGATCATCTTACACTGTCCATAGAAACACCTATTGTAAAAATTTCCAAAAAAACTCCGAGAATAAAAGAACACAACTGAGGGCACAAAGTCACTGAAAGAGGTAGTGGTGTCAGAAAATCCACCCAGAAACTGGAGTCTATGAGGTAGAACCGTTGTGCGCTTAGTAAATACTATCAGGTTTTTGTTTGTCCAAGTGTTTGTTTATAAGGTTATATCTATTTTGTCTCTTTCTAAATGTATGTCGCTCCTTCCTTTTCCTCCAATACCTTCATGAAAGCCTTGTGTTTTCCTTCCTAGTCTCTGGTCATCCTTCTTTTCTGTTCCTTTCAGACACAGTTTCTTCAGCCGCAGTATATTTGGTCCTGGTTACTTTCTTTGGGGTAATAAATGTTTCTCTTTCATTCAGAGTGAGCAGACTTCAGAAGGCTCAGTCATGTAACGACTACATTCGTCATTAATGCAAAGCAACGTGACAGGAAAATTGGAAGAATATGGGAAAACCTCAATTACTTCAATGAGGTAAGTGCTGCAAGGCCTCATTTGCCAGAAGCACCTGGGTCATTGGTGTTGTAGGGACAGCTCATTTGTCAGTGATGTGGTTTTTGGCCCTATCAGGAAAACAAAACCAAAGGCTGCACGGTCAAATCAGTACAGTCAACTGAGGAAGGTGGATTCCATCAACTTGGGAGCAAATGTGGGGACTGAATTGGCAGAAATGTCCAGATAGTTCATGGGAGACTCAACTGGACAGCTCGTGCCGTAAGTGAAGCTGCACTTCTCAAGAGAAAGCTTGACCTCTACCAGGTATTTTAAACATCAAAGGGCAATGATGCATATGGGGGACATGAGAAGGCTATTTTTGCGAGGAGAATAATATTTTTTGATGACTGACGCATCTAATAATTCTTCCCATTACAGATGAACTGGTGTTGCACTGGAGTTTTCAATTGGCTGGATCTGGGCAGGAAGACCTCCACAGCGTACATCCAGAAGCAGCGGTCTAGTTCCTGCACTCTACTGCTGGCTGCAGTGCCCTTGTCACCAGTGTTCCTCAGGTCTTCCATTTAGCTGTTTGATTGGCAGGTAGGTTGAACCGTCCTATCTAGGCGCTCCTAGGACGCTCCTCCAGTATTAAATGTAGTTGAATGGTTTTTTTTTTTTTGCAAAGAAGTTTAGAAAAGCCCCCACCACCCTTGAAGTGATGTAACCATACATTCCTCGGCTTGTGAAATCAGCATTTAATCTGCTTTTCCCCGGAAGGTGGGGCAGAATTTGGAAATAAGAGCTTATATTCAAAGTTTGCTGTAACAGGAGACGCAGTGCATTCGCAAAGCCCTGTGCTTATACACACCCACCAGGTGCAAACACAGACTTGTATGAGCACGTTTCGACCGTTTACCAATATTTGCCAATTCAGTGTTCTTAACTATGTGCCAATGCAAAATCACCTTTTATGCTGAATTTTAAAATGCTGATGTACACATTACAAATGTTTTTAATTTGCATACCATGTTTTGAATGCAAAGTAGGAATGGATGAACCCCAAGAATATTTGTGTGTTCATATAGCAGAATGATCGTTCACTCAACTCTTCTGCCAGCGACCAACTATTTTTTCTGACGATGGTTTATGTACTACTCCATGTTTCTCATAAATAACTAGATATGTGGAATGTATTAAGGATGTAATCAGCTTGGTATTTGGATTACATTTCTCTTCAGCTCCCATTACAATCAGTGTAAAGGTTCCCTCTGATTTCAACGAGAGTTAGATCAGACCTGGGGCACTATTTTTTTAAGGCCACATTAAGTGCTGCTGTTCATTGACATTGTTTCCCAGACACCAGCAATTGTTCACTGACCCAGATGTGAACTTGTATTTTTTTCTATCTCTGTTTATAGAGACCCATTCTCAGTCACGCTTATCTAGCCCCGTCACAGAGACCTGTTTAACTTGCTGAGAAGTTGTGATGGAGCAAATTAGAAAGCCTGCAGCAAACTGTTTATAGCTGAGTCTGTCAGAACGAGTATTAAAAAAAAAGGCAGAGAAATAATATTTACATAGAGTAGGGACCTCTATTTTACTCTTCCTACTTCTGGGCCATTACTCAGCTATAGGAAAGGAGGTTAGTACTCAGAAGTTTTAAAAAAAAAAAAAAAGTCACTAGATGCTGAAATAGGTGGCCGTTCTCCTCAGCCTAGTACTTCCACCTGACAAGGCAAGATGATAAATTTTGCAGAGCTCCAGGTTCGTTTCCAAATTCCTGCCCACATTTTTGAGCAACGTTCACTCTTGCAGGACTCAGAACCCATTTCCCCTAGCAAAGGAATCTAAAGCGTTGTGTGAAGCTGATAAAAAAAGGCTGGTGAAAGGCAGAAAGGAAACAGAAACGATCAAAAGAGGGGTATTCCTATCTGCAGAACACAGCCTGCTTCTGATGTGATGGTGATGATGATAATTTGTGAATACGTTTTGCAGCACAGCATTTTTAGCCACATTTGGGTTCTATAAAAATTTTCTCTTATTCACATAAATATTGCTAATGCACCACAGGAAAACTGCGTGATGTTTCAGCCTTTCAGTGCTAGTTGTGTTTGCAACAAGGGTCGCAACCCTAAAAAAAAGTCATACGTACAATGACCTTAAAACTTGCTGACTTCAGTGGCGTTACTTTGCATGTGTAAATGAACGCGTTATTTTTCTTCTCCATTATTCACTGTATGCATGTTCAGAATAATTAGAGACAAATATCCTAAAGCTCTCAGGCAATGTTTGAGTTCAAACGCCAAAAAATCTTTCCCGTTCCTTTTGCTCTCGTTGCAACTATCTTTAGATGATCTATGAGTTTTTTTTAAATGAATGTAAAGCTACAGAAAAGAATGAGCTCGCTAGCAAATAGGTAGTTTTTCAGTCTAAAATCTGCACAAGATGTAAACTTTACCATGAATAAAAGAACAAGTCAAAAAGCAAGTATTTCTTCTCCACTGACAGAGGAAATGTCATCAACTGCAGGATAGGTTTTGTTTTCAAAAGAGTATAAAAAATGATTATCAGTGTGCTCAGGCTTGTCTGGAATTTTTGGAGGGTTTTCTTCAATTATTCTGTGATGCAATGGGACTCCAAAACAACCCCAGTGCGGGGGGATTTGCTCTCTCTTGAATACAGCCTACGAGATGGCAATGTAAATCAAATCAGCAAAGAGATTCATGATAAAAATGTGGATAAAGGATTGGCTTTTTTTTTTCTTTGGCAAGAAATGTAGTAAGAATATTTTTGTGTTTTGTGTTTTTGTGGCTGCGTTCTAAACTGGTTCCACGATATGTCCACACTTAAACAATCTACCAGACAGGTGTATTTTAAAATGTGGTTGAGCAAACAGTTGAACTGACACATTTGAGTAGTAATCTTCAGCAGGAACACGGAGCTGTGTGGAGGTCAAGACAGGGTTATTCTTAAACCGGATCTGCCTTCACATTACTCCCTTTTTGCAAATATTGAATCGCACTTGGAATGGCAACTGATGCATGTGGCTGAGCTGCAATTATGAAAACTGCAAAATGTAAAAATAAGCCTGGTTATTGACCTAGGCTTCTCACTCAAGCAGAACAGGCGCGCGTTACAGACCGGCAAGCTTGGAGGTATATGACAGCCTGTGAATTTCACTGCTCTGTCCGACACACGTTACATTTGCTGCGTACTGCTATTTAAACATGTAAACACCAAGATAAAATACTTCAGGAAAACTTTTGAAAGGCAAATGCCCCAAAAATGGTAATAATTTTGGCCTCGAAGTACAGCAGAATGAACACTTTTTAACTGGAATGTCAGTGGGTTCTTTGCTGACGTACCCCATGGCAGCTCGGTTACCTCTGCAGTTGACTTACTGATAAAGTAGATTAATATCTGACTCATTTGGCCTTCTTTTGTGGTGAACTGATAATACTTATGGCCTACCTTTTCCACCTTTTTGGCACACCTAAATAGACCTACTGCCTGGCGAGTGCAGGAGTATCCAGTTCACGTTCCTGTCCAGACTGCGGGGAGAGGGGACAACTGAGAAAGCTGCAGCGCTCTGTTTTCATGCTCGGTATAGTCTACTGCAAAGTGAGCACCCCCAGTTTCACATCACAACCATTACAGCTGTAATGAGGGATCTCTCTCCTTTTATACAGCATAAAGCATTTGAATACCTTGGAGTTGTGTTTCCCTTGTCCGTCTTGCACATTGGTATAGGATTCTGCTTGTTGAAAGGCTGGTCCCAGACTGCACAAAGTGTGTTTCCCCTCTGCTGAAAAGTAGTTAGTTGATTTTACCGCAAAACATCCCTCTTGCCTATCAGATATGCAGTAACACGCTTGTAAGCGGTCGCTGCATGAAACGCGAAGTTTGAAATGACGCGGTTGTCTGGGAGGGTTTTTTAGCCATCAAAATGTAACCTTAGGTTACATTTTTTTGCACAAAAGCTATTCCATATATGACAGTATTCTGTCTTTAAAGAATAGGCAGGCATACATTATTTTTAGGCTAGGACAGTGATAAATGCACTAGAGATGCAACACGGCCTCTTGGAAATTGTTCCCATGTGGGCAAGAGGAAAGTGTCACATGGCGTTAGGCACCAGGACATAGACTGTGTTCTGGGCTGTGGAGAAAATTGATTGTAATCTTCTGTGAGTACATTTACAATAAAGTTTTTTGGCAAAACCATTAATTTGATTGGACATACAGACTGTTGTGCGAACAACCTCCGTTTGCAACTTCTGCAGGGAGCACCCATATCTTATTAAATTCCTGTGCTGTAAGAAATACCACTGAAAAACAAATTTTAATGGGTACGTCTTAACGGCTCTGACTGAGCGTCAGCAATCATATTGCTTCTTCAGAGGAGCTGGATAGCTTGAATGAAACACTCAGAGAGGCTGTGCAGCTGTGAAAGATAGGTTACTGAATTTAAATGATTCAGCACAATCGTTAAAATTCCTGAAAATGTCTGCAAGTCATTGCACACAGATATTTTCAGATTACCCCTTGAATACAGGAGGATTGGCAGTGAAGAAAAGAGATGGCTGTGAAAAGATTGTCAGAAAGCCTTTTTTCCATGAAAAAAACAGTGCCAATTGTGGAGTTGCAAACTACCTTTTAGTGCTAGTTAGCAGTTGTGGTTTCAAGAGAAATAAATGGCACATACTAAGGAAGGCAAACCAATGTTGCATTAATGACCCGACACCAAACATTCTTCATACTCAGGCTAGTCTGACTGGCATGCAGATTTGTTTCATAAACAAAAAGTAGTGTTTTCTCTCTAAACAATTCATTGTGAGCAATTTGTCATTGCAAACAGCTTCTGGCAGTTGACCAATTCCTTTCAGAGAATCTTTCTTTAAACCAACTGGCCATTAAAATCTTTCCCTCCAACAATGGCTCTGATTCATTCGCAATGAATAATTTGCTGGGATTACTGTATTTGCTGTATGAGATGGTATAAAATTTTTATGTCAGAAGCAAAATTGTTAACACTAAGTTATCATTTCGTTTTCTTTCTCACCTACCCCCTTCATAGTCAGGGTCTGAACCCATCACATTTCTCAAGGCCAAAAAGAATTTGTCTGACTAGAGCTATTGATTGGCCTTAAATACATGTACTTCAGATTTTAAGTCATTATTTTCTTTTCATCACGTGAAAAAAAAGGAACAGAGTCCACAGTAGAGGAGAATAATTAAAATTACTGCAAATACAGAGAAAGAAAATGTAAGCATTATGATAAATATAAAATCATGGATGATTGAAAACGTGAAAAAAGAGATTAACAGAGTCCACTCGATTCACATTTGGGCATTTACCAGCTTCTAGCCTGGAACATTAAACAGAAGAATATATCAGTATTTACACTACCTTCTGTTAACATTTTAATGTTAACATACACTTTATATTCCTTTCTCTTACTTATTTTCCTGCCTCTCAGTCAACAGATTATTATTTATTCCTCCACTGATTTCAAGTGTTAGTAATAGCTATTATGTATGTTGAGTGAGATAGAGGTATTTTGGTTATATGCGTCATCTACCTCTGTAGGAAAGAGAGCATTAAGTTGAAGGTGTTGGATTGGGAAGTGGAAAATCTGAAATTCAGCTCAGACTGTCGTGGTGATCAATTTCTGTTCAGTTCCTGTTGCCCTTTGTAATCCAGAGGAAGTCACTTCTGCAACCTGTAACTTTATTTTCTCATCTGAAAAATGAAGGCAGTAATCTTTGTGGTCTCACAAGTGTTGTCCAATGCTAACCTCATTGGTGTCTATGAAGACTGTAGATAATTTGGTGACGAGAGCAAAGGAAAGGCCTGTAAAAAAAGATAAAATAAACTATGTGAAGGAGGAATTGATTTTAACCATAGCCAAGAATATTTCCTGTCAATACTGACATATTAATTTCATTTTCCGTTACCTCTAGTTGTTTTGTTTAAGTTAAAAAAGTAACCTCCCAAACTGTTTAAGCTATCTTATTTATTGGACTGTTTCTAGGTTGCAGTGGTTGTGCAGAGGCTTAGCAAAGTTTACAGACTGTATTACAAAGTGTTATTCTATGAAGCAGCAATGGCCAATCTTGGCCAATCTTTATACAGAACTTGCATGCTTTTAATTTGAGGTAGCGCTGACCTGGTTTCTGATACCTTCCTTGTTTAATGCAAATTAGACTGATTAGGGAGTCTGTGAGCTTCCCTGAATATGAGTATAAAATGAGTCTCTTTCTGTTTCGGCCTTCTGGACTAAAGAATGAAGGACGCATACCTCAGAACTAGTGGATGACAGTAGAGAGGGTAGTTGTATCGGATAAAGAGGAAAAAAGGCAAGCCTAAGAGAGTATTAATTTGCTAGTGGGTTACCCCGGCATTCCCAGGTGACCACATCTAGCTTCTGATGCCTTAAAACGTCACCTTTGTTAGGCAGCGTGAACAACCTGTAGTTCAGAAAATCTAGTTTCCTTTAGCTTTCAGTGTTGAGAGCTCATGTTATTGGAAAATGCAGTTATTACTAAGGAAGAGTCTTACATGTCATAAGGAATCCAAACAAAAGATAAAAACAAGATGAGTATTCTCATAAGTAAATAAATAAACTGGTCAGCACAGAGACTGCATGATGTTTGGATGATTTCAGTTCAGCTTGGCCCAGTAGCTAGACTGTCCTTTCCTAATATTGCTGTGAACCTTATATGCTAATGTGCAGTGTATCCCCAAGTGTATATACAGTATACCCCCAAGAATGCCCTGAAGGGCCCAGAAAAAAACAGTTTGTAGCACAAATACTATCCCTGCCAAATATATAATCTGTGGAATGTGGGGACTTGAGAATATTGTCCTGTGGCAAGATACTTTCCATTTCCACTCTACAGGACTTAAAATTATATTAATTGTGTGGTCTTATATCTTCTCTCACTGCTGCAGACAAAGCTTGGATGACTTGAAAGGCTGTCGGGTATTCAAGACATACTTGCTATCAGTTTGGAAGCACCAGCTTCTTTATCATCACTCACTCCCCAGTGCTAGTCAGAGGATTGAGTTATTGACTTAGCTATGTTTTCTCGATACCAATGTGTAAGCTGATGCGGTGGACAGGTACAAGGAGCGCGATGCAAGCGAGAGAGGACAAGCTATGTTGTCATGTGAGAGCCTTCCATGTGCAAAGGAGCAAACACTAAACAAATGTACAAGAACATGACATTTCCAGATTCACCTATGAAAGGTCTTAGTTGCACATCTGCTGGTGTGTTGCAGATGTTATTTAATTGTAATCTCTATTTTATGAGGTTCCACTGTGAATTAGGCAATTCTTTAGTAGGGTTTCCAGGTCGCCACTCACAGTGATTTAATATTCTGGGACCATTAAATATTCTGGGAGCAGACCTGAGGGGATTTGATGACTTCTGTGTCATCAGTTTTAGTTTCCTGTCATCATTTTCATAAATGGCAAAGGAGAGGGAGGAAGGGGTGAAGGAAGCAGGAAGAATCCACTTGAAAATGGTAAGGTTTTTCCCTTTGTTATTTCTGTGGGATTTCCAGAACTTCACTGCGCTGATGATTAGGAATCTCTCCAATTCCAGCATAAGTGAATTTCTGAATAGCGTGTATCCTGCTGTCCATGTGCCTACATGTCCTTCAGTTAATCTTTCTTACCTGCCACCGGTAATCCAGAATATGTATTATCTCTACCATGGGTGCAGATGCAGCTCAGATCCAATAGCGCTGTCTGTACCTGGAACTGGAAGCACTGGGCAAGGGAGGGAGCCACCAGGAGCAGATACAGAGTTAAATGTATCCTCACTGAATGCGCTCAGACCAGTGACTCGGTAACATCGTGCTGCTGGGCCTGAGCGGAATCCAAGCGAAACTCCTGCTTTTGCATGTCTGCTGTATGACCAAAAATCTGTAATTTTCAGACTTTTCTTGTATTGAAAGTGAACATCAGTCAACAAGATTTTGGAGGGCTAGTGGGGTGGAGATAAGGTCAAGCACAATGTTAACGTAGCATTTCTTTGTTCCTGTTGTCTCATGTGTTAGCCATTATTATATCACGGGCCAGAGTACCTAAAATGAGCTGCACTCTCCTAGCCAAAGGCTATAGCAGTAATGGACAAGAAAAGGTAAGACAATATGGAAAATGAAGACTTAAAAATTTCTCTTCCCCTTCCTAGGCACTGGCCAGTATAATATTCCCATGTCCATAACAGGTGTACAGGGGGCTATGAGCAATTAAGAATTTCAGAAACAGGGACAACCAAATGAGTATCCACTGAATGTCCTGCCATTTAGGTAGTGTGCGTGACTTATCAGATTTGCAAAGCAATTGCAATGTTTAATTTGGCTAAAACTCTCCACCACTGGACTCTGTCTGTCTGTTTGGGACATTTGTCCAATATGTTAGACTAATTCAGCATGCATAGGGAGCGCCTCACTATGCCTGCCTTGGTAGGATTCATTTTTGTAAGCGTTTGCCATCTATCTCGTAGGTCTGGTGCGTCCTGCTGCACTAGACATCCTATGATTACAGGCTCCAGGGAGGGTCTCCCACATCACTTGCTGCAGTCCCAGCAACACTCACATTTCCCTCTCCTGATCTGGTTGGCACCCCCATACTTTGTAAGCTGTAGGTTCACCATCTCTGCTATAATTTATGTCATAACACACACCTTATTATTCTCATCTCCTCTGTGCGATATGGATCCCTGACTTGCCGGGAATGTAAATTAAATACAATCAGTATTATTGCATCTGCCTTTCATTTCACAGGCTTGATCCTTGATATGTGGGTGTACATGTACCATGGGTACTATTTTTTTTTCCCTTATGTCCTTAATCCTTTCTAGTAATTCCAGAAGATATCTGTAATAGGCCTGTCAATCAAAAGGGAGCCAGAGGAAAATGCTGCCTCAAAGTACAAGGTGGCCTTGGCAGACTTTCAACAGTGCTTGCTAATCCTCAGACCGAGTGGCAACTGCAAAGCTGCTGAAACAGCTGGCAACAGGGCTCACCAAGAAGTCAGTTGCCATCACTAATAAAATGTTATCTACAGACTGATAGCTGGGTCCTGAGAAAAATAGAAGAGCTACAACTTCTCAGACCAAGTGGCACTAAGGTATGAAGGATCTTGTTTAAAGTTCAGAAGCAAGCTTTCTACCTAACTTAGAATATGTGTGTATGTGTCTGTAAAATTATATTTTTCCACTTAAGTAATCTCAGAATCTTTTCCACTGAAGTCCACAAAATCTATTGCGTAGCCTAAGTGCTTTGACAGTATTTGATCACAGAGCAGTTGCACAGGAATTTCACCAATGTGAATATGTTCAAAGAAACAGAATCTTGATGCATTTTTTCTACTTTTTCATCCTGTTAGATTCCTTAAATGAAAGTCTTTCTGATTAAACAGAATACATATATAGTCTGTAATTTAAACACTTAAATAGATGTATAGTTCCTCTGTGATATCCAGATAGCTAACCTATATGTAACAAAAGGCCCTGAAAAGAGACTACAAAAATCAGTTTTCTTAACCAAAAAAAAAAAAAAAAAAGCATACATAGGATACAATATTGATTATTTCTTCAGGAAGAACTGAAATTGCTTCTCCCTTTTTTCTTAAGAGTAGGAGCTTCATGAATTTGCATACAACATTGAGCTCTTAATCTTATTTACTTACTCTGCTAATGTTTTTCAAGGATAGAAAATATGCATTTTTACTGCAATTTATGCAATGATCATTGAAAGCGATGGTTTACTTGGAAGCTAAGGAGAATAATAAATGTTTCATAAGCATGATACCTTTCAGTATAGCATGCACTTATAATTGCAACTTTTACATCCAAACACAGTGAAGTGGCAATTCACAAGCAATTAGTAATAAAAGCTGATTATCCTATGGTTTGCATCATATCTCTGCATGTTTTGAATCTCCTAACTTCTCTCGGTAAGATCAGTCTTTGGGGCTAATCTCTCCCACGTGAGCAATGCTAGAAGATTGCCTTCACTACAGAGCAACAGAGAAATTGTTTAAGTAAAGGTAGTGACTGTATAAATCATAAGCCACTTTCTCAGATAAACGCCATTAACTAAGTCTGTGTACAAATGTGACACTGTGCTTCCTTGCCTTTGACAGCCCTTTGGAAAGGCTTAAATGTACAAGCTCTGACTAAAGCTTTCAAAAATTCATCGCTGAATATTTGTTAACCTTGTTCCCTGTGATAGCTGTAGAACAAAGATCATACTCTTCAAATGGAGATAAATTACTATCTTTCAACAGATTATCGCCAGTCTTAATCGAGTTTGCTCCTACAGCCGAACAGCCAGTGACCTTGTTACTTGCACAACAAACATCTCTGCTGTTTCCCGTGTGCAGGAAATACGTTTAGTCTAACGAGCCTGCTGCGAACAGTTCCATGGATTTGGTATAGTTACAGCTTTTATAGGTAAGTTAGGAAATTCAGCCGGCTGGAGGGTAGAGAAAAGCACACTGACTAGTGCGTGGTGGCAGGCGCAGAATAATCAGAAGACAGAGAAGGTCCTAGGGAGGTTAAATAAAACGCTGAGATTTTCACACTCTCGTTTGAAACATGAACATCTCCCCCATCGTTTGTATATCATAATTTGTGCGACTTAGCTAAATTTCAAATGGAGCTTGTGTATATCGGTCACCTCTTCAAAGGGCATGCTGCATCCTCAGCCGATGCCAAACGGCACAGCACTGAGGATTCCCAGGGTGCCGTACCACACCTCCTCCAGCTGCGAGACTGTCTAGGCAGCTGGGTCTCCTCTTACTGTAGTGTAAGACAAGGTGATCTGGGCAGATAAGATGGGGCCTTCCAGTGTAGCTATGTGCCTTTTCCAAGGGTTCTTTGCTTTTGTTTTATTTCAATCGAGAGGACTCCTGCAACCCTTTATTTGACATCAGCATTTCAGCACCCATTTTTCATACTGGAACACGTTGGCTTGGCAGGAGCTGCGCTTCAGGGAGTTGGCACTCGAGCTGATTATGGCCTGGCTCGCATTCTTTGCAGAGGTGTTGGGGTGGAGATTAGAGCGTTATTAATTATCTCGTAACGGCATTAAATCCCGCACTGCGTGGAGCTTTGGACTGCCCGTGCCAGCCCCCGTTCAGCAGAATCAGATTAGACAGCACCGGTTTAATATGCAGTTTTTGCAGAGAGCGCGCTTTTTTTCCCCCCCATTAACAACATGACTTTTATTGGAATCGGCCCCTCTTAATGTTTCACAATGGCACAGCATGGGAAAAGACGAAGCTGCGGTGAAGGAACCGTTCCTTGTTCTCTGAAGCAGCCCGTGCACTGGTGGGCAGAGCTGTCTGAGCACAGTTCAGAGTCAGTCCTGACAGGAAAGGTAAGCCGGGGCCACTCTGAGATAAAGCGTTTGGCATTACAGCGATTCTATGCATTGCAGCTATGAGACTTTCTCTGCTCTTTCTTCTCCTTTCTTTTTAGTTTAATAGCTATGGGTTTCACTGAGTATTCTTTTCATACCTTTTGGGAAAAAAAAGCCCCCTTGTGAACGTTGCAGAGTGCTTCACTGCCTCAGTGGGAGTGGAGGTCACCCAGCACCATGTAGAATTAGGCCATTAACAATGACATGCTGAAGCAAAAGGAAGCCTTCATTGCATGCTTCTCAAAACTGCAGCAAGGGAGATAGTAACATTTTGCCCTCACCGTGGAATTTGGAAAAAGTTTCGAGGCCAGTAATGATAATAAAAAATAACCGCTGTCACATAGCCTGGAGACAAACCTTCATAGGAAGCTTCCAAATGATTTTTTTATGCATTTCATGTTCCTCTGGCCTCTTCCGTGTCTGATCAGACTCCACGTTCTTCCGGTTTCTCCGGCTTTTGTGATCGTTGAACTGCCCCTGCAACTGTTCCTTATACACTACTATAACAGGCTTCAGATAAAAGAAAAAAAAAAAACTTTTGCTGCCTTTCACTCATTTGCCCAGTCTTCTACTGCATGAGGTGATTATCCCAGGAAATGGTTAATGGTGCTAAGTGTTTTTATATACTAGAGGAGACCCCAGGATTTGACTGTTACTTTTGTAAGTGAGCCCATGTAATTTTGTTTTTTTTAGGGGCTAGGAAAGAGGCTGTTGTAATCATATGGCCATGAAATGAGCTTCTTTTTTCTAACAAAGCAGCTTGTGAGACTCCCATCACAAATGTAATAGTAAAACCTTAAATCCAGAGGGGTTTTTTTGGGTGGGAGGGACAAAATAATTTGCTAGAACCTCGAAATAACACTTACAAGGTTCAAATGTGAAAAAGCTAAGCACCTTCTAGTGTTTATCATCTTTTGACTTTGTGTTTGGGTCAGCTGAGCTCTGCTTTGTGGAGAGAAGGATAGTAGTGAATTATCTCTGCGTTCTCCTTCCCTTGCTTAATCCGTTGAACATCCCGAGGTCCCTGGCAGGGCTATTGTGCGTACAGAGGTCACGGCTGCTTGACTTCTAGTCTGTAATCACAAGCAAACCCCACTAAGTTGTCTGGACCCAAGGCTTAGGTGGGACTGAATGGCGCACAAGCAGCGACAGCAGCTTCGCACCATCAGCTAGATGGAGTCATAGCTTAGGTCGTAGGAGCTGTTGTTCAGCTGCCTCCTGCAGCTCACAGCCACATCTCCAAGGCAGGAGTCTCAGACCTGCAAAACACTGCCTGCCCCGTGAACCTCCACAGATTTGCGTGCCCGTGTACTCCCTACTTTATTTACCCTTTCAGGCCCGCATTGACTCTTTGAGGTACTCCTTGAGCATTGCAAAGCTGTCTTAACATAGGGCAGAACTTGCTCTCTTAACTCAGCTTTGTTGTAGGTTCAGGCTAGTGAATCAACAGGGCAGTGAGGCATGGGAATACTCACATACCCCTGTGCAAACAGGAACTTGCAGACCAGCTAGTTAGGCTGACAAATGCAGGCTTTGCATGTATATGCAGGTATGCAGATACACTTGGCATATGTTCAAATCAGCTGCTCTGCTTCTTTTAATTTTACGCACAGTCAAAGGTTTTGAGGAACTAGTGCAATTGTTTTGCAAAGTCAAACTGCTGAGCTTTTTTTGTTTTCAGCTGAAACACTCCGTAGGAGCTATGGAGAGCCTTTTTGGAGACAGGCCCCACATTAGCAAGGCGTTGCTTGTGAGGAAAGCTTTGTCTCGTCTTTGCAGAGATGACTCCAAGAACTTCATCAGGCCACCTCTGTGCATCATAAAATCGCACACTATTGCATGTTAGTGAATAAAGTATCAGAGGGAGCCAAAAGAATTTGTGTTTACACAGGGCAGAAATCTTCTTGTGTAGTGCATTGCAGCTTTTATTATGATGCATGTTTATTGCTCATAACATTCGAGCTTCCACAGATTTCCAGCCAATTCATTCTCTTGATCAATGGCAATAACTGTCCTATCGCCTCTGCGCTCTCATATGAAAAATTCCCTGAAGTGGTGGAGGCTTAGGCTACTAGAGGTGCCTTTGTTCTCCCTCGTTCTTTCTCTTCCTGTAATTCAATCTCTTTGTTTTGTACAAAAAAATTTGCTGCAGCAAAGTGTTTCTGGGCTTGCGAATGCATAAGGGAGTGGGATGGGGTGTTGTGAGGTTGCCTGTAATCACAAGGGACCAGGTGATGGCTTAAGTTTTATATTCCTGTTGCTTTTCTAGGCAAGAACTTCAGCCGTCAAACACAGGCTGATCACTTTGCTATTTTTAAGAGTCAGGAATATACCACATGTGTAAGCATCTGTATTGAGTAAAAAAGATTGTGCGTGTGAATTTGATATTTGCAGGAAGAGAATTATGCAACTATTTGGAGACAACCGCATGCACCAAGACTGATTCACTCTCAGCTATGCTAACTGAGGAATAGATCAGGCAGGCTACTGGCTGCAAGACTTTTGTGCATCATTGCACGTTTGACCTTTCACATTCAAGCCTGAAATGTCAGTGATCTGCATTTTTGTTCGTTATACAACTCGAGCTGTGTAACTAGCTAGTGTTGTGTTTTTACTACTCTTTGTTTTTATTATTATTCTGTGGTTAACCCCAGGACTCCAGAGGAACTGTTGCTTGCTGTATCACACATGCTAATTTTGCTTACCATGCACATTTTTGTCTTTGCATGACTCAGAAATATGGCTCAGTGAATCCACTATAAGTGGACCACAGTTAGGAAAGAGCCTGTAACTCCACAAAAGTGTTTGTTTGCAGAACAGCTGAGACAAAAATGTTCTGTGAGGCTTTTTCTTGTATATGTTTTCAGAAGCATGCTTAAAGCCTAAGCTGTAATCTGTCTTGGGGAGAGAGTTTGCTTGTTTGGTCGGGTTTTGGCTTCCTTGTTTGCCACTCTCCGTCTGTTCGTCTCTTCTTCTTACTGTGCTTTTGTGTAAGAAACATCGTCCCTTCTTGTTTTCTCCGTTGAGCCTTTTGCACCATGACATCTGGACAGTGGTGGATTTTGCTTAGCATTCAAATGGTTGGATTAATAACGGGCTGGAACTCGAGGGAAGTTATGTAGAATTCTTTCAGATACGCCCCTGAATTTGGATAAAATTTATTACAGATGTCAGTGTTGTCGTAAACTATTTTAGGCCCTTCCTGGCACTTTCAAAAGTCTGCCAAAGAGAATGTTAGTCTCTTATTAAATTTTTGGCTATTTTTTACTATTATTTTTGCAAATTTTACCCAAAGAGCACCAAAAATATAAAATTACTGTACCATTATCCTTGAGGTCAGCCCTTCACCTGCTATAAATATATCTAGCTGGACACGATTTTATGTGGAAACACACCTTTTGCATTCCCTAAATGCTGGCAGGTGCAAATGCTGACTCATTCATCTAGCTAGCCAGTAGCAGGAATGAAATCTCAATTTACATGTACCCCATAGGAATTCCCGTTCGATTTTAACCACGAATAATTTCAAGCAAATGCATGCCCAGGGATAAGTTGATTGATATTATTATATAAAGCCTCCATATGCTCAATATATTTAATTATCTGATAACAATTGTTCTTGGTAACTGATTAACATTGGGACTTCCTTTCTTCCACTAGCATCAGCAGTGTTCACCTCTGCATATATTTGCTTATATGCAACCAAGAAGTTGTTGAAGAGGACATAGTTCTTCTAACACTTCAGACAACTCGTCCCCTACTTACTGTGCCAGCGCAGTACCTATTACTGTTGTTCTAGGAAGGTAACATGCTTCCTAAATGAAACAGAATTTAGCAGATCTCTAGCTAGTAAACTAAGATCAACAGGTCAAGTTTCTTATCAGCAAAGTGACACAAGAAAATGGGTGGAATGGAAGTTCTGGGAAGAAGCGATCCCCTCAGCTCACGCTGTATTTCTAATGAAAATGCCTGAGCTTGAATGCTAGATGGCGGTGGGTGAGTCACTGCACTGAAGTACCTGCTTCCTCAGGAAGAACCTAATTCTCTTTACTAAGTTGATGAGGAACATAGAGCAAATAGCCTCCTAAAGCCAAGTGCTTTAATTTAGCTCATTTTCTTGGTTTTAAAACAGGAGGCCTACATTTCCACATTACTTAGGGCCAGATTTTCAAAACGGCTGCAGCTACAGCACACAACTTCAGGGTATGTGACATCCTGGAGAGGGGTCCCTGTTGGAGGTGTGCAAACTGTCTGTGGAGGGCTGGGTGAGAGCTGGGTCCATCCCCAGGGGTTCAGCACAGCCGGCACAGTGAGGCTGCGCCTGTCCATCCCAGAGGGCCAACAGGCAACGCAGCCTTGTTCTGCATGTCGGGGCTGAAATCTCCTCCTGCAGACCACTATCAGCAATCTTTCCTTCAAAGATCATCTCTCTTTCTTTTAAATACGTCTAGGGAGTATACAAGTTGCACAAAAAGTCACCTCGTGAGTTGTCTTTCCAGTCTGAGGGAAATAAGATCTTCACCTCCGTCTTTGTTTTCCCACTAAATCACCAAATGACAGGGCGTTCTGGGTTTGAGGCACTCTTGAGTCGTTCTCTTGAAGCTATTTCACTCAGAAGAAAACAGTACCGAATTAGCAGGATTATTCCCAGAGAGGGAATAAGATTCTCTAAACTTTGTTCTCATCCTGCTTCAGGGACTGTTTATATTGGCATGGAAAGGGCTGAAGATAAACATGGATGCATCTTATCAATCTGAGAACCCATGTAATATTCATCTGTGAAGGCAGAGTTAGAAAAGCGTGAAACTAGGTGAGTACAGGAAATACTAGCTTTAAAAAGGAGCAGCATAAAGGGACAAAGTTAATTGCAGACTCATGAGAGCAGCAGGGAGCAGCAAAAGACATTTATGGAGAAAGGAAGGGTGACAAGAAGGGAGTAGAGAAGTAAACGAGACACAGAGAAGGTCATCAAAGCTGGAGAAGGCCAAAAGGCTGAAAACAGTAAGAGAACAGCTAAAGGGAACAGAAGAGCAGTAAAAAGATTTATGCAAAATGATGGAGCCATTAGTGATTCCACTGTTAAAGCTGGATTGACTCTGTCTGCTAAAATGGAGCTTACATCCATTTATTAAGCAAAAGAGCAAATGTGGATCCTAACCAAAATTGCACCACCTCTTCTGTAGATAATGATTCAATTTTCTCAAAAGTTACAAGAAAATTGTTGAAGGAAATTGAACAAATACCGTTCCAGTCAGAGATTGTTAAAACTCACCTGAAGGAATTATTCTGAAGTTTCTCTCCATATTCATATATTTAAAGGAGGAGGAAAATTACAGCTGCAGATCCTGAGATTGAATGGTATCCATCACAGTCGTAGCGCACAAGAGTCTGTCACTGAAGCCAATAGGAGAGGAAATCATGCCACTGGCCTGAATTTCTAGATGAGCAGGCTGAGCTTCGCTGCACAGTGTTGGGCATGTTTTTCAATTCTGCTTTTTTTTTTTTTTTTTTTTTTCCAGGAACGAAGCAGAGAAAACTTGAAGATAGTCGATGCACTCACTCACTAATGGCCGTATGTTTCAATAACAGTCTTGTGGGCAGCAACATGGAACAGAAACTAGACTGTGGATGTTTTACTGCAAGAAAACTAAACAAATCAGCACAACAAACTCCACTGCGTTACTGTTTGTCTTGGGAAACACTTCTAAGAATCAGTGAGACTTTCCACAGAGGATTTCTTCAACAGAACAAAGGCAAATATTTTCCTAGGGAATTTTGTTGTTTATAGTAAATGTATTTATATTTATAATAAAATAAGTAAAGGGATAATATAAAATAATAAACTAGTAACTGTTAAAGTCATTAATAGTAAATAATAAGTGACAAATGCAAATAGCAAACTAAAATATATTCATATTTGTAACAACTTTATTGCTGCATTATTCATTCACTGGCTTTTGGATAAGGTGACTGACCACTGTGCCTAAGAAAATCTCTTCTTTATACTCTGCAAAGCTCAGGAACCAGAGCAGGATTCTGACACCTGACATCCAAGTCATCTGGATTTTTCTACACCTTTAAGGAGGCACTGTGAGAGAAGACCTGTGGCATATACACATAAATATATGCGTTGGAACATTATTCCTGGAGCCTTAAGACTTTAGAAAGTCTTCAGAGAGATTTAATTTTGGGGTTAAGAGTACTAACTGTGAGAGGCTGGGACAAAGAAGAAGCTGCAGAAGTTTCAGCAACCAGATGCGTCGCTGCAAAGTCTTTAGCGTCCTTGCTTACTCGCTCTGAAGGATTTATTTTACAGTGATAAATATATATCTTATAAAAAGAATACCTCTTCTCAAACATACGTGGTCTTCCTCTCGACACCCTCCCCTTTCACAGCTTTCTCGTTTGCCCCAAGGTCCTCCTGATTCACTGTTTCTACTCCTAATAACTTAACATCCTCTGTACTGAAGTGTATGAGTTAACTGCACTTCATGGTGTACAAACAGGGGCATCAGTCATTCCTGTGGACTTCCTAATATCTACAATAGCTCCTGCAGCCTTCAGAACTATGCTTCATGCTATTCTTTGGGGAAAGCAACAACATACGGAAATTCACTCAAATAAAAGTCTTAATGGTCTATTAAATTGGATAAATAGTTACGGTTACAGAAAGGTAATTGTACTTTTCCTTGATACATCACTTATATTTTAATTTAATGTTATTTAAATTTTATATTATTTTTCATGAAATGGATTTTAAACTAGCTGAATGTTATAAGGTATGCTGGGACATGTTGTGAAGTTTCTTCCTCTGTACAGTTTCTCCCAGGTTTACGTGGCAATTTTCCTCAGAGATTCTTCTCCAAATTCTTTATTCTGGAGGTAAAAGTCTTTTCTTCTGCAGCGAAGAAGCCGAAGACAAACTTACAAGGTAAGTGTTGGAGATGTCCTCTAAAAAAGCCAAACCGAACGTTTTTTTTAAAAATAAGTCATTTAATGTTCTGGGGAACAGCATGGCCCCCAAAACTGCTGTACCGTGCTTGCTGGAGGGTTAGTAACCTTCAGCATGCAGGTGGAAACACACAGCCAAGGCCAGGTAGAAGGAGGAACAACTTAAGCCATTTTCACAGTCAAAGAAAAAATAAAACGTAATTACAAGCTGCAGTACAGACAGGTTATCCTGTCTTTTATTTTCATTAAGAGAGCCGTGAGATGATGAGCAGCTGTGACTTGAAGCACTGAAATAAATGTTCTGGGGCGCTTCCTGACAACAGTCTGACGAATTTTTACATATGCATGTAGCCGAGCAGCGCGTTTCTATTTCAGTCTATATGTTGTTGATGGCAGTTTGGCCACCGGCAGTATACATGAGAGATGAGAGAGATAGATCAGCGTACGAGTGCGTCGTTTATTATAGTGCTTCCTGAGGTGCGCGCTTAGACGTTGCCTTTTTCTCTAAGGCAACTACCTCATCAGAGGTAGTGAATCTCTTTGAATTACAATGGTGAGAACCAACCTTGGTGACAGACTGTGTTAAAGCACATCTTGTAGGCAATTTATGGCGATTAAGAGGTTGTTGAAAAGGCGTCACTGGAGATTTAGGGATCACCAACGTGGAGATTTTGGACATGTTTGTGGAGGAATTCCCGATGGGGATTTTGTGTGGTAGTTGTTCTACAGGTTGTCGTAGCTGGATAAAGGTCAAGCTCAAAGGAATTCAGTTTGGTTGAAAGAGTAGTTTCTGATGGCAAAAGAGCTGCCTTCTGAGTAATTTAGTTGTCATCTTTCTACTTTGTCCCGTGGGTTACGTTTTTTGCTCTTCTGGGCATGCTGCAAAGTCCTTCTTATCTTTGGAGGTATTGAGGGAGTCTGCAGGTTTGTAAGAGAAGGAGCTGAAGATTATGGATGATTCAGCTGATTTTTTATGGTGTGCTGTTGTTAGGTGGTACTACTTTAGGTTCCGTGAGAAGCTACTAACTGGAAAATGCATAATAAGCAATTTAATGAATAAAGATCTTTTACTGGGAAATGTTACATTTTCTGATGGGGTGTTAAATTTTAGAGGGTTCCAAGAAGCCTGGATAGGTACCAGGAAAAGAGTAAAATGAAATGAAAGAAATAAATCCGATCAATAAGAGCTGAAGTTACAAAACGAAGGCAAGTCTGGATTGAAATGCTTAACGTTATTTAAAGAACTCCATCACTAACTCTTCCCTTGACAGGTTTATTCCTTCAGCAAATATTTCTTTGAAATATTTCCTTCCATGTGGCATTACCATATGTTTCATATTGCATATATTTCCATAAACAGAGCACATATACACATTTTATAGACTATTGGTCTTTTTCCTGCTCTGAACAATGTTGATGAGAGTTTTCTCCCCGACTTTTATTGGAAAAGGTTTCTTATTTTTAACAGATTGAACCGTATCCTCTGCCGTTTGGGAAGTCTGTACTTTGCTAATATATTCCTTGTAGTGAAAGTATAGAGAGCAGGGACTAAACTAGTACGGTTTCTTGTCTGAAGAAGTGCCTGTATCAGTGAGTGACACCCAGCGCTCGCCCTGGGGTCTGCTGCAGGCTGCCGAGTGGTGCCAAAACATCCGCCTCATCCAGCGGATGACGTCGGCCTCGTCCAGGCCTCGTCCAGGCCTCGCTCCTCTGCTCTCGATGCTCTGAGGCCACCGCTGTGAATGCTTCCATTTTGATCACCTCGAGACAGAGAAGCAGGAGGTCATTTTCGGGGAAAATTGAGGCTTTTAAGGTGACTAGTTAAGCAAGCAAAATCAGAGACATCCACATTCGCTAGTTTAACAAAAAATGCTGGGTTTAAGTCCGTCTGTGAGCAATGTAATGCCCTTGTCGGATACACCTAGCTAATTAATATTCATATTTTGCTTAGAATAGCATTAGCTTCCTTTCTCTAGAAAGGAGGGTCAAGGGAGGAGACAGCAGAAGTGTGCCGGTGTATTAAAGCCACACTTCGCCGTGCACGGAGGCCAGCCCAAATGCCGGAGAAGCCTCTGCTCTCCCTGCCGTGGGCAGCTCCTCACTAGCCTGGGGCAGCAGAAGTGCTGGCGTGGCCCTGTCCTGACCCAGGAGCAGGAAGCTCATCCGACTGAAAGGCAGCCCAGCCAAACCCTCTCTGCGCGGTTCAGGCAGACCAGTTCCCTCATCTCTTTTTGGTCCCTGCCTCACGACCGCTTCTCCAGGCACACTACAGGTCAACGCAGCTGAGGGAGTTGGGCAGCTTTAGCAGCACGTGGGGTTGGCCGTGATTTTGGCAGCAGTGCCAGCTTCCGGGTACCGAAAAATACAGCCTAAGATTTATTTCCAATAAATGCTGAGGCGACTTTTCTGTGGCACAGGGGCCCTGTGATTTCTTTTATCTTGTGAATCCGACAGGACTGAAAAAATCTGTGTGCTCCTGGTACAGAACGTATAAACAAACTGGGTCTGAAAACACACACGCAACATAGACTTAGCAATAGTTTACCAGTGTGGCATTTTCCCCTTTCTCTATAATATCTGTCTCTGCGCATAAGATTAGGTCATTCGGTTAAGACCTCCTTTAATAAAGTAATCTCCTGCTAGTTCTACGGGATGGCCTTGTCTTATCACCTATTTTAATGAGGGCAAGAGTACAGAATCAAGATCACTTATTGATGCAGTTTCTCCTTCGTTAAGGTTATCCAAGGTAATGCAGAGGTGAGCAATCAATATGTCTGTTTGAAAGAAGAAATTTTCAAGCTGTATTAACGTACCTTTGTAATCATTCAAAAGTGTCATCGTGGTAGGTAAATATCTTCCAAAAAGGGGGCACTGATGAATCTTGTAGACAGAAATTCTGAAAGGACTGCGTGTGATTTTTTTAGAACAGCAATGAGAAATTTAACATTTGTACTCTTTTTATTCCTCTTTTGCCACACAGATGATCTAGCTAATTATTATGGCAGGATTATTCCCTGTGGAACATTTTCACAAGTGTTTTCTTCCGTGTGGCCTGTCCGTATATCCAAGTAAAGTCCGCTTGTACTTAAGGAAAGAGGGAAAAGGAACTGAATTCTCCATTATAATACCATGCCAAAGCATCCTTTAAAGGCCATATCTGTCCTGATAGCATATACCGCAGCACACCCACTTGAAACTCATTCTTCAAGCGAGTGGGAGCCATAGGGAAAAAAAAAATACAATTAGAAAAGTCTGTATCAACAGCTTGAATAGCATCGCTCTCCACCAGCTATCACTAAAACAGAAGGGAAAATGTTGCCAACTGTCACTGTTGTCCCCAACAGTTCAGATGTTGGCGTGACCAGAGAAATGTCAGAACTGGTAGGAGCACGGGAATACGTCCCACCGGGGTGTCGACAGCTTCTGTGCATCTAACGAAATCCCTATTTAGTGTTGATTCAGCTGTCCTTGCGTCATCAATTACTGCCAATTTGTTTTGCCTTGGTAAGGTCTAAGTTTTAGGATTTGGCCTATAGCACTACCCTGTTTACATGTGATTTTTAAAAGGGGGGCTACTGGATGTATTGTACGCACACAGTTCTGAGCTCTCTCACAAGATCCTGAGCTAAATGCTGTGGCTCTTTTCCCCTTGTCATACGCCCGTAATGTTGCAAAGGAAAAAAAAAAAAGATCCTGTTGCTTGTCACAGTGGGTAAAATAAATATGTTTTTCAGTCCGTTAGTGATATAGTGCTTTCAACAGAGGAATGAATAATACCAGGTGTTCCGTGGGATAGAGACATTGTATTCACGTTTTGTTTCGTAGGAAACCATGGAATAAAGCCATGTTTGCATTTTATGGCTGGAAACAAAGAAGTGAATATTCTTGAAGTGGCTGCCTTCAGTGTGAAATGTGGAATGAGGGAGGTTTTGTTTACAGTGAGGAATGTCACTACCAAGTTCCTTAATCCTTTGTCAACAGTGAGCTAATTCAGCTTTCATAGAGACAGGGCAGGGCAATGAGTAAATGGGTCAGTTACATTCCTCTAATATCACATTATATTAACATTAGCGTTTGCAGGTCGCTCCGCTAAAAGGGCTGTCTCAGATTTTTGCCTCGTGGGGATTTTTGGATAAATCTTTGGCAGACTGTGCTATAAGAGTATGAGGAAGCAAGAGAAGGTGTCTGTGAAACGACCATGACACATTTTGCAATGATCTCAGCTATGCAGTAATAGCAATTAAAAGCTACAATACCGCAGTGGTCAGTACAATTAATGCCATTAAAGTAATTAGGCCTGGCAGCTGTAAGGTCAAGTAAAGATAGCTTCGTAACAGCAATATGCCAGGAGAAAATTACGGACATTTCCAGCTAAATTATACTCTCTAAATTATTGTCTTAATGCTAAATAAATAAAGTTATGATAATTCAAAGACTGATTGCAGACTTGAATTAGCACGACTACTTGCTCCGCAGTTGACTCGGGTTAACGTTTTTAACGTAATTAATAGCCTTTACTCCGTGTATCTGGTAATACATGGTGTTTCTCATTTGCATTCCTTTGCAATCTGCTGACAGTGCTAAATGTCTGAGAAGAAAGACCTCATCCACCGGAGGAAAATGGTTCTTCGTGCTATAATGCTTATAATGGACATGGTTGCTGCACTGTTTTAATAATAATGACCAGAAAAGGAATGTGAAAGAGAGAGGCTCTGTGCTGTTTTTCTTTTCAGTTTTGAGTTCCAAGCCTTTCCCGGAGTCAATGTGAAATGTAATTGCTCTTTTGACCTCTATCTCCTCTCTCCCCAGGTCCGAGGAAGAGCTACACTGGTTGATTATTGCAGGAATGAAAGGCACCCTGACCTTGCCGCCCGAACGCCTTGCTGCTTTCAATGTTGCCCATTATGCTGAAGGCAGGCAACTCCTGGAGAGAGCCGGGCAGCTACGGGAGAGCGGCTCGCCGGGCAAGCCGCCAGCCACGGCCGCGACGCAGGCACCGCTGAGCTCCTCGGGCAGCGCAGGGACGGCGCTGGGGGAGGCGGCGAGCCGGGCCGGCGAGGGGGAAGTATGTCCAAACATTGTTAGAATATAAAGAGCTTTCAGACACGGAGCGCGGATTGCTTCTTCGTTAAGAAAACTTGACATCATCCACCTGAAATGAAAAGTAACGGAGAAGCGCGGGAGAAAGACGAGTGCAGTAATAATTTTCTTGCAGAGGAATGTGGCAGTCGTTAAATTGGGGGGGGGGGGGAGAGCAGCCTCAGACCCACAGTTTTCACAATAATAGAGAGACTGTTGCTGTATAAGGATCCATTGAAAATACTTCTCCAAGGAAAATGGGTCAAATATTCAGTTGCTATAATTGTGCTAAATCGGAAAATGTACACCATAAAATCTTTCTCAGAATATTTTTGGAGCTGTGAGAGGTTGGAAAGCATACTGCCTGGCAAACAGCCTCTCTTTTCATGTGTGTGTTTATATATATTTCAGAAAACCAAATCCTCAGAATTCACTGTCATAAGAAGACGTTATTTGAAATGGTTTCCTATTCCTCTGCCTATAACTTTCTCTGCTCGGAGCCAGCCAAGATGCCTGGTTGAGTGAGGTTTCTAATTTGACCTGAGGATTATTTGGAGACTTGGGCGAAGCTGTTGAAGGCCATTGATAGCGCGAAGTCCCTGCGTTTTATATTCAGCTATCTAAAAAGAGATTCAAAAAGCACAGGCGTTTCATTTAGAAACATAGCCTATCCCAGCTGGGTCACTAGTGTCATCATGACTTGAAGGCTGTCTAGTGATTCATACAAAATGAATCACTGCTCTTTATCTCATTTTTCTTTGGTTGAGTGTCCCTATGACAAAAAAACACTGCGAAAAGATGGACAAAACCTCTTTTTTCTTCTTCTTCTTCTTTTCCCTCAAGCAAGAGGAAGGACTGGATGAGTCACTGAAACTAAATTACTCTCTCACTTGGAAGCAAGCACCGCTTGACACATTGGCAGGGACACGGGATAGGGTCGACAAAGGTACCGCGTGCCCGGCAGTCTTGTTACACGTTCCCAGGCCTCCTCAGCTCCTTGCGTGTCCCGCTGGGCTGTGGGCGAGGGCAAGGGCTGCTGCTGTGGGCAGCCGGGGCTGCGACAGTCACCGGGTGGCCGCCCTGCCTCATACCAGGTCGCTTGCTCAGAAGAAGTCCTGTCCGACGTTTTTGCCGTGCTGATGCCCAGGAAGCCCGAGCAATCAAGCCAATGATGAAGAAATTTGTTGTACAGCAGGTCCAGACTTGGGCAAGTATTCGTAGGCACGTATCCCCCCTCGTCATTGCTTGGGGCGGGCGTTTGGACCAGCAGCGGAGAGTCTATTGCGAATTTTGGTAAACTGTAAAAGCAGGTAATGACCTTTATTGTTAAAAGGCGTGTTCCCCATCAAGTCTGTGCTAGAGCTGGTGTGAGGTTGTTTACATTTATTCTCCGTGCTTTCTATTACAGTTATGCCTCTATGCAGCCCTGTGTTATTAAATTTCTGGTTCCTTGCAGGAATTTATGGCTGTGACCAGTGTCCGCATTTAATTTCACTATGATAAAACAGACTTCGTTCCCCAAAACCTTTCGGTGAGGTTTGTTTTCCAGCCTTTTAATTTCTCTTTTGCTTCTTCCTTGAGCCTTCTCCAAAGTATCAACAACCTCCTTGAACAGCGTGCTCCTGTACAAATCTTCCCACCGCCAAAAATATAAAGGTAAGACTAAAGCCCTTGAACCTTTCTGAGAGTCACCCAGCTTTATCACTCAGCTGACTATTCCCCGTAAACCTCAGCTCATTTTCGGAGCTGCTGAAGTCCTCTCTGCTGTAAGTAATGGCCTCTATTAGTTGCTCCTCGCTGAATTGCTCTACAGTATGGCTGCTCACTTTCTGTTTCTTTTTTGTTTAAAAAAAGCCACTGTGGTGTGTCAAAGTGAAGGAAGTTGTATTTTAAAATAACTGGCATAAAGAAGCTGCGTGTGCTAATACAGGGGATCCTTTCATGCAATTGCCATAACTTCAGTAGTTTTTCCCATGGAACAAATACAGATTATAGGCAGGAATTGTTATATTTACACTTTAGCTAGTACTGAAAGGGCTTTCACATTGAATACTCTTTTTTTTTTTTTTTAATATTACTTTTACTCATGTCCCCAACATTTCAAGAAGTAGCTGGCAGGATTTGTCTTGGAAAAGGAGCACAGCGCAAAAGCAGAATTGCCTTCGCAGGAATGAAGCCAGGTGAGCAGGAGTCTAACACGCAAACAAGAGAGTAAATATATTTTTTCCAACACACTGCAGGAGCTAAGTGGCTTTCCCCCCCCCCCCTTCTTTTCAGAGTTCAAATCTCTGGCAAACAGCTTGCTGCAAGCTCAAGTTATTTTGTTTGGAGAAATCTAAAAAGGTTAAGCCAACTAACACCATGAAACAAATGGATCAGAGGTATTTGAGCTCTGGAAAGTCAAACTATTAAATAAATTGTAAGTTCATACTGTGCAACTTCTTAGTTTTCATTGCCTTAACCTGAAGGATGAAGTAAAGTAAATCTGTGTCAGATAAAACAACATTAAAAAAAGTATGAGTAACTTGACATAACAGATATAAAACAGGAAATAATTGTTTTCACTCAGAAGGCTGCTCGTATGGAAACTCAGAAAAGGAGGACATTTTTTTCCTGCAAGCAGTTCAACGAACAGAAGCTGCCATTTGTACCCTGTGGTTTTTTCCTCTCTTCTTCCCTGTGCTCTTCCACACTTGCTTGCTAAAAACTTTGAGTTAAAAGTTAAAAAGGGGAGTTTTTACTGCAAACCTCATAATATATGAAGGTTTTCCAGCATTCTCTATGGGTGCAGTTTTCCATGACACAAGTACCCACTTAATATAAAAAGGTTATGAACATGTACAGCTGCATGCACTTGCAAAACCAAGTACTCTTGAACATTGAGCTTTGTGTATGCATTGGCTTGAGGCAGAAATCCTCGTTTTGCCTGTGATTCAGGCCTGGTAGGTATTCAAAGGGCACCCATATGCATACTTCATAATATGGTCTCCTGTACATGTAGCCCTTTGCTCCATCAAAAAGTACCCCAAAGTGTCATTTTTCTAAAGTACGGTTATTATGGTTACTGATGTTATTCAGAAATGATCCAATTCTAAAAATAACTTTATGAGGACTTTCTCTTGGTCCAGAAATGAGACCTCAGTGCTAGCAAAACTCAAAAGATGCAAGTAGTTCTCCACCGTGCTCCTTTTGTGGTGTATGGCCTCTCTGGGGTTGCCTTTAATCACTTTTTTTTTTAAGTTGTTTATTTTGATTGACGTTAGTGTCATATCGACAATATTTTATACTCTTAAAGTCTTTTTTTTTTTTTTGTTCAATGAGTCTAAGATAGATGACCGAAAACCCTAAAAAACATAAGTTAAAAATATTGGTGCTTTTGCTATCTGTCCAATCGGGCAACGTGCTGGAGTTTTACTCTTGTCGTTGGCCTGACCCAGGCGAGATGATATAAGCCTCTGGAAATATCGTGCACCTCCAAGGGCCCGTGGGTCCGTGGGCCCAGTGACTGGGCTCGAAGCGTACACGTTATCTGCGGTTGCTCTTTGCTTCATTGTAAAGGTTGAAATGTGGCATTTTAAAAATGTAACATCAGATAAGTAATAAGCCTGAATGTTAAGGGTTTTACTGAACATCAGATTTCATCCAAAGAGATGGAAAAGGCATCATTTCTGTAATATTTGCTCGATTAGGGCTTTTATTTTTGCAGGGAGGGTAGCTGTTGGCGGGGCGGCTGGCAGCCGGACGGGTAGGAGGACAAGCAGCTTCCTTGTGCTCCCTATCAGCAGCTCCTGTGCCATTTGCATCTGAGGGAGTTTTTTCCATAGCGTATTCATTTGCCAGTGAGTTAATGTGTCCCTGCATAATCAGATAAGAATGGCATAGAATTACTAATGATAAGAGGAGGTAGAACAAGGGCACGCCAGCAGAGCAGCCTCTCCTTCTCCCGCCTAATCTGAGTAGATCGTCATTTCAGCTATCTCCAGTTTGTTTCTTTGTTTTTCCCAAGGTGGTAGTAAGGGTATTTTTTTCCTCAAAAATCGAGTTTAGAAAATTAAATGCCGCGGATCGGCTATGACAGCTACTACTTCATTCTGTGAAGCTGGAGTTAAAGAATAAAGTGCTCTCCCTTGCAGCTAGGCAAACACGTTACTTACCTCCTAAATCCAATCCAGGAGCCAATTAATTATAGCAGAGTAAAAAATATTCGCTGGGAAGCTCCAAGCAAAAAACAAAACAAAGCAAAACAAAAAACAAAGGCGGAAAACTTTGCTCCCAGTGCAACATAACGCTGGCCACACGCAAGTCAGTAAGTCGTGATTGCATTAGAGCGAACGCAAACGCCATAAACCTTTAGGGTTGTAACGTGCTTTCACGAGGCAGGCCTGCACAGTGGAGGGCCAAGGAGCCTTTCCAAATTGCGTTGTGGGCTGGTATGGGGCCTTCGGGGCTCAGCGAGCAGGTGGTGAGCGGCAGCTGAAGGGCACCCGGCCCGCCGCACCGCACCGGTAGGGGAGAGCTGGGGCCTCCACCTCGGCCTCCAGGTTACGGCTGCGCTTGGGGAGTTGGGGTTGCAACCAGGGACGATGCTTCAAACCGTTTAACGACATCCTCGAGGGGTCCTTCTCTAACATCCAGTTACTGCAAAGCGTGAAGTCACAGCACTTTTAAAACACCACGCCAAAAACAAGAGTACCGGCTACCTGGTGGTTTCTAGCGCCTCTCGGATACTCAGCAATATAAACTCCCTGGAGTTGGAGTTTTATGCTGTAATATTCTTTCTAAGCTTCTGCGACTCAATGTAGGTTATCCCTTTTATCTGAAATACTTTGTAATGTAGATGAAGCTGCTTTTGAGTCAGGCAGGTGTTAATGACCAAGGTGGGGGAGGAAGGGGAAGGCCCAACTTTCTGGGGATTTGTCTGAGCGAATTCTCACCGCATTCAGCGAGCTACGCCCTTTAAACAAGACGGTTTATATCGAAAAGGGGATACTTCGTATGTTTATTAATTCTGCTTAACAACATTTCACAGTGATTTTTAGCATGCAACTGTGAGTATATATGCCAAGATATATTGAAAGCGAATACAGAGCAATTAATATCCATAACAGTATATAAACAGTTTGAAAGAAAAGCTCAATAGATTTGTTACAGTCTTTCAACATGTAAGTCTCTAAATATATACTATGTGACGACCTTAAACGGTTCCTGCAATCTAAAGCTTTCCTGTGGATTTCGCTTTGGCCTTCTAAAAATACATGTCTACCTTTCCCTTTTGCAGATCATCTGCTCAGCAGGACAGATATGCCCTCTATAAACTATTCTGCCTAAGTAACATAAACTACATAACCTTGCACGGGCCCTTGCAAATGATTTGGACCAATGATGTGTTTAATTGGGAATTTAACGGGCAAAGGAGATGTTCCTTTGTTTTTCCCATCCACCGGTACGTTCTTCCACTTTTATTTCCAGATAACTCCACTGACTTTGAGGAAGGCGCACTTTGAACAAAAAGATGAACGCAACAGTGCAACAGGCCCATGACATCCTCACAGCCAAAGACGAGTGGAATTTGCACCGCCGTGGAGCAAGCAGAACAAGCTGTCGACCAAGGCAGGTAACTAAGATGCCAGTCAAAATAGTTTCCCAAGAAGAAGCACTAGGTCCTTGAGGAATGTTTCAGCCACTGTCACCGAAACTAAACTTTGTGACTGCTAGCATTGTTGAAGAACATCAAAGAATACTTGATTGTATCATTGAAATCACAAGTATCTGCTTCAAGCAATACAGTCTAGGAATTGCTAAAGTTTACATCAGCCTAGCCCATTCTGAAAAAAAGCCTGAGCTTGATGCTAATAAGTTCAGGCTTTATAGTTCTCTTTCTTCTAACCTCTTCTCTTAATAACATAACTGAGAAATATGTAGCTATCTACTCTGGCTAGGTTTTCATACTTTGTCCATCACTATAGCCATTGAATACCTAGTACGGTCTTGAGAACTATAATAGCATCTATCTTCATCCAGGATTATGGGATTTCTGGTTCAGACAAGTATATGCTTCAGAACCCACCTTCGAACTGAATTCGGGTGCTAGACAAAAATCCTAGGTTTGATTGCCTCTGAAGTTACCTTATAATTAACAAACTACAGAGCAGATGCAGCACATGAAAAGTGCGGCTAATGAGATCCAATGTAGCAGTAGAACGCAGGGCAGAAGGACTCCAGCTATGGAAAGTGGCGCTTGTCTCCAGCCCTGTTTGATGCAGAGATGTCAAGCTAATGGCCATCTAGCATCCAAGGTAGGTACTCATACAGGAGAAACAATCCAAGTAGCGTCCTTATTCTGTCCAGTGCAGAGAGGTTTAACCAACAGAAAGAGTGTTCAGATCAGAGAAAGGTTGGGAGAGGAGGGGTAAATTGCTGCACGGAGATTTCCAAATTTTCCTTGTCTTCTCTTGTGCCTGACTGTGCCCGCATTAGAACGACAACGGTTAATTGGCAATTCTTCGTCCCCTCTTGGAACGTATTTTTGGTAGACACCTGGTAAAAGGAAAAGAGCTACGTGCCTCTGATGCTTAAATATCATTTTGTTCCCTCTACACTGAAGAGTCTTGTCAAGTATAACGCATCACTTAGTGAATCACTGAATTTGTAATAAGCATCTTTGGCCTGCGCACAATTTTCCAAAAATAAGTGTAACTAGCTTGCTCATTTCAACTTTCTGCCAGTCCCTTAAGGCACTGGCATCGGTCCTTCTGGTACCCGGAGCGCACTTGGGAATGTGTGTGAGCTTCAGAACACTGAATTCCTACTTCCCTGTATTTGAATGAAAGTCAGTCCTGTATTTTTCCCTAAAACATACAAAATGTCAAAATATATGACGGTCAGAATTAGAGCCCTTGATGCATTATTTATAGCCATTAAGACATGTCACAGCAATAGTACTACATCACAAAGGCTAAGAAGCTTGTATTTTGAAAGATCTTCAAATGGATATTTATATAATAATCATTGTGAAGGAGTGGGTGTGTTCTGCCAGGCAAACCTCCGTAAGTCACTTCTTTCTGCAATTGCCAGGACCTTTTCACAAAATGTTACAGGAATTCCTATGAAGCTGTTGCTATCTAGCCAGGAAAAAAAAAAATCTGCATTTTAAGAAGCAATTATTCATTCACATACTAGACTCTAAAGTTTTAAATGGCTGTGCATATGCTTCCGTTGTTCCCAAAGCTGCTGCATATGTTTGTTGAATTGGCCTTTGCAGTGGTTAGAGCTGGTCAAATACGGTTTTTTTGCAACTAAAAGGACAACAATCAGTTTTCTTTAAATAGCCCCCTCCCCCCCCCCAGCTGTATGATCCAGAGTTCCAGTGAATACAAATCTATGTTTAGGAGTTATCTTATCAAGTCTCTTCTTTAAACCCTTGCAGCACTGTAAAGGCAATATTCAAGATGCACAGCCTTAAAGAAGGTTACACCAAAGCCTATGAATGACAGGGATTTTGATTTAGAGACAGCAACATGAATAGCTGTTTACAGCTGTTGATAAGCCACTAGAAGACTTCCAAAGAAGTATCATAGGGCTTGGCTTTCACCGAGGAAAGCCACAGATTAACAAACTAGACCTTCTCTAGAAGCAGGATGGCCAAGCAGCACAGGGTCCATCTGCAGGTTTGCGGAGCGACTTTGCAGGGCAAGTGCAATAGGTGCCCCATGCCTGCCGTTGGACTTGCCCCACTGGCCACCGAGGCTCCAAGGGCTCCTGCGCTGACACGGTGCCGAGTACTAGAGGTAATAGCGAGAAGCACTTAGAAACACAGCCGTCATCCTTGTCGATTGTTTTGGTCAATTATTATTGAGTTGTGAAAACTAGACAGAGCAATCACCTTTATGGTTTGGAAATGTACGTGGTGCTGATGGGCATACATAAGTTCTGCCAGCGCCGTTCATTTCCTTTTCCTGCTTTTAGTGCTTCATAGCATCCTACAAAAATGCCGGTGGGTGATACAGAAGATAGAGCACAGAGGAGGGGGATGGTCTTAGCAAATGGGTGGTTTTAATATTTGTTTTTCTTTCTGTTTTTCTTTTTTTTTGGTCAAGCAACTGCGAATCAAAATCACATTATTTGATTAAAATGTCTTGCATATCATGCTGCATAACTGGTCCTATTGTATCTCCTTTAGCAGCGCGGAACACGTGTCAATTACTGTTTGCAGGTTTGGAGATGTATATATCTGTTACACCATCTTTCCTGAAAAAAAGGGGTTTGAAAATAAAAGTGTTTTCATTTACTTTATTAACATTATGTAAATGGCAACATAACTAGTGTTGATTTGCTGCCACTACCTTGGAAATATTTAAGCATTATTATAACTTAGCTCAACATTCCAGTTTTATCTCTGAAATTAATGCTTTTAGGCTCAATTTATGCCTGTCAACAAATAATGATCATAGATGTGAGCTGGCTCATAATCCAGAGGTACTAGGTTACAATGCGTTGCCATGGAAACTGTGTTTTATTGCATTTTCTCTACTTGATTTAAGACATTTGACAATCATAGCAACTGTTTGCCTGTCTTCCCACATCATAAAAAATTCAAAAACACAAACAACCAATAGGGGAAATTCATACAGTTCTTGGACCTCACTATAAAAATAAAAAAGAAATGACAACCTTATATTTAATGGGGACCTTTTGTGAATAGTTTATCTCACAGAGTGTCCAGGAGTGTTGGAAAATTCAATCAGTGGTTAGTCATCGAATGGACCTGTCTTGCCTGTGGTTCATTTTGTTTATTGCATCATATATCTTTTATGATCACTGGGACTTTAGCCTGAAACAGCATTTTCTTTAACAAGAGCCATGTTTCCTCTAACGTTGTTTATTGCATCTGAAACATTACTCTTTGAAACCACGGTGCATTTTCAATTGAGCAAAGGTCTGTAACGGAATACAGCATGTCTGTGTTTATTCAGGATCCTGAGAAAAAATATCCCAGTTCATGTAACATTAATCACTTTGCCAGTGTTCAGCTGAGGTCATTGCCACATTCCTAGCAGTATTAAGCCGAGTCAAGATTAATCACGTACATTAAACCCTGCAAGGAAAGCACGTGAAACGGATCTGAAATTAGACATTTGGTGAAGGACTAAGAGAGCACTGTAACAAAATATGTTAGCAGAGCTGTAGCAAGCTTTCAGAACGGTATGGGATTTTTCCCGCTGAGTTGGTGTCAGCTCATCTATATTTAAGGCTGTGTTGATGTCTCCTTTATTTAACCCGTTTTTTAGAAGTTTTAAATAAAACCCCTAAAATCCACTCTGGATTGTACAAGTGATTTCTCCCTTTTACTTATTCATATTTATTAAAAAATGCATTAATGCATTCTTATGTAACTCAAATTAGGCTTCTGGGATTTTTAAAAAACAGGTAGTAGAACCCTGCAATATTTTAGGACAGCAAAGTTAATAGTCAAAGGATATTTAAAATCAGTTACTGCATCAGTTACTGATGTATCCTTTCTATTCTTTTTGTATGCTTTTCTATTCTTTTTGTATGCACATACATTGGTACCATAGTGCTTCATATTTGATGCTGATGTCATTTAAAGTGGCTGCATGCTGCAAGTATAAACTATGCATTTTAAGCTAAGCCCTTATGTTCTACATGGTAGACTGTAACAATTCCTTTGTCCGTTCTTGTAAACTTCCATTAAACGTTTATTTTTAGTGCATTACACTGTCATAAAAGGGTAACTGAAGCATAAATAATTCCCGCTGAAAACCACAAGGAGAAAAACCTATAGTGACATGAGGTTTACAGTCAGTTATCTGTGTCTTGAGAATATATTGCAGTGTCAAAAACGCTAGATTCATGTTTAGAAAAATTAGGGAACTAAACAATTCAGCACTAGTGTTCAAAAGGAAACTAAACATCCTGAACTCCAAAGGCAAAAGTAAAGGAGGCAGTTTAACTTTCTTTTGCCTTTTTGCAGTGTCCTGGTAATAGCAAATGCTTTCTTTTTCAGTGAGAACAGAAAGTTTCTTCATGCAACCAGCCTCAAAAATCTAGACTTGCCCTAATTGTAGCTATAAGGTGGTGGCCTACCACAGAGTCACAGAGACTGAATGAAACATGCTCTCATCACACAAAACATGCTCCTGGCTGGGGCTAGAGGGAGTGCACATTGAAGGATATCCTCCTCTCCTTGTTGACAAGTCCCATATTCCCATAGTCCCATATTCCTTCCTTCTTTCGGCCACGTGCGGGAGGGATATCGCCTCATTGGGATCCTCGAGAGGAAAGTCTGATCCTGCAGAACGAGTAAGTGGCATCTCATCTTGGTGAAGACTCTCATCCTGAAAAGTATCACTGCCACCAAACTCCACAAGCCTTAGGCATTTCTTCAGGGTTCAGATGCTATTAAGTTTATTATCTCCTTCCCTATGAATCTTCACGGGCAAAAGTGGGCTCTGGTAGCTGACAAAGGCAGAAAGTAGAGGGATCTAACGCTTCCCAGCACTTAGAAGTAAACGTTCCTCCGACGGATCATCGGAGACAAGTCCTGCTGCTGTGAACCACAGGAGAACTGCTGTTGGGAGAGGACAGAAGAGTGCTAGATCTCCTCTTGCAAAAAGTTCTCCTTCATCTGGGTCCTTCATTTAGAAGCTTTGAAGCTTTTCATTTGATTTACTCAAATGTTCATGGACTACTCATTTTTGCCAGAGATCAGATTTGCTTATTCCTATGCTTTCTATATCAGGAGGCATTTCCACTGCTTTGGAAATGGAGCAGAAACAGAGAAGCCATGAGATAGCTTAATTTGGAAGTGTTGGCAATGTGGAAACACCAGATCAGGGGAAAAAAAGCTGGTATATGCTGTGGTACACATTTTTACAAGCAATGTAACTTCCCGGTGCCAGTCCACATATCAGGTGGTGTCAAGCTCAGCACCAAAGTGCTTTTTTCAGCACTTGTGGAATCTCCTTATGCTTAGTCAAATAGGTGTCTTTTTGCTGGGAATGAGAGAAGTGACAGCAAGAAGACTTCAAGAAGCGCTGAGGGAAGGGAAACTGTGGTGCCCTACTTTGTAGGGTATCTGGGGGCTGAAGGGAGTGAGAGAGTGAGCTCCCAAAAGGACCGGGCAGCTCACTAGTGTCCCTGTCCCCATAGCGCTAAGGAAGCTCACGTGCACATTCATCTTGTATTCCCACAAGCCTTGGTGGAAAAGTTCTAGTATTTTCCAGTAACAAATGTTTTTTGTCTCTAATACTAGAGATGACAGGAAAAGCTCAGTTTAAAAATCAACTTAGAAACTTCGGAAATAAGCCTTTCAGTTATATGAGCTTTCTAATTGAATCAGGTGACAAGCAGAGGGAATTCCATATGGCAAATGATATTTTTTGCTTTCTCTTATTTTTGTGTTGTTTTCCTCCCTGGAGCTCAGGCAGAGTGGGGAGAGAAAGAAGGTATTTCTGCTTCCTGTGAAGCAGTGGAAATTGGTCACAACCGAAGGCAGGAGACGCTTCTAGTAGCAATGAAATTTCTCAGGCATCTGGTTCGTGTGTCCTTTCCCACACTTGTGCCAAAGTGAGGTCTGGAAACAATTGTTATTCAGATCTGATTGGCATGTGCTCTTGGTATGCCTCCGTAGAATTAAGCATAGTCTTTTCCCAGTGGTCATCTGGGAGGTTTCTCTAATAAGTTCCCTTCTGTGCAGCAGCTTACAGCATTGGAAAAACGCCTGCTGTTTTCCTAGGACGTACTATAGCTGCGGCTTTTGTTGTTTGGATACAGGTCTGGTGTTCGCTGTAGGACTTTGGAACAAACTTTGGAACGAACCTGTGATGTTGTGGTAGGAAGTGGAATACATACACTGGGCATCTCCTAATGCAGATATTTATTGTGTGGTTTTCTGCAAGGGGAGGGATTTGGACCTGTTGAACAACGTGTCCTTTCCAGACCCATACTCTTATGTTCTCTTGCAAAACGGTAAGGAGTCCAGTGATTTAGATGGTGTTCCTGGTTCTGCCACAGCCTTCATGCACAATACCTGAGGTTGTATCCTTCCATACTATCTGTCTATCTAGCAATTTGTCTGCTGGAGATTTCTGTCATATTTAGGGGGGGGGGTCTCTCACATCCTCTGAAATGGTATATTATGAATATGTGCTCCAGAAAGAAATCATACTCTCTTATACTTGTACTGCTTGTAGAAAATAAAAGTTTAAGAAAACATTTTAAAAAACAGTTTTGCCCCCTCTTTTCTTCCTTTGAGAAATATTTGCTTCCAAAAACTTCATTAACGCAAGTTTGAAGTTGACTGCCAGGGCCTGGCATGCCTGCAGGATTCAAAATACGCGTGCCTCTGGAAAGGAGAATATATCGCTGGCTTTATCTGAGGCTAAATTGCACCAGTTACTGTCCCATTGGTTTTATGGGGTGCTGGGTTGGCAGTATGACTACAGTTAGAGTTCCACGATTGTAATAACCTGATACTGGTTTTCTGAGTTAATTCTTTATTTTTTTTCTGATTAATTGAATGATTGGTATCCCATTACTGAGTAACTTCATAGTAAACCTATGCCAGGCCAAGGAGTGGGGCTGTTGCTCAGAAATATTTCTCCATGCTTTAGAACTGAGAAGACAAAGTGAACGTGTCAAGAACGCCACTAAAGAGTTCTGATTTGGTTAAATTCAGAATGAGGAATAAGACTGTCAAAACTCTCTGTGCAAGGGAACGAAACTGTGGGTCCATGCCTGCCAGCGAAGGTGGCAGTGTAGTCCCAGACCGATGCACTGAGGGCCAAGGGAGATACAACACAAAGGAGTCCTCACGGGTGAGTCTGAGCCAGAGGTATGCAATGCTTTGACGAGTACGTAGCCTTCCCAGAAGACAGGGAGGAAGCCAGTGGGCAACGTGACAAGAAACCACGTGACTTTCTATCGGTCTCCTTGTTTCGGAAGGAACTCATACAGAGATTGACTTTGCTTTGGGTTTCTAAAATCGCCCACTGAGTTTCACTTAACACAAAAACACACAGATCAAGACAAGAAACAGTAGTTCTTGTAATTATTGTTTTGCTTCTACTTTATTACCAGTTTGGAGCATTCTTCTGGAGTCGATGGCCTGGCCCAGAATAGTCTGTGTGACTCTTCCAAAGGAGGTTTGTCCTCCAAACCCTTTACTGGCTTCAGGTCAGCTTATTATCTCATGCATTTGTTGATCTGACAGCCAAACCTCTTTGCTCTACTATCAAGGCATGTTTACTTCTCCTCTTCTTTTGCCTCTGATTTCCCATGTGTCCCTATGAGTCCATCTATACATCCCAGTTCCAACACCTTAATTTCTTTACTCTTTTATACAAGGAAACTGTTTTTGGCAAAGGAAGCTGTTGTGAATTTACAGCACACCCATTCTTCTGCACTGAATCCCTCACAGCATGGATGTGCTGAGGGCAGAGGCAGATTTCTCTTTTTTCTGCACTGCAGCCCTGCCGGTGCCTTCTGTCCCTAGCTACCAAAAATCTCTACCCATGACCATGCGCAAGGTGCTTTTGTGAGCGCGCTTTAGCCTGTTCCAGTCAAAATGAGCTGGAGTGGCTTATGGTTTAAATGCATTTTTTTGGCAATTCAGCTGGCATATCTGGTGACGGCTGCTGGAGAGACGTCTCTCTGTCCTTAGGGTACAGTAGATGAAACGGCGGAAGCCAATTTCATGGTTTTCTACCACTAAAAGGAGAGGTCCCGTCCCGCTCACCCCTCAATCTCTTGTCCCTCGCTCCCACCCGGCTGCTGGCCATGGCTCCCTCCCAGGGTGCGGGTGCCCCTCTCGCCTGATTCAGCTCACTGAGCCAGCAGCAAACCAACCCCACAAAAAGTCAATAGTTTTCTGTTGGCTGAACAAACCCCGCTGACTCGCCAAGGGGGTCAAAGGCGTGCCAGGGCTGTGGGATGGAGAAGATGAGACCACACAGCTGCGAAAGGCTGGGGTGGTGGTGGGGGGGGGGTGAGAAAACAGGGCCTGGGGCCTGGGCCTGCCCCTTTTGGCAGGAGCAAGCTGTTAGAGCAGCTCAAGTGTTTGGCCAGGCTGCACCTTGGCTGGGCACAAAGGATGCGCCCATGAGAAAGGCTGCAGCAAGCACCCTCGCTTGCTTTGCAGCGACTTCACTGCAGCCAGAGGTCTTTTGTTCCGTGTTTGTTCTCCAAATCCCCTCCCTGCAGGCAGGTAAGGGAAGTAGCTTCAGCCCATCTCCTTAGCATACCTATTGTCTGGTGCAAAGTACAGTCGTTGTGTTCAGCAAGCCTCCGCTGTAAGCGGGCCGGGAGAGACGGGTACCCGTTTGCAGGGGCCCAGCAAACCCCTGCTCTTCCCACGTTCTCCCCAGCTCCCCATCCGTGCCTTACGTCAGGGTTCAAAACATTAGGCTTTGACTAGGTGGGAGGAAGGCTTGCCAGGAAACAACTTCTGGCTGACTGCACGTGCATTGCCCAGCAGAACCCGTCGGGCGCCTTATCTAATTAATTCTGTAATTAACGGGCACTGCCCAGTTTGGGAGAGATGTGCCTTTTTGGGGGAGCACAAGTAATGCCAGTGGCTGGGAGAGCAAACGTGTTTTTGAATTAAGTTCCCAGTGAGCAAGTTTGACCTGATTCCCTCTAGTAGTTAGCAAGCATATTCTGCTAGGCTCGGTGGCTGAGCAGCAGTGGAGGCAGGTTCAGGATACGACCATGAGGCTGTAAACAGCCGTGCTGATAAAATGGGGTTATTCCCTAAGTCTACATGACTTGCTTGTTGTCGCTGTATTCCCATGTCTCCTCCCAGAAGTTACTAAACCTCAACTCTGCCAGCTGAGCTCAGAAAAGCCCTCTACAACTTGCTCAGGCCTAAGTGGGTTCAACTAACTTAAACAGTGTGAGTAACAGGAGTTCTGCTACTCTCTCTCATTTTGATTGAAACGGTCTAGGGCGCGTTCAAATAAGTAGTTGCATAGGCAGTTTGGAGCAGAGGGAGGGAGAGTGCAACATGCTCTCCCATAACCCTGGCAGGTTATGGGTGGTCTCTCTTCCCCTGGCATAGCCGTCTGCAGGGTGAACGTCTGTCTCTACCCCTCCAGTCTCTTGGGGAGATCTCCAGTGATGTCTTCAGAGTTAGAAACTTTTAAGAAGCGATTAGATGTGTATTGAATAAGCCATTAAAACATCATTTCATTTTAATGATTTGTATCTGCAAGAGGATGTAAATTAGTAATGGCCTATTAAACTTTACCATTTAAGGTATTCAAAAAAGACCTGTGAATGCTAGATTTAAAAAATGATGTACATATACATACCTACATACATATACATATATATATGTATACACACACACACACACACACACACACATTCACGCATATGCACACGCTCATGTTACTGCAAGAACTGAAATCAGTTTGAGGGTTTTGGCCTCATAAAAGAAATGGCTCACACATGTTGTCCAGCTTGAAAGTTTCCAAGAGAGCTGATTGCCAACAATTATTTTATATTTTATGATGCATTCTTTCTCTCTATATTTGGGTTTGTTCATATGGAGTGCTCAGTTCCATACAAAGGTTCGTAGAAGCTGGAATTCCTAGATCCCTCCTGAAAGCTTGTTATTAGGGAGGCTACTTGAAAGTACTTTCCATAGCTGCTGGCTGCTCCTGAAATGCATAACAACAAGCTTTCTCTGAAAAAAAGGAAAATCTTAAAAAGAAAAAAAAAATTGAGAGGACACTAATTTTCCTCATTCTGAGTAGGAGGTGTAATGTCTTTATAAAGTAATAATTAAAAGAAAAACAATTACTGGTGCCTTATCTGGACCTTGCAGCTGTACTTCCCCCTTTTGCATTAGCAGAGTGTGTTCTAAGGTTATGACAAACCATGAAAATTGCATCTTAAGAGGAGTTTTATTCTTTTTCCTAGGATTTGATTGAAACAGACAGCTACATTTTGTGTATATATAATTAGGCAGTAAAATAGGCTTTGAAGGCAGATTTCTGTTTAGTATGTGAGTCACACGCACAACAGTCTTTCATTCAGCAACCAAAGACTGATCTTTTTAATGCCTCAACTCGCTCAACATGTTTTCTGAATGCTACATCTTGCAGGAAGAAAAAAAAAAAAGAGAGAGAGAGAGAGAGAGAGAGAGAGAGAGAGAGAGAGAGAAGAAAAAAATAAAAAAATTAGCCTTTAAGCCATATTTCGCTCTCATTTTTCCCCCCTTCCCCAAATGAAAAACAATCTGAAAAGCCAATCTAGCTAGTCTGCGGTGATTTAACCTTATGACAAACTGATTTTTATCGTCTTTCTTTCCAGATTGTTGTCCAGGGCAGCACTGAATGCTGCACCAGCTCTAGGCGTATCTAATCCCTCTCATAAAAGGCCATTGTGGTAGTAAAACTGAGACCAATGGCTTTTTCATTCTCCACCTCTCAGCACTCCAAAGTAATGGCATTGGGGTCTCCTCTTCATGTTTTTCTTTTCAGATGCATAGTTTCTCCTTTTAATAAGGCTAAAATAGGGAGAAATAAAAGGAACACAATCACATTCTCCTCAAAGCTCTTTCTATAAATACCTTCTGGAGAACTGAGTTTAGGAATAACTATCTGCAATCTGAGTTGTTGTGACGTTATGTGTGAATGCAGGAATGTACCCCTGGAATTTTCTGATCAGTCTGAAATGTGTGAACATGTAAAAACGTTGGGCAGATAATACTCGGGGCTTCATATTTTCTGCTTAGGGCCACATGCTGCCATTCTTCCTCACGTCAAAGCCGGTGGAACTGCTGATGTGATGTGTCGTGCTCGGCGTCAGCACAGTTCTCACACCTAGTCCTCAGGAACATGGCGAAAGCCATTGCCCGCTTATCTGATGCATTTGCAATGCGTTCTTGCTAACAGTATTTTCTCCAGAAAAGACAAATTGTAACCTAGTTTTAGCACACAGAACACATAAGAACGTTAGGCACCCAGTATTTTCCTGGAAAAGTGCACTTTTTTTTTCTCAAAAGCCTGGACCTCGGTGTTTAAATGTTTTTATTAATAATATGCTAACAGATTATATTTCAGAACTAATTCACCATTTTGAACAGCAGTACAAGAGAAAGTTGGTCTGCATTTGATCACAGATTTTCAGTTGACCTCACAAGAATGCTTTTAACCAGCAAAATACAGAGCGCTAGATAAAAAGATTTATGGCTACGCATAGTTCACGCAAACTCATTTCTCCAAATTGAAACAGTGTATTTTAGTACTTCTTATTAATATCAGCATAATTAAAGGTGTCTTTTAATATCACCATTAAAAATAAAAACCAACAACCCTGTTTAAAAGCTATAGAACTTTGCTCAAGGCAAAATTTTAACCTGTTTTAATTCTGAGGGCATTATATTTGAGCACTTGAAATCACAGAAGTGTAAAATTAGAAAGCAAGATTTTTATGCAGATGTGCATTTATGTGTTCCTAAATTTCAAATGCGGGACAGAAAGGGAAGGGGCAGTATATGCTCTGCAGAATACTATTCCATAGTCTAGAGTACGGTATAATTCATAAGTATCTGTGCCCTTTAAGTACAATGTGGAGATCTTCTGTTAGGCATTCTTGATGAATAGGAGCTAGAAGGCGCTCTGGTGAAGCAATGGAGGAAAGATCCTCATGGAATTTCTACCAGGTTCTTTTTCTGGTATTTCTATTAGAAGAAAGCTGAAAAAAATAGCGTTTCTGGTTCCAGGACACCGCAGACCACCGCAGGCTCCATAAGGATCTCTGGGCATCTCCTAACGAGTCAGACTTCTTTAACCGGAAATAGGAGGTGCATTCAGAGGCCTTGTGGGCTCGGAGGATGTTGGGGATGGATCCTGTGCATCAGGCCTCTTTTCACGCCCCTGTCACTATTGAGGGAGCAAGGCACAAAGTCTGCAGTCATCCCCCCTTAGAGAGTTTGAAACAGTCTTTACACAAAAATAGATGCAGGTGAGAGCTCAGTGTGATTGTTTGGACTGTAGGCCAAGCCTTTGCAGTAGGCCCATAGAAGAGAGCAGTTGCAGGCACCAAAGGTCTGCTTTTATAGTAGTTATTTACTATACACAATTGTAAAGCTAATGCAGATGTTCTTAATCACGTTACACTTGATCTCCACATGCCTAACAAACACAGCTCTCAAAGCACCCTGTAAGTTAAGTAATCACTGTTACACCAAATTAGGACGGAGGAAGCAGAAGCAGTGAGAAGACCCACAGATTTGAAAGGCTAGACTGTGCAGAGGCTCACCAGCTTCCTAGACAGATCAGCTGCTCTTTGAGTCCCACATGAACAGTGGCAGCTTCAGTGCCTGCCGCTGTTTTAAAACAGAGACACAAGTAATGCACTCAGGATAGCACTACAATCCTATCTTTCTTTGCTAGTAAGAAGAATGATCAGCCGGTGATGGTGCTTGTTGTTTGTTTGCCTTACAGTTATGGCTGGAAACACTAGCTAAATTTCACAGCCTCTGCTGTGCTACAAGTCCTAGGCATTACACCAAGGAGCATAACAAGCCTGCCAGCGAGTTGTACTCACACCGCAGATTGACAGGGTAAGACATCGTTAATGCCTTTTTGAATGCTGGATGACTTCTTCTGCATTTGTGGATGCTTTAGTGCCTTTTGTGGAAAATTCTCACAGTGTTCTGCTCTTTTTGTGACTAGGCGTGCCTTACCACTGGACTGCTAAAGCAAGGCACTCCTTGGAAGTTTCTCCTCTCGTTTTCTCTTCATTCATCAGGCTTCTCCTCTCTTAAAATTAAACTTTTGCAATCATATCTCCACAAATAGTAACTGAAGGCGGGATGGGCCTTCTCCTCAAATACCATCAGTGCAGTTCTGCAGTGTTTCGGGTAGCTCCACAGAGCATATAAGCCTAGAAAGTGAATAATGCCTCTTCTGATTCAGGCTTCCTTTTTGATAAAAAATTTAACTGTGATATTTTTGGGTGAGGAATTAAGGAAGTTTTTATCTACCTGCATGAGTTTTGTTCCTTTTCAAGGCAAGATGACTGAGTCGCAGAGACAGGTACCATGACCTTCCTGAGGTCACACAGTAACCACAAGACATCTAAGGAAAGTACCCCAATTCCCCATCCTCTGCACTAATGAGCGCATTATTCCACCTCTGTATTTACACTGTCCTTTTTCTCTGTCTCCCTCTCTTAGGCTCAAGTCCCTCTCTCCTTTTTCTTCTACTGTCTGACCTCTGTGTCCACATACTGCTTTTCCAGAAGGTCCCTTCTTGTACCCTTGAGGATACATAGGTCTCTGTGTATCTCCCTTCGTGCCCCAGCACAGCAAAGGAAACAGCAGGGGAGTCAGGAAAGCAAGAAGCCACAGTTGCCTGCTCTGGCGCCCATACAGCACCGCTTAGGAATATTCTCTTCAGTTGTAGCTCCAGTGGTCCACGTACTTCATTTATTACTATGTCTCTCACCCTGATTATCAAGATCTCAAGCATTCGTCTTGTCCTAGAGCGTTTCCTTTCTCCTTCCACACCTCTGCAGTCTTTAAATCTACAGTTGTCAACTCCCAAGCACGTTCCGATAACTTCTTTGGTGAGTTTTCAGCGTCATTCCTCTTCCAACTTCCTTCTGTCAAAAATGAAGCAGCGTGTTGCCTCGTTCCTCCTAACTGTGGCCGTGGCAACTTTCACAGATTCATTCCTCATTTTGCCAGCCAGTGCACACACTGCCTCTTCGTCATCATTACCTTACTCCTAATATACTATCTGATTTTATCTCTGGCTCGTTCCAGCTGCTTATCCAGCGTCAGACCTCTGCCTAGTCTCTCTCCTTTTCACATTGGACAACAAATCCCTCTCACCCCAGCTTCCACTGCAGACTGCTTCTGCCTAATTGACTATTTCTCTGCAAATTCCATTTCAAGACTCATCTTCTCTCTCCCTGGCCTATGACTCCTAGCCTTCTCTCTAATAAAACAATCTAATCCTATTCCCCAAACCTCAGTTTCATTTCCTCATGCTCATTTGTTCTCTTTGAAAATCTGAAGTATGGCACCCAGCCACTGGCCTTTTGTACGTTTTTCACCTTAGCACTACTATAATGTGGATGCTGCCCAGATAAAATACTGTACCTTCATCCATCATTTGTATTACAAATTATAATTGACTGTGAAACGTTATGCTAGTTTGTATGAAAGAAGCTGTAAAAAAATATATTGTGTAATAGACTATTAAGGCTATGACAAAAGGCTGTAACAGATTTTAACATGTCGCCTGTTTCTCATCTCGCACAGTCTATTAAGCAAGAAATACACGTTTTTTAGTAGTATCTGAATGTTTACACAACACACTACATAAATAAATAATCTGTTGTTTAAATTACTGGGCAGAAATTGAGTGTCTCTTTTGCAAACTGAAGGCTATACCCGTGTCTAGGTCAAAGGTTTGTAGTTCAAATTCTACAGCAGGATTTCACGGAGCTGCTAAGTTAAGAGATGGGAAAGACTTAGTAGGTCATTCAGTCCATTCTAATGCCAAAATAGACTCATTCCCCATAGTACATTTTTAATGCTTTTTCCAGCCTAGTTTTAAAGTCCCAAGCAATGGGACTTAACAACTTCCTTTGGGACCTTATTTATTTCACTGATTAGCACATTTTACTGTTAGGATTTTTTTTTAGCTTAAACTTTTTCTTTCTTGTTTTATCCTCCTTGCTCTTAGAAAGGCAGGTTCTGTCCTGTCTACCTTTTGCACTCTCTATCTTCAAATACACACACACACACACACACAGACACACACAGAGTCTTTCATAAATCATTCCCTCTAATTGCCAGGTCATTTTTTGTTGCTCTTCTATAACCACCACAGTGGTACTTTGTTTCCATATATAACATATATCTGTGTGCTGAACCATGACAGATACTGACCTTTAGATTAGATATCCAACCGAGAGTTCTTGTGAGTATGCAGATGGATGTAAAGGAGTCTATGGACTGCTCTAAAGAAAACATTGTTAGCGTTGCCTTTCAGAAAAAGTAGTATCTAACATAAGTACTTGCCATGTGTATAATGACTCGCCTGCATGTTTGTATCACCAGTTCCCACAGTCCAGTCTATGGACCGTTGGCAGTCTGCAGAGCCATAATAAAGGAACCACAGCTAATTTGCAGAGCCAGTAATGTTTGCCCACATCAGTTAAAAGTTAGATCCTAAGACTGCAGGATAGGCGACAATAAATTTGGGGGGTTTTGCTAATTTGCTAATCAGATTTTTTTTTTCGAGCAGTATTAGAGTTTCCAGTGTACTGCTTTCAAGACTGCTGTGCGCAACCTTGTGCTTTGCAAAAATGTTACATACAAGAGAAATGCTATTCTCTGTCTAGCAAATTAACCGGACAACTAAATCCTCAAGAGAAGTAGAATTTTTGTTCTCTCTTTAGTGCAAAGGTAAAGAAAGAAGAATGCTGGTTTAATCACTGTGGACGTGCCACGTTTACTATAGAGATTGCCAGCACATACATGCGCATCTCCACTCGCCCAACATGAAATTGAGGAACAAAGGGTGCAGTTGGAAGACATCTCCCGAGGAAAAGTAATGAAGACCCAGCTGGAAATGACGGTGAGACTATCTGGCACTTTGAAACATGAATACATTGAACACCACTGATTTTAAAGTTGGTCCTTTCCGCGGGATACGAGTAAGAACTAAAGCAGCAGCCCTTCCAAAAGGTGTCCGCTGGGAAAACTTGACTTGACCCTACGTCTGCCCCGTGAACGTTGCCGAAGGACGCAGGGGCCGGGGGCGGCGGGAGTATTAAGTGCAACCGGGCGGCGGCGCGGAGCCGGGCGCGGAGCCGGGCGCGGAGCCGGGCGCGGAGCGGCCGCCGAACCCCCGCGGCCAGGCTCAGCCAATGAGGAGGCGGGAAAGCACATTTCCCTCGTGGTGATTGGCTGCTGTGCCCGGCCCCGGCCCCGGCCCCGGCCCCGGCCCCGGCCCCGCGGGCGAGGCGGGCAGCGGGGAAGCGACTTTCCGCTGCTCTGCTTCTCGCTAAACGTTCTCGGACCGATGGCACTGATTTTATCTGGTTGCACAGGCTGTTCTGGGAGGAGGGAAAAGGAGCGTTTGCTCCTGACAAGCGTGTTTTTTAAACCGTCGAGGAGTGTAAGATAAGAGCCTCGCGTTGCTTTTGCTAAAAATAGGCGTTTGCTGGTAATTTTTCTTAGCGTATATGGTGCGAGTGTCTGGCAAGATAAAAGAAAAAAAAAAGCCTGAGGCTTTCTTTGAGATTATTAGCGGTCTGCAGCTGCATTAATTAGAAAGGGATTTCCCATTTTAGACAAACATCACTAATTTATTGGCCTTCTGTCTGTCTTGTAAAACGTACACGAGTACGAAGTTGTAATTGAATTTGGCGAGCAGGCAGAAATTAATGAAGGCAAAAAAGCCACTAAATCATACAACGGGCGTTGGCTTCCTTTCGAAATAAGGACATTTCCACCCTGACGAGAAGTTACGAGTTAAGTAGTCTTTTTGCAGCTGCTTATGGGAGGTGACTGCTGCAGATGCACCCTCAGGCCTGTGAGCGGGCTTGCTCTGATTTCTGCCTCAGCAATAGGTAAATGAAAGCCGCTCTTCACTAATCAATGCAGTACATTGGACAGCCTCTTTTGCTGTATAGACCTATGCAAAAGCCAGAAGGGAGAGGGGAAGGGGGTCTCTCTTCTGAGGATCGTGATCTAAGGAAGTGCGTGAAGATATTTTACCCAGGAATTGGCGGCTGCGGTTGCAAAAAGGCTCCTTCACTGACCGTTGCTTTGAGGAATTAAAAGGATGGTGTAGTGCAGATAAAGCAGAGGCATTTTTGCAGTCTCTCCCAGTGACCGTTCCTTGGCTGGTTAACAGACCAGCTATTCAGAAGCAATTTTCTTTGGGCTGAAATTATGTGCTGACCGTAGCAGATCACTTCCCATAATAACCCTTCCCCCACCCAATGCTAAATACAATCTGTCTCCTACTCACTGTATAATAATGTGAAAATGACTGTAATTTTGCAGGCGAGAAGCAGCCCAAAGTGAAACGTGTCTAAACAGAGGTCGATTTTGAGAGATCAGGGATATTACCTAAATCTGGAAAATACATATTGTTAAAAAAAAAAAAAAAGCAACAGTCACGGGCAACTAAGCAGCATAAAAAGTAAGCCTGGTGTCGCTGATGTTAAAAATCCTCGCTAACCACCCAGCAACATCACCTCAGAGTTACCCTGGCGAGCCTGCCATTTGCGGTACCCTGTAGCTTGTTCCCCTCGCGTGGCGAAGGCCTTGGCGCAAGCGGCCATCCCCCATACGGGGATCAGCGTCACCGGCCCGCGTGCGGACCCTGCGCCCCCCGCGAACGAGCCTTGGCCGGTCGCAGGCCCAGGCCGTCGCCTAGGCCAGGCCAGCCAGCTTCTCGGGCAGCGTTTTTTTGTTGTCCTAAACACCAGCCGTGTTGGTTTTCTTTTCGTAATCACTGAAAAATTTAACGTGATCAAGGGCCTGTCTGGCAACGGGAGTTATCGGTGCTAATAAGCCCTTGGTTATCAGCCCCGAGGAGGGAGTGTTTCTACCCCAGAAGGGGAGCGTGGATTGCTCTGGGTGATTTCCAAGCGCCCCCAGCACCCGCTGGCTGCCCCACAGCCTTTGCCCTGGGGCTGGGGTGACCCTTAGCTGGGGTCCAGGGGCAGCGGGTGCCTCCCGAGGGCCCTCTGGCTGTGGGGGGCGGGGGGGGGGCAGCGAGGCACAGCGCCACGGGGCCGCTTGGCCCCCCCAAAACCGTGTCGTTTTCCCCCGTGCCCCTGCAGCAAGCAGGTTTAGGTGGTTTTCCCGCTCGGCGCATCCTCCGCTAATCACGCCTTTGATGGAAAGTGTGTAACGCGGGGACGCTAATGCCCATAATTTGCTCAGCTGGATGAAATCCAAAGGTGTATTTTGTCACACTGTCATGTGCGCGCGGGGGACACTGTAAACGCCGCGCTGCGACTTCTCTCCGGAAACCATGACTCGGGCAACGCTTGCGTTTTGGCGAGAAAAATATCCCCCACACACACTTATCGATTTTCACAGGGAGATCATTGAGAGCGAAATTTAAAAAAAGAAAAGAAAAGAATCCCCCCCCCTCCCCGTGCCTCCGTATGACAAATAAAGGGGGCCGAGCCCCCCCCCCCCGGCCTGCCGCGCGGGCGCGGCGGTTAAGGCCGTTGGAGAGGGCGGCGCGCGGGCACCAACGGCCGCCGCCGGCGCGAGGCAGGGGCAGCACCAGCGGGGACAGGGACGGCGGCAGGTCCCCGCCCCACGTGTCCCGGGTGGCACCGGCGGCGGGGAGCGGGACAAGGACAGGGCCGTGTCCCCGCCCCACGTGTCCCGGGTGGCGGGGAGGGGGGGTGCACACGTGGCCCCGGGCCCGCCCCCGCGGCGCGCGAAGGGTTAAGCGCAATTTGCAGTGCTGTAGCGTAATGGCTCCCAACCTAAACAAAAGGAATGATTAAGGGGGATATTTTCGAGCTACACAAAGCCCGATAGGGAAGATTTGTGTTACTAATTCCTGTGAAAGGATGTTCACGTGGTAGTTATATGGTCGCTTGCATTCACAGTTCGGTGCTTGCAGCAGTAAATCAGGAGGCTGGAAACAAAAGGGTTATTTTCTGCTCCCCCTCCTCCTGCAAATAAATAAATAAATAAATATATAAAGCCCGACCTGCCTAACTTAAGCCATATTGTAAAAATGATCATGCAATAAAATAGGTGTGGAGGGGAGCGGGGTGAAGCTAAGAAATAGGGCTGATGTGCGCAGGCTGCAGTACCTCGGTGTCTCTCAGAGCAGAGGTGGGGGGGGGCCTGCCGTGCCCTGAACCTCCCTTCAGCCCCTTCCTTCAGACACTGTTTGCTTTTCTCCTTCGCTAAGCACGAAAATAATCGCACATGTGTACTGCCAGCCCTCTCTCGCTGGGTTCAAGCTGTTATAATTTTGAATGAGGGGGCATTTAAAAATTATGAGTGAGACTCTAAATTGCCTCTTTGAAACCGGCACAGAAAAATCATTCATCATCGCTTCGAAAACTGCCCTGAAATTAAATTAAAATGAAATGAAGGAGTCTTCCTCCCAACGTGTGAGTCTTGGCAGAGCTGCTCTCCACCTTGGTTTTCCCTTTTTTTTTCCCCCCTCCTCCCTCTCTCTCTCTCTCTCTTTTAAGCACTATGTAGGCTAATGCCGTAATTGAAATGGGAAACATGATTTGTATCTCGCTGCAGCAGGAGGCTGCCTACTGTAGCACTGGGGGTAGTCGGAGGGTTGCAGAACGCGGGGCTGTGTGTGTGTGTGTGTGTGTGTGTGTCACCCCCGCCGGCAGGCAGGAGGAGCGGCGGGCCAATCAGAGGGCCCGGTTTCATAAAAGCTGGTCTCTGATTGGCCGCGTGGGGAAGGGCATTGGGAACAAAGAAAAGTCCCTTTCAGGTAGGGAGCCGGAGCCGGCTCCCGCTGCCCCTCCTCCGCTGCCGGCCGCGGCCGCTGCCGTCGAGGCAGCTTGTTGTGTAGTGTGTGTGTGTACATGTGTGTGTGCGCAGGGGGATTCTGATTTTGTTTTTGGTTTTTGTTTTTTTTTTTGGTGGTTGTTGTTGTTTTGATTTCGTTTTAAGAAAGGAAGGTTCATGGTATCTGGTGCTCTCTTCTTCCACACACAATAAATCTGTTGAAGACATTAGATTTTTTTTTTTCCAAAAATAAAAAGCGGCTGCAACAAAAACACACTCAATGCAGTTAGAAGGAAAAGGTCAACTCGATCCAATACAGATCGTAAGTACGGTTGCGTGGTGTGTCTATAGCACTTAGAGGGGATTTTTTTTCTTTCATGGAAAGGGGAGCGTTAAAGAGTTTTGGGCGTTGAAATAACTAGGGTTTGGCGGGGGGGTAAAAAAAGAAAATCCCACAGGCAGGAGGATGAGGGGAAATAAGAGGGTGAAAGCACTGTAGTCACACAAACCATACTTGACGGTGCACTCGGGGGGCGTTACAGCATAGTGCCTTTTTGGGGGGTTTTAACTAACCAAGAGGGAAAAATAAAAGTGACACAATTACAGACCAGCCTGCATCCTTCCCCCCCCCCCCCCCGCCTTAGCCCTCCAAGACCGAGTAACTTGTTAATAGGAGTGATGGGGTTCAGACAGATCCCGGTGGCACAGGAGGTTATTTCTCCTGTCACATGTGAATGCAAGAAATGTGAGGCTGAAGCCGGGGCGGGGGGGGGGGGCAGCGCCCATTTGTTCCTGGTGCCGTGAGCGTTTCCTGCCGACATCTCCCACCACGCCAGCCCCCAGCAGACACGGTGGAGGGGCTGGCTGGGGGCTATCAAACGGCCAGCCGCCGCCGAGAGGACCTGCACACCTCGAAATAATTCTTCTCTCCCCCCGCCCCCCCCCAAAAAAAATCTCCTCTCTCGAAACTACTACAAATTGCAGATAAGTCGAGGAAAGGTTTATAAGGGGTCTGAAACATACGCCTTTGCCATGGCGTTCAGCCTCTCCCCCCCCAAACTTCAGGGATCCCCTTGGCTGAGGAAAACGCTTCACCTCTGTGACTGGTGCCGGTGACGGGGGGGGGGGGGGGGGGGGGGAAGCGAGAGCTAGACCTTAGGGGCTCCGTAGTGTGTGTGTGAGTGTGTGTGTTTTAAAGAGCAGATCAGTATTTGCTGGATACGCTTGTCACCCATTTTTGTTCTCACGACAACCAATTGAGCCCGTGAGCCTCACGTGATGCGAGAGGCCTGAACTGTAACGGAACCGCCGCTCCTCGGGGGTTGGCGGTTGCTGGCGCGGCCGCCCCTCCCCCCTTCCCCCCCCCCCCCCGCCCGCCGCCACCGGCAATTCATTACGGCTTTTAGCTTCCCAACGCCGGCTAATTAAAAATACTAAGCTAACGCTCCGAGCCCGTCTGACTTACGGGGGAAGAAGGGGGAAGGAGGGCTGGTGGACGAAGTGGGGGGAGAAAAGAAATGGACTGCAAGGTTTGCTGAGACAAAGCCGGGGGGGGGGGGGGTGGGAAGCGATCTGTCCTGAAAAAGGGTCGTCTGTTTTATCTCTTTGGACTCTAATTACTGAATTACTTACCACATGACTGATTAGCCCAAGCTCCCTTTTTTTTTTAATTAATTTTTTCTATTTAATCTGGTCTGTGCATATTTTTTTTTCAACGTTTATTTGCAGAGAAAAAAAACTGTTCCCCCCCCCCCCCCCGCATCCTATCCTTGGGAAAATTTACTTCATTTGAGAGCACGCTCTCCTTCCTCCACTCCCACAAAATGTTTTGATAACCGGTTTATCAGATCAGTGATTCCCCCCCTCCCGCTCCTCCTCCTCGGCCCCCCCTCCCCCTCCGTTTCCCCTCAAGTTAGTTCAAGAAATCAGATCTGTCAGGACGGGCGAAAAAAATGCCACTTCCCAACTAACAGGCGGAATCCAGCCCAGATTTTCAGTCCTTTCTTCTTCTTTTTTTCCTTCCTCCCTTTCACTAATTTATCCCGATGTTAGCACATTCTGTCTTGTAACACCCGGACGCCTGTAGGTTTGTTTCATGGGATCATTACTTACTGATCGGGATGGCTCCGAGGGCCGGGGCTGAAGACGGAGTGTGAAGTTGGGGAAACATTTTTAAAAATTGCTCTGATGATTGTTACCGCTCGGTGCTTATCCAGGGAAGCAAACAAACAAAAAACCCGGTCCTCGATGCTTCTGTTGTGAGTGTGAGAAATGACCTACCAGCTTGTAAAGTTGTGAGGAGCAGCGGTTTTTTTTTTTTTAAAGCGAGGAGGAAAAAACAAAACAAACAAAAAAGGACTTCTGATCCGTGTGCCAAAGTAGGGGGAGATATGTTATTGACCGATTTATACTGGCTGAGATGTTACTTGCTTTCTACTTCTTGATCACTTGCTCTTTAAGTAAAATGAGGCACAGAGTTGTTGCTGAGACGAGTGGGAACAGCATTTTGATTTGCTGGTTTAATTAAAAAATGATAAAGGATTAAAGGTAAGCAATATGCATATATTATATATATGTATGAATATTTCAGCAGTCGACTGTAAAAGGGAGAGATCCCTTTAAAAATCGTTTTAACTAAGCTTTGTCAAACACACACTCATTTGCGGTCACTGAGGCCACCTTGGTGCAGATCACTTAAAGTGTATGTCTTAATCAGTTTCCTGTACAGTCAGTAATGCTATATTTAACAGACCTAACAATTGTGTGACCTAGGAGTACATTAGAACTGCTTTTAGCACTGTTAGCTTGAGTGTATTTTTAAGAGAAAGAAGACTTCTTAATTTCTTTTTCTTTTTCTTTTTTTTTTTTTTTACCTGTGGAGTTTAATGATTTTCAGTGAACGTTTGTATATGTAGGTTGCTGGCTTTTAATAGAAGCTGTATTGTGTCAGGGAAAATTAGGTTTCCCACTTCCCTCCGTTCTCTCCCCCCCTCACCCCCCCTCCCCAAAAGATTAAGTAGAAAAAGAGGTAAAGATAATACAGGAAAGTCACAAAACTTCAAGGGTCTGGTTTAAAGCCACAAAATCCATGGAATGCACTGAAGAGTGAATCTGTGTCCTTCCTTTTCTCCCTTTTGTGCCTAGGTGGTGGTCCAGGGGGTTAGATTACAACATGTGCTCCAGCAGCTAGGCACGAGTCCTAAATCTGTATTTCCTGAGCTTTGTGGATTTAAATCATGTAGTTAAATTTTTGTTCTTTTTTTTTTCTTCTTTTTTTGGACATGACTTTTTAAGAGAGATCGTGGATGTTGGGATACAACTAGATTCAAGATGCTCACTATAAAAGCATCACAGCCATTGCCTCCAGTTTAACAAACTTAAAAGCAAACAAACCCGTGGAAATATTGAATGATTTCGCTCCCCCTACCTTGCCCCCTTTTTATTAACCGTATTATATCTGGTAACACCCAGACAAGAAATATTCGACTTTTCCCCTCCTCACAGGAAAAGGTGGACGTGGACTGCAGGGTATAAACCTAGACATACCTGGGGGAGGAAGACAAGAAGAGTTAAATTTTAAAAAGCCCAACGGAGATAAACGAATGTCCCCACATCTCCAAAGGAAAGTTCATCGGATTTTTATTCTAGAGATCTCATCTTCAGGATGTCAGTGAACACTTCCACTGCAGGAAAAGGTGTGGATCCAAACGCGGTTGATACTTATGACAGTGGCGATGATTGGGAAATCGGGGTTGGGAATTTAATAATCGATTTGGACGCCGATTTGGAAAAGGACAGACAGAAATTTGAGATGAATAATTCCACGAACACCAGCAGCAGCAGCAACACCAGCTCCAAGGATTGCGGGGGTCTGGCTTCCAGTGGGGCTAATGCTACCTCAGCCTTAGCTGATGGCCTAAAATTTGCTTCTGTTCAGCCCTCTGCTCCCCAGGGGAATTCCTCTCACAAAGAGACTAGCAAATCAAAAGTGAAAAGGAGTAAAACTTCTAAGGATGCTAATAAATCTCTGCCTTCTGCTGCCTTGTATGGGATTCCTGAGATCAGCAGTGCTGGCAAGAGGCAGGAAGTCCAAGGGCGCCCTGGAGAGGCAACTGGCATGAATTCAGCACTGGGTCAAAGTGTGAGCAGTAACCCAAACGGCAATAATAACAACACCAGCAACAACAACACTATTGCCTCTTGTGGGAAAAACAAAGAGGAGAAACCAGGTAAAAACCAGGGCAGCAGAGGCTCCAAGCGGGATAAGGATGCAGGGAAATCCAGGAAGGACAAGCAGCATGACCTGCAGCAGGGCCACCCCAACGGCAGTGGGGGTGGCAGCAGCCAAGCTCCCCCTGGGCACCTGTATGGCTACGGGGCCAAGGGAGGCGGTGGTGGGAGCAGCAGCCCCTTCCACTGCGCCTCCTCCGCCGTGGGGGAGGTGAGCAAAAGTACCCCGGATTCAGGGTTAATGGGGAACTCTATTTTGGTAAAGAAGGAAGAGGAGGAGGAGGAGAGCCACAGGCGAATCAAGAAATTGAAAACAGAAAAGGTAGGACAAGCTCCTCTCCACCACCTCTCTTCTGTGTCTCCCTGTGTCTATGATAAACTTCCCACAACTGTGTGCTTGGCTCCTGTTGTTATCTCTGTTGTGTATGTGACATGCATCTGTTCTTCTTCTAAACCCCAAACCCCTCTCCCTAGGCAGAAGACAGCACGTTTTGAGTGTGCTGCTTTTCCTTTTGATTTCCTCTCCCCGTCCCCAGACCTGGAGAATGTTTCTGTTTCGTGTTGTGTGCCTCTCTTGATTTCGTTCACCCGAAAGGACAAAACCCCGAGATGACCCTGACTGAGCTGTCTCTGGTTTTAGCAGCGAGCAGCGCTGTTGGTACCGGTGGGATGGCACGTGTTGTCAGGCTGGAGGTTTGTGTGTTTGTCTAGGGGGCTGTGCAGCTCAGGCTCCACCAGTAGCGGGTCTTGGAGTTGTATGTATTGACCCCTTCCTATGACACCGGCCGATATTCGCAGCCGTTCGTCTCCCAGGCTGCAAAGGGACTGTCCCTCCCTTCTGCCTGACCCCCCCCGCTTTGGAGTCCTGACTGCGCTTGGGCGAAGAGAGGCATCAGCTGAGACCTGGGCTCTGCCACTCCCCTTGGCGGAGATGCGGGACGCTCGTCGTACGGGGGACTCTTGTGGCGGTACAGCAGCCCAGAGGCCCCGAAAGCTGGTGTGGAGATGGGGAAGGAGTGAGCCAGCAGGCAGGCGGTGCCTCTAGTCCTCCTGGAAGGAGGAGGCTGGGAGGAGGGGAATGCACCTTGTACTGAGCTATGCGTGCAAAACAGCTTGCAGAACAGTTTGTCTCCTGTCTGGGGAGCTTTCTTATCTGAGCCCTGTGGGTTCTTGGATGTGAACTGCTTGTTTGCTGAGTGGTTGAAATGTATGAAAGAAATCAAATAGGGGTGTGTGTTTTTCTTGCTTTCTATTAATGTGGCAAGGATGCTTTCTGGCAGAGTAAATGGCCTTGTGTTTTTAGGGAAGGGCGGAGGGAGAGTTTGCCTTTTGTTACCGCTCATTGAGGCAGGTTCTGGTGTCATCAGGAACTGTTCGTCCAAAGGGCAGGCGGCTGCTTCTCCAGGATCGCGGGGGCTAGTTTTGGCCCAGGACTACGAGGCAGATGAAGTCTACAGGTTGCTACACCAAGAGAACCTAGTCTACCTGAAAAGTAACGCAAAAACTACCCACCTCCAAATGAGCAATGTCAGGGCGTTAGATTGCGGCTCGATTGTCTGCTGTTGGTCTCAAATTACCTACTTTTACAGCTGCCCTGAGTGAATGTTCAGTGATGGCAAAACTTTTGGGTCGGCGTCAACTGTACGGAGTGGTCTGCGAGTGTCTGGGAGGGCAGAAGATCTCAGGGAAAAGTTACGCCTTGTTATGACCTCTTACTGGCTTTTTGCTTTTCAGTGATGTTGAAGGTTGTGTAATTATTCAGTAGACTTTTTAAGGATTAGATTTGGGTGTCTGTGACATGAAATGTTTGTTAAGAAAGCGAAGATAATTTCAAGGGCTTGTGGTCAAGGCAAGGAGTGAATTAAATTTCGTATTGTGTGCCTATTATTGCTTTTAAGATAGCGTTATCTACAGATGAATTTGAATGAGCCTTGTGCCCTTTTCTAAACGCAGATGCGGAAAAAAAACCCAGATTGCTTTAATTCATGGGGATATGTTTGCACTTTGATTTATGAAAGCTGCGCTCGCTGCGGAAAGGTGTCCTAAAATCCCATGGTCTCTTTATTAACTTAGTACAGTAGGCATTTACTTTTGTTGCCAATAGTCTTCAAATTGCAGTTCTCTAATCTGCTTTAACTATCTAGATAAATTGCCCTAATCCGGTCTTCACAATGGCTGTGGTTAAAGAGTCAGAGCCATTTGATTGGATTCAGTGGCTGCCTGGAATGTGGGAGGTACTGCCCTTTTGCAACCCCCTTAGCCTTTTAATCTTTCAGCCAAATGTTCACATTCAACAATTTTGTTTAGCTGGCAATCTGAACATTTCAGTATCTCAAAGGCTGCTGTCATGGCAACAGAGATTAGAGAGTGGTGTGGTTTCTCCAGTTTTTGTGTTCTTTTCCCTCTCTAGTCACACAGGAAATTGTATGAAGAATTCATACACATGCGAGTAGTCGTACATGCAATGTCAATCGGATCAGATGTAAATTGAGAGCAAACACGTATGGAGTGGTTCAGAGGCGGCAGCGCACTTTGTGTTGTAGTTGTTGCTTCTCCGGGAGGTTTGCAGCTTGCATTTCCAGTAACAGCCACTGCTGTTGGCACACAGTGACTTTAATATAGGCTTCGCCCATTAGAGTCGTGCAGCGTTGGCCATTGTCTGGCACAATGGTGTGCTCGCTTGCTGTCTTAAATACCATCTCGCAGCGTTTCTCTTCCTAAAGAATGTTCCTTTCTAGCCATATGATAATAATGAAGCTCCTTGCTGACAGCAGTTGCAACTTTAAACCCAGCCTGTGGTATTATTAGCGAAACTTAAAATGTCTTATGCTTGTTGTTTTGGCTTCCCCCCTCCCTCAAATATTTAATAATCATTATGATTTTTTTAAAAGGATTTTAGATTCATTAAAGTGTTCTTGTGTTGACTGTTTACACGCTAGGTGTGCGATAACTTGCACAAAGCACCTTTGTGTCTGTAGAGGAATATATAATTTTCAAGCCTGCATGTTTAAATCAGTTTCCAGTTGTCTTAATGTTCATGAAAGACACGTCTCGTGAATTTGTGTGCTTTCTTGCTTGATACAAGTGAGTTAACGCCTACCGATTCAAAACCTGAGGGTTTTTTGTATGTGGTGTGGAATATAATATTGCATTTGTTTACTATTTGTGAAAAGCTTGGAGCAGATTCCCAAGAGTTGTAGTCACTGTTTAATTTTCACAGCATGCCTCAGTGTCTATTTTTGGTCTATTTATTCTGTTTCCTTGCTGCAGAAAGTCATGTAAAACACGATAAATTGGATCTTATGAAGCCTAATTAAATCAATGACTGTGTTCTGCTGGTTCTTTTATGCAGAAACCACAAGTATGTTGTAAAAGTCGCCACTCCCCTAATATGTGGATAAAGTCAAAGCATGCTGTAATTCTAAGATGTTTGAGCTATATTCGTGCAGCCCGTTTTGTGGTTAAGCCACCAGTGACATGTCTGAATAAGTAGCTTTGACAGGTATGCTAACCACTCCTAAGATTTTTGGTGTTAAAACCTGTCTCCATTCCTCATCCACACTTTTTTTAGCACAGTTACTGAGGGTTTGTCAGCATGAACTCTTCATCTTTTGCAATGCTCTTGTAATTTTAACAGCTGTTACGTTGAAAAGCGTTCAGATTGTCTACACAGTTTTCCTTTGTGTGTTACAGGAAGAGTTTGGGATTTAAGGGCTCACTTCACTCTGAGATATGGAAAGGTTATATTTGGTGTATGAAAATGTGTGTGTTTAAGTGGAAATAATGCAGAAGGCTGAAGCTGTAAGGCAGAGCTGTAAAAACTCTGGTTGCAGTTTTAAAATGAATCCGTCTAGTAATATTCCAGGATGGAATTTATTTCTTTTGTATTAGTTTATTGTTTTTCATTAAGGCTGCATTTCATGCCTGAAAGTTGTCTTCAATAAATTATAGCGTGTTGGCGGGTATTGCTTATTTTGTTCTTCACTTTTTATAGCAGGACTGAGGGTGTTTTACACTTCGTCAGGAAATTCTGTGCGCCTTTTACCTATTGATGCAAGTCATTTAAGTACGTGCTGTGATTAATGATGCTGTGGAGATATGCTTTTCATGTACTTTTCTCGCTGGCCTTGGGTGTAGTTTATTCACTGTGAAATAAAAGGGCAGGGGGGGTCACTTGCTGTAATTACAGAACAAAGTCTATTGTTGTTTGACAGCAAACTGTTTTGAAAGCTACATAAGGGATTTAGCTGTTAAAAACATTGATAACTATGGGTGTCTAACAATAAGCGCAGCTCAAGGTTCTTAAAGTTCTGTAGTGTTGTCTAGTAGTGTGACGGAGCTTTTGGAGCTGGGTGAAGAGGTGTTGCCCTTTGGCCGAAGGAAAGCTTTTGGCCTGAACCTGCTGACCCCTGCGAATGTGTGTGACCGGGAGCTGCCATTGAATTCCTGTGCAAGAGCGAGAGTTAGCCTTAACGCAATGGAGGCCGCTCTAGAACACGCGCGCAGCCAAGCATCGCCGGTGATAAGCTGATTCAGAACTACTGGGAAAAATATTTCACTTTGGGCATCAGTAATTTTACAATTTTAATAACTTCATAAATACCCAGTAAAAAGGAGAGGATTGATTGTCCAGATGTCATGAGGTTAAGCACGTTCTCCATGTTAAAGGGCTTTGCTGCAAGATTGTTTTAATTACAGTTATATAAAAACTTGTTTTTCCAAAGTAGCATTTTATAGTCCAATAAATGAAATGTATGTTAAAAGTGCTAAGCAAAATCTCCCGTAACCACAGAGGTGTTCAATAACCAAACTCAAGTAACGTGGAAAGTACCATCTGTTCCTAGTTTTCAACATAAAAACAGGAATTGAATGGCTGTGATTTGCTCATACTGTTTGACTCTCGTTCTTTTTTTATTATTATCATTATTTAAAAAAGTTCACCTGGCACTTTATAGAAGCTTTCTGAAATGCAATAATACGGGGGAGACTGTGAAAACACATGTTCATACATACATTTAACCGGTTCCACTTTCATTTAAAGAGATTTCCAGAAGCTCAGTCATTGAAGAATTTATAATAGTGAATCACCTCCTGCAGGCAAACACAATGAGGGTCAGTTCTTCAAAGATCTTACTATTTAGCTAGAACCTGAATTATTCTGTCAGTTTTTCCCGGAGAGGTAAAAGAAAGAAAGGAAGAAAGAGAGAAAGAAAAAGACTCTCAAAGGATAACTTTAGCAAGCTCTTATCAGTCACCTAATTGTATATGATAAAACCATTGACTAAAATTTGCCATGCAGAGACTTTTCTGCTCTTCAGAGAAGCGTTCTAGAATTGTTGAAAGCTGGAAAATTATTCTTTTAAAGGTAACTTAAGTTCTGAACTGTTAGGCAATGAGATTTTTGGCTGCAGCCTATGAGCCCTGGATAAAACGCCATCCGGCCTTTGTTTGAGGTCTTTTATTGAAGCTAATGACTGGTCTTGTGCCGCCCTGAGATAAATGACATTATCTCTGAGTGGTCTGACAGGAAACAGACATGTTAATGGTGAAGCTGCGGGGAGGATCTGCTCCAGTTCTGACAAAAGAGTAAAGCCCGGACCCCTGGTTGCGATCATTAACACATAATGCATTCCTGCTTCTCCTGCGAGGGCCTGGGTAATTGGAAAGCTATTTTATCAACAACAACTTAAATCATAAGTCTGCAATGTGACGTTTCTCTTGCATGCTAGAACTTTTTTTTTTTTTTTTTTTGCATAAGAAATGTGTTATTTGGTTTTTAAAAGGTGTTAGCTCAAGGCTGCCCATGCTGAGGTTCTGTGGCCTGCTTGCTCTTAATTGAGCACATCCTTTGGCTGTTGAATGCAGTGTTCCCCTCCGTTTGGTCTGTGTTGTCTGTGGGATTTGCATTTGTAAAAGTAGGCTGTTTACTTCAGTGAGAGCAGGATTTGTCCTGTGCTTGCTTTGTAAGACAGATGGATTAAAAAAAAAGAAACAGCAGAAAGCTATGCTTCCTTAGATGAGACTGTTGAGGGGACAGTGGGACATAATGGTACCCATTACAAATTAAAAACCTGACATGGTAGAGGGCTTTGCAGCTCAGCATCTATTTCTCCCTATTAGCACTTCGCTCACCGTGTCCAGAAAGTCCGTGAGCGTATTCCATGCCAGCGAGCCCAAGGGTTGGCTGCTCCCAGTGGCGTGTTTTTACACTCCCTACTTGCTGCGGTCTGTATGGGGAGCCTCCGGATCTCAGAACGCTTGCATGCATCCTGCTGCCTTCGTTTGCTTGTCCAGGTTGTTTCAAGACCTTGGTCCAGTTGAGAGCTAGACTGGAGGACACTTGTAAGCGTCCGCTTGTTAAAATCCAGGGAGAGAGGTAGCAGAGCAGGTGATCTGAGATGTTCTTGAAATTGTATCAAGCGTGGGGTTAATCTTAAGCACAGAATTGTATTGTGGCACCCTTTTTTCCTCTCTGAAGCCACTAAGATGGCTCATGTATCCAGGAACCACACATGGGATTAAAGGTCACAGAGCATGGTCTGTGACATACTAGATCAGAAGACTAGTCTGGAGAGAGAACATAAAGAAATGGAGTTGGGAGACCTAGGCCAAATATGTTTAGAATTAGAGGTGCCTTCCAAAAGCCTAATGTATGAGTGGCGTCTTGACAGACCATACATGCACGTTTACCCCTCCAGCTGCAGGTATTATTATAATGACTTCATTGAAGCTTTCTTTTCACTTATGTGCAGTGTTTCTCCAAAGTTTTGATGTTACTGGTATATGTCATATCTGAGCACGTTTTGCAAGCATTATCAAGAATACGGTCTTGGAAATGCTAACATTTCTGCTATCAGAAATACCACCTTCACTTCTAGTTTGGATAAAGATAGTTATCTACTTTGGATTTCTGTGACACATCCTCGAAAAAAAAGGTTAGATCATTTCCACCTACTTAGGCAATTGTGTATATTTACTTTCTGAATGTTGTTACCGAATGTTCTGTACTTTTGTTATGCCGCTCATATATATAATTGGAATTGTATGTCAGCTACATATTCAGGAGTTGTTGCATGGTATACAATTGGGATGCCTGAATATAATCTAGTTTTAGAGTTTGCCTTGCTCTGAGCTAGGATACTTCCTTTTGGACATAGATGATCCAACGACCAGGTTATTCTTCACTGAATACGCTTAGCGCTATGCCAGTTGTACATTGCACTTACAATATGCCAAAACATACGCTGTGATATGGCATTGTATTTCCCCAGAAGGTTAGAGAGATTATGTGGTTCAGAACTGTGCTTTATTTCTTATAATAGATACATATGCTCTGAATCCTCAGATGGTGTCATACCTGTGGATCTGTGGCTATAGTGACTTCAGCTGAAAGGCTGTCCATGGTTTTGCTAAAATCTTGTGTTGGTTTCAGTATGTTTACATGTCAAGGAGGTTTTGTTTATTAATAATCACAGCAATTATATGCATCTTGCCTTTTTTTTTTGTCTGTACGCAATATTACCTTTTGGGTGAGAGACAGTAAAATGGCGGCCCTTGAAACTTTCTGATGACAGTGTAATTACAAAATGTAAACAATTTTCTAAAACTCAGGAATGGTCATTTATAGTTCTTCATTTTTTTTTTTCAATTTGGCAAACCTTTTATTTTTTTTCTTCTCTTCCCTTTTCGCACCAGAATGTTTCTGCCTAGTGAAGCTCTTCTGTGGTGCAGTGTTTGACCTAAGTGAATAATGACACAAGCTATCATTTTAAAATTTGCTTACAAATATGTTTGAAATAAGAGAATTGGAATAAAGATAATTACCAGTTTTCAAGACTTGAGGGGTTTTCTTAAAATGAGATTTTAAATCACAGGATTTTTTTGGTTACGTTCATGAAATTAAAACCGCAGTTTACTGTAGGCTGTGAGTAGCCTTTTGGGCCAATATGAAGATCAGACTATAACTTTTCATTGTGCTGTAGTCAAGGTTTCACTAAGCATTCTCTGTTGCATTTTTCTCTTTTAATTCTGACTAAATGGTCTTGGCAATTGGAACAAAGCCTTTACATTTGCATGAAAGGTTGTAAAACTATTCAGAAGGACTTGACTGACAAGCAAGTTCTTTGTAATTTTTTCCTTTTTTGAAAAAGAATGCTGAAAGAAAACTCAAGGGGGTGGGAATAGATAGTTTTTCTCTGGTGTCCCTGTGTGTGCATGAACATGTACGAGTACATATAATACATGCTTATACATAGGACTGTTTAAATTTGATTGAACAGTTTGAGCGAGTGACTAGTGTGAGTTGCATGCAGTGAAATCGGATTAGTGACTGTCTGTGCGGGTTTTCCATCTCATGTCTATCTGTGGTATTTGGTTACTTTGTTTACTGAACTCTTAAGCCAACACTACAAGTAAAAATGATGCATTTCAGGGAGAGATGCTTGATAATATGAATGCCTGCATTTCCTGTAGGTAGGCAAATACTGCAAAGGGTCAAAACAAAGGGGTCAGCTTTTCCAGCATCTACCTGTAGCATCCAGTGAGGCCATTCAGGTCAAAGCCAGTGTGAATTTCAATTTGAAGCTCTTTGTTTTAGTAAATAATGAAGTAAAAAAAAGGTTGGTATACCATGCTGTGTTGAATTGTCCTTTATGTTAAGTCTTCCTCGACCGTTACGACTTCCCAGTCTTCAGAAAAAACAAATATTGAAAATTTCATTCCTTTATCTTCTCCCATCTTTCCCTCTCCTTTTTTAAGTCTTCTCAGCCTAAATATTATTGCTGGTCAGAAACCCAGCTTGACTGAGGTATTTCTGTCCCCTGGGAATATCCATTGTCAACTAGTACCATAGGAAAAAATGTGCCCATGGGGGTGTTTCAAACATATGCCAATAGTGGTATGTGAACGCAGTTTTTACAGTTAAAAGAGCAAACTAAGATACATTGATTGTATTTGCTTGGTATTTATAAAACACTGATATTCGTGTTGTTGAATTGTCTTGTCATGTTAACCAGGAAGCAGATGGCATCATGCCACTGAAGTATACTTTTACTTAAAGGAACTTTAGAGGTTTTGATGTGTTTTCTTTTCCTCTTATTTCCCTGATGGCTTCTTTTTATTGAAGAGTAACATGAGGAGACCTGGTAGCAATTTTATTGCTTTCCCATGACAGTTTGAAATAATAGCTTGGTCTTTGGTTGCCAGTCAAGTTTCTACCAGTCAGCTTGATTCTGTTTTTTATCATGTGGCAGTGGATTATAAAAAAGTATATGTTTGTAGTTTGCCCTTAGAAACTGGCTCCTTTTTTTTCTTTTAATGCTTCAATTAGCAACAGAAGACTAAGCTCCAATTGGTCACACTTTTGTAAACTCCTAGAAGTGACTTTCTTTCATCCTTCTGATGAAAGAAAGCGCCCGAGTTTAGGCTCAGTTTCCCAGGAAGTTTTGAGGCACATCTGGCCCCTTTAACTGGGGACACGAGGCAGTTTGATTTTGCACACTTGTAGTCTTTCCCATTAGCCACTGACTTCATTTGGAGGGTTTTGTTAAGCTTCCCTCCTCCCCCCTCCAACATAAATTCACCCTAGTCCTGTGCTGCCTTCACTGATGAATTTCAGTGATACTGCACTGAACTATGACAGAAATATGTCTCTGGCACAGGAATAGCACCATAGGTGTTTGTTACATAAGCTTAGATTTTACGGTTTTTACTGCTTCCTTCCCCTCAACCGTTACGAAGAGTCAAATGCAACTTGTAAGCTCCTTTCTCATAGTGCGTAGGGCCAGACCAAATTATTTTTGGATTTCCTGTCACCTCCTTGGCTGATTTTTGCGGATGGCTCATGTTAAAAGCAACAATAATGTTTGAATTGGAAGGGTTTGGTCTTTGGGTTTTCATTCTTCATGGAGAACTGTTTATTTGTGTGTGGTTCGCCACAGTACATGGATAGTACTATCAAATCTGTGCTTTATTATAGGCTTTTAACAGTGGAGTAACGGCAGTAGTTGTGTATTTCTGGGTTTCATGTTCTTGCCAATACTTCCTTTTTGGAGGAGGGAAATGAAACTCTGTATCTCTGCAACAAAAGGTAACAGAAGCAAATTCAATTGAAAAGGGACCTGGTCTCTGAACTGGACGTTCTTTTGCGGCTAGACGTTTCAAATCTGATTGAGCAAACGTCCAGGGGTTTGTGTAGTTAGCCTGTTCTGAAAGCACGACTCTAATACAGCCAGGAGTATGCTGGCTGTATTGAACATATTTGACATAAAATTTCACTGCCCTGGGTTTAATGTTAGGCAGGGTTATGTTCAATTGCACTGTGTTCTGGGATTTGAGGAGAAAGATATTGTAGTAAGTTGAGCACAAAGAAGGTTGTTCTTCTACGTCCTGTGTTACTAGACAAAACTTCACGTTCCTACCTCCTTCGACCCGGTAGTAAGGTGTAGTTTGATGTAATAAACTTAGTGTTATTAGTTGCTGTTAAAGGATAGGATTATATATTGTGTGTGTGCGCGCACACAAACTCACACACACACACACACACACACACACACACACATTATACATATATAAAACCCTGCTACTGTTTTATAAATACAGCAGCTGAGATTTGGCTGATTGTCTATATTTACATTCCATGTCCAGATCCTTTAACAATCTTTCCTGTGATGCTACACCAGATGCCAAACACTGAAGGAGAAAGCTAGCAGCTGTTTCCATTACACCATTGGTACATTATCCCCTACACTTTATTTTCATTTTTATACTCTCCTTCAACCTTTTCCTACTCACCCCTTAAAACAGAATTTTTTCCTTCTGCCTGTGATTTATCCGTCTACAGGATTATGTGTTATTCTTAGCTTTAAAAAATAGTCTGCTTGAATTTTTTTTTCTCTTAAGAGCTTAATGCTTTGTCTCTTGCTGACAGTGAGGCTGCAGTCCTTTCTCAACTCCCAGAGGTAGATCATTGCATTATGTCTGCGTAAGTCCTACTTGAGAGGAGTCTAGGTTACAAAACAGGGCCCAGTGTTACCAATTTGATTAGTCTTACAACAACTTGAGTCACTATGTGATTTATACTTTTTGCACGCAGTCTGAATAGTAGCTTTTTCATTCTTACTCCTTCCCTCTCCACCATCTCTCTGAAAATAATAGTTTCATGGCTGTGTGCTGTTATTGCTGAGATATGACTGAGAACTGCATGCAGTACAGTGAAGCACATTCATTTTCATCTAGTACCCGTTTATTGCCTTGAGCACTGTAAATCTGTCAGCTCTTCACGATGCTTTCACCTCTTTCTTCATTTGCTCCAGCTTCTAGTTTGACAATGTTCCCCTGAGGCAGAATTCTAATCTGCTTCCAATTAGTTGCAAAATGTGACTCAAATTTCCACATTATGACTGCTGTTTTACTTGCACGCACACATCTAGAAACAAATTAATGCTCTTGAATATTTATTTTTTGAGCCTTCGGATTTACTTTGGGAAGAAAAGTTGCCAACTATTTTCAGATTACTTCCAAGATTTACATTTTTCCTCAAACTAGTAGTATTTATCACAGATTCAGAATGTCTCTTGTTTTTAGAATGTCTCTAGTTTTTAAAAAACCTTTCCAGCTGATTGGTAATTATTGAAAATACATTGCATTATGGATAAAATCTAAAAATGAACAATAATTACAATTACGGTTAGAACAATTTGTTTATAATTACCGTATCAATTCCGGATGTGAGGCATTTCTGTTCTGTGGGGTTAGCGATACAAATATTTTTTTCGCCTTTGACTGTAGTTCTTCAGGAGGAGGAACATACTTATTTGCCATGTATCTGCCTGCCACTTATTATCTGCAACTCCAGAAGCCATCATTTCGTTTGAGGGGAGGATACTGAGATTCATCTGGTCTTTAGTGACTGTTAATAGATACAACTCATGAAAACGTATTTATGTGTGTCCCTCTGTATGTGTCTCTACTTGTGTGTGCATGTACACATGGGCACGCTGGTGTACCTTTCAGATACTTGAGATGAATGGAGCTTGCAGGATTCTTGGGTAGTGTTCATACTCCTGTGAGCAGTTGCATTAGAAATATGGCCTTTACAGTTTTATTTCTTGGGGAAGAAGTGAAATTTTGGGTGGAAAGTGTGGAGACCTAGATTCTGCTGCACCAAGGAAGGACTGAAGTCTACACCCAAGCGGGAGTCTGAACCTTCGGTCCTCGTGCAGGCAAAACTGGCATCCGAGTCTCCATGACGCTTCTTCTTTGCTGCCCTTCCACCGCAGTGCTCTTCCACTTCAAAGTCTGTAGTTGCCTATATGAAGAAATGCTGTGTATTTAATTCAAGTATACCAGTAGCTAAATTTATAGGTGCAAATCTTTAGTAGAGCTTAGCACTCTGCAGCTTGGCAGATTGATGTCAGCAGCCGTAATAGACTTTAAATAGGCTTGCAGAATTTCATTGAAAGTAAATTGCTGAAGTTGATATTGCTAAGTACCTGTCATTTCTAAATGAGATTTGCACCTGTAAATTTAGCTATTCGTTTACAATAATTCACTTATTTATAGACAGCGAGGTTTTTTTTTTTTAACATTTCATTATCTTTTCCCATCGTAGGTTGAGGTGGTAGTCTGCTGGCCCCATATGCTTTGTGTGTGCACATCTAAATGAAGGTAAACACAGCACACACATTTGCTGTCTTTGGGTTCATACCCTCTGATAACTTATTTTCCATCAAGAACAAAAATGTAAAAATAGAGACAAAGGAAAATGACCTTGATATTTCGTTTTCTCTTGGGTCATAAATGCCTCTTACTGCAGAGATGAGAAACCTAACATGTCTTTATTTCTTTAAAGAATTCGCTTACTCTACTAGACTCCTGTGATTCACAGCATCGTTTTATGAGGAAACAATATTTGCAAACATTGTGAAATGCTCCAGCAGCATGACCTTTTTTTTCTTTTTCCATACAACATCAAAGTCTTTGAGGTTCAGCTCTGTAGGCAGGGTGAATTGCAGTTGCTGTGATTGTCAGCTGTTAAGAAGAAAGTACACAGACAATTAAAATTCAAGTGGAATGTGTGTATTTGTAGCTTACAATAACTGACTTAAAGACATTCGCAGTGTTTAACCAGGCCAGCGCATAAAACACACACACACACACACACACACACACACACACACACACACACACACACACACACACACACACACACACACACACACACGTATGTACACGCACGCACACATCCACATCCACACATTATTAATTTTTCAGGCAAAAGCCACAGTGCTTCTGAGAAGCATTAAATGCTTTTGTTGATGGCTTATAGTTTTATAAACTCTAAATGAGCTTATTGCATTTTAACCAGCACTAAATAATAGAAGAACCTATGAGCCTCCGCATTGGACAGCAGCCAAGCAGCCACAGAAAGAAAGAAAGAAAGAAAAAAAGAAATGAATGGTTTAATTGTAGAGCAAATCATTTGTTTACAGATTAAGACCTATTTGGTAGCCAAATCCTATGGACAAGGAGGTGAAAGAATGAAGCACTAAGGTACAGGAAATGAGTGTCTGGCTTTATATTTTGTGACCAAGTTCTGCTATTTTTACCCCCTCCTGAAGCAGAGGAGGCAAGGAAAAAACTGAATTGTTTAGGGGCAGGCTGTTGAGCAAAGCGCACGTCTTTAGGAGGAACAAAAGGGTGGGAGAAGGCAAGCCTGGATGCCCTTTGCACTCTGCCTCCGACCTGCCAACTGGAGCTGCTTCCAGCTAAGGGGCACCAGTTGGTGGCTGGAAGAGCTGCCCTGTTTTGTTTGCCTGAGTTTGCAGGGAAGAGAAATGCTTCTATTAATCTGAGCAAACATAATACTTTTTTTTTTTTTTTCTGGAACCTGTCTCCCTGAAATGCAGTTTGGCTTTCTCACAAAAATCCCCCCCCCCCGCCCCTTTTAAAGGCAAGTTGTGTAAATGGGCCTTTTGTTTCAATAATCCTAATTAATTAGTGGACAGTTCAGATGGTTAAGAAGAGCTTTCGGGTCCTGCTTTATTGTTGTACAACATTTTTTTTAAAGACTCACTTACTGGTGGCCTGTGAATTTAAAGATATCATTTTCATGAATCATTGGTTTAAAGATCAAAGGAAATAAAGTATTATAGCAGAAGTGGAATAACCTCTACTTTAAAGGTTGTTTAAGCTTTTTTTTTTTTTTTTTCATTTGAGCCTCCTATTTTTCAGTGATTTCTAACTTTTCAAAAATATTTTATAAGCTGAATTTCCTGCGGCTTTTTTACTCCCCACTCATTTACTCATTTTCCCACCATCACCTCCATGGAACCGAAATTGCCAAGTTTGAGTACAGAAAAAGTTCATTAGAAAAAAAATCTCATTCAGAACAATATATTTTATTTATACAAAACATCCCCATCCTCACTATCAGTAGCTTGGGAGGCGAAGCCTTCTTGAAAAATGCGTCATGATCCTTTATGTGAAAATTGGCTCTGATCCTTGTGAAGAGGATCTATTGGGCCTATGTAATAAAGACTGTAAATACCCCATTTTCTGTCTGCAATGGCTATAGTAACTTTGGGTGAGGGAAGGAGCGGGCATAGCTGAGGTTGGCGGGTTGTGTCTGGTCATGTGAAGTCATTTTTGGCTCCCTTATAGTAAAGAAAAGACATTGAGTTTTGTATTGCTTTAACTAACTAGGACAATTTATGTAAAGAAAAAAATAACTTGTCAGTTGTTCACGTTTGAAATCCAGTAAAAGACTGGACAGGTTGTTAGTGTACCTTGTGCTGTATAATTGTATACAGCAAAGGGGACAAAAAAGAGGTTAATGAGCTTCAGGTGTGGCATTTTAAAAGCTTAACAAAGTCCTTTAATATGGCGTGACTGAAATTTAGTACCACCATATAAAGTATTACCCCCTCTGCTTATAGATGAACATCTCAAAGAACATTGCCAGGAATGCTGCCAGGAACCGGTGCTCTTTCACAAGCTGTAGTCTACTAAATAGTCACCCTAAGAACAATATCCTTCTTAATATTCTATTTATATATATATATATATATATTAGTTTCTGCTATATTTCTGTATCCAGAAAATGGGAAGAATTCCTATGTGGTAAGTGCATGCTGTTGTATTCCCAAGTAACAGGCCATTTCACACACTGCACCTAGAGATAGATAGACTCTGCGTGCTTTGAAATGAGTAGCAACATTAGCATTAAAATCTCCAGGAGGAGAATGCAACCTTGAAAGTTATGTAAGAAATGGGTCTGTTATGTGCAGTCTAATTATATGCATATCTGTGTACGCCGTATTTCCCTTTGTTTTTTCCCCTGGCAGTGAAAGAGCTATTTCCTCTGGAACATTAAACTGCATTCTGTTATCTGATATCTGTTTGGTAAAAAGAGCTTTGACATCATATGTTAAGTGACTGAAAGCAGTGTTCTGAGTGAGCCTTGAAGAACTTAACTTTGCATTATGTTCTGGTACGGCGATTTTGCTCACATCGGGCTTTAGAACTTGGATAACATGAACGGTGGAATTGCAAAAGCAGTCTGCGAGAGGAATTTTGTTTTGGAAAGCATAGCCTCAAAATAGTCATATATTTTTGCATCTAATTACAGGTTTATAGTTTCGTTGTTACTGCTTCTAACAGATACACAGTTGGATGGTCTTTACACTGCGTGGTAAAAATGATAGCATTGAAATAACGGACCAAAATTTCATAAAATCTCAAGACAGAATTATTCCTTTGTGTATGTATGCAAGGCTTCAGACAGCTATCGGTAGTCACGTTCACCCCAGGCTAATTGTTAGCTTTTTGATCAATGTAATAAAGTACGTAAACATTTATATGCTTTCTTAATCCGGTAGTACCATGTCCAAATGCTTGACAGACTTATTGAACTTCTCTGTCTCCTTGGTAGCGTCAAAAATGACAGTTAAGCAGCATTGCCATGAATGTGGGCCTCAGTAAATTGAAAAGGAAATTTGCCTTCTAAATGTGCAATTTAAGCCCAAGAAATTGTTTCATCTCAGGATTTTGCAAAATTTGATACGAGCTCAGTTTCATTTTGGACCGGGAGCCAAAGGGCTGGTCAAGTTCTGAGAAAAACAAAGGAAGTTGCTGAAATGGTTCTAACTCATTAAGATAAAAATAGCTGCGGATAATATTTATGGCAGCATAAAAGCTGCTCTGCCTTGTAATTAGGTTTAACCACTTTTAATTCTTCCAAGAAAAGCCATGCAAATGTAATATTACTTTCAGAATTGAATGGGGGGAGGGGAAGGAAAGCAAGTTAATCCGCTAACAAATTTTCAGGATCTTCCAGGAAGCAAACCCTTGATAAGTTTAAATGTAGAGGTCAGAGCACACTTTTGTCTTGTCAGACCTGTGTCTGCATGGCCCGTGGGTCTTTTGGATCTGATCGTGCCTCTGTTGCACAAAGAAGCCAATGCCTTTACTAATGTGAATGGACTCCAGCTCCGTGGATGAGGAGCGTGACACCTGTGTTGTTCATTCCCATGCTTTCAGTATGCTCAGTGCTTTGACCTAGAGAAGGTCACTCGCTCTGGAAACTGAAAGTCGGTATATCCTTTTTTTTTTTTTTCAGCTAACTAGGCTAATTTGTTTTAGTCATTGCTAAATTTGTAAAGCCTTCTCTGAGAAACCAGGTTATGAACAGGGAGGAAATGTAAGTTGTTTTGAGATTAATTGACTCTCCTTTTAAATCATAGCTTAGCTAAAAATATGCCTGTAGCCCACTTTAGAGCTTAATTAATAAATTCATTGAGTGTGACAGCAGAGCATCATTACAAGTCTTTCAAGAACAGAAAAGTAATTTCTTTGGTTTAGTTTAAGCCAGGTTGTGCTTACTAAATCCTATTACAGCACTACGGTGATTCTTTAGTATCTGTATCAGTTTGTTAGCGTGGAAGTGGACTATGCTAAATCTTGTTTTCTTGATTTCAGGACATGAAATGTCACATTTTTGCACAGTTGTCTTACAAAAGAATTTGCATAGTTCTCTTGCAAAAGAGCACCACCAAGTCTGTCTTGGCCGTAGTCTTTGTATTCTTAGACTTCTACCGTAGAGTGAGGCCATACCTGTGAAATGGGTGTAAATGGAGCTACGCCAGGGCAGAATTGGTTGCTAATTGGTTGCCCAAGTGTGTCTCATCCTGCAGGTATCAGTGGAACCACTTTGGTTTCTAGAAGAAACAGCAGCTGTGGCCCCACATCTGGTTGTGGCTACATCTACCTAGAGTACTATCGATGCTCATCACTTCCCCTTCCCACCTTACTTTCCACAAGGTGGGCCATTCCCTAGCCTACTTCTGTCAAAAAACAACAGAACAAAACAAGTCCAGGTGATGTAAGCAGTGAGTTTTTCCTGACCCAGTGTCTGACTTGACTGGGATGCATGCAGGGTTACATAGACAATTTGAAGAGGGAAGCAATGATCTCAGATCAGTGATGGAGGGCTGGGTTCGATACCCTCGGTCAGTGTGGTTTACTTGCAGCCGTAACAAGATATGCGACTACAGGCTAAGTATGCTGATTTGGGGGGGGAGGGGGGGGAAGAGGCATTTAGACTGATATTTTCAATGTCCTGGTTAACCAGAGCAATCTATTTAAAAAAATAATCAAGAGGACTGAGCAATTAAATTCCTTTTTCTTTATTATATCCCATTACTTGCTTTCTTTATGAAGGCTATCCCTTTTTTGTGTAATTTTTTTTATCCTTATTTCCACTAAATTGGTGATTATCCTTACTTTTACTTGCATTTGATATGGTGCTACTTCCTTGCGTGATATTCTCATGTTGAAGTGCCTTTTTCAAATCTTTTGCTATCTTGTGCTGTATTCAATATTAGTCGAACAGGTGGAGTATCAGGAGAAAATTTTCCCCCGGATCTTCTCGTTCATTTGACAGATTGTATGTGTCGTCAGATCTCTAGTTCCCTGGTGTAGTTAGTCAGGTTCCCCTGTTGTTTCTGTGGATTTATCAGCCAGCTACTGAGGAGAAAAAAGTATTTCTGAATTAATAGGAAAACGTGTTGTGAAACTGCAAAAATGCATAGAAGGCTCCAGTGTAAGCACTGTATCTGGGACAACTGTTTTAGGGCTTTCTTTTTATTTGGGGAACCAACTGGGCTTTGACAGGCACCATCCCTTTGGGTTAATGACAGCTGAGTACAGAAATCTATGTGTCCTTTATTGTCCTGTCCTGGAAGCCCCCATCTAGAACTCCTCTTTAGCAGGGTTGGAAGGTGCTCAACTGCCTGTCCAGTGGCCAGGGGCTGTGGTGGTCACTGGGAAGGATATCATGGGTAGCAACAAGGACAGCATTCTGAGACATAATGGTAGGAGCTGGCAGTGGGTCACTTCACATAAATGGAATTTACCTGGATGAGAAGAAAATTCACTCCCATTTTTCGGAGAAAGCTCTTTTGACAGGGGGAGGAGGACGTTGAGCAATGTCTGTCTTCTCAGCAAGAGGAAGGATTTTTGTGGACGCTTGCCACCGGATTGTGGAAAACTCACTTTTCAGCTTGGAAGGCGTTTTGGAGCTGACACAAGATGGAAACGGCCTTGGCTTTCTGGCACTTTTGAGTGCTGGTCAGTCTTTTGGGGATCGATCTTAGGGCTCTTGATGGCCCTGTATACCTAGTGTAATAGATATGGGTCACCTTCGGTAACAGGTGACTTTATAACCCCTTGTGCAACCGGTTTGTTTTGACAGATTTGGTGCTTGTGTGCCAACTCTGTGTTGTTTAGGCAGCCAGGGTGGGATCCAGTTGCAGAAGTGGCATGGCGTGAAGTTGCTAGTTGCGCTGCCGTTCTTCTGAGTTGCGCTGCCGTTCTTCTGAATGTAACACACGTGAACTAGCTAATAGCTAGGTAAGTTATCTCCTGGCGAGGAAATAACAAAAGGGCCTGTTTGGCAGGGAAGAGGCAGCAAGAGAGCAGTGAGGGAAGGGCAGGCCAATCTGGTGAGTCTCTGTGTTGTGATATTGAGGTTAGGATAACCTATGAATCTTGGCTTTCTTGTCTTTCTCTGGCTGTCATATGGCCCTGATGTGATTTTGCCAGTCCTGGATAGGTGAAGCTGCAATCTAGCTTCTCAGCAACCGGTATATACCTATATGAGCATTTGGTGTGCGCTCATTCCTCTTAGCCCCGTTTCCACAGTGGAGAGGAGCATATGGCAGTAGCTAATTACCGAAGAGTTAGTTTCTGTTCAGTGTGCCTGCATTTTCATATAGATGCTTATGCTTGCAGTAACTTGGATTTCAAACTACTTTCATCTCAGCAAGAGAAGCGTAAGAAGCACGAGAGATGAATATCAGCAGTTGCTTTCTTTAGAACCGAGGGCTGAAAGGAAAACACCATCTTTCCTGGTTACAGTTAACCTCCGCTTGAACTCTGGACGGTTGAAACTGGCACCGGCCCCTTTTCTCCATTCTGGAACTTCCTCTTCCAAATTTGTACAGAAAGGTATCTTGGGAGTTACCATAATGATGACTGATGTCATTTGCAGGGCACTGGAGAGCTGGCTTAAATGACCTGGCCTGACAAATGGGCTTTCGTTGGTTGGGAAAAGAAGCAAAGCTGTTGACTGTAGTTGTGCCCCCATTCGTTATGGCAGAAGAACTTCTAGGCTGTTTTGCTTTGTGTCTAACCTGATGAAAGATCTGAAGAGTTGCGCTGAGGAGCCACAGATGCGGGCTGCGCCGAGACCTGTAGTTGCTTCCATGTTACTTGTGCTTGAGTACATGCGCACAGTTGGCGAAAAAAGACTTTACTGGGATGGGTGCGGCTCTAAATTTGGCGCATTTAGAAAGTAAAGGCTATATTTGGCTTGCCAAATTTACAAAATCTGTAACTAATTTAGGGGATGTTAACGTTTTTGTCCATATGCTTGCCTTTGATTCAGAAACTGTTTCAGAGTTCGGTGAAACGTTGTTTGTTCCCAAGATGTTAACTTTCCGAAAAGTCACTGCGTATCAGTTAATTAGGGGTGTTTATAGGATCAGCATGTTATTAAATAAACAAATTCCTGTCAGTAATTAAAATGTGAGCATGATAATCTTAAAATACAGTCATCTGACCTCTTTAAAGATACAGCTTATGTGCTACTCTGTGCTATGTTTAATTAGAAATCACAGTCTAATAATGGGAATGTTTACTCTCTAATGAAACTAAATATAGAGATCTCTTCACTTTTTGTCCCCCAGCTGTGTTGTCTGTATTAAAATTTGAATACTTCCTCCCCAGTCATCTCAGTTAAATAAACTTGCTATTGATCGGGAACTTTACTCTGCTGATTAGCAGTTCTTTACTGCCCATATTGCTCTCTAAAGCGCAAGGATAGCCTAAAATGGCTGCAGATTATGATGTATGGCTGCTCTTGTGAAACTGCAGCTGTGAATCTAAAAGAGGATGTAACCATGCAGAATCGCTCTTTTAGATGGTCATTAGCACTGCATAAGTACAAGCCTCTTTTTCAGATAGCATTTATTCTTCACGGTTCTTCTGCTAGTATTTGATGGCAATGTCATTTGCCGAGCACTGAATAACAATGAACGTTTTATTGAAGTACAGTATTCTGAACCAGTGCTTTTTAAGCTGTTTAAGTGCTTAATTTTCGTTTGACTGCTTCTTTTCATGCAAATGTGAGTGTAACAGAAAAAGCCAATGCATTCTGCTCTGTTGTGCTGCCGTGACGTATGGGACGGAGCTGAAGGCTTGTGTGTAGGAGAGGGAAACATAGCTTCATTTGTCACATTTATCCATTGGCATCCTGCTCCAGTTTTATCCTTCCTTCTTACTTTTATTTAGAACACACACACACGGACACGCGCACACACACACACGCACACACACACACACAGACGCGCACACACACAGAGAGCACAAGGCTTTCTCTGTGCTACTAAGGAAGAAGCAAGCCAAGAAATGGTCTCTTTCATGGGAAGGAAAAGAGGACTCAGGTCTAAATAATTCCTTGTTTAATTGTTTTCTTCTCCTTCCAAGGATCTCAAAACACTTCCAGGCATTAGGGAGATGGTTTTTGAAAGCCAGATTTTTATGTGGTGAACACGTACAACTGTGGCAAGATTTTCAACAGTCTAGCACCTACTTCTGCCCTTATGAGAGTCTGAGGGAAAGCCCTGCACCCAGTGTGCTTTGTTCTTTTGAACATCTGGCCTCTTATTTTGCTTTGTGAGCTATTTTGAAAATCTGGCATCAGTTCTGGGTTTTAAGCTCTAATTAAATATAGTACACAGTCTGACTATAAGCTTCACAATACCCGGGGAGGGGGAAGGGGAAGGCTGTCCCTATTTTACAGACAACGAAACTGAGATAGATCACTAGGTTATTGAAAATTGCCAATACATTTTCGTACTAAACAGCTCCATCAAAAGTGACTTTCAGAGCCTAAATTCAGACCAAAAGAAATATGTCCACGATTTCAGCAGTTCTAGGTTTTAGAACCACTAAGCGAATTAATTACGCTATGGCCAGGAAATTAGTCATACTAAGCCATAAGGACTGGTAGTATCCGTTCCTGCATTAACATCAGTCTCTTAACACGGTTTGGGAATGTGAATTAATACTCGTTTTTAACTGAGTAGAACAGCAAATAGTACGTTCTTTCTATGGAGTACTAGCCAAATACTCTGCAGAATTTAAAGGTCGCAAAGCTAATGGTAAAAAAAAAAAAAAAAAAAGTACGCAGGTAGCGTGATTCCCTTGAAGGGTGATTCCCTTTAATTATTGACCATATTGAAAGCTAGTGGCAAGTCTTCAATAGATGCTCAAGCTAATCCAGGCTAGGGTGGCTTAAATACTTGTTTCTTTCCTATGTAGGATTTAAAGAATTTTCTGTATGTTACGCATAGCAAAATTCAAGAGGTTCGTCTTTCAACTTTTTTTTTTCCCCGCTATAGAAAGCCTAGGTTGCAGTGTAAGAGCATGCATGGTGTATGTGAAGTCCTTTTTCAGAGATCTGCCAACTCTATCTCTGTATCTTAGTTGTCTATTTATGCTTTTTCCAAAGTTAGTGTGGGTGTGCCTTGTCTTCTTTCTCTATCCTCATTACACAAACAGTGCCTTCAGGAAGCTTTCAGTCAGTGTTTTCTGCTTGACCATTAGTCATAATGATACTTCAGTGATAAAGGAAGCTTTATTCCCAATGTGTTTTTAACTGTGCGCATCAGGACCTGCCAAATATACACTGTTGACATCAAAGAGATTTTGCAGAAACCTGTAATTCTGCAAAAACACAAACCGGGTTGTATTTTCACCTTTCATATTTCACATTCTAAAAGGAAAATTGACTGGTCTGCCTTTGGTGTCCAGAAGGAGTGAAATTCCAGGAGTAAATAAAAACAGTGTCAAGCAAATCTGACAATTTCTATTTTCAGTTACCTAAAATGCTAGTACTAATATAAGCAAGGTAGTTTCATTTTTAATCTGTCCGTACCCCTTTAAGGTAATTCAGTGCTGATAATGTTTTCTATGTTTTCATGCTGAATAGCTCCCTCAAAATTGAGAAAGAAGTGTATCTTTATATTCACTGTCTGGCTTTGAACGAAAATACTGTGTAACGCATTGAGAAGTGTTGTCAATCAGCGCGCATTTTGTGTTTTATTGTAGTACAGTATTTACTTTAACCCATTTAAGAGTCCATGCAATAAGAAGGAAAGTAAAGGCAGCAGAGGTGTAATAAACACTGGTTTAATTTTTACAGCACAGTACATTATAGAACTATAAAATTGTGTGATTGGCTAAGTCATTAACACTGCCTTAAATCAAATAAGTGTTTAAAGCCTGACACGCTTAGTGCTGAAAACCTGTATATCAGCGACTTTCTAATAGAGAATTAAAAAAAGTAAGCAGTGCTGCCTAGAACAAAGATTGCGCCACTGTGCATCTTCATGAGCTCTGCATTAACGCAATTGTCTGATTATTATTAGACTTCTCCTGCGCTCCCTGTTCTACAGCAATCGTACCTACATCGGTTCGATGATTCCTTCAAAGCTGTGCCACGTAGAGCCTGCAGAGGATTGGTACAGGATCACCACCGATAAAGAGTAAATTTCTTAAAGTCCTGCCTCACACTTATTTTATGAAAGATTTTGTGTCCGCTTACTGTTACAGTGTGCGTTTATTAGTAGTCTGAGTTAGGGGGCATAGTAAGGACCAATCTAAAAGCCGTTCAAGTCGGTTAAAGTCTCTTTCCACTTTTCTAATAGGATCTCGTTCATCCAGGCCCTATATTGACTGTGCATGTTCTTGAGCTGCATTTTTCAAATGTTGATTTAAGAGATCCATAATTGCCTGATTTGAAACATCTCAGATGTCCCAGATTTTTGTACACGGTGCTTGGCACTTTCTGAAAATGATGACTTTTCAGTTGGAAACTTTTTCTTGACCCTGTTTTGAACACAGTCTAAAAATAGATAAACAGTATCTCTTTATAATTTGCTAGATACTGGAAGGCCACTCATGTCAAACTTAACTTATGTCACTGGACACATTAAGTTCAACATTTGGCATTAGTTTGTATTAGCTCATTCACATTTGAAAACAATGTTAGAGAACATTTGGAAGACGAATTTCCTGTCTCAGCCAGCTGAACAAAAACATGATCTCCTAATAAATTTAGCCTCGTTTCACTTTGAAGATAAAATTTTTGCCACTATCAGCCGCACAGTGTTTGATCCACTTTCTTACTTTATGATTTGGTTATGAATCTAAGTTACTGATTTAAAAGACATCTCCCTGAGAGAGATGTTTTCCCAGGTTAGCTTTTAAGCAGCTGAATATTAAAATCGGTAATCCTCATAGAAACAGAGGGAGGGAGGGAGGGAGAGAAAAAGAGAGAGAAAATACATTGAAAGTAAAAATACCAGGTTTCTGAAGGTGGCTCCTCACAGCAGGGTGGCCTGACTGGACATGGAAGAGATATACATCCACCTTGGGTGCATATCAGAGAGATTCTTTTCTTTAAACCAGTGGATATAGTCCCAAGCCAAGTCTAGGAAAAAGAAAAGGTATTTTTAAAATTGTATCAGCTGTTAAGCTGTAAGTAATAGATTTTAAGGACTCTGTGTACAAGAGGCTATACTTTTAGGCATTGCTTTCTGTATGAGGGAAAAAAAAAGTATTAGTCCAAAGTAGCCAAGGACTCTGACACGCAATATTCTGTTATAAACTATCTATGTTAGTTTAAGATGTTAACGGGCTTTTGTCACCGGCCGCTATGTTTGTGGCTGTGTCAGCTGCATCGGTTGCGTGAGAGTCCTCCATCCCCTTCAGAGCACAGCGTACACTCAGCGTGTGGGTCCAGCTCTGCACAAAGCAGTCCCAAAGTGAGCTGTCGCTGTCCTGTCTGCCTGTGGGCCCTGGCTCCCTGGCTGGCATGTCAGGATAAATCCCAGCAAAAATCCCAAACCTATCATTTTTGTTTTTCCTTTTGGGCCAGATTTGAGTTGCCCACTTATATGGCTCTATGGGCACCAGGGCTGATACAGGACTGTATCTTGAGTTAAAATTGTCATTATAGATGTCCCTGAAGCGGTTAAAGCTGCGGTGGCCAACCCTGCTGAGGGAACCCGAAATCTGGGAGCGACCCCTCTTTGCTGCAGCTGTTTCCTAAAAGGGCAGTTCTACAAAAAGAACCTGCTGCTTGAAAAGTTTCCTGCCTGCGTGTCCTTCGAGGCATGAATCTGGCCCCCACAACTATTTCATCTTGACTAATACTGTGCAGGATGTGTATGTGTTAATAGGCCAGTTTAAAATGACGGAAGATGGGCATGAGTACCTGAAAGATGGGAGGGGAATGGGAACTTTTTAAACCGGCTCATCTGACAAAGAGTATGTGTTCTGGAGCTGTGCCTAAAGGTATAAGTTTCAAATCACAGGTTGTGGGGTAGCAGAGCCAACCTAAGAGGTTCCTCCTGCTTCTTCCTTCCCTGCTCGGAGGTTCATTGCTGGCTGTACCCAAGCTAGCTGGTACAAAGGGAGCTCTGGTAAGAGCCCACAAACCAAATTCTCTCTTCCGTGTTGCATACCCTGAAATATGTCATTGGCTGAAGTGAACCCAGCACAGACAGGCTGTAAGACAGCTCTGTTTATTTTCAGGCCCTCAACTAGGGTCCAGACGGGGCTAATTGACGAGCTGACCAAGCGCAAAGACTATGCCAATTAATATTGGTGTATTTAAAATGCCAGCAGCCGGCTGTTTGAACTCCATCTCAATGGGCATGTTTACATTTGTACGGAGGAATAAGTGCTCCCTTTGGAAGTATATTCTTCTCTTGTGTGCCTTCATTTATATGTAAGAAGAATAAACCCCTACTCAGACACCCAGGATATAAGTAAAGTCAATAAGAAAGGCACAACTGTGGGATATTTTTTCCGTAAGTTGGAAGACCGAAATGAACCTGAAGATGAGTTGTTAGTATTCCTAGTTTATAGTTCTTCTAAGTCATTAGCGAGGTAGAGTAAATGGATGCCTTTAAGGCTGGCTAATTTGTTTATAATAGTAAATGGCTCTGGTTTCCTCTGGAAGAGAAAAGCCATCAAGCACTTCTGTGCGTGGATGTTCATTTCCAAATATCTGAATAATGATTGAGGTTGTTTAATTGATACATTCAGGAAAGGAATGCATAGAAGTTGTCGCCTTTATCCACCAAATAGAGCTTTTGCAGCCCTTTACAACTTCCCATATGTTAATGAAAAACATTTTCTGAGAAATTGGCAGCTTTGTGCTTTGTAGCTGATGCCAGCTTTTTTCATGGACCAGTTCAAGGCAGAGCAAGAGGAAAAAAATGCCTTGTTTTAGTGCTTGAATTACTCTGACAAGCTTTCACATTGCCCCTCCTCTTATTAATATTCTTTTTGATGTGAGCTTGTAAAACAGAGGATTGGCTGTTAATCTCTGGGATCTCAAGGGCTTTTGGCAGTGGCCCATAATTGATGTGTTCACATGGCTGTTGTCTGACTACTAATGATTAGACAGCAGTGTTATCTCCCAGCTAAATCAGTGTTGCTTATAAATCACACTTGATAAACTGCAGTTTCATTTCTTCAAAGAGTCTGTACATGTCTATATACTTTGATAGAACTGCCAGAGGCATTTCATGATTTCGTGACAGTTTAGATTAGGTTTATTTTTTATTTCAGTTGGGCAAAATATTTGAATTTCTACCAAGTGTAGAAAGAAATGGCTTTTGTTGTTAGTAAGCTCATCATGCAGTTCTTAGAATAACAAGAATATGTACAGTCAGGGTGGAGCAGAGAATAGAGGGTGCATGTAACTAGAATATCACACGTGAAATGTGGAATATTTGGACTCATGATTTCTTTTGCTTTCTTGCTTGAACAGAAGGAGAGTTTCATTTGCAGCAGGTGCTGATCACTTTGTCAGGCTATAAAAATAGTCCGTGAGACAGTGTAAGAAAGGAGGAAGTTTAAGGCTAGGTTGACATACTGAAACGCAAGATGTTTCAGCTATGGTGTTTTGGATTTTCTGAGTGAAATTGTATCCTCTCCATTTCTCTGTTCTTTCTCAGCAAAACAGGAATCATAAGCCCCAGCTGGAACTCAGCAAACATGAACCTGTGTCTGTGTTTGGGTGCTTCCATAGCATGCTAATGAGGATCCCTAGGTACTAAGGCAGAATCAGTAGGAATTAATGTCTTTGAGGTAGGGACCTGAGAACAGAGATCTCAAGGTCACCTACTTCTAAGCCATAGAGAGGAAAAGATGTGCTGTCTGGTTCAGTGGCCTGTAATCAGATGATTTGGTGCTGATAGTCTAGCTGCTTTCATAAAAGAGGGCTAAATGATACATGAAAGCTAGATTTCTCCTCTCTGCCAAAACTGAATTGCCTCAAAACTGAAGCGGGTAGGTAAGTAAACTCAGGAAGATCTTCCCTGCTGACTCCAATGCTTATATTTGTCTTTATACTGTAAGTTTAATCCTTCAGTCTTACTCTTAAGGACTGTCTGTTTGACACTTTGCATCAGTACCACGTTCAATTTAGAAAGAGGAAAAAAATAAACCTTTTGGAGGGAATAGTTATTAGCAGTTTCCTCCTCATATGGATTATTTTTCTGTTCATAATCTTCACCGTGGCTGGATTATTTTCAGAATTTTTTTAAGGCTTCTTCAAAAATTACTTGAAATGCTGACTTCCTCTCTCCCCGGTAAAACAAACACTGCGATTCAAATTCTGCCCACAGTTATGCTTCAGTGGAACTACTCTGGTTTTACACCAGTTGAGAGGAGCATTTGACTGTTGTAATTAATTGGCATTCCCTAACATATCGTAAAAAACCCAAACTCCATTTGAGAATAAAGATTTTTTGTTAACTGTACATCTTCAACAGCAGGCATTTGCAGGCATAGCTAAATAATGATTCAACTCCCTTTTCAGTTGAATTACTCGAGTGAAGAAGGTGAAAGGCAATTTTAAAAACTGTTTCATTTAATGACTTGCTAAATAACTGTGACTGTATATGTCCTATTTTTAATAGTGATAATACTAACAAGTTTTAAATAAAATGAGGACGTGAACTCGTGGTAGTATTTGTAGGTAACGGCGTGAGGTCATATGAGAAAGAGAGAAGCTGACTAACATAGGAGACCTAAGGCAATAGTATATTGGATGATACTAAGCCCAGATCCGTCTGTCTTGCCTAAGAAGCCGAAGGGCCAGCTAAATTAAAAATTTTGGGGTCGGTGGACACTGGTAGATATTGGTCCGTGATCCAAGATACTAGTCCATAAGTTTTTAGAACATGCTAAAAATATCATCCATAAGAGTCTGGTCAGACCAAGAAAAGGTTTTGGTACAGGTTAATCATCGAGGGAGCTCATCCTATTTCTGAGGATCACAGGACGTTCTTTGACAAACTGTGGCAAGAGAAATTAACAGTTCAGTAGTTTCTTCCACCAAAATCTATGGGAATTGAGGAAGCAAGGGCCTCAGTCATAATGCATGCAACTTTAAAAGTTGCTCATGAAACAGAGTAGACAACAAATAGGGCACTACTATAGGGCACTGACGTGCAGAAATGCTGAGAGGTGCAGAGAAGCTAGATTAAGAGATACCCGAGCTTTGCTTT